>NW_006408520.1:26342510-26364100 GCF_000296735.1 Chrysochloris asiatica | reverse complement strand
GGATCTCTTCCAATCAGTCATTTGTAGTTGTGGTTAAATGCCGTTGAATTGATTCCAACCCACAGAGACCCTGTATAGGGTTTCTGAGGAGCAACTGGTGAGCTTGAACAGCCAATCTTGCAGTTCAAACAGCTTTGCAGTCTGGCGCATTGACCCACAGCACCACACCAGGATTCCAATATTAGTCATTGTTGTTGTAATTGGTCATTGTTGTTGTTGTTAACTGCCATAGTCTCAGTTGATTCTGACCCATAGTGACCCTGTATAAGGTTTCCAAGGAGTGACTGGTGAGCTTGTACTGCTGACCTCGCAGTTTTAACATACTTTTCAGTGCAGTGCATTAACCCACAGCACCACAACAGGACTCCTAGTAGTCATTGTTGTTGTTGTTGATGTTGTAAATGCTGTTGAGTCGATTCCGACCATAGCGACCCTGTATAGGGTTTCCAAGGTGCAGCTGGTGAGCTTGAACCACTGATCTTGTAGTTCAAAAGTCTTTGCAGTCTGACGCATTAGCCCACAGCGCCACACCTGTACTCCTGTTAGTCATTAGGGAAGTATTTTGTTTAGGGAAGTGTAAATACACTTCTAGATATTAAGTTTCCTTTGAGAGAAGGAGGAGTCAGAGAAGAGCTCATCACACAAGTATATAATGAATAAACTAGTGCCTGCCAAGAATTTTGATGGGAGTTTCCAGAAAGTCAGATAAAGGCGGAAAGAATAGTCAAAGTAAAGATGTTGACTTTAACCCCCACAAAACAAAACAAAACAAATTACTGCCACAGACTCAATTCTGACTCATAGCAACCCTACAGTGATGCACAAAGTAAATCCTTTAAAGAGAAAGCCTTTCAATAAAGTGATGGTGGTGGTATGCCCTGGAGTCAGTTTCAACCCCTAGCCACACTGCGTGGGATTTTCGTGGCTGTAAATCTTTATAGGAACAAAAAGCATCATCTTTCTCCAGCTGGATGGCTGGTCGTTTTAAACTGTTGACCTTGAGTTTACTAGCCTGATTTGTAACCACTATGCTACCAGAGCTCTGGTCAGATTTACAGCCTCGGATCCCTGTACAGGGTGGCTATGAGTCAGAATGGCACATTACAACACTAGCAGAGCTCCTTTTCAATAAAGTTATTGTTGTTGTGTGCCAATTGATTCAATTCCGACCCATAGCGACCCTGTATGTGCCGTGGAGTTGGTTCTGACTCATAGCGACCCTGTGCAGGGTTTCTGAGGCTATAAATCTTTATGGGAGCAGAAAGCCTTATCTTTCTCCCATGGAACAGCTGGTAGTTTCGAACTGCTGACCTTGCGATTCGCAGCCCGATTCATAACCACTACGCTACCAGAGCTCCTTAATGACTCTGTATAGGGTTTCCAAATTCCTCTTGTAAGGATTATAAGAATGAGCAGACAAAAAGAAATTCGACTATTTCTAAAGAAAGACATTCACTTTCAAATAAAATATAAGCATATGAATAAAGCATGTTTTCATAAATATTATTCATCTTTTGTGGTCTTGGTGTGGTGCTATAGGATACCCGCAAGTCTTAAACCTTACACAGGGTCTATATGAGTTGGAACTTAAGTGCTGGATGGCACTTAACAACAATATTCACCTTTTACTATCAATTTCAGTTTTCTTTCTTTGTCTTTAACAGTCTCAATGGGCTGTTTACCCTGCATCTGACTTTGTTTTTTTTTTTCCCTTACAAAATAGTGCAGATGTGGCCATTTAAATTTCTCAGATGTAATCAGAATAGTAATGAGCAAGTTCCATCAGAGACAATAGTAATTTAATTGTGTACCCAGTCAACACAGACAATATCAACAAAGGGAAAAACAATCCTGAAGTATTTTAAGCTTTCAATTTTGGCCCTACCACTTCTGATGCCTAATTCAACACAGAGTACAGGGGAGTACTAAGGGACCCTTATAAATCCCTTCCCACCTTGCCACAACATTTCTGTAGGCTCTAAGTCCTCGAGCAGACATCCTTTAGAGTTGAAAAGAAAGTTGCTTTCTTACCTGCTTTTCTCCTGTAGTTGAGGTGGAGTGATTTTGTGATTTCTCTTTTTGTGGCTCTCACTCAATTTTTGCACTTTCAAAAGTTCACTCTTCCAGTGCCCCTGGGGTTTTCTGGTTTTCATCAGAGACCTGAAAATTGAAAGCAACAACCATTTAAGTAGAATTAGGCTAGTAGTTAACTGAAACTGAAAGCACTTAAGTGCAAGGAAATGACTTGACAACCATAAAAGGAATTACAGGCAACTGAGCTACTGGGAGAGTGCTTGGGTTTCACAGGACTTCTCAACTGAATTGTAGCTTCAGAAGAGGTTTTAGAGACATTTGTTGGGGGCGGGGGGAAGCCAATTGGATCACTTGAATATAATGAAATTTATCTCAGGTTTGGGGAAGTCCAGGATGAGAAATCCTGGTGTGTTGCTGTGAGATAAGGACTAGATTTTTATATATAAAGAAAAGTTTATTATCTTACAATTGCTGAGTCCCAGGTCCCCATTGGAAGATAGAGTCCATCTCAGGGATCCACTATATTGGGAGCAGACCACACCCCCAAGGAAGCATCGTTTTAATTGATTGGCTGCTCATAGCTGCTCATCATAGAGTTAACTACACCTGTATTAGGTTTCATCACCATGGGAACAAGCACACTCCAACTGCTAAACATCTGGAAATCCTGGTCTAGTCCAGTAGAAATAGAAACCTAACCATTACAGGTTAGGCAAAGCTTTCTTAGATATACACAAGCATAACCCATAGAAAAAGCAATAATTTTGTCTTCCTCAAAATTTAAAACTTTTATTCTTCAGAAGACATTAAGAGGATGAATAGCCAAGCCAAATACTTGGAACACTATTTGCTAATCATGTCTCTATTAAATATATATAAAGAATGCGTACAGAATTCTAAATGGCTTAACAATAAAAAAACAAACAACTCAATTAAACAAAAATTAGGCAAAATGGGATGGTGAAGATGAAGCCGATAGTGCCCGACTTACTACTCCTGTATGGACAATATCTTAGTTCCTGAAAGCTCATTCCAAATCAGCAGTCATCCAATTAATTCATGGAGAGTAAGTCTGTGCAGAAGAAAACACGCTTACAACAGTGATCAATTAATTTCTATGAAAATTCTTTATCAAAAGGGAAGAATGACAAAGAGCATTCTAAAATTCAAGACGTTTGGATTGACTGAGGTTTCTGACTGGAAGTGTAGACCTGACTCCATTTTGATAGTTATATCATTTATCAGAAATTACTTCTGCTTTTCAGTTCTCAGAAAGTTTGCCCACTATATTGAAGGCTGCTAACTCGGCAGAGCCTTGGCGTGGCGCTGTAAGATAAGCACTGGACTGCTAACCACAGGTCAGCATTTCAAACCCACCAACCCCTCCTTGGGTTGAGTCCCAACCGACTCAACAGCACCTACCACCACCACCACCAAATGGGTGGAGATTGCAATAATGATCATTATCACTTGAACAGATGTTAAAACTGTTATTTTAGTGGTTAAGGCGATCCTCAGAAGATATACATTGGTGGTGGTGGTTATGTGCTGTGGAGTCAGTTCCCACTCATAGAGACCCTGTACAGGGTTTCTGTGGCTGTAAATCTTTAAGGGAGCAGAAAGCCTCATCTTTCTCCCACGGGACAGCTAGTAATTTTGAAATGCTGACCCTGAGGTTAGCAGCCTGATTCATAACCACTACACTACCAGAGCTCCTTAAGATACACCTTAATCCCCCTCAAAAAAGTTTTTCTAACCCTCTTGCAATGTCTTGTACTTTTCTACTATCTAGTTCTAATCAACCCTGTAAATGTCAACCAATCAAAGGCATTTTAGCTGTACCTCTTTACTTTTGCCTTCTTAAACCCCTTATAACTGAGTGAGTGCTTCTAAACTTCGGTTTCATTTTTTTGAGTTCATATGTTTGAATTCTCAATAAATATTTCTGCTTTTAGTTAAAAAAAAAAAAAAAAAGGTGGGTCTGAGTGCAAAAGTTTCTAACTGACATGTCTCCAAAGAATACATGCAGATGATAAATAAGCATGTGCAAAGATGTTTAACATCAGTAGTCACTTGTGGCACTGTGGGATAATGCAGTAGACCACAAGCAAACTCATTTTGAATGAGGTTGGTGGTTCAAATTCACCAGCAGCTCCTCAGAAACCCTATACAGGGTCACTATGAGTTGGAACCAACTAGATTGCACTTAACAACAACACCAAATATCACTAGTAAAATGCAGATTAAATCTATATTGAAAAACCTCTCACAAGTACGAGAATAGAACTGTCTATCATACACTGCTAATTGGAATGTAAAGTAGTACTTCTTTAGAAAACTGCTTTGCACTATGGAAAACATCCTGGCAATTTTTAAAGCATAGAAATAATATTTTGTTGTTGTTGTTAGGTGCTGTCGAGTCACTTCTGACTCATAGCGACCTTATGTCGAACAGAATGAAATACTGCCTGGTCCTGCGTCATCCTCACAATTGTTGCTGTGCTTGAGTCTATCGCTGGTGCCACTCTGCCAAGCAATTTTGTTGGAGGTCATCTACTTTTTCACTGAATCTCCATTTTACCTACCATGCTGTCTTTCTTCAGGGACTGGTCCCTTCTGATAATATATCTGAAGTATGATAGATGAAGTCTGGTCATCTTAGCTTCTAAGCATTCTGGTTGTACTTCTTCCAACATAGATTTGTTTGTTCTTTTGGCAGTCCATGGTGCTTTTAATATTCTTCTCCAACACCACAACTCAAATATACCAATTCTTCTATGGTCTTCCGTATTTACTGTCCAATCTTCACATGTACATGAAGCTATTGAAAATACCGTGGCTTGGGTCATGCACACCTTAGTTCTCAAACTGACATCTTTGCTCTTCAACACTTTAAAGAGGTCTTGTGCACCAGCTTTTCTTAATGCAATATGTCATTTGATTTCTTTACTGCTGCTAGTCTTCAATCGTTTCTCCATTTATCATGTTATCTATTGATCCAGTGGTGAGGATTTTTGTTTTTTTACATTGAGGTGGTGTATTCCACATTGAAGGCTGTGGTCTTTGATCTTCATCTGTAAATATTTTAAGCCCTCTTTGCTTTTAGCAAGCAAACTTGTATCATCTGCATATCGCAGGTTGTTAATGAGTCTTCCTCCAATCCTGAAACCACGTTCCTCTTCATATAATCCAGTTTCTCGGATTCCTTGTTGAGCATACAGGTTGAATAAATATGGTGAAAGAATACAATCCTGGCACACAACTATCTTAATTTTAAATCTTAATTTTGCTTCTGATATAGAGTTGACTGTCAGAGTGAATAAAAATCCAAGAGTTGCCTAGTCTGCATTTCTTAAGGTCTTAGTGCTGTTAGGTACCATCAAGTTGGTTCCAAGTCATAACAACCCTGTGTAGTGTTTCCAAGGACCTATGATTAGAAGGGCAGAGTTTATTAATTTTAAATCAGTCAGTGAACCCCCCTTCTTCTGTTCAAACTACTGTCTCTTAGTCTATGTACAGGTTCCTCGTGAGCACAATTAAGTGTTCTGGAATACTCATTCTCTAAAATGCTGTCCATAGCTTGTCATGATTTACATAATCGAAAGCCTTTGCAGAGTCAATAAAGCACATGTGACCCAGAAATTCTACTCCTAGATGTATACCCCCAAAATAGAAAAGTGACTTAAAAAGATACATGCACAACAATATTCATTGCAAATAAAATTTAAATAACCCAAGTGTTTATCAACAGATGAATGGATAAACAAATGGTGGTCTATACACACCAAATCAAATCCAAAACAACTACAAAAATGAACGAAACCAGTTTCTGTCAAGTCAACTCTTAATGACCCGAATGTGTGGCTGAGTAGAACTGTGCTCCAGAGAGTTTACTTGGCTTCACTTTTTTTTCTTTTTCGTTTGCTGTTAGGAAGCAAGTTAACAAGCATTTCTTCTGAGGCCTCTGTTGTTGTTAAGTGCGGTCGATTGGTTCCGACTCATAGCAGCCCTGTTTCCGAGGCTGTAAATCCTTACGGGAGCTCACAGAACTGCTGGTAGCTTTTGAATTGCTGGAGGTGAAATTAGCAGCCCAACTCATAACAACTCCGTTATCAGAGTCTCAGCATGGAGAGAGGGAAATGGGGGATATTATCCAGCCATTTCACACGTAACTACCCAAGAAAAATGAAAGTGTATGTCTATACAAAAACTTGTAAATGAATATTCTTTGCATGTTTATTTGTAACAGGCAAAACCTGAAAGAGTCCAAGTGTCCATTAACAATTGAATAAGTAAACAAACTGTAAAATTTAATTCCTCAGCAACAGAATTAGTTAGAATTAATTAATGTAATAATAGATGTGGCAACATGGAAGAATCACAAAATAAAGAAGTCAAACAAAAGTGACTACACATTACATAATTCCATTTATATATACAATTCTAAAACATGTAAACTAACTTATAGTGACAGAAATCAGATTAGCAGTTACTTGGACATGAAAGGCAGGGAAGGCAGAAGGGAGTTTGCAATGTACATAAGGAGACTTTGAAGGTGATAGACAAGCTCATTATTTGATTGTGGTGATGGTTTTATCTGCACATACATATAGCACAACATCAAATTATGTACTATAAATATATGCCATTTGTAGTATGTAATCATACTTCACTAAACTTATTTTCTTTATTTGCTTCTGATATAGAGTTGACTGTCAGAGTGAATAAAAATCCAAGAGTTGCCTAGTCTGCATTTCTTAAGGTCTTAGTGCTGTTAGGTACCATCAAGTTGGTTCCAAGTCATAACAACCCTGTGTAGTGTTTCCAAGGACCTGTGATTAGAAGGGCAGAGTTTATCCTACAGCTACATACAAGGACTTCAACACCCCCAAAGCATTTCTTTTTTTTTCCTAGAAGAATGTCAAAAGCCATTAATTTTGTTTGTGTGTTTGTTTCTGGACCTATTTCTCTTTATAATTATGGCTCACAAGCACTGCTAAAAAGCAGGATCGTAGGAAATTTTATAGTATGAGTCACACCACTGTAATGTAAGAATCAAGTAGTTCCTTCTCTAAACCTAACTCAGAGAGTATAGTTACTATAACGATTTAATAAACTGGCAGGTTAAGTACCATTCTAAGTTACTATCTGGTGTCTCAACCCTTCTTCTGTAATACTTTTACTTTGCTTTGCAGATTCCAAAGTTGTATAACTTTTACATATTTTGGAAAATGAACAGTGTTAAGAAAGACATAGGGTAAAGGTGGTTAAAAAAAAAAAGAGAGAGAAAACAATTGGCCAGAAAAGTCAAAGAAATAAAAGAGAAGTCTAGATAATACTGGGCTTTTAAAATGATTCTATGTTGAAATTATGTCATTAATGGGGCAGGGGACAAAAGTTCTTAATATCTTGAACATTTTATAATTTATAAAAGGCATCTGGGTAATTACTAATGGAATATGACAATAAGTAAAAAAGCCTTGAGATTTCAATTTTTATTCCATCAATTCCTGGTGCTTTGTTCTTTGCCAAAAGTGAGGTGGCACAGGAGGCACTCACTCATCTCTGCCAAGAAATTTGGAAGACAACTATCTGGCCGACTGATTGGAAGAGATCCCTGTTTGTGCCCATTCCAAAGAGAGGTGACCCAATGGAATGTGGAAATCATGGGACAATCTCTTTGATATCTCATGCGAGTAAACTTTTACTAAAGGTAATACAGAAATGGCTCCAATCATACATTGACAGAGAACTTTCAGAGGTTCAAGCCAGATTCAGAAGAGGCTGTGGAATGAGGGATATCATTGCTAATGTCTGATGGATCTTGGCTAGAAGCAGAGAATATCAGAAAGATGTTTACTTGTGCTTTATTGACTACACAAGGCTTTTGATTGTGTGAATCATGGCAAGCTCTGGACAACAATATGAAGTATGAGTATTCTCATAATTGTGCCCATGAGGAACCTGTACCTGGAATAAGAAGCAGTTGTTCGAACAGAACATGGGAACAATGAATGGTTTAAAATTAAGAAAAGTGTGCGACAAGATTTTATTCTTTCACAAGATTGTATACTTATTCAACCTGTATGCTGAGCAAATAATACAAGAAGCTGGGTTCTATGAAGAAAAATGTGGTATCAGGATTTGAGGAAGACTCATTAACAACCTGCGATATGCAGATGATACAACCTTGCTTACTGAAAGTGAAGAGGACTTAAAACATTCACTGATGAAGATCAAAGAGCACAGCCTTTGGTATGGATTGCATCTCAATGTCAAGAAAACAAAAATCTTCACCACTGGACCAATAAACAACATTCTTATCAATGGAGAAAAGATTGAAGTTGTCAAGGACTTCATTCTTCTAGGATCAACTATCAACACTCATGGAAGCAGCAGTCAAGAAATCAAATGCCATATTGCATTAGGGAAATCTGCTGCACAAGACCTTTTTAAAGTGTTGAAGAGCAAAGATGGCAGCTTGAGGACTAAGGTGCGCCTGACCCAAGCCATGGTATTTTCAATAACCTCATATGCATACAAAAGCTGGATAGTAGTGAATAAGGAAGATCGGAGAAGAATTGATGCTTTTGAGTTATGGTTTTGGACGAGAATATTAAAAGTGCCAGGGGCTACCAAAAGAACCAACAGATCCATTTTGGAAGAAGTGCAGCCACAGTGCTCCTTGGAGGCTAAGATGGCTAAACTTCGTCTCTCATACTTCAGACATATTGTCAGGAGGGACCAGTCACTGGAGAAGGATATCATGTTTGGTAAGGTGGAGGGTCAGAGAAAAAGAGGAAGACTCCCAACAAGATGGATTGGCCAAGTGGCAGCATCAATGGACTGAAGCGTGGCAACAGTAGTGAGGTTGGCCCAGTATCGGGCAGTGTTTTGTTCTGCTGTGCATAAGGTTGCTATGAGTCAGTACCGACTCGATGGCACCTAACAACAACAACAACAACAACAACAATAAAAACCTTGCTATGAAATCACTGAAACTTTTATGAAACAAAAGTATCAAATTGTGAAGGTATTATTTCTTTACACAACGTCCATCTTTTTCTACACACTTCTTAAGGTGGTGTTTCTCTAACTTTTCCCTGAAAAACAATGTGCTCTTTGAGTTATACCACATCAAAACAGAAGTTATGACATTCTTGAGGGACTCAAATCATGTTCTTTGACATCTGGGGACAAAAAAAAAGTCTGAGGGAGTGTATTATAGCTGTGGAGTGAATGGGGTAAAGTTTCCCAATGAAATTCTCATAAGATAGTTTTTGCTGCCATTGAAGAATGAGCAGGTCTATTGTTGTGATGGGAAAAAAAAAATCTCATTACAACTTTCCTGACCTTTTTCTTACCACTGTTGTTTTCAATTTTCTTAAAACTTCATCTTGATAAGCAAGCTCTCATGATCATCTGTGTCCTTTGAAAAATATCTCCCAAGATTACCCCTTTGGTGTCCAAAAAAAAACCAACAGTCACCATAATTTTCTGAGTTGACTTCTTTCTCTTGTACTTAACTGTCACATCTGATCCCCTTGGAAGCTACAGTTTTGATTGGACCTTTTTTTGAAGACCTACTAATGGGACAAAGACAAACATATTACTGAGAAAACTTGTTTGCAGCCATCCACTGATCACAGAAACATTTTAACACTCTTGTTTGGAATAAATGTGTACATGTACAAGTATGAACTGGAGCCCTTGTGACAATACTTTTTGATTTACTCTCATACATTTTAGTCTCACGTGTTCCCTGGTAAAACCTTAATTGTTCCCTATGACAAGTCAATCTCAAAGCATGTGTACATTCAGATTTCAAATGTTGGTATTCCATAGTTAAACTTTGTCCTGATTTTCTAGAATTCAGGCCCAAATTTGGCTTCTTAATACATTTTCCTCATATCCCCTTTGTATACTAAGATTATATAGCATAAATACAAGAATGACTATGGGCAAAAAATAAAAGACCATATAATGTGTTGGCTACCGACTATTTGCTTTGTTGCAAAATTTAGTAGTTGTATTTTTGACATATCATATAAGCTTCTTTAAAACTATGGTTTAGAGAATGACAATAGTGATACTTAGTTGGTAGGCTAAAAATAAACAATATATGTTATATTTTTTGGCTGCAATGAGAAAGCAAGAGGAGAGGAAAATGTAGAAAGAAACAAAAGACAGTTAAGTAAGGATTAAAAAATCAGGAGAAGCAGATCAGCAGAGGTAGAGAGGTAATTTTTCAAAGACAACATCTATATTCCTAACTAAACACTTCTAGGTATTGTGTTTTATTTTGTTTTCCCATTTGGACAAGGAAGATGAGAAGGAAATGACGAAAAAGGGAAAGAGCGTCAGACTATTATGTGATGAGTGAAGCTAGTCCTCAGTCAAGGAATTTAGGGAAGAAGTTTCCAGAGGGAAAAGGAAGATCAGAGTAAACAAAGATGTTTCCTTAATTGGTGGGTGCCTTAGTAGAAATTTTAAAGGGTAAACTTTTCAATAAAGTTGTTGTTAAGTGCTGTGAAGTTGGTTCAGACTCATAGTGACTCTGTATAGGGTTTCTGAGGAGCGGTCAGTGGACAGAGATCCTTTAGAGCTGGAAAGAAAGCTGCTTGGTGAGAAAGCAGTAAGAGTTCTTCCTTTTCTTCTCAGCTTAAGTGGCTTAATTTATCTTGCTTTTCTATATCTTGCTGGATTTTTTAGACCCTTATTTAGCTCCTCTAGCATCCTTCAGAGATGCAATAATTAGAAGCAACAACCATAATAACAGAATTATGTTTTTGTTATTAAGTGCCATTGAGTCGGTTCCGACCCATAGCGACCCTGAACAGGGTTTCTGAGGCTGTAAATCTTTACAGGAGCAGAAAGCCTCATCTTTCTCCTGCGGAACAACTGGTAGTTTCTAACTGCTGACCTTGCGTTTCACAGCCCGATTCATAACCACTACGCTACCAGAGCTCCTTTAACAGAATTATATTGTTACTCTATTATATTCAGTTTTATATGACAGTTATAAACTTGAAAGCATTGAGTGCAAGACAATTCTCAATAGCTATAAAAGAAATGGCAGGAAATTATACTAGTGGGACTTCCCATAGGTTTCATAGGGTTTCTTAACTGGAAGTTTAAAATTTTGGTTTTAGATGAGACCATAGAGATATTTATTGTGAGGATGTTAGTGGGGGAGGCTTTTTCCAATCTGGGTCTCAACCCCAATCAGGCTCTTGACTTCTATTGATCAAGAAGGAACAAAAGAGGCTCAGAGGTTCCATGCAAACAAACAAAGGTTTATTGAAAATAATAGACAGGGATGAGCAATGCTAGTTCCTTCATCTGATAAGGTGTTGACTGGGGTTTATGAAAGTTTTTAGGTGGGAGGAGCTTCATGTTTACTCATTAGTTTTCAGGGGAAAAGGCAGGGTTAGGGAAATTAGGTGCGCTCGCAGGTTGGTTGCATGATGGAGTTGGCAGCAAGGGCTTCCCAGAGCTGTTGGCCAAACTTGTTCTGGATGTCACACATGTGTGGTTCTTTGGGACTCTAGTTCAAGTTCTACCTGTCTCCGCAACCCCTCAAGCTTGGTGCTCTCCTCTGCCCTCAGTGGAAGGTCATTAATCCATGGTAGTCCTCCAAGGTGTATGCATGCATAGGGAACTTGGCGAAAGGGTCTGTAAAACGCCTTACAAGGAAGCAAAAATGAAATTTTTATGGATGTTTTGTTCTTTCTAAATCACATGTCTCAGGATCTGAGCTAATTTCTCTTGTATTCTGGTGCTTACTTGAATTCTGTCACTAGGCAGTTTGCCTAAGTTCCAGAGTTCTGCCAGCCCCACCCTGTCTCAAGAAGAAAGAAAGAAAAACAAAAGCCCCTTTGAACATTTGAATATAATGAAATTTATTAGGTATGGAGCCAACTTCAGAAGTCTAGAATAAGAGAGCGGCATAATAATTTTAGGTCAAATATCCTGTAACAACTTGTTACCTGAATGCAGGGTTATGCCCAATACAAGGCAAAACCAATTCATTGTAAAATTGTTAAGAGACAGAAAAGAATTTAATCTCTTATCCATAAGCAGGGAACAGACAGAGATTCTGGATTCCTTACATGTTTTCTTCAAATGTGTCTGGTTAACAGAGAATTTTGTATGTTTTGTAAAAGCCAACAGTCACGTCTATACTTTCCATTTCCAAGGCCAAGGATATTTTGATCTATGAGAGGGATAAAGAAAACTCCTTTGGTGATGTCATGGGTTATGGCTGTAACTACCAGCAACTCCACAGGAGAAAGATAAGGCTTTCTGGTCCCAGAAAGATTTGTTGTTGTTGCTGTTGCTGTTGCTGTTAGGTGTCATCGAGTTGGAACCAACTCTTAGAGACCCTATGCACAGCAGAACAAAACAATGTCCGATCCTGGGCCAACCTCACTACTGTTGCCACACTTGAGTCCATCAATGCTGCCACCTGGCCAATTCATCTTGTTGGGGGTCTTCCTCTTTTTCTCTGACCCTCCATCTTACCAAGCATGATATCCTTCTCTAGTGACTGTTCTCTCCTGACAGTATGTCCAAAGTGTGAGAGATGAAGTTTAGCCATCTTGGCCTCTAAGGAGCACTCTAGCTGCACTTCTTCCAAAATAGATCTATTGGTTCTTTTGGCAGCCCATGACACCAAAATTCTCCTCCAACACTATAATGCATATTCTCCTCCAACACTATAATTCAAAGCCATCAATTCTTCCTCGATCATCCTTATTCACTGTCCAGCTTTTGCATGCATATGAGATTATTGAAAATACCATGGCTTGGGTCAGGCACACCTTACTCCTCAAGCTGACAACTTTGCTCTTCAACACCTTAAAAAGGTCTTGTGCAGCAGATTTTCCTAATGCAATACATCGTCTGATCTCTTCACTGCTGCTTCCGTGAGTGTTGATAGTTGATCCAAGAAGAATGAAGTCCTTGACAACTTCAATCTTTTCTCCATTGATAAGAATGTTGTTTATTGGTCCAGTGGTGAGGATTTTTGTTTTCTTGACATTGAGATGTAATCCATACCAAAGACTGTGCTCTTTGATCTTCATCAGTAGATATTTGAAGTCCTCTTCACTTTCAGCAATCAAGGTTGTATCATCTGCATATCACAGCTTGTTAATGAGTCTTCCTCCAATCCTGATGCCACATTTTTCTTCATAGAACCCAGCTTCTTGTATTATTTGCTCAGCATACAAGTTGAATAAGTATGGTGAAAGAATACAACCTTGTCGCACACCTTTCTTAATTTTAAACTATTCATTGTTCCCATGTTCTGTTCTAACAACTGCTTCATGGTCTTGGTACAGATTCCTTATGAGTACAATTAAGTGTTCTGGAATACTCATACTTCTCAATGTTGTCCATAGCTTGTCATGATCCACACAATCGAAAGCCTTTGCGTAGTCAATAAAGCATATGTAAACATCTTTCTGGTATTCTCTGCTTTCAGCCAAGATCCATTGGACATCAGCAATGATATCTCTTGTTCCATGGCTTCTTCTGAATCCAGCTTGAACCTCTGGAAGTTCTCTGTCAATGTATGATTGTAGCCATTTCTGTATTACCTTTAGCAAAACTTTACTCTCTTGAGATATCAAAGATTTACATCCTTGCAAACCCTATACAGGGTCACTGTGAATCAGAACCAATTCCATGGCACACCTCCATGAAGTTTTATCTAACAAAAATTCTTAATGCAGTTGTAAATTTTATCTTTAGCTCAGGAGAGGAGACCCACTCCCACTCTAGACAAGTCTAGTTTTATTTCCAGGCTAACATCTTTTGGAATGTTGTATGTTAAAATCTAGCATACTCTGTTCCTGGACCTGGGGATTTTATTTTAATAACATTTTTATACAATGAATCACTAAATCCTCACACTAGACCTGGTTCTGCCTTAATGCATGTGGTAAATGAGAGAAAAGTCATGTCAGTCTCTGCTCCACCAGCTAAATACAGAATACACACAGAGAAGTGTGGTTGTTGTTGTTAGGTGTCATTGAGTCGGTTCTAACTCATAGGGACTCTGCACAACAGAATGAAACACTGCTGGGTCTTGAGCCATTCTCCCAATTATCATTGCTGCTCCCACTGTATGGATCTATCTCCTTGGGAATCTTTCTCTTTTTTGCTGACCCTTCACTTACCAACCATGATGTCCTTCTCCAGGGACTAGTCCCTCCTGATAACATGTCAGAAGAAGACTTGAACACTTTGAAGAGGTCTTGTGCGGCAGATTTTCCTAGTGCAAATACATCATTTGATTTCTTGACTACTGCTTCCATGAGTGTTGATTGTGGATACAAGCACAATTAAGGCTTTGACAATTTAAATCTTTTTTCCATTTATCTTGATATCATGGGAAGGGCTGTTGTTGTTGTTATATGCCGTCAAATGAGTTCTGACTTATAGTGACACTGTATAGGATTTCCAAGGAGCAGCTGGTGAGTTTGACCACTGACCTTGAGGTTCAAACCAACCTTGAGGTGGAGTGCTTATCCTATGGTACCACATAAAGGAAGGTGAGCTCTCATGTAATATACAATGTTCCTGGCTGACTGCTCATCTCTTTGTTGCTTAAATATTATCACAAATTTCTTCCCATTACTTTATAGAAACAGAAGTACAGAAATATTTCCTCTCCTCTTATACCAATCACAGTACTATAATTATTCTGAGTCTGAGTAGTTTTGATCCTAAATTATTGTTGAACCAGTTCATTCTGTTGTGTGTTTATATTTACTGAGTGAGTGGAACTGTCTTTTCTCCCCCCATGAAAACTTGGTTATTTCACAACTGAGATGGGTTGCATATTGTCTATAAATTTACTTCTACTTACAGAACTAAAACAAACTTCTATAAAACGGATCATCAGGAATATATGTTAACATTTCATCATCCAGAGATGTTTTACTTTACCATTGTCTCAAAATTGGCTCCCTTTCTATGGGAAAGGAGTCCTGGTGTGGTGCAGTGGGTTAATGCGCTGGACTGCAAAGTCAGTTTGAACTGCAAGGCTGGCAGTTCAAGATCAGCAACTGCTCCTTGGGTCGCTATAGGTTGGAACCAACTTGATGACACTTAACAACAACAAGTATGAGAAAACTTCCTTTGCAATTGAAAACATTTTAAAAACCACATTCACCTATCTACCCACTCAACCACACTCACAAACATGATTTTAAATATATAGCAACATTCAATATTGGCAGCTGAATTGTCAGATCCTCACCTAATTTATTGTGAAGATAATAAAGCTATAAATTTCAGGTTCCCTTTACCTTTCAAGGTGTTGTAAAGGTTTCTATCAATATGTTTCACATTTTCTTATGTTTATTTAACCAGATTTGCAAAGTAAGTTGTTTTGTTTCTACTTCTAAGTCATGGTAGCCTGAGATGCTATAAATGTAAACTAGTTGCTGTCAGTCAATACAGACTCTTAGAGACTGTGCGTTTGTCAGAATAGGCTGTGCCCATTGGGTTATTGGCTGAGTTCCTAGAAGTAGATGTGTCTTCTAAGATGTGTCTGGATGGATACAAACCTCCACACTTGGTTAGCTACTGAGTACAGTAACTATTTGCTCCACTCAAAGACTCCAAAAAGCATAACTGATGGAAATTATTAAAAAATAAACAACAAATCAAGTTTCTGGAAATTGTCCAAAGAATGTACATCGAATAAAGAAACGTTTACAAGAACAATCTTCTAAAACTCAGGAAGAACAGTGAGAGTCTGGGGCAGTTCATTTTCACAAAATTCCACTTTGGGTGAGTGTGGACAACAAGATGGGGCTTCCTTTTCTCTCCTCTCCCAGTCAAGGAACACAGTGTCTCGCTGAGAAAGACACACCACCATTTTATTCCTTCCAGCTTTAACATGCAGGGACAAAATTCTTGGTGAATGTGACCGGAAGCAGTCCACAAAAACAGAGAACATGAATATTCTCCCCAAAGCTAATGACTCTCTTTGAAATAGACTTGCAGTGGAGGGGGGTGGGTTGGTGGGTGGGGGAAAGCGGGGCAGTTCAAGCCTCAGGGTCTGGAAAGGATTTCTTATTTGCAAACCTGCTTAGTAAAAGAAGTTTTTCAGTATGAAAGCAAGAGGTCTCAGATGGCAATACAAATCCACATGAGCAAGCAAAAAGTACCAGTAAAGGAATTCTGGAATTATAAGAAGTGGCTGTTATTACTAGGTACCACAGAGTTAGTTCTGACTCTTAGAGACCCTATCAAAATGAACAACGTGATGGAACACTGCCAGGTCCTGCGCCATCTTCACAGTCATTGCTAAGGTTGAAACCATTGTTGCAGCCACAGGCTCAAACATCTCATTGAGGGTTTCCTCTTTTTCAATGACACTCTACCTTGCCAAACATGATGTCCTTCTCCAGGGAATGGCCCCTCCTGATAACATGTTCAAAGTGTGTGGCATGAAGTCTTGCATCCTATCTTCTACGGCATATTCTTGCTGTACTTCTTCCAAGACAGATTTGCTTATTTTTCTAGCAGTCTATGGTATACCCAATATCCTTCACCAATACCATAATTCAAAGGCATCCATTTTTCTTTAGTCTTCCTTATTCATTGTCCAGCTTTTGTATGCATATGAAGTGACTGGAAGTACCATAGCTTGTGGCAGGCACATGTCAGTCTTCAAAGTAACATCTTTGTTTTGTTTTTAACACTTTCAACAGATCTTTGCAGCAGATTTGCCTAATTTTATTTCTTGACTTCTGGCTCAAGGGCATTGATTGTAGATCAAAGTAAAATGAAATTCTTGACAACTTCAGTGTTTTCTCAGTGTGTCATGATATTGCTTATTGGCCTAGTTGTGAATATTTTTGTTTTCTTTATGGTTATAAATGCATATTTCTTCTCCTTTCTTTTCTTAAGTATTTCACAAGCAATTGTATTAAGTAGTATTATATAATTGCATTGTGGGCCTATAACATATAGAAATGTAATATACATACCAATAAAAGCACAAAGGAGGTGGGCGGGAGTAAAGCATTATTAAAGTAAAGAAATGACATCAAAACTTATCACAATACAAGAGTAAGTCAAAAAGTATTGCTGCAAAATTGTAAATATCTATATTAACAAAAATTTTAAAAATGTGAAACTATTATTTCTTGACCTATCCTCCTTTTAGGTCTATACCCTTCCCCTGTAGGATTAGCGCTGGACTGTGAACCACAAGGTTGGCAGTTCAAACCTACCAGCTGCTCCCCAGAAACCCCATAGAGGGTTGTTACAAGTCAAAACTGACTTAAAAACACTTAACAATAACACGACAATTTGTAGGGTGCATGGGGTAATGTTTTACTTGTAGGACAGATCTTGCTATCCTTGAAGAGTGAGCAGGTGAGTTGACATGATGGAAAAATAAATAATAAATCTTTGATGCAATAGTCTTCGCCTGTTTTTCACCAATGAAATGTTTGGTTTTCTTAAAATTCTTCTTAATTACTTCCCATAGTAGTCCTGTGACTTCCAGGAAAATCTATCAATACTACCCCTTTGGGATCCTGAGATACTGTAATCTTCTGAGCTGACATCTTTGCCTTGAATTTAACTGACCCAGTAGATCCACTTGAGAGCCACTGTTTGGATCGGTTCTTTAGTTGAAGGTATGCTAATGAGGCTATGAAAAGTGTATTACTGAGGGAACTTGTCTGCAGTCATCCATGGAGAAATGTTTAAACAAATTTTGAACATGGAGAAATGTTTAAACAAATTTTGTTTCTAATAAATGCATGAATGCATGCACAGGAACTCCAGTAGCAGTACTTTTTTGACATTGTGAAGAATTTACAATGTTATTTTGTCAATGCGAAGGGATGTGGTAAAGGAGGATGTTTTTGTTAGATGCTGTCTAGTTAGTTTCAACTCATAGTGACCTTAATGGAACAAAACACTATCCAGTTTTACACCATTTTTATGAATACATGAACTGTATAGGCAAGAAACAAAACTAGAATAGGAAATATAAATCTAACTATATCAATAATAACATTTAATGTGAATGGATTAAGAATCAAATGCAGGCACAGAGATTATCAAACTGGATAAAAAAGCAGGTCCAACAGTATAGTATCTATAGAAGACATACTTTAGATTAAGAGATACAAATAGATTTAAAGGAAAAGGATGGGAAAGACATATAAACAGCAATCATAAGAAAATATACACTTACTCCTCACTTACTGAATATCTCTTTATCCTTTATTTCAAATTTATGACAATAGTATAAACCAACTATTCAACTACTTTGTGCATTAATGACCGTACATCCGGCATTCACAGACACCCAGGTGTGAAGTGAGAGCTCTGCTGGCTGTGATTGTTAAGGCTATGTGCCCACTTGGTTAGGCCATGATTCTCAGTGGCTTGGCAGTTATGTAATGTTGTAATCATTCCTCATCTTTTATTTCATGCTGATTTTTACATAACAACCTAGTCTCTGGGACCTATTCATGTCAATTAGGAAGAAGTGCATGTACCAATTTGTATCAAACAAACTAGAGTTTAAAACAAAACAAAAAAAATGATTCTAGAAATAAATGAACCAAACCCAACCCATTACCATGAAGTCAATTCCAACTCATAATGACCCCATAGGACAGAGTAGAAGTGCCCTTCTAGGGTTTCTAATGCTGTAATCAAACCATCAGCTTTTCACTTAGCAGCAAAACACTTAACCACTATGTCACTCTGGTGCCTTAGAAATAAATAGGAACATTTTTATAATGTTAAAAGGACCAATCCATCAGGAAGATATAGCAATTACAAACATGCATTAACCTAAAAACAGAGCCCCAAATCAGTGAAGCAAAAACTGACAGAATTAAAGGGAGATGGACATTACAACATTAACAGTATTTATTCAATAGTGGATAAAACAATCAGAGAGAAAGTCAATTAGGAAACAGGAGAACTGAATAACACCTATAGAACACTCCCAAACAGAAGTAAAATACACATTTTTCCTAATTTCACATGAAATGTTCCCCAGGACAGACCACATGCTAACTCACACAGCAAGTCTCAACCATTTTAAGAGGATTGAAATCATACAAAGTTTGCTCTTCAATCACAGAGTGAAATTAAAAATCAATATGGCAACCCTGAAAAATTTGTAGTGTTTTTCGTTTTGTTATAGGCCAACTGAAAACCATTTGTTTATCTGTTACTTTATTCAACAAAGTAATACATATTTTAAATGATTGTAATATGCCATTGAACAATGTAGGCACTGTTATTAGGTTCTAGGGATCCAGTCGTCAACGGAGATAAAAATATCTGTCTTCATGGAGTTAACGTGTGAACAGTTTTTTGTTCGTTTTTAAATTCAGAATGCTTGGAAACATTTCCAAGAGTTGTTTTCTTTTCAACTCTGGGAATGAGAAAGCGACATTTTCTTGCTTTCCAGTTTACTTGGAATTGTCTCCAGAATGTCCTAACTATCCTAATATGATCACAGAGATTAAATTAATTTTCAGTTTAGTATTATTGCTGTTGTTAAGTGCAGTTGACTCAGTTTCAGCTCATAGTGACCCTGTAGAGGGTTTCCAAGAAGCAGCTGGCAGGTTTGAATTGCCAATCTTGTGGTTTGTAGTCCAGTGCTGATCATACAGTGACATACCAGAAGTCCAGTTTGATATTGTTTTTAAGAGCTGTTGAGTTAGTTTTGACTTATAGTGACCGTGCTTAGGGTTTCCAAAGGGCAGTTGGTGGGTTTGACCTGCCGAACTGTGGTTCACACATTAAAAAAATCCACATATGTGTAGTGTATATGCGTTGGAAAAATATGTACACTCCAAAATAAATAAAATTAATTTAACAAAAATATGTGAGGACTGTGTGTTAAGTAAAATGTTTACTATTTTTTCAATTTCTTTCTGCATTTTACTAAGGACCAGATCTATTGTTCTGATTTTGAGAGTTAGCTGTATATGGCAGTTTCAGAAAGAAGAAAGAAGAAGGAAAAATATATCAGTCAGTGGATTGAACAAACTGGAGTCCTGGTGTGGTGCTGTAGAATAATGTGTTGGACTTCAAGGTCGTTTTGAACTGCAAAGTCGGCTGTTCAAACTCACAAGTTGCTCTTAGGAAATGCTACATAGGGTTGCTATGAGTCGGAAGTGACTCAACGGCACTTAACAACAACATTGAACAAACTGAACTTGATACTGAAAAATGGTGGCTTGTACTGCCTGCTTCAAGAAAAGTCAATTATTTGGGAGACAGAGTTATGATAAAGCAAACAAGGTTTAATATATATCGGATTTGTGTGTTCTCCAAACACTGCTTCCCCAAGAAGAAAGGGAAAAGAGGATTTATAATGATTTGGGGCATAGGATGGAAGTCAGAGGTCTTTCAGAAACTTCTTCATTGCTCCTATTATATCGTTATCCTGATACCTTAGGGAAATTTCAGGAACTTCTTTATTCCTAAGTAACCCTTAGGGTGGGTGTTAACTGCTGATTGCTGTTGTTAATTTTAAGTGCCATCTGGTGGTGGTGGTGTACTGTGGAGTTGGTTCTGACTACTAGTAACCCTGTACAGGGTTTCTGAGGCTGTAAATCTTTATGGGAGCAGAAAGCCTCATCTTTCTCCTGCAGAACAGCTGGTAGTTTCGAACTGCTGACATTGAGTTTAGCAGCCCAATTCTAACCACTAAACTACCAGAGCTCCTTTAAGAGCCATCTAGTTGGTTCCAAATCATAGCAAACCTGTATAGCATTTCAGAGGAGCAGCCGGTGGGCTTGAACTGTTGACCTTGTGGCTAACAGTCCAGTGCTTATCCTACAGAATCACACCAGGACTCTGTTTAACTAGAAGAAGGATCAGTAGTTAGAAAATATGGCCTTGGTGATAGAAATGATGCTGGAGATAATAGAATTGTGCAAAATCAATGATTTGTTCATTTCAAATACTTTCTTTAGACAGCATAAAAGACGGTTATACACATGGATCTCACCAGATGGAACACATAAAAATCAAATAGACTGCATCTGTGGAAAGAGACAATGGAAAAACTCCATATCATCAGTCAAAACAAGGTCAGGGGAAGACTGTGGAACAGACCATCAGTTACTCATACGCAATTTAAAACTGAAGTTGAAGAAAATGAAAAAAAAATCCACAAGAGCCAAAATATGGCCTTGAATATATCCCACCTGAATTTAGGGATTATCTGAAGAACAGATTTGATACATTAAACACTAAAGACTGACGACCAGAAGAGTTGTGGGATGACATCAAGAACATCATACATGAAGAAAGCAAACAGTCATCAAGAAGACAAGAAAGAAGGAAAAGGTCAAAATGGGTGCCAGAAGAGACTCTAAAATTTGCTCTCCAACACAGAGATGCTAAAGCAAATGGAAGAAATGAGGAGGTCCAAGAGCTGAACAAAAAGTTTCAAAGATGAGCTCCAGAAGGTAAAATAAAATATTACAACAAAATGTGCAAAGATCTGGAGTCAAACAAACAAAAAGGAAGAGCATGCTCAG
>NW_006408520.1:26318101-26331416 GCF_000296735.1 Chrysochloris asiatica | reverse complement strand
CAACTATCAACACTCATGGAAGCAGCAGTCAAGAAATCAAACGACGTATTGCATTAGGCAAATCTGCTGCACAAGACCTTTTTGAAGTGTTGAAGAACAACGATGTCAGCTTGAGGACTAAGGTGCGCCTGACCCAAGCCATAGTATTTTCATATGCATGCGAAAGCTGGACAGTGAGTAAGGAAGACTGTCGAAGAATTGATGCTTTTGAGTTATGGTGTTTGAGGAGAATATTGAAAATGTCACAGGCTGCCAAAAGAACCAACAGATCTGTGTTGGAAGAACTACAGCCAGAGTGTTCCTTGTAGGTGAGGATGGGATCGGTCACTGGAGAAGGATATCATGTATGGTAAAGTGGAGGGTCAGAAAAAAAAGAGGAAGACACCAGCGAGCTGGATTGGCAAAGGGGCAGCATCAATGGGCTCAAGTGTGGGAACAATAGTGAGGTTGGCCCAGGATCGGACAGTGTTTCGTTTACCTGTGCATAGGTCGCTATGAGTCAATACTGACTGGATGGCACCTAACAACAATAATAACCACAAACTGCAGGAGTCCTGTTATGGCTCTGTGGGCTAATGCACAGGACTATTAAGTCTGTTTGAATTGCAAGGTCAGTGGTACAATTTCACCAGCAGCTCCTCGGAAACCCTATACTAGAGGGTCACTATGAGTTGGAATCTGTCAGGGACCTGCCTTGACAGAGAAGTTTGGTTCATGAAGTAGGGAGATCTGGTGGTGAAAGAAATAGAGAAAGAATATACACAAAGACGCAACTAGAGAAAAAAGGAGACACTCCGAGACCAGAGTGGATGCAAAACTGGCAGGCAGACCCTGCATCGCAGGCAGCATGGCCCTGCAAGCAGTAATGCATGCAGGATTCAATCTGCATTCGTCTTTTATATCAGGGAGGGATTTTACACAAAGGAAGAAGGTGATTATCAAGACAGGGTACAGAAATGAAATGTGATTAATCATTCAAAACAGGACACAATGATTTACAGGAACAAATTCTAAAATATACATCGCAAATTGTCTTATTAATCTAACATTATTAATTTTCCAAAAATTCAAGCAAACTGTTGTAAATTACTTTTTAGGCTTAAATCCTAAAGCAGCAACATGAGGTTTCTCAAGGCTAATTAACATACCTATAGCACTTAATCTCTAATGGGAAAAGGTGAAAAGGATTTAAAAGGTCTGAAGGGAGTCAAGCTGTTTCAGCTACCTGGCTTAAGCTTTCAGGAGGAAGGAGAACATCTAGGTTAATGGGTTACACCTGGGGACACTTTGAGGGGACTGCCAGTATTATTCCTTAAACAATACTCCTGGAATTTACCAATCTACTTTGAGTGAATACCCTGGGCAAATTCTCTTCAGAGCCTCCATGCGTAATCTCAGCAAACCTGCCTTTGGAACTTTTACTGCCTCGGCTTTAGCGGGGGTTTTGGTTTTATTTTTGTACATGGATACCAAGAGCTCATGTATTAAGTGAATATCAAACATAACTGAATAACTTGATAAAGAACAGTTTTGACATGCTTGCCAGGTGGCCAGAGCTTGTCCCTCAGAGAGATTTGTTCCCAGGACCTTATGCACTGCCAACACAGTGGAGACATTAAGAGAGGCACATAAGAAACCATTTTCTCAGAAGCTACACTTACTGGAGTTAGAAGCATAGAATGAATAATAAGACAAAAGAAAATTATACAGAGGTAGCCCACCAGTGAGTTCAC
The DNA here is from genome assembly GCF_000296735.1 of Chrysochloris asiatica. Classification (NCBI taxonomy): domain Eukaryota; kingdom Metazoa; phylum Chordata; class Mammalia; order Afrosoricida; family Chrysochloridae; genus Chrysochloris; species Chrysochloris asiatica. Next base: position 26,329,683 of record NW_006408520.1, on the reverse strand, counting down.
AAAAACCAATGAACCCGGGACGTCAGGGGATCACTTCCTTTGTCCCTCAGGGTCCCTGGCCCGCAATCTGAGGAGGGCCTTCATGTTGGATTTTCATCCATGACACAGGGCCTCAGCATCTCAGTGCTTGCTGTCACCAACAGGAACTGACTCGATGGCATTTAACAATATCAACAAACTAAAGGAGAGCAACGTAGTGGTTATGAATCAGGCTGTTAACCTCACGGTCAGAAGTTCGAAACTACCATCTGTTCTAAGGGAGAAAGATAAAGATTTCTGCTTCAGTAACGTTTTACAGCCTTGGAAACCCTGTACAGGGTTACTATGAGTTGGAACCGACTCCATGGCACATAACAACAACAATGAAGGAAAGCAAAGACCAAGGTTAACACTAATAACATCTCTCCTTACAAGATGCAATAGTTTGAACCAGTTTGGGCATCAAACTCTAAAGGGAACAAACATGAAAGTTTTTTTCTTCACTGCAATCAACTTGCCATATCATTTATCTCTTTTCCACTCTTAATCTCACCTTCAGCAGATACGAGAGCTTTCTGAGCTCTTCAGATATAAATATTCCAGTCAAGGCAAATAAAGTCTAGTTTCAAAATTTATATCTTCTCCTCGCCTAAGCTCAGACATGGCTATGGGAATGAAGGATGGGCTTGGGCAGTGGGGCTTTTTCACATCTCCCTTCCTTCTCCTTCATAAATTTGTTGTAGGGGAAAAAAGAGTTCGCATTCAAATATATTATATAGTGACTCCTTTATTAAATCTTAAACAGAACAAAGACAAGTCATCCAGATGAGGAAGGCCATCAGCATGAGTTCATAATGGTGTCGAAAGGATTCAAAGTCATATGGCTAATTATACAAAATATGGAAAACAAAGGAAATACTCCAAAGTCAAGATTGATGGCAGATCAATTCATCCGTGTCACAGGTAGGCTTACAGAAGCTGGAAAGAGACCATACCTGAGATACATACACTATTGTAGGATTGGTTCTGGGACCATATTACCATCTTGTTTGGGGATATGTGTCATTGTTGACATGTTAATGAACTTTCTTTATACACCATTATACACAAAGGTACATACACAGGCAATCCTCTTTTGGCAACTTATTTACAACAGAAACACTACTTGGTCCTGTGCCATCCTCACAATTTTTGTTACGCTTGAGCCAATTGCTGTAGTTACTATGCCAACTCAGGTCATTGGGGGTCTCTCTCTTTTGCTGACTCTGGTCCCAACTGATTGTATGTCCAAAGTATGACAGGCATATTGTTTAAGGATACATTATCTAAGGAGCATTCTGGTTTACCTCTTCTAACACAGATTTGTTTGTTCTCCTGCCAGTCCATGGTAACTTTAATATTCTTCTCCAACACCACAAGTCAAATGCATCAATTCATCTACGGTCTTCTTTATTCATTGTCCAACTTTCACATGCATATCAGGTTATTGAAAATACCTTGGTTTAGGTCAGGCACACTTTAGTCCTCAAACTTGTATCTTTGATCTTGAACACTTTAAAGGGGTCTTGTGCAGGAGATTTGTCTAATGCAATATGTTGTTTGATTTCTTGATTGCTGCTTCCATGAGTGTTGATGGTGGATTCAAGCAAAATGAAGTCTTTGATAATTTCAATCTTTTTCTCATTTATTATGGTGTTATTTATTGGCCCAGTTGTAAGGATTTTTGCTTTCTTTACATTGAGGTACAACTCATACCAAAACCTGTAGTATTTGATCTTCATCAATAATTATTTTAAGTTCTCTTAGCTTTCAACAATCCAGGTTGTATCATCTGCATATTGCAAGTTGTTGATGAGTCTTCCTCCAATCCTGATGCCATATTCTTCTTCACATATTCCAACTTCTCAGATTATTTGCTCAGCATAGAGAGTGAATAAATACGGTGAAAAAATACAACCCTGTTGCATACCTTTACTCATTTAAAACCATTCAGTATCCCCTTGTTCTATACAAACAGCTGCCTCTTAGTCTACCCACAGATTCCTCATGAGCACAATTAAGTGTTCCAGAATACCCATACTCTGCAATATTGTCCATAGATTGTCATGATCCACACAGTCATGGGTCAGAATAGACTCTATGGCAGTGAAAGTGCTCTTAGGCTCTGATTGGAAGAATGTGATGTTTCTGGAACAATCCATATTAGTCATTATTTCCCTTTTTATCATAGCCTCCAGGCTATCTAGAAAACTGACTACAACTTGTGAGCACCAAGCAGATTTGGAGTGTTGTCTTACAGTTATTGAGTGGTTGAGCAGGATGTGTTGTCCTTTAGCAGTTAGCACAAAAATAAATAACATCAGTCATAGAATACTTGACTTTTTCAAAATACTATGCATTTGAGACCACATGGACAGTAGTTACATTAAAGCCTGGATGAGAAGGTTGAGGAGGAGCAGTGAGATGAAGTTAATGAGAATGGAACAATTAGAAATGAAATAATGAGAATGTTGACATAATGTGAAGAATGCAGCCAATGCCACTGAACATTATGTGTCAGGATTTTTGAATGGGAACCAGTATTCAGATTCTGTACAATTCACCTACCTTGAGTGTAGGACTGACCTAGTGACTTGCTTCTAATAAACAGAATATGACAACAGTGAGACAATGTCACTTACATGGCTACATTGCAGCTGACCTCTGCCCTTACTATGAAGGTGGCTTCTTAGCTTTTGGATGGTAATTGAATTTGCAGTAAAGCTGGATATAGTAGTCTTGGTGTGGTGCTATGGGCTAATGTGTCAGATTGCAAAGTCGTTTGAACTGCAAGGTCGGTGGCTCAAGTTCACCAGCTGCTCCTTGGAAACCCTATACAGGGTCGTTATGGGTCAGAATTGACTCGACGGCACTTAACAACAACAACATAGTCCTGGTATGGCACTGTGGACTAATGCATCAGGCTGCAAAGCTGTTTGAATTGCAAGGTTGGTGGTTCAAGCTCACCAGCTACTCCTTGGAGACCCTATACAGGGTCACTATGGATCAGAATCGACTCGACGGCACATAACAACAACAATATAGCTTTCACACCATTATTCTTCTGTCAGCTTTTGTACTGTAGTGGTTTGTATGTTTCTGTTATGATGGAAGCTTTGTCACTGGTATTATAAATACCATCAACTGGTGATTCAAATTCACCAGCTGCTCCTTGGACACCGTAGATAGGGTGGCTATAAATTGGAACCTACTTGACGGCATTTAACAGCAATAACAATCGAGTCACCCAAGGTGGACATCTTGAAGCTGAACTTCCAGACTAAAACAGACTGGGAAGAAGGAGAGGCACACTACTTCTAAATGTTTAGCCACTAGAAACCTTATGAATAGCAGTGGAACACCGTCAGCACCAGAATATTGAAACACAATGAATAACACCAGAATATTGTCAGAGATAGTGCCGAAAGATGAGCCCCTCAGGTTGGAGGCCACTCAAAATACGATTGAGGAAGAGCTGCCTGTTGTTGCAAACTGGTATCTCTGGTTCCCTATTTTTAGTCTTCTAGGTTTGTCCTAGTGTGGCACCATGGAATAAGGACTGGACTACTAACTGCAAGGTCAGCAGTTCAAATCCACCAGCGGTTCTTTGGAAATTATATACAAGGTCACCATGAGTCAGAACTGACTTGACAACATTTAACAACAACATTTTGAATATTTCTAAATCTGGGTTGAGTTCTAGGTGATATTGTCACATATGTTCAACTCAGGTTGTTGTCTGTTGTTGGTGGTTCTTTGTCCAAAGAACTCCCTTTAGTACTTTTCATAATGCTGGTCTGGTTTTTTATAAATTTTTAAATTTTATGTTTATCTGGAAATGTGCTAATTTTGCCATCATATCTGATGGACAGTTTTGTTGGGTATATGATTCTTTGTTGGAAATTTTCTTATTGCAGCATTTTCTATGTGTCATCCCATTGACTTCTTATCTGAATGATTTCTGCTGAGAAATCAGAGTTTAGTCTTATTAATTTTCCTTTATAGTCAGCTCCCTCTCCCCCATTTTTGATAACCAATGTCTAAATTGCCCATCACTATCAATCCAGTACACTGAGGAGGCAGGCATCTTTCTTGATATGAAAAATCTTCTATTCTGGTTGAAACTTTGAGCAACTGCATCTATAAACAAAAATCCAGTTCATCAATCTGTAGCAATTTACACTTGCTCATAGTATCAAACATCTTTATCTTTATCTGGTTGGGTTCTCGTCAGTTCATCCCTAGTCATCTTGGATAGGCCAAATGCAAGTTTGGGTGTTCATATTTCCCTGCACTTCAGGCCAGTTGGTCCCTTCAGGCTAAGCCCTAGCCCCTAGGGACTAGGTCAGTTCCCATGAGCTTAGGTGTTCACAAACGGTAGCATATATTTTGGTCACTTGATTGAGGCAGTCAGCTTTGTTTCTTCATATAGGCTGAAATTTTCTGTCCTCTCCTCCCCCCCTGAGAGATTGTGGTATCATATTTATATTTAATTGATGATTGCATGTTAGTGTGTTCTCAGACTTTCACCACCCGTCTCCTGGTGGAGGTGATAGAGAATGGAGGAAAATCTGGATACAGTTCTCAGTTTGCTGTTTCACTACAATAGTTACACACCTCCAGAAGGACCCCAGGCAGAGATGCTGAAGGAAGGATACCATTAACAGCTGTGTTGGAAGTGATGGCACTGGCAATGTCCTGGCTGCCAGAAGGACAAGAGGACAAGGGAGGACTGTAGCCCTCTTGTTTCCTACCTGCTGCTTGGTCCTGTGCCCACAGGTCACTAATTGTAGCTACTTGGAAAAGCTCAAGATAGTAACGTACTCCATACCAGCTGTCTGTTTTTCTTCTCTCACTCCACTCAGCTTCCTCTTTCAGTCACCACTCAATCCACCTCTCTGTCCTATCTTATGAAGCTCAGTGCTTCAGTACCACCATTTGTATATATTGCACTTGTTAACCCATGTCTTTGGAGTCCTGGTATGGCAATATAGGATAAGCTATAAGATCTAAAGTTCAGTTTGATTTGCAAGGTTGGTGGTTCATATTTACTAACAGCTCCTCATAAATCCTATACAGGGTCTTTATGAGTTGGAACTGACTCTACAGTGCTTAACAACAACAACAACAACCCATGTTTTTGTTGCAAAGGGGCTTCTCAAACACTGGGAAGCCGTCAGATGCCCATCCTTGTTCACTCTTGCTGCCTTCTGCTTTCACTGATCTCAAAGGACTCAGATCCTTACCAGGCTCCGATCCTGCAGTTAGGTTTCCTTCACGTACAGACCCCCGGGAGCATTTTCTAGCCCCTCTGTGGGACACTGAGGTTTAGGTCTATTACTCCTTCTAATAGTCAGTCTTCTGGGACCTTAATTTCTGATGGAGCACAACTCAAAATGAGGAGAAACAGTTGTAAACATCCATTAATAATAGGAAAATGGAATGCAGAAAGTATGAATCTAGGAAAATTGGAAGTTGTCAAAAATGAAATGGGATGTATAAACATTAATATCCTAGGTATAAGTTAGTTGAAATGGACTGGTATTGGTCATTTTGGATTTGACAATCAGATGTTTTGCTATCCTGAGAATGATAAATTGAGAAGAATGACGTTGCATTCATCATCAACAAGAACATTTCAAGATCTTTCATGAAGTATAAAGCTGTCTGTGATAAGATAATATCCATACACCAATAAGGAAACCCAGTTAGTACAATTATTATTCAAATGTATGCACTAACCACTAAAGACAATTCTACCAGCTTCTTCATTCTGAATTTGAACAAACATGCAATCAAGATGTATTGATAATTACCAGTGATTGGAATACAAAGGTTGGGAACAAAAAGGAGGGATCACTATTTGGAAAATACAGTCTTGGTGATAGAAAAGATGATGGCGATCACATGATGGGATTCAAGACCAATGACTTATTCATTGCAAATGTCATTTTTAAACAACATGAAAGATGCCTATTCACATTGTTGTTGTTGTTGTGTGCCGTGGAGTCGGTTCCGACTCATAGCGACCCTGCACAGGGTTTCCGAGGCTGTTAATCTTTACGGGAGCAGAGCGCCTCATCTTTCTCCCACGGAGCAGCTGGTAGTTTTGAACTGCTGACCTTGCGGTTCACAGCCCGATAGACCTCACCAAATAGAAAACATAGAAGTCAAATTGACTACATACATGGGAAGAGACGGTGGAAAGCCCCATATCATCAGCTAATACAAGGCCAGAAGATAAATTTGCAATGATTTGGGAGTTAGAAAACAAAAAGGGAAGAAGAACACGCTCAACATTTCTCAAGCTGAAAGAATTTAAGGAAAAAAATCAAGACTTAACTAACATGCAATATTGAAGAATTCTATAGGCAAAATATTGAATGATTCAGAAAACATAAATAAAAAGATGGAAAATACAGTCACTGTGCCAAAAAGCAGTGGTTGATGCTCAACCATTTCAAGAGGTAGCATATGATCATGAGCCAGTAGTTCTGAAGGAAGAAGTCCAAGGCACTGGCAAAGAACAACACTTCAGGAATTGATGGAATACAAATTGAAATATTTCAATAAACTGATGCAGCACTGAAGGCAAGAAATTTGGAAGCAAGATACCTGGCCAACTGAATGGAAGAGATCCATATTTGCACCCATTCCAAAGAAAGGTGACACAATGGAATGCAGAAATCTTCAGACAATATAATTAATATCACATGCAAGGTAAATTTTACTAAAGATGATTCAAACATGACTGCAAGTGTACATTGACAGGGAAATGCCAGAAAACTCAAACCAGATTCTGAAGAAGATGTGGAACTAGAGACATCGTTTGTTAAGTCAAATGGATCTTGGCTGGCAATAGAGAAGTACCAGGAAGGTGTTCACTTGTGCTTCATTGACTATTCAAAAACATTTGATTGTAAATCATAGCAAGTTATGGATAACATTGCGAAGCATGGATCTCCCTGAACATTTAGTTGTGCTTATGAGGAATCTCTACATGCATGAAAAAGTAGTCATTCTAACAGAATAAGGGGACACTGAATCGTTTATAATCAGGAAAGCTTTGAGGGAGGGTTGTGCTCTTTCACTATACTTATTCAATCTGTATGCTGAGCAAATAATTCGAGAATCTAGATCATATGAAGAAGAATGTGGCATAGGATTGTAGGAAGACTCATTAACAACCTGTGGTATGCAGATGATACAACCTTGCTTACTGAAAGTGAAGAGGACTTAATATGCTTTCAGATGAAGGTAAAAGACCCCAACCTTCATTATGGGTTCACTTCAATGTAAACAAAACAAAAATACTCATCACAGGACCAATAATTAACATTGTGACAAATGGAGAAAAGATTGAAATTGTCGAAGACTTTTTTTACTTGGACTCACTATCAGCACTCATGGAAGCAGCAGTCAAGAAATCTAATGACATATTGCACTAGGCAAATCTATGGCACAAGACTACTTTAAAGTGTTCAAGAGCAAAGATTTCAGTTTGAGAACTAATGTGTGCCTGACCTAAGTCATGGTATTTGCTTTAGTTTCATATGTATGTGAAAGTTGGACAATGAATAAGGAAAACTGTGGAAGGATTGATGCATTCGAGTTATAGTGTTGGAGAAAAATATTGAAAGTACCATGAACTGACAGAATAACAAACAAATTTGTGTGGGAGAAGAATATCCAGAGTGCTTCTTACAAGCCGGGATGGTGAGACTTCATCTCTCATACTTCAGACATATTATTTGGAGGGACTAGTCCCTGGAGAAGGACATCATGCTTGGTAAAGTGGAGAGTCAGCAAAAGAGAGGAAAACCACTAAGAGATGGATTGGCTCAGCGGCATTCACAATGGTCTTAAGTGTAACTACGATTGCCATGATGAAACAGGCAGTGTAGCTTTTATTTTGCATAGGGTCCCTGTGAATCGGAACAAACTTGATGGCATCCAACAATAACAACATAGCCTTCACAAAGGAGCTTAGGTGGTGCAGTGGTTAAAACACCTGATGGCTACCCAAAAGGTGGAGGTTTGAGCCTACCAGCCATTTCTCCTGAATGATGTGGCAGTCTGCTTTCATAACAGCCTTGGAAACCCTATGAGGCAGTCTGCCTTGTCTTACAGGATCATTATGAGTCAGAATTGACTAGAGAGCAGTGGTTTGGTTGGTCATAGCCTCCCCCAAACAAATCTGCCCTGGAGGAAGTATAATCAGCATGCCCCTTAGAGGAACCAGCTTCCTTGGTAGAGTGATGATAAAGATCAGTAAAAAAATAGAAGACACTAAATGAAATGGTTTGACAAAGTGGTTGCAACAGTGGGCTCAAACAAGTCATGATCGAAAGGATGGGTGTAGGGCCAGGTAATGTTTCTTTTTGTTAACATAAGGTTGCTGTAAGTTGGTGTCAATTCAACAACTCCTAACAACCACAACATAGCCTCCACAGGTTCCTTGTGGCTCAAAGGTTTGGGATTGTCTACTCACCTAAATAAGTCCTGGTGAGGCACCATAGGCTAACTAAGCACTGTACTGCTAACCAGAAAACTGGTTGCTCAAACCCACCGGTGGCTCCTCAGACACCCTATACAGAGTTCGCTATGAGTCGGAATTGACTCAATGGCACTTCATAATAAGTAACCAGAAGGAGCTCTGGTAGCGTAGTGGTTATGAATCGGGCTGCGAACCTTAAGGTCAGCGATTCGAAACTACTAGCCACTCCGCTGGAGAAAGATGAGGCTTTCTACTCCCGTAAAGATGTACACCCTTGGAAACCTTGTACAGGGTCGCTATGGGTCAGAACTGACTCGATGGCACTTAACAACAACAACAACAACCAGAAGTTAGCCTTTTCAGCCCATCCATTAGTGGAAGAAAAACCTGTGGTCTGTTTCCATAATGATTTGTTGTTGTTGTTGTTGTTAAGTGCCTTCGAGTCGGAGCCGACCCATAGCGACCCTGTACAGGGTTTCCGAGGGTGTAAATCCTTACGGGAGTAGAAAGCCTCATCTTTCTCCCGCGGAGCGACTGGTAGTTTCGAACCGCTGACCTTAAGGTTGATTACAGCACAGAAAATGAAACATTTCTAGTTTGTAGCACATTGGGTCTCTATGAGTCAAAATTGAGTCAATGGCAATCAGCTTATAGTCTCCATCCCTAAATGCAAGCAATCTACAAATCTATATTAGTATAAGAGATTATTGAAGCTGTGGGGAGTGGGGATATTGTTTCCCTAGGATTTCTTTGCCCATAACAACTTTGAAGGGAACCCAAAACTCTTCATGCCACTGGAATTCAGGCTGTTTCTATCTTAGTGGCTTCACTTTCTCCACTTTTGAAGCTGCAGTTGGCTAAAGCAACTCCATCTTGAAGTGGTGAGGTCATTAGTACTGACCTTTGCACTTTTCTGTAAGTTAGTTTGTTGTTGTTGTTGTTAAGTACCATTGAGTCAGTTGCAACCCCTAGGAGCAGCTGGTGGGTTTGAATCACTGACCTTGCAGTTAATCCCGATGAGGGCTATTATAGAAATGTAGAAAAACAGTCATACATCTTGTGAAATCTGTGCATCAAAGAAACGAGGAAAACTTTGCTGATAGACTGACCACCACAAGATCATAAAATTGTACGTGATGGGATGGAAACAACAGGTCTGGAGTGGTTGGCACAAATTGGGATAAACGGCGCAAGAAGTTCCTGAAATTCTGGTGCCCCAAATCACTATACATTCTCCTTCCCCACTCACCCCCACACCCCTGCCCCGCCTTTCAATGGAGAGTCACTCTTTGGAGGACACTCAGTCTCCCTGCTTCATGGCTATCCAATATACAATAAATCTTTCTTGCTTTACCACACCGCCAGTGTCTCCAAATAATTGCTTTTTTGTGTCAAGCAGTTCTTGTTGTTTTTATTTTTTTACTGTGGATTGAGTGAAGGTTTACAGAGCAGATCATCAGTCTTACAGTCAGTAGATCATACACTTTGCTTCATCACATTGGTTGCTGTTCCCTACATGTACCAACAGTTAACAGTATTTATCTCTATTCCCTTTACCTAGTGCATTCCTCCCTGTGTCATTTGCTAACTTCATCCTTCCTTTTAATCTTCTTATTGTATATTGCCTTCCCCATCATCCATGTTTACATGTATTACTATCGAGTCTGTGAATAATTTTCTCTCTCCCCTCCCTACTGTAACCATCATACATTGTTTCTTTTATCAAGAAAACCTTTTCTTAACAATATTTGTATTTTTGTAATGGACTAATTTCACTCAGCATAATGTCATCCAGGTTCATCCATGTTATAAGGTGTTTCACAGATTCAGTGTTACTCTTCAAAGTTTTATAGTGTTGCATTGTGTGTATGTATCAAAGTTCATTTAATCATTCTTCTCTTGATGGGCATTTAGGTTGTCTCTATCCTTTTGGTGTATCTCTTGTCCATAGCATATTGAAGGATCCTATTATTATTATTTTTTTAATCCATTCTGCTCTCACTGTCTCTTGACTGGTACAATTGATTCATTTACATTCAGTGCAGTTATCAATAGGTAGGAATTGATTGCTGTCATTTTTCAGTGTGTGTGTGTTTGTGGTGCTGCTGGTTTCTTTTTCTTTTTTAAAATGTGTTATTATGAATAATGTGATAGTTTACATGGGAGAACATTAGCTTTACATTCATTCTATTGTATATCGTTTCATTGCCATGGTTAAAATCCCCTCCAAGCATCATCAACCAACCAAAGGGTGTATGCTGCAAGCCTGCCAACCGGTCGTCAGCACACAGCCCCTCTCCCTCTCTGGGTCTAGAGTCCCCAGCTGCTCTATCTCTCCACGTCATCATCTCTGCCTCTGTCTCTGGCTTCACTGCTTCTCTAAGTAGGGTCCTGCTCTCCACTCTTCTCCCTTAATGGTCCGCTCCTAGACTGCAAAATCAATCACGTCCCTTCTTTTGCTACAAAATGTCTACCTTTACATTTCCAACTGTCACAATCAGTCCTAATAACAATTATTCACTATTGTGTCACAAGAGACCTATCTGCATCTCCTTTCATCAGCCCTGCCCAGACATTTGGATACTACTCAGTGAAGATTCTACTTTCCTCCACATCCTCTGGATCTAGGCTCCCTCTTGAAAGCTTGTAAACCAGTCACTTCTTGCCTTAGTAGCCCCCTCCCCCATTTTGGGTAGCCAGTGTCCAAGTTGCCCATCCCTGTCTACTCTGTGTATGGAGGGGGTGGGAAAATTCCTTGCTGTAAAGATTTGTTCCCTCTTTTGATCTACTACATCCATAGTTGTAGGTCAAGTTTGTCAAATTGTATCAGATTACACTTTTTGTCCTCATCTTTCTTCTTCTAGTTGAGCTCTGATCATCCAGTCATTGGATTCAGGACAAGTGGGTATTATCTGCAAGTGTGAGTGTTCTTATGCATATGCACTCTCTTCTTATCAGCTGGATGCTTCACTCTCCACTCTAGTCCTCTGTGGCTATGTCACTGACTCTGGGCCCAAGAGTCCTCAGGTCTTGCCACACTGCTGGCCAATCAGGTCTTCACCCGGGT
>NW_006408520.1:26315606-26317764 GCF_000296735.1 Chrysochloris asiatica | reverse complement strand
GTCAGCACACAGCCCCTCTCTCTCTCTGTGTCTAAAGTCCCCAGCTGCTCCATCTCTCCACGTCATCATCTCTGCCTCCATCTTAGGCATCACTGCTTCTCTGGGTAGGGTCCTGCTCTCCCTTGGTGATCCCAGGGACTTCTGCTCCTAGACTTCAAAGTTAATCACTCCCCTCCTTACAACAAAATGTCTGCCTTTACATTTCCAGCCCTCACAATCAGTCCTGATAACAATTATTCACTATTGTATCACAAGATACCTATCCACATTTCATTTCATCAGTCCCGCCTTGATGTCTCCTGGGCAAGCAACTTGCTTGTTCTTGTAGTAACAGTTGGTCTGCCTATATTGTTATGTATTTTTCATGTAGTTCTTTCTTTCAAGAAATATCTTCTGTTCTTCTAGCCACTCCAGGTTAGTCTGCTTGTCCTTTCAAGTGAAAATTTCCCACCTCTGAAGATTCTGGATGTGGTTCAGGATTCCACCTATGGTCTTATGTAATGCAAAGTCTCTGCAGGAAGCCTTCTACACTGGGCATATTGTAGCTCCATTTTAGGTATTCCAATCAGTTATAGGGAGAAGATGGACTTACAAGCTTTCTATGGTGATATTTCTGGCGATTCCTTTCTCTCCCCCTCACGTATCTATTTTATAATGGCATGCCAGGGAAACCAAGATTCAAAAGACAGTCAAGTATCTTAACATTATTTCCCCCCTTTTGTGCATTCCTACCATGTCTCAATCCCTGTATCCCAGAGCCCTGTAGTTCCAAGGTTGTGCATACATCATTATTTACCTCTGTCCCACTTAATCCATGCAAACCTGCCTAATTGTTTTACCATCTGCTTTGTTCTTCCATTCCCCTCCCCCTTCTTATGTATTGCCCCCCTCACAAGCACCTAAACTATCTTTTGTGTATTCCCTACCTCATGCTTCAACTTCCCTTCCCTCCCCTTACCCCATCTCCTACATCACAGTAACCAGCAAAGAATCCTTCCCCTCCCCCCCTTTAGAAAAAAGAAGTCTGGGTTCTTTTTTCTTAGTCTTTTACAGTAGTGGTTCTATGCAGTATTTCTCCTTTTGTGACTGACTAATTTCACTCAACATAATGTCCTCAAAGTTCATCCGTGTTATGCGGTGATTTGCAGCTTCCTTGTTGTTCTTAAAGATAGCATAATATTCCTTTGTGTGTATGTTCCACAGTTTGATTATCCATTTTTCAGTTGATGGGCACTTAGGTTGTCTCCATTTTTTGCTATTGTAAATAGTGCTGCTATGAACATTGGTGTGCATATAGTTACTCGTGTTGTGGCTCGTATTTATTATGGGAAAATACCAAGTAAAGGAATTGCTGAGTCATAAGGTATTTCTATTTCTAACCTTCTGAGGATGCGCCATATTGCTTTCCAGAGAGGTTGGATCATTTTGCAACCCCACCTGCAATGCAGGAGCATCCCAGTTTCTCCACATCCCTGCCAGCATTTATTGTTCTCAACTTTTTTGATCTTTGCTGTTGTTGCTGGTGTGAGATGATATGTCAGTGTTGTTTTGATTTGCATCTCTCTAATGGTTAGTGATTGTGCACATTTCTTCATATGTTGTTGGCTGCCTAGATCTCCTTCTTGGTGAAGTGTCTGTTCATGTCCTGTGCTCATATTTTAATTGGTTTATTTGTCTTTTTCTTGTAGAGGTGTTGTTGTTGCTGTTAGGTGCCATTGAGTTGGTACCGACCCATAATGACCTTATGCACAGCAGAACGAAACACTGCCCAATCCTAGGCCAACCTCACTACTGTTGCCATGCTTGAGTCCATTGATGCTGCCACTTGGTCAATTGATCTCGTTGGAGGTCTTCCTCCACCTTACCAAACATGATATCCTTCTCCAGTGATTGGTGTCTCCTGATAATATGTCTGAAGTATGAGAGATGAGGTTTGGCCATCTTGGCCTCCAACGAGCATTCTGGCTGCACTTTTTCCAAAACGGATCTATTGGTTCTTTTGGCAGCCCATAGTACTTTCAATATTCTCCTCCAACACCATTACTCAAAAGCATCAATCCTTCTAAGGTCTTCCTTATTCACTGTCCAACTTTCACATGCATATGAGGTTATTGAAAATACCATGGCTTGGGTCAGGCACACCTTAGTCCTCAAGCTG
>NW_006408520.1:26312389-26314981 GCF_000296735.1 Chrysochloris asiatica | reverse complement strand
CAGCAATAATATCCCTCATTCCACGGCCTCTTCTGAATCCGGTTTGAACCTCTGGAAGTTTTCTGTCAATGAATGATTGTAGCCGTGTCTGTATTACCTTTAGCAAAACTTCAGTCCTATGAGATATCAAAGAGATTACCTGATGGTTTCCACATTCCGTTGGGTGTTGTAGTTTCCTATATAGTTTAGAAATGAGTCCCTTGTCTGATGTGTCATTGCAAAAGATTTTTAACATTCTATGGCTTCCCTTTTTACTCTTCTGGTGAAGTCTTTTGAAGCATATAAATTTTTAATTTTTAGTATGTCCCAATCACCTACTTTGTCTACTTTTGTTTGTGTAGTTTTCAAAATGTTTGGTAGTCTGTGTATTCCCTGAATCAGTGCCATCACATTTGTCCTGAATTTTTCATTGATGGCCTTCATAATTCTGGGATTCACAGTTAGGTCTTTAATCCATGTTGAGTTGGTTTCTGTATAAGGTGTGAGGTGAAGGTCTTGTTTTAATCTTTTGCATATTGCTTTCCAGTTCTGCCAGCACCATCTGTTGAAGGGACTATCACTCCATGCGATATATTTATGTACTTTGTCAAAATCAGTTGACTGTAAGTGGATGGGTTAATATCTCTATTCTTAATTCGGTTCCATTGATCAATGTATTTTTCATTGTACCAGTATCAAGCTGCTTTGACCACTGTAGCCATGTAATAAATTTTGAAGTTGGGGAGTGAGAGGTTTCCAACCTTGTTCTTCTTCTTAAACAGTGCTTTGCTTATCCTGGGTCTCTTTCCTTTCCATACAAAGTTTGTAATTGTTTTTTCCATGTCTTTGAAAAATGTCATTGGAATCTGGATTGGGATTGCATTATATGTGTAAATTGTTTTGGGCAGTATTGACATTTTCACAACGTTAAATCTTCCTATCCAGGATATGGTACATTCTTCCATTTTTGTAGGTCTCTTGTTTTCTTGTAGAACTGTTTTGTAGTTTTCTTTGTATAAGTCCTTTGTTTCTCTGATTACATTTATTCCTAGATAGTTCATCCTTTGGGTGGCTATTGTAAATGGTAATGCTTTCCTATTGTCCTTTTTTTTTTTAATATATATAATTAACTAAAATCCACACTTTATTCATACTACCTTAGGTTGTTTTTCCCTTTTTAACCAAATGTCGCTGGCCCAGGATCCCATATTACATTTAGTTGTTACGTCTCCTTAGGTTTTTCTTGGCTGTGACAGTTTCTTAGATTTTGTCTTTGATGACCTTGATAGTTTTGAAGAGTGCTTGTTGGCTGTTTTGTAGATTGTCCATCAGTTGGGATTTGCTTGATGTTTTTCTCATGATTACACTGACCTAGCAGTTTTTGGAAGACCACCGAGGTAAAATGGCATTCTCTTTACATCATATCAAAGATAACTCACTTTGCCATTCACGTTGATCACCTGGCTGAGTCTTGTCAAGTGACCCTCCCTACCCCTTTTCCATACTTTACTCTGGAAGGAATCACTAGGTACCATCCACTAGGGGTGAGGAACTTATGTTCCACTTCCTGAGTGCAGGCTATTACGTAAATCTGGAATTATTCTGTCCATGCGATGTCTCTCCCTTCTCATTCATTTGTTTATTATATCATACAAATCTGGTGCGTAGATATTTATTTTTTATTTTGGGTTATAATTCAATACCACTATCTTTTGTTGCACAAATTGTTCCATCTTTCTTTTGTACAGAGAATTCCGCTGGGAACTCTTTTAGTTGCTTCTTTGTTTCTGACATTCTTCCAATCACTGTGAAGTGTTTTTTGTTTTTTTTTTTTTAGCATTTCTTTACTTTGTGCTCCAGGCTCATCTTGTATATTCCCTATCCTATTCTGAGAATCTGGGTGCTACACATGCTTCCTTAATGGTTGTTTTCCAGCTGTGTAACTGCTAACAATGATGCTTCCCTCTGGCTGCACTGATGTGAACTGGGAACCTGAGCAGAAGAACTCAGCTCTGGAGAGCAGCAACTCCCTAAATTATGTGTGCTTTCAAAGAGTAGATAAATCTAAGCTAGAAAAAAAAGGCAAAGTGACCCATCAGGTTTTCTGAATTGTAAACTCAATGTGGTTTCAACAGAACTGCAGAAGGATCCTCAGAACAGCAGAGTCATCTGTCGGGGGTCATCAGGGAGAATACTGATAGTATCTTCAGCTTTGCCACATAACAGACACAACATGGTATACTCCTGAAATTCATCCATGATACTGAATGTATACTCATGCCTGACAATAATGTGATGACAGTTCTTACACAGATGATCATAAGTAACAATTTCTTCTCCATCTTCCTCTTTGAATGATTTGTTTGTGATCATCATAAAATCCCTCTTACTGCACAACCCTGTGAAGTTCAGCAAGAAAGATCCATTCTCCAAGCAGGTGGTACCCCAGTTGGAATATTTCTTCTGCACACAGTCTCCACATGTCTCGAAGACCCGTTAATAGGGAATGTCCTCCACCGTTTTCCCTAATGTCCTTTTAAGTGCTGTCATTTTTGGGATAGAGGAATCCAACTGATTTTTGTATGCTGATCTTATATCCTGCCACTTTGCTGA
>NW_006408520.1:26300235-26311902 GCF_000296735.1 Chrysochloris asiatica | reverse complement strand
CTGTATTCTGTTGGCTAGTATTTTGTTGAGAATGTTTGCATCTATGTTCTTGAGGGATATTGGTCTATAAATTTCTTTCTTAGTGATGTCTTTCCCTGGTTTTGTTATAAGGGTTAGGCTTGCTTCATAAGATGTATTAGGAAGTTTTCCATCCTCCTCTATTTTCTGGAATAATTTGAGTAGAATTGGTAACAGCTCTTCCCTGAATATTTGGTAGAACTCACCAGTGAAGCCATCTGGACCTGGACTTCTTTTGGTTGAGAGTTTTTTTGATGACTTGATCAATTTCTTCTTTTGTTATGGGTCTGTTCAGGTTTTCTAGTCCACTGTGTGTAAGTTTAGGTAGGTCGTGTTTTTCTAAAAATGTATCCATCTCTTCTAAGTTTACGAATGTGTTGGAGTACAACTCTTTATATTATTCTGTTATTATCCTTTTGATTTCCTTTGATTTCATTGTGACATCGCACAAGTGGTTTCTAATGTATGTTACTGTGTCTTCTCCCTCTTTTCTTTTGTTAGGTTTGCCAATGGTCTGTCAATTTTGTTAATCCTTTAAAATAACCAGCTTCTTGTCCTGTTGATACTTTCTATAGTTTTTCTGTTTTCTATCTCATTTATTTCTGCTCTAAGCTTCATTATGTCTTTTCTTTTGATGGCTTTAAGTTCCCTCTGTTAGTCTGTTTCTAATAGTTGTAGATGCTGTGTTAATGTGTTAATTTTGGTTCTTTCTTCTTTTTGGATGTGTGCATTTATTGCAGTAAATTGTCCTCTCAGCACTGCTTTCAATGTGTCCCAAAGATTTTGGTATGTTGTGTTTTCGTTCTCATTTGTTTCTAGGAACTTTAGGATATTTTGTAGCGCAGGGTTGGCTTTGGCAAAATCCTTTAGCTTCTGTTTATCCTGGAATGTTTTGATTACACTGTTGTATTTAATTAATAGCTTTGTTGGATAAAGGATTCTTGGTTGACAGTTTTTTCTTTCAGGGTTTTATATATGTCTCCCTATTGCCTTCTTGCTTGCATGGTTTCTGCTTAGAGATACGAGCTTAATCTGACTTGCTTGCCTTTATATGTAACATTCCTCTCTTCCCTAGCTGCTTTCAGGAGATAAGTCACCTTATCTTTGAATTTGGAGAATTAGATTATGATATGTCTCAGTGATTTTCTTTTGGGATCTATCCTTCCTAGGGTTCATTGAGCTTCTTGAATGTTTATCTTTTCACTTTTCAGTATGTTAGAGAAATTTTCTTCCAGCTGTTCTTCAACTATTTCCTCTGTGGACTTGTGTGATTCTTCTTATTCTGGAATGCCGATAATTCTTAAATTATTCCTCTTCATGTTGTCCAACATGAATCTTAGATCTTCTTCAGATTTTTTTTTTAATCCTTTTTTCTGTTTGCTCTTCTATCTTAGTGGTATTGAGAGATTTGTCTTTCAGCTTAATGGGTCTGCCTTCCATCTCTTCTATTCTACTCCTTTGCCCTTTCAGTGTATTGTTTATTTCTGGCATTTTATTATTGATAGTTTGGACTTCCTTCTGTAGGTTTTGAATTGTTTCCAATACTGTATCTATCTTATTTGATTGTTTCTGTAGCGCTTTCCTGACTTCTTCCTTATTTTTCTCAACTCCATTGTAAAGTGTTTTGAAACACTTTATAATGCTTTTTCTGAATTCCTTCTCAGGCATTTCCAAGGCCTGCCCTCCTTCCAGAATGGAGTCCAGGTCTACCTCTAGTTCATTTGTCTGAGATATTTTATCTTGTTTCTGGACATGTGCTGATATGGTCATCTGCTTTTGCTTCTTGGACATGTTTAGTGTTTATCTGTGGCCTTAATAGTTAATTGAGTATGTGCTTTGGTAATTTTTTGCTTTCTGATTGCTTCCAGGTAGATGTGACCAGGATGTGGGCTTCCCATTTCCCTCTTCTTATTGCTTAACTCAGAGTAACTTTCACAGGTGTTGTCTGCCTCCCTGGTATACAGCAATTGGTATTGGTTATTGCCTGGATTTTGGTGTTTTATAGAGTGTGATCGTAGCTTGACTATATGGCAGCAATTGCTGTTTCTTCTTGGTTAATATTGGGAGAGAAAATCCCACAAAAGTAGAAGGGGCTGCATAAAACAGCAAAACAGTAACAACAACAACAACAACAACAAAAACAAAAAGCAACAATAACAGAAAATTAGACTGGATACTGTAGTCTGTAGTCACAGAAAAGGGAGAGGAGGGAGAGATGAGAAAAAAAAAATCTCTAGCCTAATATGAGTATGACTTTAATGTCCTCTTTCAGCGTCTTGCCTTCAAAGCTGCCTGAGAGATTTCAAGATGCCATTGTTGGTTCTTATCTTGTACCTCAGGATTTAATTTAATTTTTGGCCTGTTTAGTTTTTAAACCCTCTTTCCCTTTCCACACCCTTTGTTCTGGCCTTTTCCGTGTTAAAAAAACAAACAGTGCAGTGCCGCCTCTTTGACTGAGAGTATCTGTGTGCATTTGTGTCAGAAGACCCCACCAGTGGTAAAGGTGGGGGAAGTCCACTTGCTCAGGCACCCCCTCTAGTCACCTGAATGGAAATGCGCCAACAGTGGTGGTGGTGGTTGTGGGGCAGGCAATGAACAGATACCAAAAAAATAGAAAAGAAAAGAAAATCAGAACAAAGATAAACCAAGAAATTGTGCTGTTCTCCTTTGCTCTGAGGTTCCTATGGCATTTTTCCATGATGTGCCTGCTCCTCGCTTGGGCTTGCCAGTTGGTCTTGCCCAAGTTGTAGGCTTAGGGCCGCTGAGCCTGGCAGATTCAAAAGTACATGATTTCTTACTTTTGCTTCAAGTTCCACTAGCTCGAAGTCTTCAAACTTTTTAAATATTCCTACCTATGTGGTTCCGAGTTTTGGAGCTCTGCCCTGAATCTGCTTTGCCTGGTACTCTGTGGTATTGCTGATGGTGAACTTCACTGCACCTCCACCCTAGTGTCATCAAGCCCTGCCTCCTCTACAATCTGGTTTCTTTATCCTATGTGGTTTTCTGCTCTGAGTTCATTTTGTTTGCAGGTTTTCTTTTCATTTTTATTTCTGTTGTTTTAATGTTCACTGAATCTTTCTAATTTTCCTTTATTTTTATTTTTATGTGCAGCTGTATTAATTTTCTTTGAAGCTATTCTGTAATTTATCAATGTTTCCCTGCTTAAGGGAGTCTGTTTTATCTTGAATCTACTTGAATTCCTTGCCATTTGGAAATTCAGTATCTACACTATTCCGTCTTCTTGCTTTGTAGTTGACTTTGTTATAAATTGATATCTCTGGTTCCCTATTCTCAGTCTTGTTGGTTTGTTTTACTTTAAATACTTCTATATCTGAATTGAGTTTTGGGCAATCTCAAGCTGTTGTTAGCTGTTGTAGTTTTCAGTTCAGAGAATATCCCTGAACATTTTTTAAAAATGTTGGTCTGATCATTACAAATTCCTTTAATTTCTATTTATCAGGAAATATCTTTTTTCTGCTGTTATATTTGAGGGGCAGCTTTGCTGCTATATGATTTATGGTTGGCAAATATTTTCTTTCAGAGTTTTTTATATGTCATCCCATTGCTTTCTTGCTTTCATTAGAAATTAGAATTTAGTATTATTGGTTCTCTTTCCAGGTAACTTTTTGTTTTTCCTGATCTCCTCTCAGGATTCTTTCCTTGACTTTTGTTTTGGAAAGTTTGATTATGATATGTCTTGGTGATTTTCTTTTGGGATCTCATCTGTTTGAGATTCATTCAGCTTCTTATATATTTATTGTCATGATTTTCATGATATTAGGGAAGTTTTCTTCCAACAACTCTTCAGTAATTTTCTCTCTCTCTTGTGTTTTCCCACATAATCCTTATGATTTCTTTGGATTTTCTTATGGTTTTTCTTTCTTCTGATTATTCTTCTAGCATACTAGTATTGAGAGATTTATTTTCAAGTTCACTAACCCAAGCATCTAGTGATTCAAACCTACTCCTTTGGCCTTTCAGTTTATTGCTTATTTCTGAAATCTTAGTGTTAATCTTCTGGATATCTAATAATTGGCTTTGTATTGTTTAGAATTTGCATTTATTTTGTCTCTTTGTTCTTGTAGTGTTTTTCTTAATTCTTCTGATATTCTTTCTGTTGTCTTCTTGCTTTCCTTGATCTCTCTGTCAATCCATTGAAGGTACATAAATATCATTATTTTGTATTCTTTTGCAGTGAGTTCCATAACCTTTTCTTTCTCATGTTGGTAATTTGTTTGAGCCATTCTCTTTTGTTTCTTCATGTGAGATAATGTTGTCTGTTGTCTCTGGGGCATTGTGGAGTTGTCATATTTGTATCTAATTTATGATTATATGTTGATGTGCTCTTTGGTTATCATTGTCTCTTTCTTGTGGGCATAGTTAGAGAATGGAAGTATGTATTATGTTCTTGTTTGCTGTTCACGGACCTTAATTTAGGGTGGGTTTGGCTGGTATTGGCTGCACTCTATCATTAATATATTGGTATAGGAACTGGTATTAACTCTTGACCAGTTGGTGGAACTTCAGATACTATGATTGTGGTTGCACTATCTAGGCACAGTTGCTGTATTCTGTAGCGTGGGAAAGAGAAAACCATCCCCCCCACCACACACATAAGAAAACAAAACAGAATAAATAAACAAGGAACCAACAATGAAAAGAGAAAATAATAAAGAAGAAAGCCATCAAAGAGGCAGCAACACAAAAACAATAATATAAAAAGTATAAAGACAAAAGAGGGGCAAGGAAATGGAGCTATAGAAGAGAATAATAAGAAAGGATATAAAAGTAAGGAATAAAAATAAAAGAAACTTAGAAAAACCAGTAAGATAGAAAATGAAAAGAGAGTCATAAAGAAGGATCAAAGGTAGTGGGTGGGGGAAGAAATGGGGAATTGAAAACCAGAAGAAAGGAACACAAAAGTGGTGATAGAAAGTACAAAATTCAAGGGAATGGGAAGAGAAGTAGGGGAAAGAACAAGCAAATAAAAACAATTAAACACATTTGTACTTCCGGTGCTTCCCTGACCGGGCAGCACAGGGTAGACACTGGAGAGGGAGAGAAAGGAATAGTCAAAACACCACACTAGAAGGCTTGTAAGTCCGTCTTCTGCCTATGACTGATTGGAATACCTAAAATGGGGCTACAGCATACCCAGTGAATGAGGCTTCTTGCGGAGCCTTTGCAGTACATAAAACTATAGGTAGAAACCGGAACTACATCCAGATCTCCAGAGATGAGAAAGCTCCACTTGAAGGGACGAGCAGACCAGCCTGGAGCAGCTAGAAGAATAAAAGATACCTCTTGAAAGAAAGACCTGCAGGAAAAATGGAGGCAGATGGACTGTTACTACAAGAACAAGTGGGTCACTTCCCTAGGAAACATCAAGGTAAGTGGCCAGGTCCTCTCAATGCAAACCCCCTCCAAGACTAGGACTCAACGGAAGTGCACACTCTGATTGGTGACCACACACATCACCGATGGGGGGAAGTGGAGTAAAAGCAGCAATGAAGTGGCAAGCTAAGCCCTACAATGCTCAGTGGGCTTCTGTGGACCCAGTTGGAGACCTGGTTGGCAAGCAGTGTGAGGAGACCTGGGGACTCTTGGGCCCAGAGTCAGTGGCATGGCCACAGAGGACTTGAGAGGAGAGTGGAACTACTGGCTGATGGGAAGAGAGGACATATGCACAGGAGAGCCCACACTTGCAGATGATACCCACGTGACCTGGACTGGATGACTGGATGATCGGAGCTCAACCAGGAGAGGAAAGAAGAGGGGAAAAAGAAAAAAAAAAAAAAAAAGAGTGAGCTGATACAATCTGATGAACTTGATCTATACCTATGGAACAGCAGCTCAAAAGAAGCATTTACATTATAGCAAGAAGCATTTACATCCCCTCCACACACAGAGTGGACGAAGATGGGCAACTTGGACATTGGATACTCAAACGGGGAGCGGTGGACTACAAAGGCAAGAAGTGACTGGCTTACAAGCCTTCAAGAGGGAACCTAATGCCAGGGAGCATGGAGGAAGGCAGAATCTCCAGTAGGTACTACTCAATCTGTCTGGGCGGAGCTGATGAAAGGAAATACAGATGGGTAACTCGTGATACTGTAGTGAATAATGCTTATGGACAGATTGTGAGGGTTGGAAATGCAAAGGTAGACGTTTTGTAACAAGGAAGGGAGTGATTAATTCTCCAGGCTAGGAGCGGAGGTCTCTGGGACCATCAACGGAGAAGAGCCGAGAGCAGGACCCTACCCAGAAAAACAGAGATGCTTGAGATAGAGACAGAGACGACAACGTGGAGTGATGAAGCGGCTGGGGACTTTGGACCCAGAGAGGGAAAGGGACTGTGGGCCGAAAACTGGTGGGGAGGGCTGGGGGAAGTGTAGGGGGTGGGTTTCTAGGATATACCCTTTGGTTGGTTGATGATGCATGGAGGGGATTGGAACCATGGCAATGAGATGATATATGATGGAATGAATGTAAGACTAAGGTTCTCCCATGTAAACGATCATATAACTCACAATAAAACATTAAAAAAACAAAAACAAAAAGACAATTAAACAGCAAAAAAACAACAACAAAAAAAAACCCCGAAACTGAGAGCAAAACCACAAAAACAGTGCAGCTGTAGGGACACAAGAGGAGAAAACTCTGGGTGGCTCGTGTCAGTCTGTGATCTCATGAGGTGAGTGTGGGAGGGATGTGACAATAGAGTTACTGGCTCTAGGTGAAGTTCCTATTGTCCTTGGTGTTATCTAGGTTTGGGGTACTCAATCTGGAAGTAGTCTGTGAAGGCCCTTGATGGAGCTGATTTCAGTGTCTATTGGGACCATAGGGCAGCTAGCTAGTGGCAGGCTGATTGGTTAAATGGTGGTCTGGTGGTTCTGCAGGTCCTGTAGGTCTGGAACTGAACCCACTTGAATCCAAGCTCTAAAGTGGTATGCCAATGAACACAGCCAGCCCCTGCCTCACACTGGTGTGACTCCCAACCATGTGTTTCCAAACTCCCAGAGACCAAGGTCAGTGCTGGGGGTGGATGAGGGTAGGATCTGGCCACACATCTGGTCAGCAGGGGAATGTGGGGAAAAAAGAAAAATTCACGCCTTTCAAGTTGTCTGTGTGACTATGTTCTTCTAGGCTACCTTTTGACTCTAAAGCTGCTCTCAATGGTTCAAGATGGTCTTAGTGCATGTGGCTGGCCACTAACCAGTCAGACTCTGCTCAGTTTCTCTTCCCAGTAAGAACTCAATCCACTTCACTAATCTTTTCTCTAAAGTTCAGAGTTCTAGAATTTTCATCTGTCTGCTTCATTAGGTCTCTGATATCTTTGTTACAGAGGTTCTGTGAAGTTCTCCTGCCTAGTCTACCATCTGGCTGGAAGTACTAGTAATCATTTTTTTTTTTTTTTCTTAAATGTTTTATTGTGAATTATGTGATAGTTTACATGGGAGAGCATTAGTTTTACATTCATTCTATCATATATCGTTTCATTGCCATGGTTACAGTCCCCTCCATGCATCATCAACCAACCAAAGGGTATATCCTGCAATCCTTCCCCCGTACCCCCCAGGTCTTCAGCACACAGTCGCTTTCCCTCTCTGGATCTAAAGTCTCCAGCTGCTCCATCACTCCACGTCATCATCTTTGCCTTCATTTCAGGCATCACTGCTTCTCTGGGTAGGGTCCCGCTCTCTGCTTTTCTCCCTTGATGGTCCTAGGGACCTCCACTCCTAGACTGAAAGTTAATCACTCCCCTCCTTGCTATAAAATGTCTACCTTTATATTTCTGACCCTCACAATCAGTCCTGATAACAATTATTCACTATTGTATCACAAAAGACCCGTCTACATTTCATTGCATCAGCCCCACCTAGCTAGTAATAATTTTTCATTGCTTAGGTTTCTGTTCATATTACATTTTACAAGTCTCTCCCTTTAATCAAATGGACATATCGGTATACTGTTGCACACATGCACATTTTATAAATGTGTTTCATAAATTTTAGTGTCAGTTCTTAAAATAAACTTTCTTTTACCTTTTAATGTTATCCCAGTAGCCATTCTGATACAACAAAAGAGACTGTGTATAAAAATTGATAGAGATCAGATAGTGTGCAAACACCATATATTGGAAATTCTGTGGCAAAATGTACCACAGAAGATAGAGGTATGCAACTTAAACTGAATTAAGTATTTTGACAGCTTTTGGGCTATAGTGTTGGACTCCTGGTGTGGCACTGTAGGATCAGCACTGGACTGCAAACCACAAGGTTGGCAGTTCAAACCCACAAATAGTTCCTTGGAAACCTTATCCAGGGTCACTGTGAGTCAGAACTGGCTCAATGACACTTAATAACAGCAGCAAAGCAGGGTTATAGGGTGGTGGTAAGTTGGCATCAATTTGATGGCAGTAGGTTAGGTTTTTGGTGAAGTTCAGTCAAATAGCAGGTGCACGTACCATGAAATTATCCTAGCTGGTGAAACATATGCACTCCGAGTGGAAGAATGTGCTATCTAGAGGGTCTGCAGAGGTACCTTCAGGAATGCAATTTACTTGTCCTTGAACATGTCTTTTGCAGTCTGCTATTAACTTAGATTTGAAAAGTAAATGAAATATTTTGCTAGAACAGAAAGTTTCTATTTTCCTGAAATGAGCTTATTATAGAAAAAGGTCTTCATTACTTTCAGTTTCAATCTTAATTATGTTTACAAGAAATCCCTCTTCAAATACCTTTGAATTGACCTTAGAGATTTTTTTCCTGGCTTGGAAATGTGTAAACAAAGCTTTCAAAAAATATAATGCCTGGAAATTTGAGCAGTTTGGAAGGGAAAGGAAAGATATTCAATGTGAGAATTTTGTTTAGAACCTATTTTTTTCTTTTCTTTTGTTTTCCCAGGGCAAGTCTCTGGCACTCAGCACTTTGAACTCTTTCTACAAATAGGCTAGTCAATTTTAGGAAGCTTCAGATAGGTTGATCCCCAGGGCTGTTAGCATGGTCAAGAAGCATAAATTATTAGCCGTTTTCCATTCATTCTCCATGCAGCAGTGACTTTATAAATACACAGATTAAATCATGTTACTTTTCTAAACAAAAGTCATAAAATCTTCTTATTGTAGTTAGGTTAAAGTCAGATTTTAATACAATGCACTGCAAGATCCTTTACAATCTGGCTCCTGCCTGCTCCTTCCTTATCCCAGGGAATCTGTCATGATGTAGATCTTCAATTGAATAACTCTCCCGTGTGAAATGAACTTCCCTTATTTCTTAAGTTTTACTTTTATTAAAATAGAATCACCTTTTTAACTTCTGAACTTAACTATTATTTCTCTGGTAGCGTAGTGGTTACGAATCGGGCTGCGAACCGGAAGGTCAGCAGTTCGAAACTACCAGCTGCTCCGCAGGAGAAAGATGAGGCGATCTGCTCCCGTAAAGATTTACAGCCTCAGAAACCCTATTCAGGGTCGCTATGGGTCGAAACTGACTTGACGGCACTTAACAACAACAACAACAATTTAAACAGAATCTCACTTTTACACTTACTCATGTCACCCTGTATTACTCTTGTATTTGTTGCTGATGTCATCATCAACATCTTATCATGTCAGATTTGACTTTGATGGCTTTGTTACCCAAGTGAAACCCTTGTCTCTTTGAGATACATTTTTTGTAATAAAAGAAGTAACTTTAGGAATTTTGCTTAGACTTAGTTGTATTTTTAGTGAGACTATTGTATTTTATTCTGAGTTCAAGTAATGGCATTCTGAATAAAAAAGTAAATGGGAGGATTGTAAAAGACTTCAGGATCCAAGCAATATGGTAGTCAAAAGGTCAGTGTTTGGAATTCCCCAGTAGCTCCATGGGAGAAAGATATGGTGATCTGATTCTCTAAAGATCCCAGCTTGGAAAACCCTATGGGCAGTTCTAATCTGTCACATGGAGTTGTCATGAGTTGGAACAAACATTACAGTACCTAATGACAAAAGGCGTGTAGAGCATAAGCCATGATATATACATATATATATATATGTATTTTGCCTTAAAAAACAAAACATGTTTAAACTGCCTGACTTACTGTGGATAAGATAAATCAGCATGATTTAACAGCCAGGCTTATGAGCTCTGGTAGCGTAGTGGTTACGAATCGGGCTGCGAACCATAAGGTCAGCGGTTCGAAACTACCAGCTGCTCCGCGGGAGAAAGATGAGGCTTTCTACTCCCGTAAAGATTTACACCCTCGGAAACCCTGTATAGGGTCGCTATGGGTCAGAACCGACTCGATGGCACATAACAACAACAACATATATATATTTCTAAGATATTATTAAGTATTCACCTTTTACCCTTTTCCTTTAGCATTGTTACTGTTTCTAGTTTTCAAATTGCCTCTGACTCATGATAACCTTATACATAACAGAACAAAATATTGTCTGGTCCTGCAACTTTATGACCATTGGTATGGTTGAGTTCATTGCTGAAGCTATTATGTAATGCTGTGTAAATACCAGAACATATGCATGATTTAGCTGTCACATAAAAAAAGAGTTTTAATTATTCCATCTCAATGGTCCCAAGCTACCCAGGGAACATTTGGCAATGTCTGAAGACATTTTTGATTGTCACAACCAGGATACAGATCCTACCAGTAGACAGACATGATAGACCAGCAGCAACAAACAAAAGCTAGCGCTATGGTGAATACCTCCTACAGTTTTGCTAACTGTATGGTCAGGTTTAGTATGGATCTAGTTCTTACCCAAAAAGGATCCAGTCCTCATAGTCACACTTTAACCCCATTGCTAGCAGGTCTAGGGGCACACTCTCACTTTTCAAATAGACAGATACCAGCCATAAACTTCAGGAGTCCTCATGCCTCAACCTTCTGCCTTCTTGCCTACATGTGTCTATGGATGGCTTCTGACTACCTTATTCATGACTTTGTGTCACTTTTTGGTAATTCTTCAAATATTCCACACATTTTTATAATGTTACTGCACACTTTAGACTGAGGTACAGTATAAAATAATTTTACACGCACTAAAAAAAAAAAAAAATTCATGTGACTTGTTTTATAGTTGCATAATTGTAGTAGTCTGGAACTGAACCCAAAATATCTCTGAGATATGACTATATAGCACTGGAATTATTATTTTTTTTTCTTGTTATCAATTGGTCTAAAATCATTTAGACCAGGATTGAGCCTGAAATATCCTCACTGGATTCAAATACCAGTTGTTGGAATTTCTCAAGTAATAATAACCCACAGAAACTAATCAACGGTCAACTATCACTTAAAAACACCAACTGGAGGGAGCCCAAGATGGTGGTGAACTGATAGATCCAGTGACTATCAGAAGGAGCTCTTATAGCTGACCAGACTTTGTGCAATGTCCCACTCCTTGCAGCTTGTCAGGGCCAGGGCTTGTGTTCTAGCTGCAGCCAATGGGAAGTAAACAGGCAAACCCATCTAGTAACCAGAGGTGTACACTCCTACTCCCTGTACCCACCCTCCTTACCACTAATGACAGAAGGACCCATACCCCTGCCACTTTGCTACCCCGTAATCATAATATGAACTTCCCTTCCCCCTCAGCCAAACTGATTTGCAACCCAGCCTGCACATCTGACAAACAGCAGTAAA
>NW_006408520.1:26289464-26296404 GCF_000296735.1 Chrysochloris asiatica | reverse complement strand
GGCCCAGGATCGAGCATTGTTTCGTTCTGCTGTGCATGGAGTCGCTATGAGTCGGTTCCGACTCGATGGCACCTGACAACAACAACAACAAGATGTAGACAACATTGTGGTCCAGTCTAGATGTTGAAATGTTCTTTGTCATGAAAAATGTGAAACCTTTCCTCTTGAATTTATCATACCTGGCAAGGTATCCTTAAGATTAGTAGATTCAAAATGGTTAATACTTGTTCATTTCAGCTCACCAATGCCTAGGATCAATCTTCAAGCATCCTACATTTCTGACGACTTCCAATTTTTCTAGACGAATGGTTTTTAAATTTTATATTTTGATTACTAGTGGATGTTTGCAGCTGTTTCTTTTCATTTTGAGACATGCTCCATTAACAAATGAAGGTCTCTAAAGTGTTGCTTTATCCATGTTATATAGGCTGACTCTGCTTTGAGGAAGCAGCTCTTCCTCAGTGGCATTTTCAGCGACCAGAAATGTACATACTGTCCACTTAATGTAAAAGAATGCAGTAAAGGAGTAAATCTAAAACACAAATAATTAATACTTGACAAATTGAAAAAGGAAATATTTATAAATGCATAAGAAATAGTAAGCATCTATATAAATTGTTCAATTTGTTAATTTAGTTAGACATTCATTTAAAGTTACATACTTATGTAATATAGATTATTGTTTTTTCTTACATTATATAAAATAATTTTATTCTAACTTTTTTCATCCTTCTTCAGCGTTGTAGCATTTTCATTATTGAAGCTATTTTATAATAATTTAAATAATTTTTTTTACAGTGCATCATCTTTACTTCCATTAAACTTCCTTGCAATGCAACATTTTAAAATTTTTGTGTGATACTTTATGTTTTATCCTAAATTGCTGGTTCTTGATCATGTAACAGTATGATTGTTTCTCTTTTAGTTCAGATGTTGTTGTTGTTGTTAAGTGCCGTTGAATTTATTCCAACCCATAGCGACCCTGTACAGGGTTTCCAAAGAGCAGCTGGTGAGCTAAAGGCATCTTTTAAAAGCCCATTTATTTAAGGTTTTTAAAGCATTTACATTTTCTTAAAACTTTTTACTGTAAATTTAGTGATGGTTTACTGACAAGATCATCAATTTCACATTTGACAAAGCATACACTTTGTTTCGTCTCAATGATTGCAGTCCCCGCCATGGAACAACAGATACCCCATTTTCTCCTATTTCCATTTGACTCTCCTTCCCATTCCTTCTCAACTTTGTCCTTGAAAATGTTTAATTTTAATGCACTTTTAGTGGTCTCTAGGAGCTCTGGTATCGTAGTGGTTACGAATCGGGCTGCGAACCTTAAGGTCAGCGGTTCGAAACTACCAGCTACTCCGCGGGAGAAAGATGAGGCTTTCTACTCCCATAAGGATTTACACCCTCGGAAACCCTGTACAAGGTCGCTATGGGTCGGAACCGACTTTAAGGCACTTAACAACAACAACAACAACAGTATTGTGTTCTGCTGCACAAGACCTTTTTAAAGTGTTGAAGAGCAAAGATGTCAGTCAGCTTGAGGACTAAGGTGTGCCTGACCCAAGCCATGGTATTTTCAATAACCTCATATGCATGTGAAAGTTGGATAGTGAATAATGAAGACTGTAGAAGAATTGATGTTTTTGAGTTATGGTTGTTGTTGTTGTTATGTGCCGTGGAGTCAGTTCCGACTCATAGCGACCCTGTACAGTGTTTCCAAGGCTGTAAATCTTTACAGGAGCATTAAGCCTCATCTTTCTCTCGCGGAACAGCTGGTGGTTTCAAACTGCTGACCTTGCGGTTTGCAGCCTGATTCGTAACCATTACGCTATCAGAGCTCCTTTGAGTTAATGGTGTTGGAGGAGAATATTGAAAGTGCCATGGGCTGCCAAAAGCACCAACATATCTGTGTTGGAAGAAGTGCAGCCAGAATGCTCCTTGGAGGCCAGGATGGCTAAGCTTCATCTCTCATCCTTTGGACATATTGTCAGGAGGCAACAGTCACTGGAAAAGGATGTCATGCTGGGTAAGATCGAGGGTCAGAGAAAATGAAGTCCCCCAATGAGATGGATCGGCCAGGTGGCATCATTGATGGCATCGAGTGTGGTGGCGGTAGTGAGGTTGGCCCAGGATTGTACATTGTTTCGTTCTGCTGTGCATGGGGTCGCTATGAGTCGGTTCCGACTCGATGGCACCTGACAACATAAAAATGATTATCAGAAATATATTAGTGAATACTTGGTGAACCAAAAAAAATTTCCTTGGCTTAACTTACTTCTCTCTACTAGAAATCTTTTCTTGCAGCCACACATCTACGGGGCCTCACAACATGATTTTTAATATATAGAATCTTTCAAGTATTTGCACTTTCCTCTCATCCCACCCTATTATGTGGGATGACTTGTCCTCACTGTGATAAGAGAAGAGAACTCTGAAGTGAGTGTGGAGGAGGGTGATGGCCTATATCAATTTTGTCCTTGTGACAAGTTGTAGGAATAATTTCTGAAGCACATTCACCCACTCCTATGTACTAAGTAAGTATGGAGCTGTGATAGTGTAGCAGGTCAAATCCACCAGTAGCCTTTGGAAACCCTATACGGGGTTACTATGAGTTGAAGCCATAATGTAAAACAACAAATGTATTAAGTACTTTATAGAATGACAACTATTTACTACCTTGAAGACATGATAAGTTGAATTTAATGTAGAACACAAGTGGATCAGAAAGCTGAAGGGGTGGTCTTTACTAGACATGTCTACTGCACTGACTCATGTTATCTCCTCTCGCATCTGATCCCAGCTGTTACTGTGGTAGTTAAAGTAGGTATGGCCTCGTCTCAGGGTGAGAGCATCTTGTTTTAGGATGTGTGCTATAGACTTTTCTTTTTCTGTCTCAGGCTTTTCCCACAATCTTGATTACAGTAGGAACTCATTTAAGGCATCTTTTTCTCAAAATGTAGGATAGTTAATGGCCCTTATGGCAAGATTTAATCCTGTGGGAAGGGGTTGATCGATGATTTCACCCGATGTCCACAGGAAGACAAATTTGGGAGGCATGCGTTATGTATTCTCAGGAAATTTAGTGGAATTTAGTCCTTTTTGTCTAGTCAGTTAAGGACTATAATGTATTCTTAAATCTTCTTTCATATTAATTCTATTCTTTCCCTTCACTTCTGTTCCCTAGAACCACTTCCTCAATAGACTACTCACATTTAAGTTATTATCTTAGAGTTGGCCTTCAGGAAATCACATGGTAAGATACAATCCTTTATCAAATTCTGTTGGCCATGCTTTTAAAATATTTCCAGATTCTAGCAACTGCCTACCTCCTCTGCCACCTCAATACTGAGTCCAGCCTGCATTGTTATAGTGGTCTCCTTATGTTTCCACTATTCTTCCCTATATTCTACTGCCATTCCACTGCCAGACCCATCCATCTGATATAAAACTTTATATAAAATTACTGTACTCCAAGTTACCAGGATACTTTTTCTCCATTATGTTTTCACTCTTCTGTGTCGACTTTTGATCAATAGACAGTTGGTATGTTTTGCATTTTTTTTTTATTGCCTCTCCCTTCCTCCACTAGGATGCTAGCTCAACAACATCAGATATTTTGTTTCCTTTGTTTTCTACTAGACCCTTAGCACCTCATAGCAGTACCGGGCATATAATCATATAGTGCTATGACTAATAACTTGTTGATTGAATAAATAACAATTATGGAATAGGTTTATCCTTAGAGAGATGACCTTTTAAAAGTCATTTGATAAAGATTATGGATGTGCCTCTAACTATGTTTGCAGTTCCTCCTACTCTTCCCAACATATATGAAAGTATCTATTCTTTAATGTCCTAGAAGATGGAATCCTGCTTTTTAGTCTTTCTTAAAGACTGTTTACATAAATGTTTGATTACTACTGGAGCAGAATGTATGTTCATATAATTATTTTTCATCGCACTCACGTGTTTAGTGTGTTATA
Organism: Chrysochloris asiatica; assembly: GCF_000296735.1. Lineage (NCBI taxonomy): Eukaryota > Metazoa > Chordata > Mammalia > Afrosoricida > Chrysochloridae > Chrysochloris > Chrysochloris asiatica. Next base: position 26,292,415 of record NW_006408520.1, on the reverse strand, counting down.
ATAAGAAGTAAAATGCATCTAGTGTTTACTATATAGTACATAAGAAATGCTGATAATGCAGTGGGTTAAGGATTGGGCTGCTAACTAAAAGTTTGGCAGTTCAAACCCACCAGTTGTTCTGCAGGAGAAACATGAAGCAGTGGTCTCCCATAAAGATTTATTTATAGCCTTTGGCAATCCTATCGTGCTGTTTTACTCTGTCCTGTGTGGTTGCTATGAGTCAGAGTTAACTCAGTGGCAGTGGAGTTTTTGCTGACCATGAGTTAACTCTGCTGGTGTTATTTATTAAATTTATTTCTTAGTGCAATTTATATTGTAGCTATTATTATCCTCATTTTATAGATCAGTAATAAATTAAAAAACTTCTATTGGTCTTTTTAATACCAGTTCATTAGCCATAAGCACAGCAAGCTGGCTATTCAGGTGCTTCCTTAAATGGTGAGTCAGTGTTTAGAAGAGGAAGTGCAGGAAGCGCTTAACTCTCAGTGCTTGGCAAAGCCACACTGGGGGGAGAGACATTATGCACGGCATATGATTCTCAAAAGCTGACCCCTATCTTCCCTTCAAGTTAGCCCTGATTTTACTTGTAAAAATATATAATATGGCAATATTCACAGCTTTTCACTATGAATTCTACAAACCTTAGGAAAAACTAGCTTAGCAACAATTGCTTTCAGCTTTGGTAGATTGAAGACAAAGAGAAATTGTGTAAATTACTCCCTTTCATTAGAAAACCTAAGTAACTGCATTTGTGAGGCCACAAAAACAGATAGCTTATTAGAGTCAAGCTGACCTACCCCAATAGGCCTCACCACATTCAGTTACTAGCTAGAATTCACAAACCCCTACATACAAGCACCTGTGTAAACAAGCAGAAAATAATGAACTTAAGTGAAGGATAGTTTTGATTCAATAATCTATATTTCCTGTAGCAATTAGCCAGGTTGGGCTTTATGCCATATAACTTCCAAGCAATTTAATGAATACTTTAGAAAAATAAATAAGTAGATGTTAGTTATACCTTTATTATAACAATAATAATATATTATGTAGGATAGAAAGTTGATAATTAATCAGTAGGAATAATGAGGTAGTACAAGCATTAATGATTAGTAGAAACTTATGTTACTAAGAAAATGTAATCAGTAGTCTGATAAGTAGCAATGATTTGTGTAAGGTTTGACTTAATCTTTAAGTGGACACAAGAAGAAACCACTTATCACATGCTGAGGTCAGTTGAACATCACAGAAATATTTTTGTCAAAGTTGTCTAATGACCAGGTGCAGAATGTTGTGATTAACTGTGTAATAATTCAAGAAAAGATCAAAGTGTTAGTTCATTATGTACTGTGTAGTTTTAAGTATACAAAATAAAGACTTGCTGAGCTAGGCTGGCAGAAGAGGCAGAGCTAGGAGAAAGAAGTAGAGGGCAGAAGCAGCAGAGAGAGAGCAGAAGCAGAGGAAGAAGGCAGAGGCAGTAGAGGCAGAAAGAAGAAGCAGAGAGCAGGAGGGAGAAGGCAGAGGGCAGACAGCAGAGAGAACAGACAGCAGAGAGCAGAGGGCAGACAGCCAAGAAAACCAGAAGCAGAAGCAAGGGCAGAGGCTAGAGAACAGTCAGACAGCAAGAGCAAGTTGAAAAGCCTTTCGAATTGTATTCATTTCTTCATCCGACCTTTCCGCGTATTCACTCGTGTCCCAAGACCCCCGCGGAGGGCAGGAACCCCCGCAAGGAAGGTTAAATTAAGTTCATTCTTGGCTCTCTAGTCTGTAGACTAGAAAGACTAGTTATTTACTATTTCCCTCCCTATATTTAACTGTCTGATAATTCCTTTTATAAGTGAACAGTCACTGGCCGGCCCTCCTTCACTTTTTCTAATGAGGGAAGTAATTCTTGTTGTCAATTCAGGACAATGGAATATTGAACATATACCAGAATTAATATGAAGGCAGGAACTAACTCTTAGTTTCTGGAAAATGGTCTAGATGCTGAGAAAGCAACTCCTTTCTGTTCTAGTATAAATTGTGAGAAGTTTTAGTGTTGTTACTGAAAATTTTTCGAGGAGTTTTTTTGTAAACTCTGGATATCAGAAAGCCTCGTCTTTTAGTTTATCTGGAGTTGCTGACTCTAGAATAATCTAGATATCCTTCTAACATTAAATTAGTTTGAAGTTTGTATTCACACATTAAAAAAATCCATAGGTATGTATGTATATAATTAGAAAAATATCTGGAAGACTAAGTACCAAAATAAATGAATTTAATTCAACAAAAATACTTGTGTCAAGGTTTGTGTTAGTTTCTATCTTGTACATTTTTTTAGGGTCCTGTGGCACTGTAGGATAAGCATTATACAGGGTTGCTGTGCATTGGAATCAACGGGATGACACTTAACAGCAACAGCAGCAACATCTTTTTAAAGAACTAGCTCTATGTTTTTGACATTGTGAGAATAGTATCTAGATTCAGCTGTGCATAGCAGTTCAAGCATGAGGAACTCACAGACTGAGTTCTCAGAGACACAGATAAGAAATGGAGGAAACTGTTTGTCTACACAGCCTTCAACACTGCCACGTCATCTTTGTCTTTTCCAAATCTTAGTCTTACTTTTATCCAGAGCCGTTTGTTCTTTTCTGATATAAAACAATCCATTTAAGGCAAATTGAGTCTAGTTTTAAAGTTCATGGCTTCTCCTCCCCAAAGCTCAGACTTGACCAATGGGATTGGCGGTGAGGGTGGCAGTGATGTTTGCCTTTTCACTTCTCCCCCCTTTTCTCTTCATATTTTTTTTAAGAGAGAATAAACTTTTTTATTCAAGCTTTTCTTTTTCTTTTTTTTAAGTGTTTTATTGTGAATTATATTATAGCTTACATGGGAGAACATTAGTTTTACATTCATTCTATCGTACATTGTATCATTGCCATGGTTACAATCCCCTCCATGCATAATCAACC
>NW_006408520.1:26287348-26288980 GCF_000296735.1 Chrysochloris asiatica | reverse complement strand
CTCCCCATTTTGGGTAGCCAATGTCCAAGTTGCCCATCCCTGTCTACTCTGTGTGTGGAGGGGGTGGGAATGATTCTTGTAAGAATTTGTTCCCTCTTTTGAACTACTGCTTCCATAGGTGTAGGTCAAGTTCATCAAATTGCATCAGATTACTTATTCAAGCTTTTCTTAACCATAGCGAACAAATATTGAACAACTATTTAAAGAATATTGGTTTGAAGGTTTATCAAACTATTCATCTCTCAGAGTTACCCATGCCAGTATAGCACATTCATTAATCCACATTTTGTTTTGTTGCTTAAATGTTTTTCTTTTTTCTTTCTTTGAAGGTATGTCAATATTTTAAAATGTAGTTTTAATTTTAATCACAGATCTGAACTAATATATATATATATTTGTTGTGAATTGGGTGAAGATTTACAGAGCAGACGATCTATTGGATATTCAACAAGTTATATATGCTTTGTTTCATCTCACTGATTGCAGTTCCCTCAGTGTAACATTACCTATCCAACTTTCTTTCTTTCCTATTCCATTCCTCCTTCTTTCCTTGTCATTCTGAACTTCTCTCTTCATTTCTGTGGCCTCTGTTGCATGTAAAATATTGTAGATGATAAATGGAATGAAGTAATAACTAACAAATATTTCTTAGCAAAGTTTTTGAGTTGTTGTTGGGTGCTGTTGAGTCAGTTCTGACTCATAGCAAACCTAAACCAGACATACCATCACTGAGACAATCCCAACATATAGTGGCCCTATATACAGCAGGATGAAACATTGCTGGACCCTGTGTCATTCTCACAATTGCTCCTTTGTTTCAAGTCCATTGTTGCAGCCTCTGTGGCCATCCAACTTTTTTTTTTTTTTTAAAGCTATCATTGTGAATATTGGTTTTGCACTCAACCTATTGTATTTTGTTTCATTGCAGTGATTACAATCCCCTCCATGCATCCTCATTTAACAGTATTTTCTTCTATTCCCTCTGTTGTTGTTGTTTTTTTTTTATGTACAAAAAAACATATAAGAATATAGAGTCATTTCAACAACCAAAGGGTACATTCTTCACGCGTGCCTCCTGGCCACCAGCACACAGCCTTTCTCTTTTCATGAGTCTAGGGTCCTCAGCTGCTTTGTCTCTCCGTGTCCTTATCTCTGCCTCCATCTCTGGTGTCGCTGCTTCTCTCTGGATAGGGTCCTAATTCTGCTCATGCTCTTCTCCCTTGATGGTCCTAGGGTCCTCTGTTCCTTGAACGCCCCCTTTTGTTAAACAACTTCTACCTTTACAGTTGTGACAATCACATTTAGTCACGATAACAATTACTCACTATTGAATCATAAGAATCTTATCCCCATTTCTTTTCACCAGATCCTTCTAGATAAGATGAAACCTGGTTAGTGGGGATTCTACCTTCCCTTATACACTCTAAATTAAACTCCCTCTTAAAAACTTGTTAGCCAACTGCTTCGTGCCTTTATACCCCTCCCATTTTAGGTTGTTTTTTTTGTTTGTTTGTTAAGTGCTGTCGAGTCGGTTCCGACCCATAGCGACCCTGTACAGGGTTTCCAAGGGTGTAAATCCTTACGGGAGTAGAAAGCCTCATCTTTCTCCCGCGAAGCGGCTGGTAGTTTCGA
>NW_006408520.1:26272768-26287248 GCF_000296735.1 Chrysochloris asiatica | reverse complement strand
TTCCAAGGGTGTAAATCCTTACGGGAGTAGAAAGCCTCATCTTTCTCCCGCGAAGCGGCTGGTAGTTTCGAACTGCTGACCTTAAGGTTCACAGCCCGATTCGTAACCACTATGCTACCAGAGCTAGCTAATATCTAATTTGCCTGTCCCTATCAACCCTGTGTATAGAAGGGATCGGTTTGATCCTTCCCTTTTGGTTGGTATTTTGAAGTGAAGACTCCTTCCCTCTCAGTTGGTATTTTGAGTATAGGTCAAGTTCATCAAATTGGAGCAATTTATACTTGCATCCTTCATCAAATTTCTTTATCTTCTTCTAGTTCTGTGTTTGCTTGTTCCACTGCTATTCATAAGATTTTCAGTTACTAAATACTCAGTACTCTGTCTCTCCTTCTTGGTCAGTTTTCATCTGGAAGCTCATTTGAAATCTGTCCACCATGGTTGACCCAGCGTGTATTTAAAATAATGGTGGCATAGCTTCCAGAATCACAGCAACATTTAAGCTGCCACAGTAGAAGAAACTGACAGAGGTGTGGTGGATCTTTTTGATATCAGCAATGATGTCCCTTGTTCCACATCCTCTTCTGAATCCCGCTTGAATTACTGGCAGCTCCCTGTTGATGTACTACTGCATTATTTTTGAAATGTCTTCAGTGAAATATTGTTTGTATATGATGTTAATGAAATGTTTGATAATTTCAGCATTCTGCTGGGTCACTTTTCTTTGGAATGGGCATGAATAAAGGCCTTTTCCTGTTGGAATACCAGGTAGTTGTCTTTCAAATTTCTTGGCAAAGATAAGTGAGCTCCTCCTGCATTGTATCCATTGTTTTGAAGCATTTTAACTGGTATTTGTTTATGTCTTGAGTTTTGTTTTCTCAATTGCTTTCAGCACACATTGGATTTCTTTGTTCAACACCTTCAGTTTATGGTCATATGCTACCTATTGAAATGGTGAATATTGACTAATTCTTTTTGATACAGTGATTCTGTCCCTTCTTTCCACTTTCTTTAGATGCTTCCTGCATCACTCAACATTTTGCTCATAGGATTAATATTGTGATGCAGTTACTGAATTTTCTTCAGTTCTTTCAGATTGAGAAATGTTGAGTGTACATTTGCCAGGTGTTTGCATTTCATTATAGTATTTTATTGTGTCTCCTCAAGGTGCTCCTTGAAATATTTTGTTCACCTTTTTTATTTCATCTTTTGAGAGTTCTTACTACATTTGCTCTGGGAAAAGCACCTTCTTGGAGTCCTGGTGTGGTGCTGTAGGATAAACACTAGACTGAAAGGTCAATTGGAACAGCAAGGTTGATGGTTCAAGCTCACTAGTCATCTCTCAGAAACCCTATACTAGGTTGCTATTAGTTGGACCCGACTTGAGACTGTGAACATATGATTCTCCACATCCTCCAACACCATAACTCAAAAGCATCAATTATTCACCGGTCTTCATTATTCACTGTCCAGCTTTCACATGCATATGAGGTTATTGAAAATACCATGGCTTGGGTCAGGCGCACCTTAGTCCACAAGCTGACATTTTGCTCTTCAACACTTTAAAAAGGTCTTGCGCAGCAGATTTGCCCAATGCAATATGCCGTCTAATATCTTGACTGCTGCTTCCATGAGTGTTGATAGAAGAATGAAGTCCTTGACGACTTCAATCTTTTCTCCATTGATAAGAATGTTGTTTATTGATCCATTGGTGAGGATTTTTGTCTTCTTTACAATGAGATGCAATCCATACTGAAGGCTATCGTCTTTGATCTTCATTAGTAAATCTTTTAAGTCCTCTTCACTCTCAGCAAACAAGGTTGTATCATCTGCATATCGCAGACTGTTAATGAGTCTTCCTCCAATCCTGATGCCACATTTTCTTCATGGAACCCAGCTTCTCGGAAGATTTGCTCAGCATACAGGGTTATTTTAAGTCTTGGTAAAACTGACAGGGGTTGATTGTACTTTCTATATATAATTTTTTTACAAGTCTTTTTGAATATCTGTTATATTTTATTGTGCAGATGCAATACTTATGACTTATGATAAAATATTTTGCCCATTTGTCTCCTGAGAGCAGAGACATTAAAAAGCTTTCTTGCATAATTAGTTACATGCTCATAGGTACAGACATACAGTGAAGAGAATAAACAGAATGTTGGAAGAAAAGTTATGTTCATAAAAGTTATTAGCTGCCTCTTATGCCTGAAAACTTATCACCTTTCCTCTTAACCTGTTAATAAACCTCATTTACAGATCTATACTTATATTCCCATGTATGTTGTTGTTGTTAAGTGCCTTTGAGTTGGTTCTATCTCACAGCAGCCCTAATAGGGGTTCTGAGGAGTGACTGATGAGTTTGAACCTCTGACCTTATCACTTTGAGGTCCAGTACTTATTGTATAGCAACACACCGGGACTCCATGTATACTACACACACACACACACACACACTTAATACACACACATACACATATATAGTAGTTGTTGTTAAGTGCCATAGAGTTGGTTTCTACTCATAGTGACCCTGTATAGGGTTTCTGAGGAGCACCTGGTGAGTTTGAACCTCTAACCTTGTGGTTTAAACTGACCTTGAGGTCCAGTGTTTTTTGCATAGCAACATACCAGGACTCCATTTATTTTATATGTATCTATCTATCTATATATGTATATATCCATATATATGTATATATCCATGTATGTATATATAGCCATATATATGTATGTATATATTCATATATATGTATATATACAGATATATTGTTGTACTATTGTTGTTTTGTGCCGTGGAGTCGGTTCTAACTCATAGCAACCCTGTATAGGGTTTCCGAGGCTGTAAATCTTTACAGGAGCAGAAAGCCTCATCTTTCTCCCGCAAAACAGCTGGTAGTTTTGAACTGCTGACCTTGTGGTTGGCAGCCCGATTCGTAACCACTATGCTACCAGAGCTCCTTTACAGATATATACACACACACATATATGCATACACACATATATATCCACACACACATGCACACACACACACACATATATATATATTATATATATATATATAATGTTGTTGTTGTTGTTGTTAAGTGCCGTCGAGTCGGTTCCGACCCATAGCGACCCTGTACAGGGTTTCCGAGGGTGTAAATCTTTACGGGAGTAGAAAGCCTCATCTTTCTCCCGCGGAGCGGCTGGTAGTTTCGAACTGCTGACCTTAAGGTTCGCAGCCCGATTCGTAACCACTACGCTACCAGAGCTCCTTTATATATATAATAGTTGTTGTTAAGTGCCATTGAGTTGTTTTCCACTCATAGTGCCCCTGTTTAGAGTTTCAAGGAGCAGCTGGTGAGTTTGAACCACCAGCTTTGTGGTTCAAAATGACCTCTTGGTACAGTGATCTAGGCCTTTATGATGAGTACTTAATGACTCATTGTCGGACTTTCTTTTATAGAGTTGTTGTTGTTATGTGCTGTGGAGTCAGTTCCGACCCAAAGTGACCCTGTACAGGGTTTCTGAGTCTGTAAATCTTTATGGGAGCAGAAAGCTTCATCTTTCTCCCATGGAACAGCTGGTAGTTTCAAATTGCTGATCTTGCGGTTCACAGCCTGATTTGTAACCACTATGCTACCAGAGCTCCTTATACATACATATATATATGTATTATTGTTGGTAAGTGCCATTGAGGCGATTCTGAGTCATAGCAACCATGTATAGGGTTTCTGAGGAGAGACTGGTGAGTTTGAACCATGAATCTTGCAGTTCAAATGGACTTTTTGGTCAAATGCTTATCATATATATAGGTTGTTGTTGCTAAGTGCCATTGAGTAGGTTCTGACTCATAGCTACTTTACTGAGTTTCTGAAAAGCAGCTAATGGTTTTGAACCACTGACTTTGCTGTTAGCAGTCCAGTGCTTATCTTACAGTGCCACACCAGGACCAGATGGTGGTGGAGGTGTACCGTCGAATCAGTTCTGACTCATAACCACTCTGTATAGGGTTTCTGAGGCGGTAAGTCGTTACAGGAGCAGAAAGCCTCATCTTTTTCCTGCAGAGTGCCTGGCGTACTCTAACTATTGATTTTGAAGTTAGCTGCACAACAGAAGGAAACACTGCCTGATCCTGGGCCAACCTCACAGTTGTTGCCATGCTTGAGCCCATCGATGTTGCCACTTTGCCAATCCATCTCACTGGGGGCCTTCCTCTTTTTCTCTGACCCTCCCTCCACCTTACCAAACATGATATCGTTTTCCAGTGACTGGTACCTCCTGACAATATGTCCGAAGTAGCCCATATAAGTACTTATTATTTTCTATATATAAAAATAAGTTTTATATTACTGGTGTTGTTGTTGTTAAGTACCATGGAGTTGGTTCCGACTCATAGTGACCCTGCACAGGGTTTCCATAGCATCATGAAAAAAACAGCTGGACAAATGTATGTAATATTTGGATCATATAAGCCCTTTGAAGAAAATGGGCTTATATTTAAATATAGGCTGTAATATACCAATGATCATGAGGATGATGTAATATGTATATGACACAACCTTACTTGCTGGAAGTGAAGAGGACTTAAAATACTGGCGAAGATCAAAGACTACAGGCTTCAGTATGGTTGCTGCAACAATGGACTCAAACATAACAATACTTGTATTTAATGGCCCAGGACCAGGCCTTGTTTTGTCCTGTTGTGTATAGGGTCTCTATGAGTCAGAGCCGACTCAATGCCATCTTACCACAACAACAAAGGGGAAACAATAACACTAGTGGTGTAAAAATATCATTGAATGGTCAGCCATTTTAGATCAAAAGGTCATGTACGCCAAGGACAAGGTTCCAAAGGGTAGTGTAAAAAGGAAAACAAGAAACACAGGGAGGAAGTGGGATAAGTTATGTTACACTGAGAGGATTGCACTTCAATCAATGAGATGAAGTAAAGTTGTATGATTTGTTGAATGTAAAACTTATGATCTGCTCTGTAAACCTTCACCTAATTCATAATAACAAGCTTAACAACAACAACAAAAAGAGCCTGACATTTACTCAGGTAGTACTTGAGGTCATCTCTACAAGATGCTGTTAACTGCCATTAAGTTGGTTCTGACCTATAGAGACCCTTTTCACGTTCTCTTCTGAATCTGGCTTGAATCTCTGGAAGTTCTTTGTCAAAGTATGGTTGCAGCTATTTTTGTTTTATCTTTAATATCTTTTATTACTTGCATGCAATATTAATGATATTGTCTGATGATTTCCTTATTCCTTTGGGTCACCTGTCTTTAGAAAGGGAACAAATAATGGATCTCTTCCAGTCATTTGGCCTGGTAGTTGCCTTCCACATTTCTTGGCATAGATGAGTGAGTGTATTTAGTGCCACAATAGTTTCTTAGAAGATTTCAATTTGTGTTCCATCAATTCCCGGTGCTTCAATCTTTGCCAATGCCCTCAATGCACCTTGGAATTCTTCCTTTAGTATCATTGATAATATACTACCTTAATCATATGCTACCTCTCGAAATGGTTAAATATGGACCAGTTGTTTTTGGTACCGTGACTCTGGGTATTCCTTTTATCTTCTCTTGGTGCTTTCCACATCATTCAATATTTTGCCCATAGCATCCTTCAATATTGTAAGTTGAGGATTTAATTTTTTTTTCTTCAGTTCCTTCAGCTTGAGAAACGCTCAGTGTGTTCTTCCCTTTTGGTTTTCTAACTCCAGGTCTTTGCACATTTTGTTATAATATTTGACCTTGTGTTCTTAAGCTGCTTTATGAAATTTTCTATTAGAGTTTTAGTGCCTCATTTTTTCCATTTGATTTAGCATCTTTACACTTGAGAGAAGGTTTCAGAGTCTCTGCTGACATCCATTTTGGTAATTTTCTTGTTTCTTATCTTCTTAATGATCTTTTGATTTCTTCTTGTGTTGTGGTCTTGATGTCTGTGTGCCACAACTCTTCAGGTCTTTGGTCTTTAGTGTCTGATGCGTCAAATATGTTCTTAATATGATCTCTAAATTCAGGTGGGATATGTTCATGGTTATATTTTGGCTCTCATGGATTTGTTTTAATTTTCTTCATCTTCAGCCTGAAATTACATATGACCAATTGATGGCTTGTTCCACAATCTGCCCCTGGCCTAATTTTGGCTGATGATATAGAGCTTTCCCACCACCTCTTTCCACGGATGTAGTCAATTTGATTTCTGTGTATTCCATCTGGTGAGGTCCATGTGCATAATTTTATATTATATAGTTTAAAAAGGTAGCCACCACTCATCTGTCAGTTTGTTGTACTGTAGTGACTTGTGTGTTGCTGTGATTCTGGAAGCTATGCCACAGATATTTTAAATACCAGCAGAGTTGCCCATGGTGGACAAGTTTCACCTGTGCTTCCAGAAGAAGTCTGACTAGGTAGAAGGAGTGATGGACTACTTCCAAATAGTTAGTCACTGAAAACCTTATAAATAACAGTGGAACACTGTCAGAACTAAGTTATTGAATATTAAAACATGATGAAGAGCACAGGAATATTGTCAGATACAGTGCCAGATGATGAGTTCCTCAGGTTGGAAGGAACTCAAAATATACCTGGAGAAGAGCTGCCTCCTTAGAGTTGACTATGATGACATGAATGAAGTCAAGCCTTTGCTTTGTTTACTGATGAGGCACAATTCAAAATGAAGAGAAACAGCTGTAAACATCCATTCATAATCAGAACATGGAATATATGAAGAATGTAGGATAATTGGAAATTGTCAAAAATGAAATGGAATGCATAAACATCGATATCCTAGGCACTAGTGAGCTTAATGATGTCCAATGGATCAATATTCATTGCAGCACTACTCATAAGAACCAAAAGGTGAAATCAACCTAAATTCCTGTCCACAGACAGATGAATAAGCAAAATGAGGTAAATATACAATGGAATATTATACAGCATGAAAGAAATGAAGTCTCAATACAAGCTACAATATGGATGAAGCTTGAAGACATGTTGAGTGAAATAAGTGAAGCACAAAGGGACAAATTTTGCGCACCCTTATTTATATATAAAGACAAGAACAGAAAAAATGGGTAGAGACCAAAATTTATTAGAGGTTAACAGGGATGAAAGGGAAGGGAAATGGGGATGCTATTGTTTATGGAGTATGGGGTTTCTATTTATGGTGATGAAAAATTCAGTAATTAAACTGATTAATGTAATTGATATCACTAAGTTGTAAAAAGCTGATTTGGAAAGTGTGTGATAATAAATTCTTATAACAACAACAACAACAACAACAACAACAACAGCAAATAACAACAACAAACCCCCCCCAGCAATTCCTGTTGCTGATTATGAGCTACCAAACACCAAGACGTTAAGTGCCGTTGAGTCTGTTGGATTCATAGTGACCCTGTATAGGGTTTCCAAGGAGTGGCTGGTGGGTTCACAATCCAGTACTTTTCCTATAGCACCACATCAGGACTCCAACAAACTCACTAGAGGATGCACTTTCTTTGTTTGGAAGTTTCAGATCATTGTTTCATGGAATGTTCCATGAAATGCTGTGTTTAGTGCTTCTGTTCTGCCTCCTAGTTAGTTGCATAATGTTTGGAGTCTTGAAAGCTTGAAAGCAACCATCCAAGTTACAATATTTTGAGTCTATTTTCTTCAGTGAAGCTGAAGGATAATGTATTGGACCTCAAGGTCAGATTAAACTGCAAAGTCAGCAGTTCAAATCCATTAACTGCTTCTTGAAAACCCTATACAGAGTTGCTATGAGTCGGAGCAGATTAGACAGCACTTAACAATAACAAATTGCCTGGAGCAACAGATGAAGGAGTAGCACCAGGAACAGAAGAAGTATATGGGATGTAGTGTTCATTGCTTACACCTAGAACTGCCTCCTTTGCCAGTTCTGAATGATGACTTGCTACCGTTACTGAATATCTTGATAGGAGATTCTATAAAGGAATCCTGATAAAAGTGTGACTATGCAGAACAGCATTTCAAATTGTCATAGAATGCAGACTTTCTGAAGTCATAGAGACTCGATGAATCTCCAAAATGATTGCCCTGTGATAATCCTTAAACCAAAAATATCCCTTGAAGTCTTACTTAAACCAAACAAAGTTGTTGTTGTTAGGTGCCGTCAAGTCATTTCTAACTGATAGTGACTCTATATTGGGAATGACAAATTGAAGAGGAATGGCCTTCCTTTCATCAATAAAAAGAAACTAAACAAATTAGCTTTATTAGTGAAGACTGTCTGAACATTGTGCTCTTTAAAAGAACTATCTATATGAGATCAAACAGACAACAGGAGCTCAAAATGTTAGAAAAAAGACTTAGGGGCATTGAACTTGTTAATGGCAGAGGAATAATTCAGAAAAGGAGGGGGTGAGAATGAATGCACAACAAATGTACATGTAGTAACTGTTGAATTGGTAAAAGGTTTTCTGTGTACATTTTCAACAACACTACCAAAAATATGTATGTTATTGTTAAGTGCCATTAAGTTGGTTCTGACTCATAACGACCTTGTATAGAGTTTCCAAGGAGTGGCTGGTGACTTTGAACCACAGACCTTGCTGTTCAAACCGGCCTTGCAGACCAGTGCTTATCCTACAGTGCCACACCAGGGCTCCTAAAAAAAGAAAAAAGTAAACATATTAAGCCCTTTAGGGTGGAAGCAAGTGACCCCATATTATAATACAAATCTTTATGGGCTAATAAAGAGCACCCATCTGCTGCATAGGAACTTTTTAAAGTGTTGAAGAGCAAAGATGTCAGCTTGAGGACAAAGGTGTGCCTGACCCAAGCCATGGTATTTTCAATAACCTCATATGGATGTGAAAGCTGGACAGTGAATAAGGAAGATTGTAGAAGAATTGATGCCTTTGTATTATGGTGTTGGAGGAGGATACTAAAAGTGCCATGGACTGCCAAAAGAACCAATAGATCTGTTTTGGAAGCAGTGCAGCCAGAGTGCTCCTTGGAGGCCAAGATGGCTAAACTTCGTCTCTCATACTTTGGACATCTTGTCAGGAGGAAACAGTCGCTGGAGAAGGATGTCATGCTGGGTAAGATGGAGGGTCAGATAAAAAGAGGAAGATCCCCAATGACATGGATTGGCATCATTGATGGTGTCAAGTGTGGCAGGGGTAGTGAGGTTGGCCCAGGATCAGACATTGTTTCATTCTGTTGTGCATGGGGTTGCTATGAGTCGGTTCTGACTCGATGGCACGTGACAACAACAACATAATGAGTTATGTGATAATAAATGCAGTATAAATGCTTATTTCTTCTTAAAAAGCAATTTTAAAAACAATTATATAAAACAATATGTACATAATTATTTTGTGGGCCAATAATATATAAAAACATCAGATATTTAACAATAACAGCACAAAAAAGTAGGTGGGATCAAAGCTTTATTGGATTAAAGAAATGACATCAGTCGATAATTTAAAACAGGAATAAATTGAGAGAACCAGGTAAAAGAAAGTATGAAATTTAATATAAAAAATTACAACTCTATACTTTCCTTTCTCAATTTATTTTAAAGATAAACTTATGTAAATTAAAATCTATAGTAGTGTAATGTCATTATCTAATCAGACTTGGTAGTGGTAGTGTGCCATGGAGTCGATTCCAACTCATAGCAACCTTGCATAGGGTTTCTGAGGCTGTAAATCTTTACCAGAGCAGAAAGTCTTATCTCTCTCCCACTTAACAGCTCGTAGCTCTACTTGTAACCACTACCGCTACCAGAGGTCCTTAATCAGACTTAGAGTTAATTATATCAACAGTGACTTTAAGTGTGAACAGGTTGTTAGGTGTCCTTGAGTTGTTTTGGACTCCTAGCACAATACAACGAAACATTGTCCTGTGCCAACCTCACAATTGTTATGCTTGTGCCCCTTGCAGCTGCCACTGTTCCAATCCATTTTGTGGGGGTCTTCCTCTTTTTTGCTGACCCTCCACTTTTTCAAGCATGATGTCCTTCTCCAGGAACTTGTCTCTCCTGTTATTTTGAGTGCCTTTCAACCTGAGGGGCTCATCTTCTGACACTATATATAACTGACAATATTCTGGTATTATTCATCATGTTTCAATATTTAATATTCTGGCGCTATCTGACGGTGTTTCACTGCTATTCATAAGGTTTTCAGTGGCTAAACATTTGGGAGTTGTCTGCCTTTCCTCCTTCCTACTCTGTCTTTACCTGGAAGCTCAGCTGAAACCTGTCCACCATAGATGACCCTGCTGGCATATAAAATACTTGTGGCATAGTTTCTAGCTTCATAGCAATACGCAAACCACCACAGTACGACAAACTGACAGACAAGTCCAATCTAGAGGCAGGGAATGCCACTTATCCTGTTTCTCCAGATCTCTCACCTCTTTGCAACTTTCAGTTTTTGCTAAAATGTAACTCCATTGCTGCCATTTCTCATTCCTTTTATACTTCAAACCACCAGTACACTCTCTCACTTAGATCCTTGCTTCACTTTCTGCACAGAACATGTGATCATTCAACATTCTGGATGTTTGACATGTTTGTTTATTGCTTCATGCCTCCTACAGACAGTTCATTCCAGGAAAGCAAATATTTTTGTCTGTTTTTTTTTTGGCTGCTGAATTCCTAGCCTTGATTTATAGTGGCTGACTGATCTTAGACATTCAAGATGTATTTGTATAGAGAATGAATAAAGCTCTGGAAGTGGAATATCTTGGTTAAAAGTGATGCCATTTTTAAAGATAGTTGAGCTATATGAAGACATTTGCTTCTAGCAATGTTTACAATTGCTTCCACTTCTTCATACATATCAAAGTCTCTGCTCTTTAATATCTGAACCAACAGGTGGAATCATGCTTTTTAATCTTAGTTAATGTGAGGAGTCAAAACTGTCATACTGTTTTAACATGCAATGTTTGATTATTCTTGGAACAGAATATGTATTTGTATAGTTATTTATTACCATGTTTTTAATATCATAATACATAGACATTTAGAGGTTCAAAGTCTGAGTTAATGTTCTAATATAAAGTAAAATGCATTTGTTGTTGATATTGTGTGCTGTTGAGTCAGTTCCAGTTTATAGGGTTCCCGAGAGGGGTGGTGGGTTTGAACTGCTGATTCTGCGATTACCAGTCCAGTGCTTATCCTACAACACCACACCAGTGCCTACTATATGGCAGGCATTGTGTTGTTTTATATAGGTGCTATCCATTACATGTAATTTATTCCTAAGTACAAATTTATTGTTATTGTTAAGTGTGTAGAGCCAGTTGTGACTCAAAGAGACCCTGTATAGGGTTTCCAACAAGCAGCTGGTGAGTTTGAACTGCTGACCTTGTGGTTCGTAGTCCAGTGCTGATCTTGCAGTGCCATACACAAGCTTATAGTGTACATATTATTTCCCCCGTTTTACAACCAAATAAATATAGCTTAAAGTCTTTTGATGATATTTATAACAATTTCAGCAAGCCATAAGACCCTGACAGTTGGTTTGGGCTTCCTCAGACTCTTAGTCAGTGTGCTAAAAGAGAAACAATAATTTAAATTCATTGGCACTACAGGATAATGCACTGGACTGCAAGGTGAGTTTGAACAGCAAAGTAAGTGGTTCAAACCCACCAGTCACTCCTTGGACCCGATATAGGATCACCGTGAGTTGGAACTAACTTGATGGCTCTTAATAACAACAACAGCTTATCAAAAGTGAACAACACTCTGATGCTGTATGTCTTTCCCTTTTCCCTTCCTAACTTTGGCAGACTGAGAACTCCTTTTAAAATGGATAATCTCTGGCCATCCTCTGCTTTGTCTCATAGAGAAGGAATTTCTAGTGTTGATTTAGAACAGCTTGATATTTTCTTATTTATCAGATTGAAGGTGAAAGAAAGGATGGGCTTTTAGTTTCTAGGAAATAGACGAGATGCTATGAAAATATCTCCATTATGATCTAGTTTGTAAAATAAATTGTACACGGTTTTGGATTTATAATTTTTATGGTAGCCTGCTTAAATAATATGCTAGGGAGTAGAACTGAATCAATGTAAATAGAATTTAATAAATAGAAGCCCAAATTACTGAGCTTGGAGACAAGTCTCTCATTATTCATCTGCTAGAGGAGCAATCAGTAAAAATAATTTAAAATCTGAAGAAAACCTAAGGTTTATGTGGAACATTGTCAAGAGCCATAACATTTGTGTGATTGGAATTCCAAAATAGGAAGAGACAACAAACAAACAAACAAAAAATATAAAAAAATTGTCCAAGAGCTTCTGGAAGAAAACTTTCTTAGCATCATGAAATATGAAAGACGTCACTTAAAAATGTGAGCAAACTCCATACAGGGTAGGTCCCAAAAGAAAACCACCAAAACATGTTATAATTAAACTTTCCAAGACCAAAGAGAAGGAGAGAATCTTGAGAGCAGTTTAGAAAAAATGAAGCATTACCTATAAAGGAGAATTAATAAGCCTAGCTCTGATTTCTTAGAAGAAACCATGCAGGCAAGAAGACTATGGGACAACATATATAGAACTTCGAAAGAAAAAGTTGCAAAGCAAAAAAAACCCAAAAAACAAAAAACTTCGAAAGCAAAAGCCATATGTTGTTGGTGTCATCAGGTGCTCTTGAGTTGTTTCTGACTCATAGTGACCCTATGTACAATAGAACAAAACACCGCCTGGTCCGGCCCCATGCTCACAATCATTGTTAAACTTGAGCCCAACGCTGCTGTCATTGTGTCAATTTATCTCATTGGGGGATCATCTTCTTTTTTAGCTGACCCTCCACTTTACCAAGCACGATATCCTTCTCCAGGGAATGGTCCCTCCTGATAACATGTCTGAAATATGAGAGACAAAGCTTTGATCATTCTGGCTGTACTTCTTCCAACGCAAACTTGTTTGTTCTTCTGGTTGTTAAGTGCCGTCAAGGTCAAGTCGGTTCCGACCCATAGCGATCCTGTAAGGGCTTTCCAACGCTGTAAATCTTTACGGGAGCAGAAAGTTTCATCTCCCACAGAGTGGCTGGTAGTTTCAAACTGCTGACCTTAAGGTTCACAGTATGATTCGTAACCACTACGCTATTTATTTTGAATATTTTTCTCCAACACTGTAACTCAAATTAATCCATTCTTCTGTGGTATTCTATTATTCATTGTCCAATTTTAACATGCATATGAAGCTATCAAAAATTTCTCCACTTATCATACTATTCATTGGCTCAGTTGTTAGGATTTTTGCTTTATTTATACTGAGGTGCAATCCATACTGAAATCTCTCGTTTTTAGTCAGAATCTTATACCCAGCAAAATCATCCATCAAATATGATGGGGAAATTAGGATATTTTCAGATAAGCAAAAAATAAAAGAATTTATAAAAACCACACCAATCTTACCAAAAAAACCCCCAAACACTAAAAGGAGTTCTTTGAACATTGAACCAACAACAACAGAAAACAACCTGAGACTAACATATATGACAATATCACCCAGACTAGAGGTATTCAAAGTGAAACAAGACAACGAGACAGAAAATAGGGAACCAGAGATATCAGTTGCAACATCATCAAAAACCTCAAAAGTAAAAAGTAAGACTCATACAGTTACAGTACTTCCAAATGAACATGAAATAAAATAGATTTCAAGAATAAAATTAACCAAACGAAAATGAACCTAATTTTAACCGTGAAACTAGATCAAGTCTTATTTCTAGTCATAACCCAACCCCTACTCCTAACACTAACCCTACTTTTAACCATAGCCCTAACACTAAATGAAGTCCTACCTAGTATAGACCTACCATGGTCCTAACCCTAAATACTTAACTCCTAATCCTCACAAAAAAATTTTAAAAGGATTTTTCCATGAATTTTTGAAGCTGATTCTTACGTATGTGTATGTATTTATATTTATATATGCATGCATAGAAACATATATAAAGATAGCAAGGTGGTTCTGTAGGATAATCACAGGACTTCAAACCACATGGTCAGAAGATTATTGAGCCCACCAGCCACTGCAGAAGAGAAAGATGAAGCTTTCTGACCCTGCAAAGTTTTACAGCCTCAGAAACTCTATACAGGGTGACTATGAGTCGGAACCTATTTAACGGCACTTGTTAAATGTCATTGAGTAGGTTCCGACTCATAGCCACTTTATATAGGGTTTCCAAGGAGCCACTGGTGGGTTTAGTCTGTCAACCTTGATTTTAGCAGTCCAGTACTCATTCAATAATGCCACACCAGAACTCCTGCATACCACTATAGGATAAACACTGTACTGCTAACTTCAAGGTTGGTGGTTAAAACCCATCAGCTGCTCCTTAAAAACCCTAATCAGGGTTGCTGTGAGTCAGAAGCAACTCAACAGCACTTAACAACAACAACAACAACAATAACAACACACACAGACACACATATGTTGTTGTCAGGTGCCATCGAGTTGGAACCGACTCATAGCAACCCCATGCACAGCAGAACGAAACAATGT
>NW_006408520.1:26261465-26271366 GCF_000296735.1 Chrysochloris asiatica | reverse complement strand
GATTTCCGCATTCCGTTGGGTCACCTCTCTTTGGAATGGGCACAAACATTGATCTCTTCCAATCAGTCGGCCAGACAGTTGTCTTCCAAATTTCTTGGCACACACACACACACACACATATATATATATTTGTTGTTATTGTTGTGGTTAAATGTCATTAAATTGGTTCTGACTCAAAGTGATCTTGTATAGGATTTCCAAGGGCGACTGACCTTGCATTTCAAACCAACCTTGTGGTCCGGTGAATTATCCTGCAGCACCACATCAGGACTGCACATATGTATGTTGTTGTTAAGTGTCATTGAGTTGGTCCCGACTCATAGAAGCACTGTAAAGGGTTTCCAAGGAGTGGCTGGTGAGTTTGAACCACTAACCTTATGGTTCTGATCTTGTGGTCCACAGTGCCACACCAGGATATATACATATATAAGTGTGTGTGTGAGCATGTGTATGCATGCATATACATATACATATCGACATATATTCACATATATTTGTGTATGTATTATATATAAGGGATCTTGTGTGGTGCTATACACTAACAACTGGACTGCTAAATGCAAGATCAGCATTCAAACCCACCAGTCACTGTACAGCATCACTATCAGTTGGAAGCAACTTAATGGCACTCAAGAGAACAGCATTATCTAAAAGCGAAACAACAAATGTGTTTCAGTGGAGTAGATTCTAATTCATGACAACCCATGTGTTTTGTAATAGAACTATCTCAAATGGAATTCTTGGCTATAAACTTCATAAAAAAGCAGATTGCCAGACCTTCCTTCTGCAATGACACTCAGTGGATTTGAACAGTCAAATACAAACTGTTTTGTCCACCCAGGGACCTTTATTACCTCCTATATCAGACCCTAAGGAACTCTGGTAGCGTAGTGGTTACGAATCGGTCTGCAAACCTTAAGGTCAGCAGTTCGAAACTACCAGCTGTTCCGCGGGAGAAAGATGAGGCTTTCTGCTCCCGTAAGGATTTACAGTCTCGGAAACCCTGTACAGGGTCGCTATGAGTCGGAACCGACTCCACGGCACATAACAACAACAACGACAACATATCAGATCCTATACAGAGTTGCTATGGGTGGGAAGCTACTCGATAGCACTTAACAACAATAACAAGTATGTACTATTAGCTATATAAATCAAAGGTTTTCTTTGCTGTGTAGCATCATGAAAATACAGCTGGGCATATTTTTATATTTGTAACATATTTATTTTAAAGAATTTGGCATGTATATTAAATATAGATGTCCTGGTGTGGTGTAGCAGGAAAATGCATTGAACCGCAAGGTCAGTTTGAACTGCAAGGTCGGTGGTTCAAACTCACTAACTGCTCCTTGGAAACCGTATACAGGATCACTATGAGTCGGAACTGACTTGATTGCACTTAACAATAACAACAACAAGTATCAGTACTTGCATTAACTTTTGCAACCCTGGGGATGTCTACAAGGAAGTCAATCAAGGCTAAGATCTTTAATATTATAGTGTAAAGACCGGCTTGTGATCTGTTTTTTGGAAAAGTATTTCACATAAATTAAAACAAAGAGTAGCTTCAAATATGGTCCTGCATTAAAAAAAATTAATTATTTCCCCCTTAACCCAAATTAATACATGTCTTCCCTCCAGTCAATAAGCTGACTTTTAAATCCCAGCATGTTAAAGTCCCAAGCTCTCTGAACTTCAGGTGTGAAAATGCTTTTACATTAAACCGGTTTTCATAAACAAAACAGTGTTGGTGGTGTGCTGTAGAGTCGGGTTTGACTCATAATGAACCTGTATTGGGTTTTTGAGGCTGTAAATCTTTACGGGGACAGAAAGCCTCATCTTTCTCCTGCGGAGTGCCTGGTAGATTTGAACGGCTGGCCTTGCAGTTAGCAGTCCACTTTGTAACCTACTATGCTTAGGAGTTCTGGTAGCGTAGTGGTTACGAATCGGGCTGCGAACCGCAAGGTCAGCAGTTTGAAACTACCAGCTGTTCTGCGGGACAAAGACGAGGCTTTCTGCTCCCGTAAAGATTTATAGCCTCGGAAACCCTGTACAGGGTCGCTATGAGTCGGAATCGACTCCACGGCACATAGCCACCATCACCATGCTACCAGCGCTCATTTGCCAATTGCCTAGGGGCACAGCTACAAGGATTCATTTTTTTTCAGCCAGGGTTAATGATTTTCTTGTACAATGGAAGCAAGACCAGAGAGAAAAGCAATCTACAAAATGTGTGGCTGTAGAGAGAGTAGTGCTGTGTGCACAGTCCACTGCTAGGTGCTGGTGACGTATGAACACTAACTAGATGGTCACTGCTGTAATAGGATTTACTCTACTGAGATAGAGTTTGACTCAACCATAAACACTAAGGAATGGAGAGGACAGGGAGGGAGAAGCCCGAAGTAATCTGCCTCAAAACACCACTGCAATATTTGAAACTTTTATCCATGAGGAACTTATTTTCATATCAATTTTGTGAAATGGAACAAAGTCTGTTTATTTCAAATAGTTAGATTGTTTTTATGATTTCTATTTCAATTAGTTTCTCCACTTTCTAGTCTATAGTTTCCATTGATTCTTATTAAATTTAGTGCCTCAGTTTAAAATGACTATAATTTATATATTTTGAAATATTTGACAATGGGATCCTTTCCCCATGTTTTGCTTTGGCTCCTTTAAAAAAATGAGTTTATTTTTTTCTGAGTGAAAATTAGAATAAGTCACTTGGTGAGGAACCTCAAGACTCTTGTTATGATTAACAAAACTTGTTATTGTTAGTATATGTTATGGAATCAGTTCCAACTCATAGTGACCTTGCATAGAGTTTCCAAGAAGCAGCTGGTGGGTTTGAACTGCTAACATTGGGGTTAGCAGTCCAGTGCTGAACCTACAGTGCCGCGTAGTAGGCTAGCATAAGTTGATGTATAAATAATGAACTTATTTACATATATTTGAAATTTATGTTAAATAAAAATAGCATAGATGATCTACTATTCATTATAGATTTATAGATTTTAGACTCCTGCGGTGGCACTGTAGGATAGGCACTTAACGGTGAACCACAAGGTCAGCAGTCGGAACCCACCAACTGATTCTCAGAAACCTTATATAGGGTTGCTGTGAGTCAGAACTGACTTGATGGCACTTAACAACAATTGTAGATTTTATGCAGATCTAATCTATTTTGGAAGAAGTATAATCAGAATGTTCCTTAGAAGCACGGATGGTGAGAATTCTCATGCTCTTTGCACAGATTATTAGGAGTAGGACATCACACTTAGTAGAGTGTCATACTTAGTAGAAGACCAAGAAAAGATGAACTGACAACGGTGACTAATACACGGAGCTTAAACATAGCAAAAATTGTGAGGATTGTGCATGACTAGGTGATATTTCTTTCTGTGGTACATAGGGCTGCAAGGGGTTGAAACTGCGCCTAATAGCACCTAACAGCAACAACATAAAGATTTGTAGATATTATTTTTAGTTGATCTTTTATATTTCTAGCACAGCTTATTTTCAGTTCACACACATTTTTAAGGATACCATTATTGCTTAGTAGTTTTCTATGTTTTTATTTTAATTCATATTTCCCAATATGCTTATTGAAGTCCTGACATGATGCCATAGGATAAACACTGGACCCCAAGGTCAGATTGAACAGCAAGGTTGGTGGTTCAAACCCACCAGTCACTTCTCAGAAACCCTATACAGGGTTGCTATGAGTCAGACCTGACTCAACAGGACTTAACAACACTATGTTTATCATTGTATTAAAATTTTAAAAATGTTTACTAACTGAATCTCCTCTTTACAGCTTGATTTCTGACCAGTTATTTTTCTAATTATGGAAATTACTCTCTGGATTCTTGGAAGAAGGGAAAGACTGAAATGTCAATTAGGGCAAAGGTAACGTTGGACTGAGAATGGAACAGTAATTACCCACAGGGTTTTTATAGAAACAGAAAACTGACTCTTCATCTATTATGTCCACTGTGCACAAAGGTAAGCATTTCCCTGAGGGTCCAGGAGTCATATCAATGCTCACAGACCAGGCTGAGGACTGTGTGCTGTTACACTGACACCAAGTTAATTGTCTCTAACAGTAGTGGCTAATGGGTTCCTTTATTTGTAGCCAGCACATGGCCCAATGGCCATATAACAGGGGAGATCCTTAGCTGTGCTGAATGGCTTTTCTCAGTCCACACTTGATTTGCTTTATGTCCACAAACCCCAACCTTATTCCTCAAACCCAAGTAAACCCTGAAAGAGCATGGGGTTGAAGAACTCTGGAGGAGTGATGTGGACGAGAAAGAAAAAGATCACCCTGAAGAGAACCCACCTGATACCTCCCTAATGTAAATTGTGTTCCAATCACACAAATAGAAATTTCCTGAATCAATACATTAGATTTCAAATTCAGCTGAAGTTGATTTGAGTATTAATCATTGGTACCATATATATGTGAGAACTGGACAATGAAAAAGGAAGATCAAACAAAAACTGATGGTGTTAGCTAAGAATACTGAATATACCCTGGAGTGCTAGCAGAAGAAATGAATCTGTGTTGGAAGAGGTGCAGCCACAGTGCTCCTTAGAAGTGAGGATGGCTTGAATTCATCTCAGTGTTTGGACATGATATCATGAAGGACATAATGCTTCTGTGAAGCAGAAGATCAGTGAAAAAGAGGAAAACCCTCAATGAGATGGATTGACACAGTGGCTATAACGATGGGCTCAAGCTTTACAATGGTTGTGAGGATGGTGTAGAACTGGGCAGTGTTTTGTTCTGTTGTACAAGGGGTTGTTAGCAGTCAGAACTGACTCTATGGAAGCTAACAATAACAACAAAACCATAAATAAGCACTTGATCAGTAAAGCATTGCATTCACACTTATGCTTTGTGTTGGCAAAGTTTATGGCTCAAGAAAAGTACAAACAAAATTATTTCAAACTTAGGGGCAATTGCCTGTTCTTCTGAAGATACTTATGTGACTTGTACTGTGAAGACAGGGAACTGGAAAAGGAATCTCTGTTCTTTAGCTTTTCAGAGTATGATACACCCTGAGACTATATCTACTGGTCTATTCTTGATATCTTGGATCTCGTTTAGAAGTTTCTTGCTCTCTTTTTCAAATCCCTCCAAAAGAAGTAGTTTCTGTTCCTAAAAAGAGAAAGTGATGACTTAAACTCATACAATATAAAATGTATCCCATAAATAATAAATCCATTTCCCTTTCAGAGGTTACATTAATCACTCAATAGCTTTTGAAACTCATTCTCGGAAATCTTGCCTCCCTTAATTTCCATGATATCACTCTGTCCTGAGTCTTTTATCTCTGTCATTAATTTTTTTTAAAAGTTTTTTTTGTTGTTAATTGAGTGATAGTTTACCTGGGAGAACATTGATTTCACACTCATTGTTTCATTGCAATGACTACAGTCTCCTCCATGCTTCATCATTCAACAGTATTTGCTTCTATTCCCTCTGGTTTTTGTTTTGTTTTTGTTTTTGTATGTGTGTGTGTGTTTGTGAGGGATGTACACAAAAACATTCAGGAATATATAATAATTTTAACAACCAAAGGGCACATTCTGTAAGCCTGCCTCCTGGCCACCAGCACATAGTCTTTCTATTTCCATGAATCTAGAGTCGTCAGCTGCTGCCGCTATCCATGTGCTCATCTCTGCCTCTATTTCTGATGTCACTGATTCTCTGATAGGGTTCCACATTATACTCATGCTCTTCTCCCTTGATGGTTCTAGGGTCCTCTGTTCCTGCACTTAAGATTAACTACTCCTTCCTTTTTGTTACAAAACTTCTACATTTACAGTTGTGACAGCTGTATTTGGCCATGATAAAAATTGCTCACTATGAATCATAATAATCTTATCCCCATCTCCTTTCACCCGACCCATGTAGACAAGATGAAAACTATTCACTGGGGATTCTACCTTTCCATGCAATCTGAAACTAAACTCCCTCTTGAAATTTTGTAAGCCAGTCGATTCGTGCCTTTATAGTTCCCCTCCATTTTAGGTAACCAATGTCTAAGTTGTCCATCCCTCTTAACTCTGTAAACAGAGAGGATAGGTCTGCCATTAACTTTTATGGTCATTTTAGTCTAACTTTAGAAATTTCTTGTGTTATACTTTTTTGAAATATTGGTGCCCTGGAATTATCTTCTTGCGCTTCTTCACCCATATTTGGTGCAAACACTGGAGAATTATCACAGTTTTGCCCCACCCTTTTTTGGTCATTTTGCTTTAACTATCATCTATATAGTGTAAAATTTAGGAAGGCAAGAAGAATGGATGAAATCCAAAGGAAAGGTTACTGCATGGTTCTCAGAATTGGAGGAAATGTCTAGTCAAAGAATTAGGTAAAATTACCAGTTTTGGAGGTAGAAGTAACAGAAAGGTGTTTATGAGGCCCTGGTCTGCACTGACAATTCAGAACTGACATCAGACTCAACAGAAGCAGAGTAGGATCTGTAGACAAAGAATTTACTGGCAAACTGAGCACTTAACCAGTGTTGGTAAGTAGTTACATCATTAGGGTTCGTTCTTCTTGTTAGGCAATGTATGGAGATAAAGTCCTGCCATGTATAGCAGACACAAAATTACTATGGACACCCCTCATTAGGAAAGATAGGCAAATATTTTTAAAGGGGATATGACCCAGAAAAGTTACTTGTCTTTTGTAAAATTACAATTTTCTCACTTGAAAAATGAGACTATAATAGTTCCTGTCAGTTATATGAGATATTAATTACAGAATACAAGTAAAATATTTTGTTCAGTGCCTCACAAGAGCCACAGTTTATTAGTGATACCCTGGTGTGACTGTTTCTTAGGAACTGGATTGCTAACCATGAGGCTGAAGGTTCAAATCTGCCAACCACTCCATGATAGAAAGGTGAGGCTGTCTGCTCCCATAAAGATTTAAAGGAAAATCTATGTAGGACCATGAGTCAGGATCAACTCAATGGCAGTGGGAATGGTCAGTGGGTTTATCAGTGGTAACAAAGGGATTTTATCCCAAAAATGCTAGGAGAAGTTTTTGTATTAGATAACCAGAGACCAGATGAACATGCACATGCATGCAGTGTGAGAAAAGATCCTATATTGTTAGGGCTTCTCAGTATTGATTTGAGTGGTATGAAGAGGTTTTAAGAACAGAAAAGGGCATGGATAGAAACACAAAGGAAATGCAAAGTGTAGGACTCATAGACTGGAAAGATCTTTGTATGGGTGTCATGTTCACTCCTCCACTATGTTTGATTCAGTATAATGGAAGAGAAAATTTAGATGACACAATTGAATACCTGAAGTTTCAGAGCAAGGATCTTCTCTTGTTCTGCCATTAGCTGAACCCTATCACTTTGCATCTTCTCTGTCAATTGTCTCACATGTTCCTGATAGCTCTTATCTTTCTGTTCCATCATCAACTGATTCTTCTTTTGGAGTTTCTCTAGCATTTTGGTTGCAGCCTCTGCAGATTCTGCTTTAACACGTTCCACTGAGGAGGGAAAATAGGCAGAAAAATATTAAGAACGAGTTTTTATGCCTTTCAGCCTTTTTTTGATTGTTTTCTTTATGACAGAAAAGTTCTTATGGAAGTTTATGCAATAGATTATGAGAAGATAGATGACCATACATATGGGGAGAGAAAAATCTTATAGCATTAAGAATTATACTTGTTATTCTGTGTCTAGAAGTCCCTAGGTGGCTCAAGTGGTTAAACACTCGACTGCAGCTGAAAGTTTGGGGTTTCAAATCCACTAGTTGTTCCTTGGGAGATAGGTCTGGTGATCTGCTTTGTAAAGGTCACAGCCTTGAAAACACTATGGAATAGTTCTCTGCACACATGTGGTCATCATGAGTTGCATCTGACTCTATGACAAATGGTAAGAACAATATTTCGTTATATTGATGATTCCAGGTGTCCAACACAGGTAACCTTAACATATCTGGGGCTTTCCATCTACTTAATCTACCTAGAATGTTTTCAGCTAGTTCTCACCTTCAATTTCTTTCTCCTTTTCTGTGAGTGACTGATCAGTCTGTAGAAGTGCACCAGCCACATCTTCTTTGGATTCCAAGTACTTCA
The DNA here is from genome assembly GCF_000296735.1 of Chrysochloris asiatica. Classification (NCBI taxonomy): domain Eukaryota; kingdom Metazoa; phylum Chordata; class Mammalia; order Afrosoricida; family Chrysochloridae; genus Chrysochloris; species Chrysochloris asiatica. The sequence continues at coordinate 26,263,253 of NW_006408520.1, read as the reverse complement.
TCAGGGTCTCTTCTGCCTAGTGCAACAGAGGAAATTAGAATCAGGACATGGAGCCTTTGAATAAAGGTAAATGTCTTAATATTTCTGTTATTTCATTTTAATTTTGCAGCCCATAGAAAAACTCATGTCAGAAATTGACTAGAACTCCAACTTTAACATCAGAAACTCAACTCTGAAACTCCCTCCAACCTGTTCCTTTTGTAATCAGACCAATTTTAGAAATTAGTTTAACTGAATGGGTTAAAAACCTGACAGTTATCCTTGATATGTTTGTTCTCACATATCCCACAAATAGTCATCAGCCAATCCTGCTGGCTTGAGCTTCACAATATAACCAGAAGCATCACTTGTCATCCACTGTACATAAGGCCTTACTCTAAGATATCATCATTTCTTGCCTGGTTAGTTCCATTAGCATCTGTGCTTCCTTCCACTCTTGTTCCCCTACAGTTCCTTCTACACAAAACACCCAGAGTTTTTCTATATTATTGTAAGTCTGCCACATCACGCTTATGTCCCAAACCCTCTACAGATTTGTAAATCATTTCATTTAAAATTAAGTTTCTTTCAATAACCTCAAAGACTTCCCTGTCTGGCCTTTGGCTTCTAATCATTGCTCTAGACTTATCTCTTGTCACATTAACTTTCTTGCTATTTTAGAATGTAAGATAATTTTTTTTTTAGACATTTCCTTTGCTGTTCCCTTTGTGTGAAAGCTTCTTGCCCTATATATTCACTTGAATCAAACTCTATAAATTCTTTGGAGTTAGTGCTGAAACATTGGCCAATAAGGAATGCCTTCTCTGGGAAACTAAAACTACAAACAAACAAACAAACAAACAAATGACAACACACTTTCTTCCTCTTCTACATCTTTATTCTGCTCTATTCCTTTTTAGAGTACTTTTATCACTGTGACAGTGATGCCTAGAGTCCTTCCTTTATGCCTGAATTCTCATTATTTAACAAGATTATGATTTTTGCCTAACTGGGCACAATGCTGAAGGTACACTGCATTTGTTGTGTTGTTGTTATTAAGTGTCATCGAGTTGGTTCAACCCATAGCGACCCTGAACAGTGTTTCTGAGGCTGTAGATCTTTATGGGAGCAGATAGCCGCTAGGGTTTTCATTTAATTAAAATAAGGTCAGGGACATGTAAGGAAAGGTTTATATGCTACATCTTGGGAATCTCCTTGATGTGAGTTGACTCACAAGCCTTCTACTCTTTTGCGTTGTCTCCTTACATTAGTAATGTGCAACCAATGTCTGAAACTTTGGCAGCCATCTTGTACTATAATGTGAGCTTGGATGTGGAAGGGATGTTCTGGGACCAAGACTGTAGAGTTGTCATATCAACATTGGACTCTATCTTCCTGACTTATTGCATAACGAAAGAATGAAACATCTGTCTTTTTATTTGTTGTTGCTGTTAGGAGCCATCGAGTCAGTACTGATTCATAGAGACACTATGCACAGCAGAATGAAACACTGCCTCATACTGGGTCAACCTCACTATTGTTGCCATGCTTGAGTCCATCGTTGCTGCTACCTGGCCAATACATCTAGTTGGGGGCCTTCCTCTTTTTCTCTGACTCTCCACTTTACCAAATATGATACCCTACTCCAGAGAATGGTCCCTTCTGACAATATGTCTGAAATACAAGAGATGAAGTTTGGCCATCCTGGCCTCCAATGAGCACTCTGGCTGCACTTCTTCCAACACAGATCTGTTTGTTCTTTTGGCAGCCCATGGCACTTTCAATATTCTTCTCCAACACCATAACTCA
>NW_006408520.1:26259569-26260890 GCF_000296735.1 Chrysochloris asiatica | reverse complement strand
GTTCAGGAATACTCATACTTTGCAATGTTGTCCATAGCTTGCCATGATCCACACAATCAAATGCCTTTGCATAGTCAATAAAGCACAGTTAAACATCTTTCTTATACTCTCTGCTTTCAGCCAAAATCCACTGGACATCAGCAATGTTATCCCTCGTTCTATGGCCTCTTCTGAATCTGGCTTGAACATCTGGAAGTTCTCTGTCAATGAATGCTTGCAGCTGTTTTTGTATTATCTTTAGTAAAACTTTACTTGCATGGGATATCAAAGAGAAAATCCAATGATTTCCGCATTCCATTGGGTCACCTCTCTTTGGAATGGGCACAAATACGGATCTCTTCCAACCAGTCGGCCAGATAGTTGTCTTCCAAATTTCTTGGCAGAGATGAGTGAGTGTGTGCCATGCTGCCTCACTTTCTTGAAAGATTTCAACTTTTATTTCATCAATTCCTGGTGCATTGTTCTTTGCCAATTCCTTCAATGCACCTTGAACTTCCTCCTTCAGTATTATTGGCTCTTGATCATATGCTACCTCTTGAAACAGTTGATCATTAACCATTTTCTTTTGGTGCAGTGACTCTGTGTATTATTTCCATCTGTTTTTGATGCTTTCTGCATCATTCAATAATTTGCCCAGAGAATCTTTCAATAACAAAAGTCATGGCTTGAATTTTTTCTTCAGTTCCCCCAGCTTGAGAAATGCTGAGCGTGTTCTTCTTTTTTGGTTTTCTGACTCCAGATCTTTGCATATTTTGTTGTACTATTTTGCTTTATCTTCTCTAGCTGATCTTTGAAATTTTCTGTTCAACTCTTGTACCTCGTAATTTCTTCCATTTGCTTTAGCATCTCTACACTGGAGAGCAAGTTTCAGTGCCTCTTCTGACATCCATTTTGATCTCTTCCTTCTTTCTTGTCTGTCTTTTTATAGGTCCTGTTTTTTTCATATGCTAAACAATTCATATTGATTGGCCAACCTAATTCTGAATACACCAATCTCAAAAAATATTTAAGCTCACAGATTCTGAAGACAGACTACCTGGGTTTGAATTCCAGCAGCCATTCATTACCTGTGGATTCTTGGGTGAGTATTTGAGTTTCTCTGTGTCTCAATTGTCTTATTAATAAAGTGGGGATATTAAAAATATGAAATACTTAAATGTTAGTATCAGGGATAAAATAGTTAACAAGTGAAATATGTAATAAATTGTTAACCTACTTCCTGGCATGCAGTTGTTGTTGTTAGGTGTCATCGAGTTGGCCCAGACCCATAGCGACCTTATTCACAGCAGAACGAAACACTGCCTGATCCTGGGCCAACCTC
>NW_006408520.1:26258025-26259171 GCF_000296735.1 Chrysochloris asiatica | reverse complement strand
CTTGTGCAGCAGATTTATCTAATGCAATATGTCGTTTGATCTCTTGACTACTATTTCCATGAGTGTTGATAATTGATTCAAGAAGAATGAAGTCCTTGACAACCTCAATCTTTTCTCCGTCTATAAGAATGTTGTTTATTGATCCAGTGGTGAAGATTTTTGTTTTCTTTACCTTGAGATGCAGTCCATACTGAAGGCTGTGCTCTTTGATCTTTATCAGTAAATGTTTTAAGTCCTCTTCACTTTTAGGAAGCAAGACTGTATCATCTGCATATCACAGGTTGTTAATGAGTCTTCCTCCAATCCTGATGCCACATTTTTCTTCATAGAACCCAGCTTCTCGAATTACTTGCTCAGCATACAGGTTAAATTAGTATGGTGAAAGAATACAACCTTGTCGTACACCTTTCTCAATTTTAACACATTCAATGTTCCCATGTTCTGTTTGAACAACTGCCTCTTGGTCCAGGTACCAATTCCTCACAAGCACAATTAAGTGTTCAGGAATACTCATACTTCACAATGTTGTCCATAGCTTGTCATAATCCACACAATCAAACACCTTTGCATAATCAATAAAGCACAATTAAATATCTTTCTGTTATTCTCTGCTTTCAGCCAAGATCCATCAGCCATCAGCAATGATATCCCTCATTCCACGACCTCTTCTGAATCTCGCTTGAACCTCTGGAAGTTCTCTATCAAAGTATAATTGTAGCTGTTTCTGTATTACCTTTTGAAAAACTTTACTCGCATGGGATATAAAAGATACTGTCTGATAATTTCTGCATTCTGTTGGGTCACCTCTTTTTGGAATGGGCACAAATATGGATCTCTTCCAATCAATTGGCCAGATCATTGTCTCCAAATTAGTTAGCTTGCAGTTGTAGTTGTTGTTGTTATGTGCCGTGGAGTCGGTTCCAACTCATAACAACCCTGTATAGGGTTTCCAAGGCTGTATAAATCTTTATGGGAGCAGAGAGCCTCATCTTTCTCCTGCGAAACAGCTGGTAGTTTCGAACTGCTGACCTTGCGGTTGTTGTTGTTAAGTGCCATCGAGTCAGTTCCGACCCATAGCGACCCTGTACAGGGTTTCCGAGGGTGTAAATCTTTACGGGAGTAGAAAGCCTCATCTTTCTCCCGCGG
>NW_006408520.1:26252294-26257787 GCF_000296735.1 Chrysochloris asiatica | reverse complement strand
AGTTATTTCTCTTTTATTTCCTCTGTCAGTTTATTGCTATATACCCATCAACTTGAAAAATGCCCACATGTAGGAATAACTGAATAAGGATTTGCTATAAATGAGTTCCACAGTCTTTTAAGTTCTAAGGAGGTAGTCCCTATCTTGCCCAAGAAAGGTTCTATTATTGGATGAATCTGTAAATAAAACAAAGGCAACAACATTTCATAACAATCACAATGCCATTTTGCTTGTTCACTCTGATGTTTGGAAAGGTCACCTCAACATCTTCCCAGAAGCAATACCCACTAGGATGATTACCTGTATCCCCTTTCTGGGAACCTTATAGTACTTTTTCATCAACTCCTGTTTCTTCTGAATAAAGAGACGATAACCTCCTGGTTTAGAAAATATTCCCTGCTTCACATCTTCTTCAAGAGGACTAAAAATGTCCTGAAGTAAAGTCTCACAACATTCTTTGGATGCTTTTGCATTCTGTTTATAGTAATCATCGCGCTTTGCTTGTAACTGGGCCTGTGAAGTGATAAAGTAACAAGATGACACAATAAGTAATGAGGAAGATGTTGACCCCACACAAACCATTTGGAAATGTTTCTCTGGCAAAGATTGTGGTATCAAAATAGGTCCAGATCCCTAACCTTGTCATGAGAAACAAGAAGAGCCCTAAGAAGTGTAATTAGAGTGAAAAATCTATCTACTGTCTGCGTGATTTCTTGAAGCTTCTTTACCCTTGCTTTCCTGCTCCAGACTGATTCTCAAACAGAGACGCTATTTCATATGAAATGTATGTCTTTTTCAAGTCTCTAATTTCAGTACTAATTCAGTGTATAAACACTGGAATCAGACAGGCTTGTATGAAACTACTGGATTAATTACTGTGATTTTGTGACAATCAACATTTGTGAATTAAGACTTTCCTGTCTGTACAACAGTGAGTCCTGGTGGGAATAACTGTGATATCTATCTCATATATTGTAAAGTATTAAGCCCAGTTCCTTTTCTATTAGTGTTCATTAAAGGCTAGCTATTCAATACATTCTTTAATAAGGGAATATATATGTGTGTGGAATTGTGGGTAATGCACTGGATGCAAGGTCCATTTGAATGGAAAGGCTGGTGGTTCAAACTCACCAGCTACCTATACAGGGTCTCTATTTGTCAGAACCGACTTGATGACACTGAACAACAACAATATAACTCTAATGAAGGTAATACTGATTGTACTTTATTTAGAGAGCCTGACAGAATAAAATCTTTATCAACATTAGATCACTCAAGATGACTTAAGTAACAAGCTTTTCCTTTCAGCTGTTGTTGTTGTTGTTAGGTGCCAGCTAGACAATACCAACTCATAATAACATTATGCACCACAGAACAAATACTGCCCAGTCCTGCACCAATGTCACAATAATCACTACACTTGAGCCCATTGCTGCTGCCACTCTGCCAATCCATATCATTGGGGATTCTTCTTGGATTTTGCTGAAACTCCACTTTACAAAGCATAATGTTCTTCTCCAGATAATGGTACCTCTTGATAATATGTCTGAAGTATGAGAGACAAAGTCTCACTATTCTGGTTTCTAAGGACTATTCTGGCTGTACATCTTTCAACACAGATCTGTTTGTTCTTTTGACAATTCCTGGTACTTTTAATATTCTCCTCCAACACCATAACCTAAATCCATCGATTCTTCTACAGTCTTTGTTAATCATTGTCCTACTTTCATATGCATATGACATTGAAAACACCATGGTTTGGGTAAGGCACATATTAGTCCTCAAACTGATATCTTTGCTCTTGAACACTTCAAAGAGTTCTTGTCCAACAGATTTGCCAATGCAATACATCATTTGATTTCTTGATTGCTGTTTCCATGAGTGCTAATTGTTGATCAGAGCAAAATGAAGTTTTTGACAGCTTCAAACTTTTCTCCATTTACTTTGATGTTATTTATTGGTCCAGTGGTGAAGATTTTTGTTTTGTGTACATTAAAGGGCACCTTAGGAAATTTCCTACCATCTCTTTCAACAGATGTAGTCAATTTGATTTTTGTGTAATCCGTTTGGTGAGATCCATGTGGTCTTTTTTCTTCATCAATCAGTATCTTAAGTCTCTTTGCTTTCAGCAAGCAAGGCTGTATTATTTGCATATCACAGTTTGTTAATGAATCTTCCTCCAATCCTTATGTCACATTTTTTTTTTTTTTTTCATATAATCCAGCTTCTCAGGTTATTTACTCAGCATTCATTGAATAAATATGGTGAAAAAGACAACCCTCACACACCTTTCCATTTTTCAAACCATTCAGTGTTCCCTTGTTCTTTTCAAATAACTGCCTTTTGGTCTATCTACAGGTTTCTCACAAGCAAAATTAAGTCTTCTGGAATAGTCATTTTCTACAGTGTTGTCCATAGCTTGTCATTATCCACACAATCAAAAGTCTTTGTGTAGTCAAGAAGGAACAGGTGAGCATCTTTCTAGTCTTTTCTTTCAGTCAAGATCCATCTTATGTCAGTAATGATATTCCTCATTCTGAGGGATATCACATCTGAATGTGATATCACATGTAATATGAGAGATATCACATCTGAATCTGGCATGAATCTTGGGTATTTCCCTGTCAACATATTGTTGCAACTGTTTTTGAGTTATCTTTAACAAAATTTTACTTGCATGCAATATTAATGATGTTATCAGATGATTTATATATTCCATTGGGCCATCTCTCATTGGAATGGGTACCAATATAGATCTCTTCCAGTCAGTTGGTCAGGTAGCTCTTTTCTAAATTTCTTGGCATAGATGAGTGAGTTCCTCCAGTGCTGCACCAATTTTTTGAAAGATTTCAATTGGTGTTTCATCAATTCCTGGAGCCTTGTTTATTGCCAATGACTTCAATGTACGTTGGACTTCTTCATTCAGTATATTGGCTTTAGGTTGTTTGCTGTCTCATGAAATGGTTGATCATAAATTCATTTGTTTTTGGTACAGTGACTGCATTTATTCCTTCTACATTCTTTTAATTCTTTCCATATTCTTTTGAGCTTTCTGCAGCAATCAATATTTTGTCCATAGAATCTTTCAAAATTTCAAGTTGAGGCTTGAATTACTTCTTCAATTTTTTCAGCTTGAGAAATGATGAGCATGTTCTTCCCTTTTGGAATTCTAACTCCAGGTCGTTGTACATGTCATTATAATATTTGACTGTTTCTTCTAGAGCTGTTCTTTGAAATTTTCTGTTCCATTCTTTTACTTCCTCATTTCTTCCATTTGCTTTATCATCTCTTTGCTGGAGAGCAAATTTCAAAATCTCTTTTGACATCGATTTTAGACTTTTCCTTCTTTCTTGTCTCCTTAGTGAATTTTAATTTTTCCTGTATGGAGTTCTAGAGGTCATTTCACAACTCTTCTGGTCTTCAGTCACTAGTATCTAATTCTTCAAATCTGTTCTTGAGCTGATCTCTAAATTCAGGTGGAATAGGTTCAAGGTCATATTTTGGCTCTCCTGGAATTATTTTCTTTTTTAGCTTCAGTCTGAACTTGCATATGAGTAATTTATGGTCTGTTACACGGTCAGCCCCTGGTCTTGTTTTGGCTGATGATGTGGAGCTTTTCCACAGTCTCTGTTCACAGGTGTAGTCAATTTGATTTCTGTGCATTCCATTTGGTGAGGTCCATGTATATTGTCATCTTTTATGTTGCTTAAAAATGTTATTTGCACTGAAGAAGCCATTGGTGTTGCAAAATTCTATCATGCAATCTCTCGCATCGTTTCTATTACTAAGGCCATATTTTCCAGCTACTGGTCTTTCCTCTTTGTGGCAAACCTTTGCTTTCCAATTGCTAGTAATGATCAATACATCTTGGTTGCATATTTTATCAATTTCAAACTGAAGAAGTTGGTGCAATTCTTCAGTTTCATCATCACTTTGCTTCATAAATTTGAATAATAGTTGTATTAACTGATACTATACTATCACAAACAGCATTGTACTTTAAAATATATCTTGAGCTTTGAGGGAGGTGGGGCTTGATGGCGGCTAGGATGGAGGTATAGTGAAGTTTGCTGTCAGAAATACCACAGAATACCAGGAAAAGCAGTCTAGGGCAGAGCTCCAAAATGCAGAACCATGTAGGTACAAGTATTTAAAAAGTTTGAAGGCTTATAGCTAGTGGAACTTGAAGTGGAACTGAGAAACAAAGTACTTTTGAATCTACTGGGCTCGGCAGCTGGTAGCCCACAACTTAGGCGAGATCAAATGGCAAGACCAAGTGGGGGAGCAGACACACCATGGAAAAATGATGCAGGAACCTCGGAGTAGAGGTGAATAGTACACATTGTCAGTTTTTCTTTGTTCTGATTTTCTGTTTTCTTTTGGTATTTGCTCATTGGTCACTGTCCCCCCCCTCACTGCTTGCGCACCTCCATTCTCGTGACTAGAGGGGTTGCCTGAGCAATTGGATACTCCCCACCCTCACCACTAGTAGGTTCTTCTTCCACGCATGTGCACAGATACTCTCAGCACAAGAGCTGGCCCTGAACTGTTTTTTTTTTTAAATACAGGAAAGGCCAGGACAGGGGTATAGAGAGGGAAAGAGAGTTTAAAAACAAAACAGGCCAAAAGTTAGATTAAATCCTGAGGTACACCAAAACAACCAACAGTGGCATCTTGAACTCTCTCAGGCATATTTGAAGACAAGAAGCTGAAGAGAGGACATTAAAGTCATACTTATATTAGGCTACAGTTTTTTTTTTTTTTCCTTTTCTTTTCTGCATTTATAGACTACAGTATTCAGTCTAATTTTTGTTGTTGTTGTTGTTTTGTTTATTCTTTTTGTTTGTTTGCTGGTGCTTTTTTGCTGTTTTATGCTCCCCCTTCTACATTTGGGGGACTCCTTCTCTCCCAATTTTAACAAAGAAGATACAGTGACTGTTGCCATATAGTCAAGCTATGATCACACTCTATAAAACACAAAACCCCAGAAAAGAACCAATACCAACTACCATATAGAGAGAGGCAGACAACACCTGTGAAAGTTAGTCTGAGTTAAACAATAAGAAGAGTGAAAAGGGAAGTCCATGTCCTGATCACATCTACCTGAAAGCAATCAGAAAGCATAAAAAATACCAAAACACATACTCAATTAACTATTAAGGCCACAGATAAACACTAAATATGTCCAAGAAGCAAAAGCAGATGACCATATCAGCACATGTCCAGAAACAAGATAAAATGCCTGAGACAAATTACCTAGAGGTAGACATGGACTCCATTCTAGAAGGAGGGAAGGCCTTGGAAATGCCTGAGAAGGAATTCAGAAATATGATTATAAAATGTTTTCAAAACACTTTACAATGGAGTTGAGAAAAATAAGGAAGAAGCCAGGAAAGCACTACAGGAACAATCAAATAAGATAGATACAGCATTGGAAACAATTCAAAACCTACAGAAAGAGGTCCAAATGATCAATAATAGAGTATCAGAAAT
>NW_006408520.1:26250208-26252014 GCF_000296735.1 Chrysochloris asiatica | reverse complement strand
TCTCTAACATCCTGAAAAGTGAAAAGATAAACATTCAAGAAGCTCAACGAACCCCAGGAAAGATAGACCCCAAAAGAAAATCACCAAGACATATCATATTCAAACTCTCCAAAATCAAAGATAAGGAGACATTCCTGAAAGCAGATCGGGAAAAGAGGAATGTTACATACAAAGGCAAGCAAGTCAGATTAAGCTCGGATCTCTCAGCAGAAATCATGCAAGCAAGAAGGCAATGGGGAGACATATATAACACCCTGAAAGAAAAAAAAAACTGTCAACCAAGAATCCTCTATCCAGCAAAGCTATCAATCAAATACGATGGTGTAATCAAAACATTCCAGGATAAACAGAAACTAAGGGATTTTGCCAAAGCCAACCCTACGCTACAAAACATCCTAAAGGGAGTTCTGTGGACTGAGAACCAACAAGAACAGACAACAACCAGAGCTTGACATACATTGCAGCACCTCCCAGAACTAACTTGACAGAAGGAAGAGTTGAGAACAGAACAAAACTATAAGAACAAACTTAGAGAATCTGGGAGTTCAGTCTATGATCAAACAATTACAATGTAAAAGAAGGTAAACATGTAGGAACAGAAATCCAGATGGTGAGAAGGTCAGGTCGATTACAGGATAGAATAGACTGCACTAAATGGAGAGAAAAGTTAATGGACTATAAGGCAACCTCAAAGAAAATTAACACTTGGGAAACATACCAAGAGAATGAAAACCCAAGAAGAACATGGAAACATTAAAACTATGAGGAAACTCACAAGAAAGAACAAAAAAATCATGAACTCAACAAATGAAGATACACAGAACAAAGAAAGCAGCAACACCACAAAAAAACAAACATAATGGCAGCAATTAATCCATACCTATCAATAATTACACTGAATGTAAATGGATTAAATGCACCTATTAAGAGATGGAGGGTGGCAGAATGGATAAGAAATCAAGATCCTTCAATATGCAGTCTGCAAGAGACACATCTCACACACAGAGACAAAAACAGATTAAAAGTCATAGGATGGAAAAAATATACCAAACTAATTGCACTAAAAAACAAACAGGAGTGGCAGTACTAATCTCTGATAAACTTTAAATCAAAAAACAGCACAATAGTTAAAAATGGATGTTATCTTATGATTAAAGGGACAATTGAACAAGATGACATAACCATAATAAATATCTATGTTCCCAATGAAAGAGCTCCAAAATATATAAAGCAAATTCTAATAAATTTGAAGAAAGAAATAGATGAATCTACAATAATAGTGGGTGATTTTAAAATACTGCTTTCAAGATATCTTAAAATGTTCTTTTTGGTGATGAATGTGACATCATTACTCCTCAATTTGTCATTCCTGGCATAGTAAACCATGTGATTGTCAGGTTAAAAATTGCCAATACCAGTCATTTCAGCTCACTAATGCCTAGTATATTGATGTTTATACATTACATTTCATTTTTGTCAACTTTTATTTTTCCTGCATTCACATTTTATACATTCCATGTTTTGATTACTAATGGATTTTTGCAGATTTTTCTCCTTATTTTGAGTTGCACTCATCAGCAAATGAATGTTCCAAAAGCTTTACTTCATTTGCATCATCACAATCAACTCTGCTTTGAAGAGGCAGCAGTTGTATTTTGAGTGACTTCCAACCTTAGGGATTCATATTCCATCATTATATCTGACAATATTCTGGTGCTCTATGTCATGAGCAAATAATATGAGAAGCTAGGTTCTATGAAGAAAAACGTGGAGTCAGGATTGGAGGAAGACTCATTAACAACCTGC
>NW_006408520.1:26246256-26249933 GCF_000296735.1 Chrysochloris asiatica | reverse complement strand
ATATGGATGTGAAAGCTGGACAGTGAATAAAGAAGATCATAGAAGAATTGATGCCTTTGAGTAATGGTGTTGGAGGAGAATATTGAAAGTACCATGGGCTGCCAAAAGAACCAAGAGATCCGTTTTGGAAGAAGTGCAGCCAGAGTGCTCCTTGGAGGCCAAGATGGATAAACTTCGTCTCTCATACTTTGGACATATTGTCAGGAGGGAACAGTCACTGGAGAAAGATGTCATGCTGGGTAAGATGGAGGATCAGAGAAAAAGAGGAAGAACCCCAACAAGATGGATCGGCCAGGTGGCATCATTGATGGCGTCAAGTGTGGCAGCTACAATGTAGTGAGGTTGGCCCAGGATCGGACATTGTTTTGTTCTACTGTGTATGGGGTTGCTATGAGTTAGTTCCAACTCAACGGCACCTGACAACAACATGTCATGTTTCAATATTCAGTATTCTGGTGTTATCTGACTTCCACTGCCATTAATAAGGTTTTCGTTGACCATATATTTGGAAATAGTCCATTTCTCTTTCTTCCTAATCTGTCTTGTTTGAAAGCTTAGGTGAAACCTTCCCACTCAGGGTGACCTTGCTGGTGCTTAAAACACCAATAGGATGGCTTCCAGATTCATAGCAATACTCAAGTCACCACATTATGACAAACTGACAGCTGAGTGGTGGTACATTTTGACTAAATGATTGTTATTTTTCACCACCTTGACTATTTTATCTGGATATCTGATGAACTATTGCCTTGTTTGTAAAATGCTGCTTCAAAAACTATGGGAAAGAATGGCACTTATCTGTGGCCATTTGTCAGGCACCATCCTTGCTTAACTTGGAGGCAGGAACATTTGAAAATATTCTTGAATAATATTCTCATGATTGATTTTCTAGGTTTTTGAAGTCTTTGTTATGCCTATGAAAGCATTAAATTACTAGTTTTCCATTTTATAAATATATAATAAATATACCCCTAATTCCTTCTGGAACTTTTGGTCCACATCCTTGAAGGAGCTCTTCATGAAGACTTCAATGGCCTCTCTCTCAATGGCCCTGTGCAGGTCCAGAAGTTCCTGCAACGTTTCTGTGGGCAACTGCACCTTCAGGCCCATCTGCTGATCATAGTGGGCAACGGCCTTTTGTACTGCAGCTGAGTTCTCTATCTGGGCCAAGGCCAGAACTGCGTTCTCCATGCAGGGTAAATCTCCACTGCTGATGGTATTGACATAGGTCAGTATTAGGTTCTCCAGACCTAAAGAAGGAACAAAAGTGTCACTTGTGGGGAAACAGGAGAGCAACCAGCATTCTTCTTAGTCCTGAGGATATAAATTTAGTTATTTTTGATTCAAAACCTATAGTATTTTGTATGTCTTGAAATGTTATAAGTAATAGTTTTAATGCTTTATTCTGAGAAAGAATACTAATGGAAATTATAGTCAGCCTTTAAGTTTAGACATATTTTAAGCTTTTGTTTCCTTTTTCTCTGTTTATTCAATGGGAAAATATTGAAATGAATGATCAGAATTGTTTTTTCCCCAAAGACATTCAGCCTTTTTTATCTTTTGCTCATTTTTCTCTCTCCCTCCCTGTACTCTGCTCTTTCTCTCTAGTCCCCTTTCTCCTCATCTGTAATTTGTGAAAAGGATCATGCAGAAGACTTAGCTTTCTTTTTGTGGTACAGACTAATAACCCTGTGTCCATCCTAGGTAAATGCATGTTCTCGGATATCCTCTTTTCAGAGCTACATATAGGGTGGCTAACTCATTCCAGTTGGCCTAAAACTTTGCTGGACTTAGCACTGAAATCCTGATATTTCAGAAATAGTTAGTCAATCTATGAGAACAGTTGGCAACCCTACACATCAATCCTTCTGGATTTCACATCCAAAATATACGTGGAACCTGTATTTTGTCTATCTCCACTACTATAACCTTTTATAACACATTCCCAACTATTGTTGAACCATGTAAATAGAATCCATCTTTTAATTCATTCTCCTAAAAACAAAACAAAAATTTTACTTCTGCCACCACTTGTCTGTCAGTTTGTCGTATTGTGGTAGTTTGTGAGTTGCTGTGATTCTGGAAGCTATGCCACAGGTATTTTGAATACCAGCAGGGTCACCCATGGTGGACAGGTTTCAGATGAGACTCCAGATGATGACAGACTAGGAAGGAGAGATGAACTATTTCCAAATATTTAGTCACTGAAAATCTTATGAATAACAGAGAAACACTGTCAGATATAGTGCCGGAAAATGAACCCCTCTATTTGGAAGGCACTCAAAAAGTGACTGAGGAAGAGGTGCCTCCTCAAAGTAGAGTTGACCGAGATGATGCAAATGGATAAAAGCTCTCGGGAGTAAAATCTGTAGGACCTTCATTTGCTGATGGGGCACAACTCAAAATGAAGAGAAAGAGCTGTAGATATCCATTAATAATTAAAACATAGAATGTACAAAGTATGAGTCTAGGAAAACTGGAAATTGTCAAAAATGAAAGGGAACACATAAACATAGATATCCTAGGCATTAGTGAGCTGAAATGGACTGGTATTGGTGATTTTGAATCTGACAACCACATGGTTGAAATGGCAAATTCAATTTGTCATTTCATTTCATTGCCATTTCATTTCAACCACATTCTGGAAATGACAAATTGAAAAGGAATGGTGTTAGATTCATTGTGAAAAAGAACATATCCAGATCAGTTATGAAGTACAATGCTGTCTGTGATAGGATAATATCCATGGACCTACAGGGAAACCCAGTAAATATCACTATTATTCAAATATACACACCAACCACTAAAGCCAGTGAGGATGAAATAGAAAAATTCTACCAACTTCTTCAATCTGATATAGTTCAAACATGTAATCATTATTGGTGATTGGAATGCAAAGGTTGGGAGCAAAGAGGAAGTTGGAAAATACGGCCTTGCTTATAGAAATGATGTTGGAGATTGCATGAAAAAATTCTGCAAAACCAATGATTTGTTCATTTCAAATAACTTTTTAAAATAGCATAAGATTTTTTATGCTATACACATGGTCCTCACCAGATGAAATACACAGAAATCAAATTGACCACATATGTGGAAAGAGACAGTGGAAAACTCCATATCATCAGCCAAAACAAGGCCAGCAGAAGATTGTGGAACAGACCATCTATTGCTTGTATGCAAATTCAGACTGAAGCTGAAGAAAAAACAAATTAATGAGAACCAAAATATGACCTTGAACATATCCTACTCAATTTTAGAGATCATCTGAAGAAGCGATTTGATACATTAGACACTAAAGACTCAAGACCAGAAGAGTTGTGGGATGAAATCAAGAACACCAAACAGGAAGAAATCAAAACGTAATTAATAAGACAAGAAAGAAGGAAAAGATCAAAATGGATGTCAGAAGAGACTTTGAAATTTGCTCTCCAGTGTAGAGATGCTAAAGGAAATAGAAGAAATGGAGAGGACAAGAGCTGAATAGAAAATTTCAATGATCAGCTCAAGAAAACAAAGTCAGGTATTAAAACAAAATGTGCAAGGATCTGGAGTTAGAAAATTGAAGGAAAGAACAAGTTCAGCATTTCTCAAGCTGGGGGAACTGAAGAAAAATTCAAGTCTTGGTTTTCATTATTGAAGGATTCTCTGGGCAGATTATTGAATGATGCAGAAAGCAT
>NW_006408520.1:26235282-26238396 GCF_000296735.1 Chrysochloris asiatica | reverse complement strand
GACACTGTACAGGGTTTCCAAGGCTGTAACTCTTTATGGGAGCAGAAAGCCTCATCTTTCTTCCACGGAGCAGCAGGTAGTTTCCAACTGCTGACCTCGCGGTTTGCAGCCCAATTCATAACCACTAAGCTACTAGAGATACAAGTATATAATAGCTACATGTATATAATAGCTACATGTATATAACATCAACACGTATATAATACATACACATATATAATATATGTAGCTATTATATATATGTGGAGTCCTGGTGTGGCTCTGTGGGCTAATGTGCTGGACTGCAAAGTCATTAGAACCATAAGTTTGGTGGTTCAAGCTCACCAGTTGTTCCTTGGAAACCCTATACAGAGTCGCTATGGGTCAGAACTGGCTTGATGGCACTTAACAACAATAACAACATTATATATATATGTAGCTATTATAGCTACTCTATATGTACAGATATTATATATGTAGATATTATATATGTAGATATTATATATATATATATACATAAAACACCCAGACTTGGTAATGCCAGAAGGTGGAAGAAAAGTTTAGTAGGAAGTAATAGAACTGAGAGATCAGAGTTTGGGATAAGTATCTGTTGGTTGCTGAAGTGTCTAGAAACATCATGAATTAGAAGCTAAAATTTGTTAACAAATCAGGGGCTTGTTTACTGAGAAGTTGGTCAATGAACACAATAAAAAAATGCAGCAATACGTAAGGGTATGTGTTTCAAAGTATCTTTTTTTATCATTGGAAGTAGAAAGAGAAAGTACCTGGAAGCTGTAACAAGGATCAAGTATGACATCTAACTATTATATGTTGTTGTTGTTGTTAAGTGTTGTTGTTAAGTGTGGTCTAGTTGAATCTGACCCACAGCTACCCTGTATAGGGTTTTCAAGGAGTAGCTGGTGAGCTTAACCCACTAACCCTGCAGTTCAATCAACTTCGCAGTCTGACACATTAGCCCACAGTGCCATACCGAGACTGTTAAATACAAGGTAAAGGAGAGAACACATCACCATTTGAGACCACTTGATGGGCCTAAAAGTGAAATAACATTGGCAAGGGACAACTAAGTCAGAAGTAAACATTTAGAGAGAATAGTAAGGATATAGGGATTTTGTTGAAGGGAGAACATAAGTTCTAGAGGATTTTGAGGGTTTGAAGATTACAGGCTAGTTTAGTTCAGGGAGGGAATGTACAGAGTTTTGTGTAGTTGAGGATGATTTATGACCAAGTAGGTTCAGAATTCTAAGAGTGATTGAGGTAACCTGGCATGTTGAGAATAATGGGATTCATTATAGAAGGTACTTATGAATTCTTCTATAGTTGTCCACCTCCATACTTGGTGATAAGATGAAGTAGTTCTTTTCTTGACTTGGTGCTACTTGGGACAACAAAAAGGATACTGCAGTTGGTCCATGGCCTGCTGATTGATGGTCCCCATGCTATTGTATATGAAAGTGCTGCTCAGTAGTATTGCCAAAGCAAAGATCCAAGAATCATTCTGGCTGTCTCCCTAGAAGTCAGTGCAGAGACCACATAGAAGAATGACTAAGAACATGTGCTTTGAATTCAAATACATGGAGTTTGAATCTCAGCTCTGTCTCATTTTACAATATAGACTTCGGCAAATCACTTCCTTACACACAATTTATTTCACCTCTGTATAGTGAGTTTTTTAGCACTCAATTTAAGGTATTCTGAAAAATAAATAAGTTATTGTATATAAAGGCATATCAGAGTGTTAAACACATAAGCAGTTGAAAATAGTTGTGACACTGTGGATTAAAGCACCAGACTGCAAACCTGTTTGAACTGCAAGGTTGGCGGTTCAAGCTCACTAGCTGTTCCTCGGAAACCCTATAAAGGGTCGCTATGGGTCAGAATCGACTTGGCAGCACTTCACAACAACAAACTAATATACAAAAATGTCTCCTGAATGTGACCCTATTCCATTGCACTCACATGCTGTGAGGCTCTGGGTACATTGACTTCCAAATCAGTACTTTATACTCAGAGGTTATGTATTCTTTATGCTCAAAGTTAATACTTACTAGCTTTAGTTGGCTAATGAACTATATCCAAAGCCAAACTTTCACTAGTACCAAGTAAAGATGAAGAATCACACACTGATATAATCAACTGGAATCATAATTCAACATTTGAGAAGTAATATGGAAGGAACAAAGGAGTATGCATGTAAGTCATGGCAGCCATGGTACCATTTGAGGTTGGAGGCAGAAATTAGTCAATTCAGCTTCCATGGCCAGCTGTGAGAAACCAGTCAACAATTTAAAACAAACTGTCATAGGTGCTATTTTCAGGAGATATGCCACTGACAAGGAAGGCTATCTGACATGTGTATACTTTAAAATATTTATTTTTACCTTTTCTACATCTCCCAGTCCCTCGGTGTCAAGCAGAACTAGGCTGTGGGTTGGCCTATTGGGATGAGGCACGCACCACATCCAAATTCCCTTGGTGTGAGACTGCACTGTGGAGCCCAGAGCGAAGCCTGGAAAGCATGAAATCAGATGTTTTTGATTGGAATGTTAATAGAAGTTGGTTCTGGATATTGAAATAAAAGTTAATGTTATGAAGAAATAGCTAAAAACCACAACCAGTATTGATCTTAATTACAATCAGAGAACAATGAAATAAGAATATCAATCAATAGATTGAACTATTTTTCTTTACCTTAAATATCAGTGCAAGCTGGATATTACCACATAACATAGTAGTAAATGCCTTAAATTTCATTTTCATCTCTATTAATTTTTATCATTGCCTTATTCAATCCAGGAAAGTTTCATTTATACCATTAAAAGGGGAAAACTAAAGCAAATGGTAATGCAAGAGTGAGCTCATTCTTATCCTCCTGAACAGAGTGAAGATAAAAATTTCAACCTTAAGTTAACCTTCAATATTTATCCCACCTCTAAACTTTCCCATTTAAACACTATATATGATGTTGGGCAGTTTGAGTGAACAGGAGGTACCGGCTTGAGCTTTGGTGGTACAACTCACCCTTTTTCTTCCCAGCCAACTTGTTCATCAGGTAGGATTTGCCCGTGCGGTAGAGGCCCACAATAGCCACCACCACAACAGGTTGTGTAATGG
>NW_006408520.1:26227073-26235182 GCF_000296735.1 Chrysochloris asiatica | reverse complement strand
TAAAAAAAAAAAAAAGGAAGAAATACACAGAATTGCTGTACCAAAAGGAAATGTGTTCAACCATTTCAAGAGATAGAATATGTTCAAGAGCCAAGGATACTGAAGGAAGAAGTCCAAGGTGCACTGAAGGAATTGGCAAAGAACAAGACACCAGGGATTGATGGAACACAAACTGAAATCTTTCAATAAAGTGAGGTGGCACTGGAAGCACTCACTCATCTATGCCAAGAAATTTGGAAGACAACTATCTGGCAACTGATTGGAAGAGATTCATATTTGTGCCTATTCTAAAGAGAAGCGACCCAACGGAATGTGAAAATCATTGGACAAAAATCTTTGATATCCCATGTGTGTCAAATTTTACAAAAGGTAATAAAGAAATGGCTGCAAGCATATGTTGACAGAGAACTTCCAGAGGTTCAAGCCAGATTCATAAGAGGATGGGGAATGAGGGATATCATTGCTGACATCAAATGGATCTTGGCTGAAAGCAGAGAATATCAGAAAGATGTTTACCCGTGCTTTATTGACTACGCAAAGGCTTTTGATTGTGTGGATCATGGCAAGCTATGGACAACATTGGGAAATATGAGGATTCTGGAACGTGTAATTTTGCTCATGAGGACCCTGTACATGGACGAAGAGGCAGTTGTTCAAACAGAACATGGGAAAACTGAATGGTTCAAAATTAGGAAAGGTGTACGACAGGGTTATATTATTTCACCATACTTATTCAATCTTTGTGCTGAGCAAATAATCTGAATAGCTCATTATTTAAAGAAAAACGTGGCATAAGGATTGGAGGAAGTCTCATTAAAAGCCTGTGATATGCAGATGATACAACCTTGCTTTCTGAAAGTGAAGAGGACTTAAAATACTTACTGATGAAGATAAAAAATCACAGCCTTCGGTATGGGTTGCATCTCAATGTAAAGAAAACAAATGTCCTCACTACTAGACCAATAAAAATAATCTTATCAATGGAGAAAAGATTGAAGTTGTCAAGGACTTCATTCTTCTTGGATCAACTATCAACACTCATGAAGCAGCAGTCAAGAAATCAAACAACGTATTACATTAGACAAATCTGCTGCACAAGACTTTCTTAAAGTGTTGAAGAGCAAAGATGTCAGCTAGAGGACTAAGGTGTGCCTGACCCAAGTCTTGATATTTTCAATATCATACTTCATATGCATGCAAAAGTTGGACAGTGATAAAGAAAATCATGGAAATTGATGCTTTTGAGTTATGGTGTAGGAGGAGAATATTGAAGGTACCATGGGTTGCCAATAGAACTAACAGATCTGTGTTGGAAGAAATGCAGCCAGAGTTCTCCTTGGAGGCCAGGATGGCCAAACTTCATCTTTCATACTTTGGACATAGTGTCAGGAGGGACCAGTCACTCAAGAAGGATATCATGTTTGATTAATTGGATGGTCGAGAAAAAGAGGTAGACCCCAGCCAGATTGATTGGCAAAGTGGCAGCATGAATCGGTTCAAGTGTAGCAACAATTGTGAAGTTGGCCCATGACTAGGTAGAGTTTCGTTCTGTTGTGAATAGAGTCGCTATGACTCTGTACTGACTCAATGGCACCTAACAACAACAACAGCCGATTCTGACTCAAAGTGACCCTGTACTACAGAGTAAAATTACTCTGTAGGATGTCAGGCTGTAAATCTTCACAGAAACAAACTACCTCATCTTACTATCATGGCTTTATTGGTGGGCTTGAGTCATAGCCTTTAGGTTAGCTTAACCCAGTGTTCCCCAGAGTTTCCTTCCAAAAGCCACTGCCACTGAGTTGATTCCAATAGATAGTGACTCTGTATAGGATGTCTGAGTCTATACATCTTTAAAGGAGCAGATAACTTTATTTTTCTCACTCAGAGCATCTTAAGAGTTTGAACTACTGACATTACAGTTAGCAATCCAACGTTTAATCCATTGAGCCCTCTGGGTTCCTTCATTCCTCTTGCTGCTGTTAAGTGCCATCGAGTTGCTTTTGGCTCTGTATAGGCTTTTAAAATATTTTGCACTAGCAGAAAGCCTCATCTAGCTGGTTATATAAAGAAAAACATGGCATAAGGATTGGAGGAAGTCTCATCTGTCTCCCACGGAGTAGCTGGTGGGCTCGATCCACTAACCTTATCCTTTGGAGCCACCAAGGTTCCTTCATTTTCTTATATCCCTGAAAAACACAATCTATAAAGTACTCAGAAAAACATGTTTAAATAAAAATCAGATAATTTCCCTATTTGTCTAATCTCCTTCAATATATTCTCACTGAGCTTTGAATAAACTCTAGTCTTCTTGAAGTAATTCACCAGATCTTTTAAGAATTATTTCCTGCATGTTTTTTATAATTGTACTCTGCTCTCATTCTCTCTACTTGTGTACCAATAATACTGTGTTTCTTGTATTTTCTTGAAATTACAAATTCTTTCCTGTTTCAGGGCTTTTTCACACAATATTCCCTCTGTCTGCAAAGTTAATACTTCTTATTCTTCTACCTATATTTAAATTCTCACCTGAAACATCTCTTTTACAGACAAGTATTCTCTATCACTCAGCCTAAATTATGCCCTACCTGTGTAAAGCCCCTTACCTCACCCAAATCAAGACAAACTCATTGCAACTTTATAGGGCAGACTCTTAGCAACTTTATAGGGCAGAATTGAACTGCTGCATACTATTTTGTTGATTGAGAAACCTATGAAAACATATTGCCACATTTTTTTCTCCTATACAGCAGCTGGTGAATTGAACTGTCAACCTTTTGTTTCATAGCCAAACACTTTTACCACTGTGCCACCATGGCTTCCACTGCTCTCTTAAACTAGTGTAATATTTTTATTTGATGTAATTTATCATCAATTTCTAAACTTTTCATTAAAGTCCATTTTGTCCCTATTATGCTGGAATGAGCATAGTCATCACATTTCTTGTATTCACCATTATACCCAGAGGTTAGTACAGTGGTTGATGCATTGCAGGCATTTACTAAATATTATGAATGGATGGATAAAAGAATAGCACGAAAGTTAGTGGCAAACCTGACATACAGAAAGTATTTGCTTTTTCTTGACTCTGTCACACTATATATTTTATTGAAGAAAATTTCAAAAATGTGGAGCTGAGCAGTTGGTGGATGAAATTACTATAAATGAATTGGCATCTAGGTTTTTTTTCCCACCTTATAATTATGAACTTTAGATGTTACTAGAAATAATTTTAGCTCCTCTTCATTTTTATAAATATGACCCTTGTGTGAGTTTCATATACTTACTAGAAGTAATATTTAAGTCTCCCCTATTTTATCCTCTAAAGGGAGCAAAGGAAAGTCTTGGTAAGGAGTTGGAAGAGAGGGAGTGACTCACAAGGCCCGTTGACTATGATGCCACCTGAAAGAGTCTTGACCTTGGATTGGCTGAAGATATAGGAGCAGAACTCTTCAACTTGTTCTACAAACTCCTGGCTCAGTTCTTTCTCCTGTAGCTGCTCCAGGCGAATAAGGTGCTTTCTTGGAGCGGGTCGGTCAAAGATGAAGCACTTCTTCTGGGGGAAGAACTTCCGGATGCACAATCGAGGTTCATTAAAGCTTTTAGCTTTTTGGTCAGTACCTAGGGGAATAAAAATTGGAGGTAGTTCACCCTCAGATTAATTACCACAAACAAATTTTTCCTCAACATAATTTTCATTATAATTAAATATCATTTCACTATATCTCCTGTATAAGGAGATAACAATTAGCTAATTATGGAGCAGCAATTAAAAAAATAAATGTGGTAAACAACAAACTTTTTCTCTAAGAAATTAGACCCAACCAACTAAAGCAAGTAGTGTTTTCCCATCCTTTAGTGCTACTTCCAAGAAGCACTGGTAGCATAGTGGTTATGAGTTGGGCTGCTAGCCTGACAGTCAGCAGTTCGAAACTACCAGCAATTCTGGGAGAAAGATGAGGCTTTCTGCTCCTTTAAAGATTTACAGCCTTGGAAACCCTATGTAGGGCCACTATGAGTTTGAACGGACTCCATGGCACCCCACCACCGCAGTACTACTTCCCGAGAAATATGTATAAGATATCATAATTTTTAGCACCTTCACAGAAATGGTTATTTTTGATACTATTATCTCTCTATTTGGTACCCAGCAACTAGTCCCAGACACCTTGTTTTAGCTTCAGTGAAATCTCCAAGTACTCATCAGGAGTGATAGGTTTTCCATTTGCTTCTAGTGTCAGGGAGAAATCTCTCAGTGTCCACACGAAGTCTGGAAAGAATCTCACAAAGTCAGTTGAGTCACAACCCTCACTATTAGCAGGTGAGGATTTTGACCGTATTCGATCTGTTAGCTCAGTCACATAACTGAAATGTTAATTTAGGAAAAGCACTGAAAAAATAGCATTTTTATGCTACATTTTTTTCCAATGCTTATCTGAAACAATTTGCTTTTCCTTCATTATATTATTCACTCATTCCACAGACATATTTTGAGAATGTTTATGAACAAAGCACTGTCCTAATGGCTAACAGTATTTCAATGCATAAGGCAATGCATTTAAATAGTTTATCCTCTATTTCCGAAATACAGACAATAAATATGCAACCAAAATATATTAAAATATCAGATAGTACTAGGAGTTAGGTGCCAGTGAGTCGGTACTTACAACGACCCTATGCACAATCGAATGAAACACTGCCTGGTACTGGGCCAACCTCAAAATCGTTGCTAGGTCTGAGCCCATCACTGACGCGCCAGTGTTAATCCATCTCATTGGGGTCTTTCTCTTTTTCTCCAGCCCTCCATTTTACCAAACATAATGTCCTTCTTCAAGGATTGGTCGGTCCCTCATGACAATATGTCTGAAGTATGAGAGATGAAGTCTGGGCAACTTGACTTCCAAAGAGCACCCTGGCTGTACTTCTTCCAACACAAATCTGTTTATTCTTTTGGTACTCTATGGTACTTTTAATAATCTCCTACAACACCTTAACTAAAATTAATCAGTTTTTTAACAATCTTCCTTATTCACTGTCAAACTTTCATATGCATATGATGTTATTGAAAATATCATGGCTTGCATCAGGCACTCCTTAGTCCTCAAACTGACATATTTGCTCTTGTAAACTTTAAAGAGGTCTTGTGCAGCAGATTTGTGTAATGCGATATGTTGATTGATTTCTTGACTTCTGTTTCCATGTGTATGGATGGTTGATCCAAGAAAAATAAAGCTTTTGACAACTTCAGTCTTTACTCCATTTTTATAGATGTTGTTTATTGGTCTCATGGTGAGGAATTTTGTTTTATTTACATTGAGATACAACCCATACCAAAGGCTGTGGTCTTTGATCTTCATTAGTATCATAAGTCCTCTTCACTTTTAGCAAGCAAGGTTGTATCTTCGCAGGTTGTTAGCAAGTCTTCCTCCAGTTGATGCCACATTTTTCTTCATGTAGCCCAGCTATTCAGATTATTTGCTTAGCATAAAGATTGAATGCATATGGTGAAAGAATACAACCCTGTCACACACCTTTCTTAATTTTAAACCATTTGGTGTTCTGTTTGATCAAGTGTCTCATGGTGTATGTGCAAGTCCCTCATGAGCACAGTTAAGTGTTCCAGAATACTCATACTTTGCAGTGTTGTCCATTGCTTGTCATGATCCACACAATCGAAAGTCTTTGCATAGTCAAAAAAGCACAGGTAAACATCTTTCTGGTATTCTCTGCTGTCAGCCAAGATCCATCTGATGTCAGCAATGAAATCTCTCATTCTACTTCCTCTTCTGTATCCTGCTTGAACCTCTGGAAATTCTCTGTCATTGTATGATTGTAGTAGCTTTTGTATTATCTTTAGTAAAACTTTACTAGAATGGGATATCAATGAAATTGTCCTATGATTTCCACATTCTGTCGGGTCACCTCTCTTTGGAATGGGCATAAATACAGATTTATTCCAGTCAGTTGTCCAGATACCTGTCTCCAAATCTCTAGGGCACACAGTGGTGAGTGCCTCCATTGCTGCATCAGTTTGCTGAAATATTTCAATCTATATTTCATCAATTCCCAGAGCCTTGTTCATTGCCAATTCCTTCAGTGCACATTGGACTTCTTCCTTCAGGGTCATTGGCTATTGATCAAATGGTTGAACATCAACCACTCCTTTTTAGTACAGTGACTCTGTGTAATTCCTTCCATCTTCTTTTTATGCTTTCTGCATTATTCACTAATTTGCAAAGAGAATCTTTCAATACCACAAGTTGAGGGTTCAATTTTTAATTTTAGTTCCCTCAAACTGAGAAATGCTGAACGTGTTCTTGCCAGAAGGGCAGAACAAATATCAGATAGTGATAACTATTGTCTTGAAGAAAAATGGGGAGAGCGTAACTGTGTGCATCATCCTGTGGTGTTGGTTTATATAATTGTTCAGATAGTACTTTCTGAATTGATATTTATAAGAAATCTGAATGAAAGGAGTAAATCATCCACACAGGAATCTTTTGGAAGAGCATTTCAGGCAGTCTTTATATAGGCAATAAGTGAGTGTGTCCAATCTATAGCAAGAACACCAGTAATGATATGACACAATCCAAGAAAAAATAGAAGCCAGACCCTATAAGCATTAGCAGCCATAATAAGGAAAGGAGTCTGAATTTTATACAAATTTAAAGGAAGCTGTTTAGGGAAGGTGATAGTTAAGGATTTGTGTGAACTTGACTGGACCAGGATTCTCAGTGATTTGATAATTGAAATGTAGTCATCTCCAGTGATGAGATCTAATATTATATAATTATCTCTAATGGTGAGATCTTCTATGAACAAGCAATCAATTGAAAGGAAGTTTCTTTCCTCTATGATGTCGTCTACTTTCAGTATATTGGAACTCAATCAAAGCTTGTTGCTTTTTTGCTGGGCATGGATCCTGCATCTGGTTTGTCATCTGACCCTTGGTTCTTTAGACTTGAATCAATGGCTCAAGTTGCCTTCTCTATTGTCTTCTTATCTTGGAAGTCATCATCAGCTTGCTATCTTACCTGGCTGACCTGCCTGTTCACCATCTGACCTGCCTATCTTGGTTCATCAGCTCTGCAGCTATGTGAGTGAGAATTCTCCAGCCTGACATCTGGCCAAAGCACTTGGGATTTTCCCTGTGGCACTGTGGGTTAATGACCCGTACTGCAAAGTCATTTGAACTATAAGGTTGGTGGTTCAAGTTCACCAGCTGTTCCTCAGAAACCATATGCTGGGTCACTATGGTTTGTAACAAAGTCAAAGGCACTTAACGACAACAACTATGTGAATCATATCCTTGGTATAAACTTCCCTTTATATATAGATACTAAGATTCACTGGTTTTGCTTCTTTATAGAACCTAACTTGATACATTTGGGTAAGTAAAAGGGCATATGGTCTCATATTTGCTTTTGAAAGGTTATTATGACTGGTGTGACTTGTGTAGGTATCAACAATATAAACAGGGAAAGCAATTAGGCAGTTCAGGAGGCAACTCAGAAGAAAGGTAATGGAGGGCTTATACTAGCGTTATGATCAAGGAGTTGTGAGAATCAGTTTGGGGAAACGTTTTTGAAAGTGCTGATGACAGGATTTAATGATTACTAGTTCTTAGGGTTTAAGGAGCTCTGGTGGATCTGTAAAATAAGCACTGGACTGCTATCTGCAAGGTCAGCAATTCAAACTCATGAGCTGCTCTACAAAAGAAAGCTGCAGCTCTCTGTCCTGTAAAGACTGAAGTATCAGAAACCCTATGCATGGTTGCTATGAAATGGAATCAACTTGATGGCATAGAGTTTGAGGGTATAAGTGAAGGAATCATCCAGAATGATTCCCACAGTCTAATTATCACTAGCATGATGATATGAACATTTACTGTGGTAAGGAAAACTGGATAAGAGTAGGTATATATATACAAGCAGACTAAGAAATTTGATTTGTATTTGTTTAGTTTGAGATGGGTCTTATGCATGTATATAATAGCTACATATATATCTACACATGTAATATCTACATATATAATATCTACATATATATCTTCACATATGTAATATCAACATATATAATATATCTACATATATATAATGTTGTTGTTGT
>NW_006408520.1:26211713-26221387 GCF_000296735.1 Chrysochloris asiatica | reverse complement strand
ACCCTTTTTCTTCCCAGCCAACTTGTTCATCAGGTAGGATTTGCCCGTGCGGTAGAGGCCCACAATAGCCACCACCACAACAGGTTGTGTAATGGCAGACAGGATCTTCAAAGATTCCTGATTAGCTGTCAGGTTCCCATTTATGTTCTCAATGAGGCACACTGGGTCTGGCATATGGATCTCAGAGGCCATGTCCAAGATGTTATCTTTATCTATAAGGGAAGGTTAGATGGAATGCAATTTCTAGACAGTTAGCTTAGCTATAATATTACAGCACGGACTGAAGTTTTATTTTCTATCCTTGACCTTTGTTCCCTCTTTCAATTTTAAAACTTCTTTGGGGCAAATTCCTGGTTTAAGATCCATATGACATTGAAGTAGAGTGGGTATCATTTCAAACTAGATTGTTATAACTTTCGGATGTTAAATGTAATCTACATGGTAACACAAATATTTGAAAAATATTATAGCAGAATCAGATTGTAAAGAAAACATAATTATATAGAACACATAATTCAACAACATAATACACATTTCTCCAGTGTATATTCACCATTCTCCAAATAAATTATCTAAAAATAGACAGTAATGAGAAGGAAATAAAATAAATTCTTAGCAAAAAAAAAATAAAAAAAAGTGATGGAAGTAATGAAAGAAATCAAGAAAAAAATGCATATGATCCATAGAAAACAAATAGTAAAATATTAGAAATTATTTATCAGTTATCACTTAAATGCAAATGCATTAAATGCTCCAATCCTAAAGCAGAGATTGGCAAAAAAATAAAATAAAATAAAACAAATGTTTCAACTATATACAGTTTACAAGAAAGAAATTAATTTTTATTCAGAGACACAAATATGCTGAAAGTGAAAATATGGAAAAAAAGATTCCTTGCAAATAATTAATGAAGGAGCGTTGGGTAGCTGTAAGGTAAAATAGACTTTACCAAGTGACAAAGAAGGCTATTATATATTACCAAAATCACTGATTCATTAAGAATATGCAACAATTATTAAAATGTATTCACCTAGCAGCAGAGCCCCCCAAAATAGGAAGCAAGCATTGGCAGAATTGAACAAAAAAGTAGAAAGTTCCACAATACTACTTGGAAACTTTAATAAACTGCTTTTAGTAATGGGCAGAACTTCTAGAAAAAAGATCCGTAAAGATGTAGAGGATTTGAAAAACACTGTTGACAAACCAAACTTAACTTATTATACAGAACATATAATTTAACAATAGCATAATACACATTTTTCTCCAATGCACATGGATCATTCTCCAGGCTAGACTCCATGTTAGGCAACAAACCAAGGCACCCTATATTTAAAAACACTTAAATTATACAAAATATTTATATTTTTCTCATCACAAAGATTGAACATAGTACTCAACCACAGATGGAAAACTTGAAAAGTCACAAATTTGTTGTTAGAGAAAGGTACTAAACCAGGAGGGAGAACGAATAAAGAAAGGGAGAAAGAATAAAGACTGAATTGACAATTATTCAGAAACCACAGATCTTGTAAAGCACAGGTAAGGCAGGAAGTTAAAATTAGCAAAAACGTTTATTTTTTAGTGGCTAGTAGAAATTTCTATCCCCTTCTAGCACAGGAAGCCTGAAAGATGCAGAGGCCCACAAAACACAAACCCTACAATTAGCACATGGGGCAGGCACAGTAACAATTCATATGAGCAGGCTGTTAACCTCAATATGGCACTTCGGAGCTAGTCCTTGGTCTCAAAGCAGTGTCTTCACCGTGGTACACATATATGAGAAATGAGCAGCCAGCCAGAGGAATGAGGAAGGAACATCTGAAATTGCAAGATGTTGTCAGTAATTCTAGGAAATTACTGAGTCTGTTTACCCATATGTGTTCTGTGGTTTTTCGCCCTATAAACGACCCCAAAGACTGTGAGGTCAGAGAGATACTGCTGTCTCTGCCAAGTTTCCCCTGCAGATTCCCTTTCTTGAATATACCATTGCTACTTCACTTCATCACTTTCTAGTCTTTTGTAGATCACTCTGGTAACAATGTGAAAATTGAACACACTTTTAACCTCATGAAACAAAAAACAAATCACCCATGAAATTAGAAAATATGAAGAGACAGATGTAAATGAAAGCAGTACATTATAAAACATATGAGATGCAGCAAAGGACATAAGAGGGAAATTTATAGCAATAAGCACCTACATTAAAAAAGATCACAAATCAATAACCAGACTTTATACAAAGAGAAAGCTATGCCCAAAGTTAGCAAAGAAAGAGGAAACAATAAATATTAATGCAAAGATGAATTATATGGAGAAAAATAATCAAGAGTCAATGAAATAAAAATTTGGTTTACTGGATCAATCAATATAATTGAAAAAACTTTACCCAGACTTAGAAAAGAAGAAAGAACATGCAAATAAGTGCATCAGAAATGAAAAGTGAGGAAATTCCTACCATCCATAAAATAAAAGGAACTGTAAGAAATTACTAAGACAATTGAACACCAACAAATTAAATAATATAATAACATTGACAAATTCTTAGAAACACACAATTACACAAAATGACCTAAAATGAAATAGAAAAATCTCAACAGACCTTCAATAAGTAAAGGGTTGAATCAGTAATTACCACTGTATTTTCAGAAAATTCCAAAGCCAAATAACTTCAATAGTGAAATCTACTAAACATTTAAAAAAGAATTATAGTCTATCCTTCTGAAAGTCTTCCAGAGTATCAAACGTTTCCTAATGCATTCTCCCAAAACCAAACCCATCTGCCACTGAGTTGATGCCAACTCAGTGGATTTATAGGACAGAATAAAACTGCCCAACAGGATTTTCTAGACAGTAAACTTTCTAGAAGCAGACAGCTTCATCTTTCTCCTGCAGAGTGACTGGTAGGTGTGAACCACTGGCATTTTGATTCCTAGCTGAACATTTCAACTAGTATGCCACTAGGGCTCCTTAATGCATTCTATGAAGTCAGAATTACTCTGAAACTAAAAGCCAAATAATGACTCTATTAGAAAAGAAACAACAGACCAATATTTCTTTAAGATACAGATGAAAATTTCTCAACAAAATACTATGTTATTATTTCTAAGTGCTGTCGAGATTGTTCTGACTCATAGTAACCCTAGATAGGATTTCCAAGGTGAGTTTGGTGGGCTTGTACCACCAACCTTGTGGTTAGCTGTTCAGTATTTATCCTACAGTGCTACACCAAGACTCTCAACAAAATGCTAGCAAGTCAAATCCAACACCATATTAAAAGGATTGTATATCATGACCAAACTGGATTTATCCCAGGAGTGAAACAGTGTTTTAACATACCCAAATCCTTCAAATTTAACTCATAAGTAGAACAGAGAAGAAACAGATAATGATAATTGATACAGATAATACATTTGACAAAACTAATCACTTTCATGATAACAGCACTCAGAAAACTTGGCTTAGGAGTACAATTTCTCAACATTTATAAAAGCATTTATAAAACACCTATAGCTAAGAGCTGAATGTTGTTTCTGAGTATGTATTATATCAGGAACAGAACAAAAATTCCACTCTTATTATTACTGAATATTGGAATGGAAATTCTAGCCAGAACAATTAGGCAGGAAAAACATACAAAAAACATCCATACTGGAATGAAAGTAATAAAGCTATCTCTATTAAACAACAATATATATAGAAAACTCCAAACAGTTCACAAGAAAGCTGTTAGATCTATTGAATGAATTTAGTAATTTTGACAAGCAATGAGCAATCCCAAAAGGAATTTAAGAAAAACAATCTTTGATATATGGCATCTAAAATAATAAAATGCCTAGAAATAAATTTAATCAAAGGATAAAATTTTGTACACTGAAAAGTCAAAAACATTGCTGAAAAACATTAGAAAAAACCCCACCCAAATAGATGGAAAGGAGTGGTGTATTGCAATGGTTAAGTGCTGACTGCTAACTGAAAGGTCAAGGCTTTCACCCTACTAGAGGCTTAGTGGACTTCTGGTGTGGTGCTGTGGATTAATGTGCTGGACTGCAAAGTCAGCTTGAAACTCAAGGTCAGCAGTTCAAGCTCACCAGCCACTCCTCAGAAATCCTATGCAGGGTGGCCATGGGTCAGTACAGACTCCACAGCACTTAATAACAACAACAACCAGTGGCTTTGTGGGAGAAAACACTGCCTGTAATGACTGCAGCCTAAAAAACCCTATGGACACTACGTATTCTGTTACATATGGTGGCTAAAAGTTACAATTGACTCAATGGCTCACAACAACAACAACAACAACAAATAATTGGAAAGACGTCTCATGTTCACAGATTGGAAGATTTAATATTATTTGGATGTCAATATTACCTAAAGTATTATACAAAGTCAGCACAATTCCTATCGAAATCCCAATAGACTTTTATTTTACTGAAATGAAAATCAATTCTCAAATTCATATGGTATTAAAAGGGGCCACAAATAGCTAAAACACTCACGATAATCTTTACAGAGTATTTAATATGCAAATGTTGACTTGCCTCTTTGACCAGGTCTTAATAATTTGAAGTTGTTTTTTTTTTTAAATCATTTTATTGATTAAGAAAGGAGTGTAAAGACTTCCATTAGTAATGCATTACCTTTTTGTGTTTATCTTGTGAGTCAACCCATGTAACTTGAAATGATCATAATATAACATTTGGTAGCTCTCTGAGATACGAATACAGACTATGCTGTTGTTATTAAGTGTGACTCTGTATAGGGTTTCCCTGGTTGTAAATCTTTGTGGGAACAGAAAGCAATGCCTTTCTCCAACAGAGCTGCAGATAAGTTTGCCCAGTCAACCTTGTGTTTGGCAGTGCTATGCTTATTCTCTAGAGCCACTATGCTCCCAATATAGACTATAAGCACCCCAATTTTTTTTTTTCTATGAAAAAGAGCAAGTGATTATTACTGTGGAAGTTGCAAGTGAATAAACTACCTGATTTGCTTTCATTGATGGCTCACATTTAAAGGATGCCAATAGTGCTTCCAACTGAGCTTCCCCTCTCCTCATTGGAAGATGGTCAAAGAACTTACAAAAAAAGAATGTTGAAGACCAATTGGCTGTTTCAACAATGGCCTACAGGGGCTTCTGGAAAGCTAATGGTCTATTTGATTTTATAGCATGAGGCATACAACCATCAAATGGGAATCAATCACTGACTATACAAATCAGCTACACATTGATTTTATAAGCTCCCAAATTACAAAAGCTTTTTAAGCGATCTTATAGGATTGCCTCTTACGGCAGATTCCAAGTGACCTAATTTTTATGTATTTGATGCTAAGTGTTATCCAGTCGGTTCCTACATGTAGGTACTATGTACAGTTTCTAAGGAGTAGCCAGTGGGTTTAAACTGCTGACCTGTGGTTTGCAGTCTAGTGTTGATCTTACAGCATACCAGGAGCTATGAAAGTTGGTAATAAAGGAAGAGATGGAGTCTGGGCTTTATTAAGTAGGCTGTGTCAAAAACAAAGTTACTCAAAAAATGTGTATAGAAAGAAATGGAGATTCCTGGTTTGGCACTTTAGGGTAAGCATTGGACTGCTAACAACAAATCCGTAAGTTCTAACTGGTGCCGTGGGTTAATGCACTGGACAGCAAAGTCGCTTTGAACTGCAAGGTGGGCAGTTCAAGCTCACCAGCTGCTACTCCGAAATCCTGTGCAGGGTTGCTATGGGTTAGAATTGACTCCACGGCACTTAAAAACAGCAACAACAACCCTTTAGCCACTTCTTGGAAACTATAGTGTTGTTATGTATCGAAGCTGATGCCATAGCATTAAATAACAACAACAAGAAGAAAGGAATGGCAATCTTAAAATAGTTGTAACTTTCACTATTTGCCATATATCTATATGCTGATGCCTAGTGCAACACAGAGCACAACAATTGAACAGACTTGATTCCTGCATCATGTTCCACATTAAGCTCAGATGCAGCACATATTGATAACAATCATCTTAGAGAAAATTAACTGACCCGTCCAAATTTCTGCCCACACTGTCCAGTCTTATCCAGCACAGAAGTTCCTTGAAACTGGAAACAAATGTATTTTGTTCAGAAAGTTCTAAAAGGGCTTGCTTTTTTTCCCTTTGTACAGAATTCAGCTGAACTAGTTTTGTTACTTTTCTCTTTCATTGGAAATTTAACTTTTATCTTATCCTTCTAATATACTAGACTTCCCAAAGTTCCTTTTGAGCTTTTATTATGTCAAACAAAACAAATAGAACAAGCTCTGTAAAGAAATAGGCTAATATGAAACTGAAAGTACAGTGTGCACAACAGTAACTCAACAACCATAAAAGGAAGTGCAGAAACCCTGGCTAGTGAGTGAGTTCATGGACTCCACACTATTTTTCAATTGTTTCAGTTGCTATTTGCCTCTGGGTCTGTTCTAACTCATGAAGACCTTGTATGTACAGAATAGAACTAGGCTGTAGCATTTTCAAGGCTGTGACCTTTCAGAAGGAGATAGCCAGGCTTGTCTTCCAAGACTCCTCTGGATGGGTTACACCTACCAATCTTTTACCTAGTGGTCAATTGCTTAATTTTTTGACTCCATTTCTCAACTTGTTTTTGTTGTTGTTAGGTGCCATTGAGTCAGTACCAACTCATAGTGACCCTATGCACAACAGAACAAAACACTGTCCAGTCCTGGCTGGCTAACCTCACTATTGTAGCCACGCTTGAGCCCACTGATGCTGCCACTTGGCCAATCCGTCTTGCTGAGGCTCTTCCTCTTTTTCTCTGACCCTCCACCTTACCAAAGGTCCTTCTTCAGCGACTGGTCCCTCCTGACAATATGTCCCAAGCATGAGAGATGAAGTTTGACCATCTGGGCCTCCAAGGAGCACTCTGGCTGCACTTCTTCCAAAACAGATTTGTTGGTTCTTTTTGCAGCCCCATCGCACTTTCAATATTCTCCTCCAACACCGTAACTCAAAAGCAACAATTCTTCTGTCTTCCTTACTCACGGTCCAGCTTTTGCATGCATATGAGGTTACTGAAAATATCATGGCTTGGATCGGATGCACCTTAATCCTCAAGCTGATGTCTTTGTTCTTCAACACTTTAAAAAGATCTTGTGCAGAAGATTTGCCTAAATGCAATACATCGTTTGATTTCTTGGCTGCTTAACCGTGAGTGTTGATAGTTGATTAAAGAAGAATGAAGTCCTTGACAACTTCAGTCTTTTCTCCGTTGATAACAATGTTGTTTATTGGTCCAGTGGTGAGGATTTTTGTTTTCTTTATATTGAGATGCAATTCATATTGAAGGCTGTGCTCTTTGATCTTCATCAGTAAATATTTTAAGTCCTCTTCACTTTCAGCAAACAAGGTTGTATCATCTGCATATTGCAGGTTGTTAATGTGTCTTCCTCCAATCCTGATGCCACATTTTTCTTCATATAACTCAGCTTCTTGTATTATTTGCTCAACATGCAGGTTGAATAAATATGGTGTAAGAATACAACCCCGTTTCACACATTTCTTAATTTTAAACCATTTTGTGTTCCTACGTTCTGTTCGAACAACTGCCTATTGGTCCATGTACATATTCCTCATAAGCACAGTTAAGTGTTCCAGACTATTCATACTTTGCAATGTTGTTCATAGCTTGTCATGATCCACACAATTAAAAGCCTTACATAGTCAATAAGCACAGGTAAACATCTCTCTGGTATTCTCTGGTTTCAGCTAAGGCCCATCAGACATCAGCAATGATATCCCTCATTCATGACCTTTTCTGAATCCGGCTTGAAACTGGAAGTTCTCTGTCAATGCATGCTTGCAGCCACTTCTGTATTAACTTTAGTATGATTTCTCAATTAGACCTTAATATTTTTCACTGGAAGAGATCATAGATGTTGCTTGAAGTTCAAATGAAAGTCCATAGAATTGTTTTAAATGTAATGGCCTTTTCCTCAGGTTTGGGGGAAAGTTATAGAATATTGGATGAAAAGCATTGAGTAATATTCTAAGTCCAGTTTCCTGGAAGATTGGATGCATTCACAATGGACTTGGTTGACCATGCATAGTGGTGGTGGCGGTGGTTGTGTGCTCAGAAAAACCCTGTACAGGGTTTCTTAGGCTGTTTATTTTTATGGGAGTAGAAAGCCTCATCTCTCTCCCATGGAGCAGGTGGTGGATTTGAACTGCTGACTTTGAAATTAGCAACATGACCCATAAACCACTACACCATCAGAGCTCCTTAACCATGTATAGTAAACATTGTCAAAATAGCATATTTCAATGGTTGTCAAATAAGTTCCTTCGATGGCATGTCAGTGAAATGGAATAGGGTCACATTCAAGAGACATTTTTGTATATTAGTAGCTGATCATAATAGCAACCATTTTCATATGTTTATGTGTTTAACATTCTGATATGCCTTTCTATACTGTAAGTTATTTTTCAGAACACCTTAAATGTCAAAAAACTCACTATACAGAGGTAAAATAAATCATGTGTAAGGAAGTGATTTGCCTAAGTTTACAATGTAAAATAAGGCAGAGCTGAGGTTCAAACTTGCAAAGCACATGTTCTTAGTCATTCTTCTATGTGGTCTCTGCACTGACTTCTAGGGAGACAGCCAGAATGATTTTTGGATCTTTGCTTTGGCAATACTACTGAGCAGCACTTTCATATACAATAGCATGGGAACCATCAACCAGCAGGCCATGGACCAACTGCAGTATCCTTTTTGTTGCCCCAAATAGCCTTAAATCTAGAAAAGAACTGCTTCATTTTTTTCACCAAGTATGGAGGTGGACAACTATAGAAGAATTCATAAGTCCTTTACTTCTACAAAATCAGTTTTAAAATTCACATGCCATTAGCTTTTGTTTTTGTTTTTTTCTAAGGTCATCTTCACATTTCTGTATCTAATAGTTCTTAGTGCTCATGTTACTTATTTTTTCAACAGCATTTGAGAAGAGGGGGGGAAGATGTGTTACTTATTTCAGACTTGAACCACAAGGTTGGTAGTTCAGACACACCAGCTACTCCTCAGACCCCTAAACAGGGTCCCTAAGTGATCTTATTCAGTCTCCAGTTGTTCCATATCATCTACATATGACTCACCATCAAATTTATATCTCTAGTCAAATTATCCATTCTCAACTTTAAACTTGTATAGATAGCAATTTTCTCATGTTTTCCACTTAGATGTGTAAGACACATCTAAAACTAAACATATATGAAACAAATTTCTTAGTCTGCTTGTACATACCTACTGTTTCACAGTTTTCCTTACTAGAGTAAATTTTCATATCATCATATGGGTGATGATTAGAATGTTGGAATCATTCTGAATGATGCCTTTGCTTATACCCTCAAACTCTGTACCATCAAGTTGATTCCACCTTATAGCAACCATGCATGGGGTTTCTGATACTTCAGTCTTTGCAACAGCAGAGAGTTGCATCTTTATTTTATACAACAGCTGGTGGGTTTGAATTGCTGACCTTGCAGACAGCAGTCCAGTGCTTATTCTACAGATCCACCAGAATTTCTTAAACCCAAAGAAGGAGCTCTGGTAGCGTAGTGGTTACGAATCGGGCTGCAAGCCATAAGGTCAGCAGTTTGAAACTACCAGCTGCTCCGCGGGAGAAAGATGAGGCTTTCTACTCC
>NW_006408520.1:26165781-26210522 GCF_000296735.1 Chrysochloris asiatica | reverse complement strand
ATTTCATTAGGGGTCTTCCTCTTTTTCTCTGACCCTCCACCTTACCCAGCATGACATCCTTCTCCAGCGACTGTTTCCTCCGGACAATATGTCCAAAGTATGGATGGCTATTGTAAATGGTATTCCTTTCCTAGTGTCCTTTTCAATGCTGTCATTTTTGGTATAGAGGAATCCAACTGATTTTTGTTATTGCAATTAGCTTGGTATATATTTTTTCCATCCTTTGACTTTTAATCTGTTTTTGTCTCTGTGTGTGAGATGTGTGTCTTGAAGACAGCTTATTAAAGGATCTTTTTTTCTTATCCATTCTGAGACCCTCCATGTCTTAATAGGTCCATTTAATCCATTTACATACAGTGTAATTATCGATAGGCATTGATTAATTGCTGCCATTATGTTTGTTTTTTTGTGGTGTTGCTGCTTCTTTGTTCTGTGTGTCTTCCTTTGTTGAGTTCATGCTTTTTGTGTTTTTTTTTTGTGAGTTTCCTCATAGTTTTAATGTTTCCATGTTCTTCTTGGATTTTCATTCTCTTGGTATGTTGTGGAGTGTTACTTTTCTTTGAAGTTGCCTTATAGTCCATTAACTTTTCTTTTCATTTAGTGCAGTCTATTTTATCCTGTAATCAACCTGACCGTCTCACCATCTGGATTTCTGTTCCTCCATGTTTACCTCTCTTTTACATTGTAATTGTTTGATCATAGACTGAACTCCCAGATTCTCTAAGTTTATTCTTATAGTTTTGTTCTGTTCTCAATTCTTCCTTTTGTTGACTTAATTCAGGGAGGTGCTGCCACATCTGTCAATCTCTGGTTGTTGTCTGTTCTTGTTGGTTCTCAGTCCACAGAAATCCCTTTAGGATGTTTTTCATAGCAGGGTTGGCTTTGGCAGAATCCCTTAGCTTCTGTTTGTCTTGGAATGTTTTGATTACACCATCATATTTGATTGATAGCTTTGCTGAATAAAGGATTCTTGGTTGGCGATTTTTGTCTTTCAGGGTTTATATATGTCTCCCCATTGCCTTCTTGCTTGCATGGTTTCTGCTGAGAGATCTAAGCTTAATCTGACTTGTTTGCCTTTGTATGTGACACTTCTGTTTTCCCTGGCTGCTTTCAGAAGTGTCTCTTTATGTTTTATTTTGGAGAGCTTGACTATGATATGTCTTGGTGATTTTCTTTTGGTGTCTATCCTTCCTGGGGTTCGTTGAGCTTCTTGAATTTTTATCTTTTCACTTTTCAGGATGTTAGAGAAATTTTCTTCCAGCAGTTCAACTATTTCTTCTGTGGACTTGTGTGATTTTTCTTGTTATGGAATGCCAATAATTCTTAAGTTATTCCTCTTTATGTTGTCCAACATGAATCTTAGATCTTCTTCAGAATTTTTTATCCTTTTTTGTGTTTGTTCTTCTATCTTAGTGGTATTGAGAGGTTAGTCTTCCAGATCACTTGTTCTGCCTTCCATCTCATCTATTCTACTCCTCTGCCCTTTCAGAGTGTTCTCTATTACTGATATTTTGTTATTGATCATTTGGACCTCTTTTTGTATGTTTTGAATTGTTTCCAATGCTGTAGCTATCTTATTTGATTGTTCCTGTAGTGCTTTCCTGACTTCTTCCTTATTTTTCTCAACTCCATTGTAAAGTGTTTTGAAACATTTTATGACCATTTTTCTGAATTCCTTCTCAGGCATTTCCAAGGCCAGCCCTCCTTCCAGAATGGAGTCCATGTCTACCTCTAGGTCATTTGTCTCAAACATTTTATCTGGTTTCTAGACATGTGCTGATACGGTCATCTGCTTTTGCTTTTTGGACATGTTTAATGTTTATCTGTGGCCTTAATACTTAATTGAGTATGTGTTTTGGTATTTTTATGCTTTCTGATTGTTTCTAGGAAGATGTGATCAGGATGTGGGTTTCCCTTTTCACTCTTCTTATTGTTTCACTCAGAGTAACTTTCACAGGTGTTGTCTATTTTCCTGGTATATGGCAGTTGGTATTGGTTCTTTCCTGAGTTTTTGTGTTTTATAGAATGTGATTGTAGCTTGGCTTTATGGCAGCAGTTGCTGACTCTTCTTGGAGACAAAGAAGTCCTCCAAAGGCAGAAGGGGTGGCATATAACAGCAAAACAACACCAGCAGGAAAAAAAAAATGAGAGAAAGAAACAAAAAATCTGAAAAATAGCAACAACAAAAACATGACTGATACTGCAGTCTCTAATCACAGAAAAGAGACAGGAGGGAGAGAAGATAAAGAAAGAAAGAAAGAAAAAATCTGTAGCCTAATATGAGTATGACTTTAATGTCCTCTCTTCATCTTCTTGTCTTCAAAGCTGTCCGAGAGATTCCAAGATGTCAGTGTTTGTTGCTATGCTACACCTTAGGTTCCAATCCAACCTTTGGCCTGTTTTACTTTTAAACTTTCTCTCCTTCCCTACAGCCCTCTCCTTCTCTTTCCTGTGTAAAAAAACAGAACAAAAAGCAAACAAAAAAAGTTCAGGGTGTGCTCTTGGGCTGAGTATCTGTTGGCCATTTGGTTTTACATGGAAACTGTCTCTTTAAATTTCAAGGAGATATGTGCACATGCGTAGTAGAACCCTCTGAGGGTGGGGCTAGGGTGTCTACTAGCTCAGGCTCCCCTATAGTCACCAGAATGGAGGTACACAGACAGCAAGGGACCAACGAACAGATGCCAAAAAAAAAAAAAAAAAAAAAAGTCCGCATCTCTATCTCCACGGCTCTGTCATGCATCTGTGGCTGCTCTGATCCTTTCCCTGCTTGACCCCACACAAGATGGTGGCTCCTGAAGCAGCTGAGTGTCCCAAACCAGAAAGCAATGGATTTCTTGCTTCTGCCACAAACTCCCCCAGCTGTAAGTCTTCCAACCTTCTAAATATTTCTTTATACATGGTCCAGGGTTCTGGGTCCATCCCCTGAGCCTGCTTGGTCCTGTATTCTGTGTTGTTGCCAGCACAGCTCCTCTGCACTTTCACCTGATCTGACATCTTGTTTGTCTCTATCCTGGAATGTTTTGATTGCGCCATAGTATTTGATTGATAGTTTTGCTGGATAGATGATTCTTGGTTGACAGTTTTTCTTGCAGGGCTTTGTATATGTCTCCCCATTGCCTTCTCGTCTGCATGGTTTGTTCTAAATAGCCAGAGCTTAATCTAGTTTGCTTGCCTTTGTAAGTTATATTTCTCTTCTCCCTGGCCGCTTTTAGTGTTCTTTCCTTGTCTTTGATTTTGGAGAGCTTGATTGTTATATGTCTTGGAGACTTTCTTTTGGGGTCTATCCTTCCTGGGGTA
Source organism: Chrysochloris asiatica (assembly GCF_000296735.1). Classification (NCBI taxonomy): domain Eukaryota; kingdom Metazoa; phylum Chordata; class Mammalia; order Afrosoricida; family Chrysochloridae; genus Chrysochloris; species Chrysochloris asiatica. The sequence continues at coordinate 26,207,222 of NW_006408520.1, read as the reverse complement.
TGTTGGGCTTCTTGAATATTTATCTTCTCATTTTTCATGATGTTAGGGAAATTTTCTTCCAGAAGCTCTTCAATTATCTCCTCTGTGGGCTTCTTTGATTCTTCTTGTTCTGGAATGCCAATAATTCTTACATTATTCCTCTTCATGTTATCCAGCATGAATCTTAGACTCTCTTCAGATTGTTTTATCCTTTTGGCTGATTATTCTTCTGTCTTGGCAGTTTTGAGAGATTTATCTTCCAGTTTGTTAGTTCTGGCTTCCATCTCTTCTAGTCTGCTCCTTTCATCCTATTGTCTATTTCTGATATCTTATTATTGATCACCTGGACATCTTTTGCAAGTTTTGAATTGTTTCCAATGCTGTGTCAATCCTATTTGATTGTTCCTGAAGTACTTTCCTTACTTCTTCCTTATTTTCCTCAACCCCTTTTCAGAGTATTTGAATTTGTTTCCATATCATTCTTCTGAATTCCCTCTCAGGCATACCCAGAACCTGCTCTTCCTCCTCTATAAAGCCTTTGACTGTCTCCAGTACATTTGCATCAGCTTTTCTCTTCTGTTTTTGAATGTGTTTCAATAATGTTTGTAGTTTTTTTTATTCATCATGGTAATTATTATTATTATTAATATGATCAGGAGATATGTTTCCCTTATTGCCTGTAATGCATAGCAGGTGTTGTCTTAGTGGTGGAGCATTATGGTGTATGCTAATAGCTTGGCTAAATGGCCATGGTTGCTGCCTCTTCTTAGGTGACGTAGGGAGGAAAAGCTCCCACCTCCAGGAATGATGTGTGATCAAAAGGACCAAAAGCAGAAGTAATATAAACACATAGGCAGAAATCACCTTTGGAGCAGAGATGCGGCTTTGGTCAACTTTTCCGTGCTACACCATCAGTGTGTGTGCAAATAGAAGCCTCCAGCAGTGGTGGGGGTGACCCCTCTTTCAGGCCTCTCTTCTAGCCACTGCTGAATATGTGGGCAAATATATATTGGGGAGTTAATGGGAGAACGATTGACCACTGTTTTTATCTTTGAATGTCAGTTATCTGCATGTGCTCCATGCCAATCTTGGGGTGGTTGAGACCTAGTTCTCTTGGGGTTTTATAGATTGCCTTGCGTTTGTTCTGCCCGGCTAACTCAGGCAGCATCCCAGCTGCGGGTTGCAAGGTTGATAGCTGGAGATTCTAATCTGCTCCCTGGACTGTGTCCTGCCCAGGCTCAGATGCACTGCCTCAGAAGCCTGGTCCAGTTGTTTGTGGTTATATGCATGTGCACAGTGCAAATCTCAGACTGGCTGGGTCCTATTATGCTGCGGGTTTACAGATTGCTTTCTATTGATCCCATTGCTGTCAGACCTGTCTGGCAGGAGCAGCCATGACTTGCTAGAATAATAGCTGGAAGTTCTATGCTGCTACCTGGGAGTAGGGCAAAGTGGCTCAGATACAGGGCTTCAGATTTGGGCCGGCGGGCGGGTGACGTCAAAAGTCACCACCTGGCTCTCTCTCTCTGTGCCGAGGGTACACTGTCCTGCCTGATGTCCGAGCTGAGATCACAAGTTGGGGCAGGGAGGGATATGTAGTTCCATGTGGCTCTTTTTATTTTTTTGCTGGAAACACCACTTTCTGAATGGGCTGCGTTTAGCCCCACCCTCTAAACTCTGCAGGGGCGGGATAGTCGCTGAAGTGGTCCTGCGCCGAGAGTCTTAAGATGCCCGTATTTTCCTCAGTAGCGTGATTTTACCGAAAATGCAAGTTCGGGAAACACAAGTCTTAGATCTTATGATAGTTCTGAAGCTGTGAGTTTGCTAATATGAACACTTCCTTCGTGAGATCTCCCTCCCTTCTCACCTGAGCGTTCCCCACCTTGCTCCCCTGGCTGCTGCCCTGAACCAGAAGTCTCCCAACTGAGTTTTGCATGTTGATTTTATGTCCTGCCACTTTGCCGAATCTTCCAATGAGGTCTAGTAGCTTTTTTTACTGAGTCTTTGGGGTTTTCTACATATAGGATAATATTGTCTGCAAATAGGCAGAGTTTTACTTCCTTTTTGCCAATTTGGATGCCTTTAATTTCCCTGTCTTGCTGTATAGCTCTTGCTAAGACTTCCAGCACAATATTGAATAGGAATAGCCCGCACCTCCTTTTGTAAATGTCACTGCGCTGGTTCCCGGTGCTGGTCTGGCTGTAATCCCACTCTCTGAACTCGCCTGGTAGGGGTCACCGCAGAGGGAGTTGTGTGTCTTGAGTGATTCCTAAATCGCAGTATTTTCCTTTATACTGTGATTTTTTTCCACTGGTGTGTGTAGGGAACCAACACCCTGTCCCTTATGCCAGATTAAGAGCTCTGGTGCTGGTCAGTGAAAGCAGCTTCTCTGGGTTTTCAGTCCTTCAGCAACGGAACCTATCCAACCTGACTCTTCCTCTGCCACTGCCAGAACCAGAAGTCCACAAGGTTTTTGTAGAAAGAGAAAACTGACTCTTCATCTATATGTCCACTGTGCACAAATGTGAGCACTTCCCTGAGGGTCCAGGAGTCACCTCAGTGCCCACTGACCAGGCTTACTGTGTGCTATTACACTGACGCCAAGTTAATGGTCTTTAACAGTAGTAGGGTTTGTTGTGATGTGCTGTCGAGTTGGTTCCAACCCATAGTGACCCTGTATAGAGTTTCCAGGGAGCAGCTGGTGAGCTTGAACTGCCAACCTTGCAGTTCAAATGACTTTGCAGTCTGGCGCATTAACCCACAGCGCCACACCAGGACTCTGTAGTGGGGTATGGCCTCCTTTATTTGCAACCAGAACATGGGCCAATGGCCATTTGACTGGAGAGATGCTCAGCTGTGCTGAATGTCTTTTCTCAGTTCACACTTGATTTGCTTATGTCCACAAACCCCAACCTTATTTCTGAACCCAAGTAAATCCTGAAAGAGTATGGAGGTGAGGATCTCTGGAAGGGTGATGTGGGTGAGAAAGAAAAAGATCAACCTGAAGAGAACCCACCTGATACCTCCCTAATGTAAATTGTGTTCCAATCACACAAATAGAAATTTCCTGAATCAATATATTAGATTTCACATTCAGCTGAAGGTGATTTGTGTATTAATCATTGGTACCATATATATGTGAGGACTGGACAATGAAAAAGGAAGGTCAAGCAAGAACTGATGAAGTTAGCTAAGAATACTGAATATACCATGGAGTGCTAGCAGAAGAAATGAATCTGTGTTGGAAGAGGTGCAGCCACAGTGCTCCTTAGAAGTGAGGATAACTAGACTTTGTCTCATGTGTTTGGACATGTTTTCAGAAGAGATATCATGAGGAAGGACATTATGCTTCTGTGAAGTATAGGATTAGTGAAAAAGAGGAAAACCCTCAATGAGATTGATTGACACAATGACTACAACAAAAGGGCTCAAGCCTTACAATGGTTGTGAGGATGGTGTAGAACTAGGTAGTGTTTTGTTCTGTTGTATAAGTGGTTGTTATCATTCAGAACTGATTCTATGGAAGCTAACAATAACAACAAAACCATAAATAAACACTTGATCAGTAACGCATTGCATTCACACTTATGCTTTATTTTGAAAAATTTATGGCTCAAGAAAAGTGCAAGCATAATTATTTCAAACTTAGGGGCAATTGCCTGATCTTCAGAAGTTACTTATTCGGCTTGTGCTGGTGAGAGAGAGAGCTGGAAAAGGAAACTCTGTTCTTTAGCTTTTCAGAGTATGATACACATTGGGTCTGTATTTCTTTGACTATTACTGATAACTTGGATCTCTTTTAGAATTTTCTTGCTCTCATTTTCAAATCTCTCCTGGAGAAGTAGTTCCTGTTCCTAAAAAGAGAAAGTGATGACTTAAACTATATGATATAAAACATATCCCGTAAATAATAAATCCATTTCCCTTTCAGAGTTTACATTAATCCCTCAAAAGCTTTTGAAACTCATTCTTGAAAATCTTTCCTCCCTTGATCTCCCTGTTATCACTCAGTCTTGAATCTTCTATCTATGCCATGAATTTTTAAAAAAGTTTTTATTGTGAACTGAGAGATCGTTTGCATGGGAGAACATTGGTTTTATACTTGTTTCAATGCAATGATTACAATCTCCTCCACATTTCATCATTCAATAGTATTTGCCTCTATTCCCTCTTTTTTTTTTTTTTTTTTTAAGTGGGGAAATGTACACAAAAACTTTCAGGAATATATAATCATTTAAAAAACTAAAGGACACATTCTGCAAGCCTGTCTCCTGCCTTCCAGCCCATAATCTTTCCCTTCTCATGAGTCTAGAGTCCTCAGCTGCTCTATCTCTCCATACCCTCATCACTTATTCCATATCTGGTGTGGCTGTTTCTCTAGATAGGGTCCCACATTCCACTCATGTTCTTCTCCCTTGCTCCCTTGATGGCCCTAGAGTCCTCTGTTCCAGGACTGTAAGATTAACTATTCCCCCTTTTGTAACAGAACTTCTACCTTTACAGCTGTGACAGTCACAATCATGATAGCAATTCCTCACTAGTGAATCATAAGAATCTTATCCCCATCTCCTTTCACCAGACCCATCTAGACAAGATGAAAACTATTCAGTGAGGATTCTGTTATTCTCTACACACTCTGACATTAGACTCCCTCTTGAAAATTTTAAGCCAGTTACTTCAAGCCTTTATAGCCCCCCTCCATTTTAGGTAGCCAATGTCTAAGCTGTCCATCCTTATCAACTCTGTATACAAATGGAATTGATCTGCCATTAATTTTTATGGTCATTTTAGTCTAACTTTAGAATGTCTTGTCTTATGGTTTTTGAAATATTGGTGCCCTAGAATAATATTCTTAGACTTCTTCACCATATTTGGTGCAAACTCTGGAAAACTTTCACAATTTCCCCTCCCCCACTTTTTTTGTCTTCTTGCTTCAACTATCATCATCAGCATAGCGAAAAATTTAGGAAGATAAAAAGGACAGATGATATACAAACAAAAGCTTACTACATGGTTCTCAGAATTGGAGGAAAAGTTTAGTCAAAGAATTAGGTAAAATTACCAGTTTTGGAGGTAGAAGTAACAGAAAGGTGTTTATGAGACCATGGCCTACACTGACAATTCAGGACTGACATCAGACTCAACAGAAGCAGAGTAGGATCTGTAGACAAAGAATTGACTGGCAAACTGAGCACTTAACCAGTGTTGGTAAGTAGTTACATCATCAGGGTTCATTCTTCTTGTTAGGTAATGTATGGAGATAAAGCCCTGCACACATAGCAGACACAAAATTATTATGGACACCCCTCATTAGGAAAGATAGGCAAATATTTTTAAAGGAGGTATGATCCAGAAAAATTGCTTGTCTTTTGTAAAATTATAATTTTCTCACTTGAAAAATGAGACTATAATAGTTCCTGAGAGTTATATGAAAAATTAATCACAGAAAAAAAGTAAAATATTTTGTTCAGTGCCTGACAAGAGCTACTTTTTATTAGTGATGTTCTGATGTAACTCTGGATTAGGAATTAGATTGCTAACCGTGAGGTTGAAGGTTCAAATCTGCCAACCACTCCATGATAGAAAGGTGAGGCTGTCTGCTCCCATAAAGATTTAAAGGAAAAACTATGTAGGACCATGAGTCAGAATCAACTCAATGGCAGTGGGATTGGTCCGTGGGTTTATCAGTGGTAACAAAGGGATTTTATCCCGAAAATGCTAGGAGAAGTTTTTGTATTAGATAACCAGACACCAGATGAACATGAACATGCATGCAGTGTGAGAAAAGATGCTATATTGCTGTTGTTTCTCAGTAAGGATTTGAGTGGGGCAAACAGGCGTCTCAGACAGGCATGGATAGAAACACAAAGGAAGTGAAAAGTGTAGTAGGACCCATCGATTGGAAAGATCCTTTTATGGGGTGTCATGTTCACTCCTACAGTATGTTTGATTCCGCATAATGGAAGAGAAAATTTAGATAACACAATTGAATACCCGAAGTTTCAGAGTAATGATCTTCCTTTGTTGTGCTATTAGCCAAATCCTGTCATTTTTCATCTTCTCAGTCAGTTGTCTCACATGTTCCTGATAGCTCTTATCTTTCTGTTCCATCATCAACTCATTCTCCCTTTGGAGTTCCGCTAGCATTTTGTTTGCTGCCTCTGCAGATTCTGCTTTTACACGTTCCACTGAGGAGGGAAAAGAGGTAGAAAAATATCAAGAATGAATTTTTATGCCTTTCATCCTTTTTTGTTTGTTTATGACATACAAAATTGCTCATGGAAATTTATGCAAAAGATAAAGAGAAGATAGATCACCATACATATGGGGGGAGAAAAATAAAATCTTAAAGCATTAAGAATTATACTTATTAATCTGTCTTTAGAAGTCCCTAGTTGGCTTAAATGATTAAACACTTTATTTCCAGCTGAAAGGTTGGGGTTTCAAACCCACTAGTTGTTCCTTGGGAGATAGGGCTGGTGATTTGCCTTATAAGGGTCACATACTTGAAAACTCTATGGAATAGTTCTCTGCACACATGTGGTCATCATGAGTTGCATCTGACTCTATGACAAATGGTAATAACAGTATTTCGTTATACTGATGATTCCAGGTGTCCAACACAGGTAACCTTAACATATCTGGGGCTTTCCATCTACTTAATCTACCTAGAATGTTTTCAGCTTGTTCTCACCTTCAATTTCTTTCTCCTTTTCTGTGAGTGACTGATCAGTCTGTAGAAGTGCACCAGCCACATCTTCTTTGGATTCCAAGTACTTCATCAGTGTCTCTTCTGCCTAGTGCAACAGAGGAACTTAGAATGAGGACATGGAGCCTTTGAATAAAGGTAAATGTCTGTAATATTTCTGTTATTTCATTTTAATTTTGCAGCCCATAGGAAAACTTATGTTTGAAATTAAATAGAACTTCAACCTTAATATGGGAAACTCAACTCTGGAACTCCCTCCAACCTGTTCCTTTTATAATCACACCAATTTTAGAAATTGGTTAATTCTCTTCTCCCAACTGAATGGGTTAAAAACTTGACAGTTATAGTGATATGTTTGTTCTCACATATCCCACAAGTAATCATCAGCCAATCCTATGGGCTTGAGCTTTAAAATATAACCAGAAGCATCCCCTGTCATCCATTCTACATACGGCCTTACTCTAAGATATCATCATTTCTTTCCTGGATATTTCCATTAGCGCCTGTGCTTCTTCCACTTTTGCTCCCCTACAGTCCCTTCTACACAGAACACCCAGAGTTATTCTATATTTTTGTAAGTTTGCCACATCACTCTTATGCACCAAACCCTCTATGGATTTCTAAATCATTCCATTTAAAATTAAACTTCTTTCAGTGGTCTCCAGGCACTTCCCTATCTGGCCTCTGGCTCCTAATCACTGCTCTGGACCTATCTCTGAAACATTAGCTTTCTCGATATTTTAGAATATAAGCTAATTTTTTTCTAGACATTTGCTTTATTGTTCTCATGTTTGAAAACTCCTTACCCTAAATATTTACTTGACTCACTCACTCTGTAACTTTGTGGATATTGTGCTGAAACATTGGCCCATCAGGGATGCCTTCTCCGGGACATTATAAAACAAAATGACAACACACATTCTTCCTCTTCTACATCTTTATTCTGCTCCTTTCCTTTTCAGAGTACTTTTCATCACTGTGACAGTGATGCCTAGAGTCCTTCCTTTACGTCTCCATTCTCCTTATTTAACAAGATTATGATTTTTGCCTATATGGGTATAATGCTGAAGATACACTGCATTCGTTGTAATTAGACTTCACATTTAATTAAAATATGCTCAGGGACTTATAAGGAAAGGTTTATATGCTACGTCTTGGGAATCTCCTTGAAACAAGTTGATTTACAAGACTTCTACACTTCTGCCTTCATGTCTTTGCATTTGTAATAAGCAACCAATGTCTGAAAATTTGGCAACCATCTTGTACTATAATGTGCCCTTGAATTGGAGGGAATGTCCTGGGACCAAGATGATTGTAGAGTTGTCATGCCAACACTGGAATCTCTCCTCCTGACTTATTGTATAAATGAAAGAAATAAACATCTTTTTATACGTACTTATATAAAAAGGAAAAAAAATCTTCCTTTTTATAGGTACTTACATTTTTATATGCTAAAAGTGTATATAGATTGGCAAACCTCTTTCTGAATTCACCAGTCTAAAAAAACAATAAAGCGCACAGATTCTGTATACAGACTACCTGGGTTTGAATTTCCACTGCCATTTATTACTTGTGAGATCTTGGGTGAATCTGTGTTTCTCTGTGTCTCAATTGTTTTATTTATAAAATGGGGATATTAAAAATATGAAGTACATAAAGGTTAGTATCAGGGATAAATACATTAATAAGTGAAATGTGTAATTATTTTTTAGACCAGTTCCTCGCATGCAGTAGGCTTTACATAAATATTAATTGATATTATTATTTTATCTTCAGTTATTTTTCTTTTATTGCCTGTGTCCCCTTGAGAGAATTCAGCTTGGTCTGTTTCTTCACTGCTCTATCCCCAGTAACTTGAAAACTGCCGAGATACATGCATGTCTGAATAAGGAGCTGCTATAAATGAACTCCACAGCTTTTTGAGTGTTCAATCTGTGTTTCTAAGGAGGAAGCCCCTATCTGGCTCCAGAAAGGCTCTCTTATTGGATGAATCTGTGAATAAAACAAAGGAAAAAACATTTCATAACAATCACAATGCCCTTTTGCTTGTTCACTCTGATGTTTGAAAGAGCCACCTCAACATCTTCCCAGAAGCAATACCCACTAGGATGTTTACCTGTATCCCCTTTCTGGGCACCTCATAGTACTTTTTCATCAACTCTTGTTTCTTCTGAATAAAGAGATGATAACCTCCTGGTTTATAAAATATTCCTTGCTTTACATCTTCTTCAAGAGGACTAAAAATGTCCTGAAGTAAAGCCTCACAACATTCTTTGGATGCTTTTGTATTCTGTTTACAGTAATCATCTTGCTTTGCTTGTAACTGGTCCTGTGAGGTGATAAAGTAACAAGATGACACAATAAGCAATGAGGAAGATGGTGGCCCCACACAAACAATTTAGAAATGTTTCTCTGGCAAAGACTGTGGTACCAAAATAGGTCCAGATCCCTAACCTTGTCTTGAGTTCCTAGAAGAGCCCTAAGAAGTGTACTTGGAGTAAAAATAGCTGTCTACTGTCTGTGTGATTTCTTGAAGCTTCTCTCTCCTAGCTTCCCTGCTTTAGACTGGTTCTTAAACAGAGAAACTATTTTATATGAAACATACGTCTTTTTTAAGTCTCTAAATTCAGTACTAGTTCAGTATACAAACACTGGAATCAGACAGGCTTGTATGAAACTCCTGGATTAGTGACTATGATTTTGTGACAATCAATATTTGTGAATTAAATTGTTCCTGTTTGTAAAACAGTGAATCTTGGTGGTATAGTTGCAATGTGTATCTCTTGCATTTCTGTGTGAGTCACACCTAGTGGTGAAAAATAAAAATATTAAGCCCAGTGCCTTTTCTGGTAGTGTTCATTAAAAGCTAGCGATTCATTACATTTTTTAATAAGGGTCTCTCTTTGTCAGAACTGACTTGAAGACACTGAACAACAAAAATATAACTTTAATGACTGTAATGTTGATTGTACTTTATTTAGAAAGCCTGACAGAATAAAATCTTTATCAACATTAGATCACTCAAGATGACTTAACTAGCCAGCTTTTCCTTTTTCCTGGCACACACCTTTATGAATTTTAAGCCATTCAGTGTTCTCTTGTTCTGTTTGAATAACTGCCTTTTGGTCTATGAGCAAAATTAAGTCTTCTGGAATAGTCATTCTCTACAATGTTGTCCATACAATCGAAAGTTTCTGTGTAGTCAATAAAGCACAGGTGAGCATATTCCTAGTATTTTCTGCTTTAAGCTAAGATCCATCTGATGTCAGCAATGATATTCCTCATCTACTTCATCTAAATCTGGCATGAACCTTGGGCAGTTTCCCTGTCAATATGGTGTTGCAGCTGTTTTTGAATTGTCTTTAACAAAATTTTACTTGCATACAATACTAATGATGTTGTCAGATGATTTCCACATTCCATTTGGAATGGGTGCAGATATGGATCTCTTCCAATCAGATGGTCAGGTAGCTGTTTTCTAAATTTCTTGGCATAGATGAGTGAGTACCTCCACATGGTGAGGTCCATGTATATAGTCATCTTTTATGTTGCTTAAACAAATTATTTACTCAACATAATGTCCTCCAGGTTCATCCATGTTATGTGAAGAAATGTTCATGATCACTAGCCCTTAGAGAGATGCAAATCAAAACAACAATAAGATATCATCTCATACCAGCAATAACAGCAAATATAAAAAACATAGAGGACAATAAATGCTGGTGAGGATGCGGACAGACTGGGACCCTCCTACATTGCCAGTGGTATTGCAAAATGATCCAACCACTCTGGAAAACAATAAGGCACATCCTCAGAAAGTTGGAAATAGAACTACTTTGTGATCCAGCAATTCTTCTATTTGGTATTTATCCAAAGAAATATGAGCCATAACACGAGTAGGTATATGCACACCAATGTTCACAGCAGCACTATTTACAATAGCAAAAGATGGAGACAGTCTAAGTGCCCATCAATTGAAGAATGGATAAACAAACTGTGGTACATACATACAATGGAATATTATGCTACTTTGAAGAACAGCAAGGAAGATGCAAGCCACCACATAACATGGATGAAACTTGAGGACATTATGTTGAGTGAAATTAGTCAGTCACAAAAGGAGAAATACTGCATAGGATCACTACCATAAAAGACTAAGAAAAATAATCCATACTAAAGGAGCTGGGGTTCTTTGCTGGTTATTGGGATGTGGGGAGTGGGGTGAGGGAAGGGAGGGGAAGACGGAGCACAGGGTAGGGAATAGACACAGGATAGTTTCGGTGCTAAGGATGAGGGTAATACACAAGAAGGGGGAGGGGAATGGAATAACAAGGCAGATTGGAAAACAATTAGGCAGGTTTGCATGGACTAAGTGGGACAGAGGTAAATAATGATGTATGCACAACCTTGGAACAACAGGGCTCTGAGATACAGGGATTGAGACATAGTTGGAATGGGCAAAAGGGGGATAAATGTTAAGATGTTTGGCTGTCTTTTGAATCTTGGTTTCCCTGGCATACCATTATAAAATAGCCACTTAAGGGGGAGAGAAAGGAATAGCCAGAAATATCACCATAGAAAGTTTGTAAATCTGTCTTCTGCCTATAATGTATTGGAATACCTAAAATGGGGCTACAACGTGCCCGGTGAGGAGGCTTCCTGTGGAGACTCTGCATTATATGAGACCGTAAGTGGAATCCTGAGCCCCATCCAGAATATTCTGAGGTGGGAAATTTCCATTTGAAAGGACAAGCAGTCCAACTTGGAGCAGGTAGAAGAACAGAAGATACTTCTTGAAAGAAACACTCACAGGAAAAATACAAAACAATATAGGCAGTCCAACTGATTACTACAAGAGCAAACAAGTTGCTCACCCAGGAGACATCAAGTCTAGTGGTCAGGTCCCCTCAGGGCAAACCCCCTTCCAAGACTAAGACTTAATGGGAATCTATGCTCTGATAGGAGACGATATTCGTCACCGATAAGCAGAAGTGAGGGGAAAACAGCAATGAAGCTGTGAGCTAAGCCCTATAATGTTCAATAGGCTCCTGTGGACCCAGGTGGAGACCTGGTTGGCCAGCTGTATGGCAAGACATTGGGACTCTTGGGCTCAGAGTCAGTGACATATCCACAGAGGACTAGAGTTGAGAGTGTTAAGAAGAGAGGGCATATACACAAGAACACCCATACATACAGATAATACCCACTTGACATGGCTTCAATGACTGGCTGATCAGAGCTAAATAGAAAAAGAAAGAGGTATAAAAAAAGTAATCTGATATAATTTGATGAACTTGACCTACAACTATGGATGCAGTAGCTCAAAAGAGAAAACAAATCTTTACAGCAAGAATCATTCCCACTCCCTCCATACACAGAGTAGACAGGGGTGGGCAACTTGGACTTTGGGTACCCAAAATGACGGGGACTACCAAGGCAAGAAGTGATTGGCTAACAAGCTTTTAAGAGGGAGCCTAGGTCCAGAGAGTGCATAGGAAGGTAGAATCTCCATGGAGTAGTATCCAATCTGTCTAGCTAAGGCTGATGAAAGGAAATAGGGATAGGTGTCTTGTGGTACAATAGTGAATAATTGTTATCAGGATTGACTGTGAGGGTTCAAAATGTAAAGGTCGAACTTTTGTAGCAAAAGGAGGGGAGTGATTGACTTTGCAGTCCAGGAGCAGAGGCTCCTGGGACCATTAAGGGAGAAGAATGGATTGAGGGACCCTACCCAGAGAAAAAATGATGCCAGAGGTGGAGGCAGAGAAGATGACGTGGAGAGATGGAGCAGCTGGGTAATCTAGACCCAGATAGGGATAGAGGCTGTGTGTTGCCAACCGGGGGTAGGCTTGCAGCTGACACCTTTTGGTTTGCAGGGGATGGTAACCACGGCAATGAAACAATATTTGATAGGATGAATGTAAAACTAATGTTCTCCCATGTAAATTGTCACATAATTCACAATAAAACATTTTAAAAAATGTTATTTACAATGAATGAGTCATTGGTCTTGCAAAATTAAAGCCTGTGATCTTCAATACCATTTCTGTTATTGAGGCTATACTTTCCAACTACTGGTCTTTCCTCTTTGTTGCAAACCTTAGCAAACAGCATTGTACTTCAAGACAGATCTTAAAAGGTTCTTTTTGATGATGAATGTGACCTCATTCCTCTTCAATTTGTCATTTTTGGCACAGTAAACCACATGATTGTCAGATTCAAAATGGCCAATACCAGTCTATTTAGCTCACTAATGCCTAGTATGTTTACACATTCAATTTCATATTTGTCAACTTTTAATTTCCTACATTCATGCTTTTTACATTACATGTTCTGATTACTAATGGATGTTTGCAGCTGTTTCTCCTTATTTTGAGTGTACCCATCAGCAAATGAAGGTTCCAAAAGCTTTACTTCATTCTCACCCTCATGGTCAACTCCACTTTGAGGAGGCAGCAGTCATATTTTGAGTGCCTTGCAATCTTAGGGGCTCATTTTCCATCATTATATCTGACAATATTCTGGAGCACTTTATCATGTTTCAATATTCAGAATTCTGGTGCTGTCTGACAGTGTTCTACTGCTATTAATAAAGTTTTCAGTAACAATATATTTGGAAGTAGTCTGTCACTCCTTCTTACTAGTCTGTCTTGTTTGGAAGCTTAGGTGAAACCTTTCCACTCAGGGTGACCTTGCTGGTACTTAAAATACTGGTAAGATGGCTTCCTGATTCATAGCAATAAGCAAGCCACCACAGTACTACAAACTGATAGATAAGTGGTGGTACATTTAGCCTAAATGGTTGTAATTTACACTATCTTGACTATCTATTTTTATCAGGACATCTGATGCAGTATTGCATCGTTTATAACATCCTGCCTTGCAAACCATGGGAAGGAATGGCACTTGTTCAGTGGCCATTTGTCAAGCACCATCCTAGCTTAACTTGGAAGCAGGGAGATTTGAATATGTTCTTGAATACTATTCTCATGATTGTTTTTCTAGGTTTTTGAATTTTTTTTATGTCTATCAAAGCAAATAATTATTAGTTTTCTTTTTTAGAGTTATATAGTAAATATACCCTTAGTTCCTTCTGGAACTTTTGGTCCACATCCTTGAAGGAGCTCTTCATGAAGACTTCAATGGCCTCTCTCTCAATGGCCCTGTGCAGGTCCAGAAGTTCCTGCAGGGTTTCTGTGGGCAACTGCACCTTCTGGCCCATCTGTTGATCATAGTGGACAATGGCCTTTTGCACTGCAGCTGAGTTCTCTATCTGGGCTAAGGCCAGAACTGCGTTCTCCATGCAGGGCAGATCTCCACTGCTGATGGCATTGACATAGGTCAGTATTAGGTTCTCCAGACCTAAAGAAGGAACAAAAGTGTCACTTGTGGGAAGACAGGAGAGCAACCAGCATTCTGTTTAGTCCTGAGGTTTGTAAATTTAGTTATTTTTGTATCAAAGGCTATAGTATTCAGTATGTCTTGAAATGTTACACATAATAGTTTTAAGGCTTTATTCTGAGAAAAAATACTAATGGAAACTATAGTCAGCTTTTAAGTCTAGACACATTCAAAACTTTTGTTTCCTTTTCCTCTGTCTATTCAAATAGAAATTATTGAAATGAATGATCAGATTCGCCCCCCCCCCGATATATTCAGCCTTTTTGTCTTTTGTTCAGGTTTCATTTCCTCCCTGTACCCTGATCTTTTCACTATAGTCCCTTTCCTCCTCATTTCTAATTTGTGAAAAGGGTCATGCAGAAGTTTTAGCTTTCTTTCTGTGGTACAGGCTACTAGCCCTGTATCCAGACTAGGTAAATGGATATTCCTGGATATCCTTTTTTCAGAGCTACATGCAGGCTGATTAACTCATTCCAGTTGGCCTAACATTTTGCTGATTTTAGCAATGAAATTCCCATATTTCACAAAAAGTCAGTCGATAAATGTGAACAATTGGCAATCCTTATGGATTTCACATCCAAAATATATGTGGAACCTGTGCTTTGCCTATCTCCACTACTAAAACCTTTTCTAACACATTCCCATCTATTGTGGAACCATTGTAAATATAACCCATCTTTTAATTAATTCTCTTAAAAGCAAAACAAAAAATCCCCTGGTCTCTAGTTTATTCCGACTCAAAATGACCCTTGTAGTACAGAGTAGAATTTCTCTGTAGGGTTTCGGGCTGTAAATCTTCACAGAAACAAACTACCACATCTTCCTACCATGGAGCTATTGGTGGGCTTGTGTCATAGATCTTTAGGTTAGCTTAACCCAGTATTCCCCAGAGCTTCTTAATTCACTTCCAAAATTACTACTACTGAGTTGATTCCAATCGATAGTGACTCTATATGGTTCTGAGACTATCAATCTTTAAAGGATCAGGCAATTTTATCTTTGTCACTCAGAGCAGCTTCAGAGTTTGAACTACTGATATTACAGTTAGCAATCCAGCATTTAACCCACTGAGCCCTCTGGGTTCCTTCAATTCCCCTTGTTGCTGTTAAGTGCCATTGAGTTGGTTTCGATTTATAGTGATCCTGTATAGGTTTTTAAAATATTTTGTACTAGCAGAAAGCCTCATCAAGTCTCCTGTGGAGTGGCTGGTGGACTCAAACCACCAACCCTGTGGTTTTCAGTACAGTGCTTATCCTATGGAGCTACCATGTTTCCTTCATTTCCTTGCACTCCTGCAAAACACGATCTACAAAGTACACAGAAAAAACATGTTTAATAAAAATTAGACAATTTACCTTTCTGTCTAATCTCCTTTAAATATACTATCACTGAGCTTTGAATAAAGTCTAGTCTTCTTAAAGTAATCCACCAGACCTTTCAAGAACTACTTCCTGCATGTTTTCATAATCATACTGCACTCTCATTCACTCTATTCATGTACCAATTGGTACTGTCTTTCTTGTATTTTCTTGAAATTGCAAAATTTCTTTTCTGCTTTTGGCTTTTCCACATAATACTCCTTCTGTCTGCAAGATACTACTTCCTATTTTTCTGGTTCATGCCTACCTATATTTAAATTTGCACTGCAATCATCTGTTTTATAGACAAGTATTCTCTATCATTCAGCCTAAATTAAACCCCACCTGTGTAAAACCCCTGCCCTCAAGTCAAACTCATTGCTTTCAAGTGGATTCAAATACTTAGTAACCTTATAGGACAGAATTGAACTGCTGCATACTATTTTGTTGATTGAGAAACCTATGAAAATATATTGACACATTTTTTTCTCCTATAAAGCAGCTGGTGAATTGAACTGTCAACCTTTTGGTTCTTAGCCAAACACTTTTCCCACTGTACCACCATGGCTTCCACTGCTCTCTTAAACTAGTGTAATATTTTTATTTGATGTAATTTATCATCAATTTCTAAACTTTTCATTAAAGTTCATTTTATCCCTATTATGCTGGAATGAGCATAGTCATCACATTTCTTGTATTCACCATTATACCCAGAGGTTAGTACAGTGGTTGATACATTGCAGGCATTTACTAAATATTATGAATGGATGGATAAAAGAATAGTACTAAGGTTACTGGCAAAGCCTGACATATAAAAATATTTGCTTTTTCTTGAGCAGTTGGTGGAGGAAATTAATATAAAAGAATTGGAGTCCAGTTTTTTTTTGGTGTTTTTTTTTTTTAACCTTATAATTATGAACATTAGATGCTACTAGAAATACTTTTAGCTTCTTGTTATTTTCATAAATGTGATGCTTGTACTGTTTTCATATACTTGCTGGAAGTGTTATTTAAGTCTTCCCTATTTTATCCTCTAAAGAGGGCAAAGGAAGGTCTTGGTAAGCATTGGAAGAGAGGGAGTGACTCACGAGGTCCATCCACCACGATGCCGCCTGAAAGAGTCTTGGCCTTGGATTGGCTGAAGATGTAGCAGCAGAACTCTTCAACTTGTTTTACAAACTCCTGGCTCAGCTCTTCCTCCTGTAGCTGCTCCAGGCGATTAAGGTCCTCAGTTTTCCTAGCTGGTCGGTCAAAGACAAAGCACTTCTTCTTGGGGAAGAACTTCCGGATACATAATCGAGGCTCATTAAAGCTTTTAGTTTTTTGGTCAGTACCTAGGGGAAAAAAAATGGACATAGTTCCACCTCAGATTAATTACCACAAACAATTGTTTCCTGAATATAATTTTCACAAAGCCTATATAAGGAGATAACAATTAGCTAATTATGGACCAGCAATAAAAAAAGAAATGTGGTAAATAACAAAGTTTTCCTCTGAGAGGAGAAATTGGATCCAGCTAATTCAACTAAATAATGCTTTCACATCCTCTAGTATGACTTCCAAGGAACTCTGATTGCATAGTGGTTATGAGTAGGGCTGCTAGCCTCGTGGTCAGCAGTTCGAAACTACCAGAAGTTCCACCGTAGAAAGAGGAAGGTTTCTGCTCCCATAAAGATATACAGTCTCGGAAATCGTATACAGGGTCTCTATGACTCGGAACCGACTCCATGGCACATAACCACTACCACCATCACCACACAGAAATGATTATTTTTGATATTATTATCTCTCTATTTGTTACCCAGCAACTAGTCCTAGAAACCTTGTTTTAGCTTCAGTGAATTCTCCAAGTACTCATCAGAAGTGATAGGTTTTCCATTAGATTTCAGTTCCAGGGAGAAATCTCTCAGTGTCCACACGAAGTCTGGAAAGAAGCTCACAAAGTCAGCTGAGTCATAACCCTCGCTATTATCAGGTGAGGATTTTGACCGGATTCGATCTGTCAGCTCAGTAACATAACTGAAATGCTAATTAAGGAAAAGTACAGGAAAAAAAAAAAATAGCATTTTTATGCTACATTTTCTTCCAATGCTTATCTGAAATAATTTGTTTTCTCTTCACTATATAATTCATTCATTCCACAGACATATGTTGAGAATGTTTATGAACCAGGCACTGTTCTAGTGGTTAACAGTATTTCAATACATAAGACAATGTATTCAAATAGTTACCCTCTATTTGAGAAAGACAGACAATAAAAAAGCAACCAATAATATACTAAACTATCAGATAGTGCTAGTAGTTAGGTGCCATCGAGTTGGTACCCACTCATAGCTACCCTATGCACAACAGAACGAAACACTGTCCAGTACTGAGCCAACGTCATAATCATTACTAGGCCTGAGCCCATTGCTGCTGCCAGTGTCAATCCATCTCGTTGGGGTCTTCCTTTTTTTCTCCAACCCTGCACTTTACCAAACATGATATCCTTCTCCAAAGACTGGTCCATCCTGACATTATGTCTGAAGTATGAGAAATGAAATCTGGACATCCTAGCTTCCAAGGAGCACTCTGGCTGTACTTCTTCCAACACGGATCTGTTTGTTCTTTTGGCAGTCCATGATATTTTTAATAATCTCCTACAACACCATAACTCAAATGCATCAGTTCTCCTATGGTCTTCCTTATTCACTGTCCAACTTTCACATGCATAAGAGGTTGTTAAGAATACCATGGCTTATGGGGAGGTGATAGTCTCTTCAACAGATGGTGCTGGCAGAACTGGAAAACGATATGTAAAAGATTGAAACAAGACATTCATCTCACACTTTATACAAAAACCAACTCGACATGGATTAAAGACCTAAATGTGAATCCCAGAATTATGAAGGCCATTAATGAAAAAAATTGGGACAAATGTGAGGGCACTAATTCAGGGAATACACAGACTACAAAACATTTTGAAAACCACACAAACAAAAGACAAAATAGATGAGTGGGACATACTAAAAATTAGAAACTTATGTGCATCAAAAGACTTTACCCGAAGAGTAAAAAGGGAACCCACAGAATGGAAAAAAATCTTTTGCAATGACACATCAGACAAGGGACTCATTTCTTAAATATAAAGGAAACTACAACACCTCTACAAGAAAAAGACAAATAACCCAATTAAAAAATGGGAACAAGACATGAACAAACACTTCACCAAAGAAGAGATCTGGGCAGCCAACAAACATATGAAGAAATGTTCACGATCACTAACCATTTTTGTTATTGTTAAGTGCCGTTGAGTTGGTTCCGACCCATAGTGACCCTGAACAGGGTTTCTGAGGCTGTAAGTCTTTACGGGAGCAGAAAGCCTCATTTTTCTCCCACAGAGCAGCTGGTAATTTCGAACAGCTGACCTTGCGGTTCACAGTCAAACTCATAACTACTATGCTACCAGAGCTCCTTAGAGAGATGCAAATCAAAACAACAATGAGATATCATCTCACACCAACA
Source organism: Chrysochloris asiatica (assembly GCF_000296735.1). Classification (NCBI taxonomy): domain Eukaryota; kingdom Metazoa; phylum Chordata; class Mammalia; order Afrosoricida; family Chrysochloridae; genus Chrysochloris; species Chrysochloris asiatica. The sequence continues at coordinate 26,188,271 of NW_006408520.1, read as the reverse complement.
ATAACAGCAAAAATCAAAAATGTAGAGGACAATAAATATTGGCGGGGATGTGGAGAGACTGGGACACTCCAGCATTGCTGGTGGGACTGCAAAATGGTTCAACCTCTCTGGAAAGTAATATGGTGCTTCCTCAGAAGGTTGAAAATAGAAATACTTTATGATCCAGCAATTCCTCTACTTGGTATTTACCCACAAGAAAAACGAGCCATAATGCGAGAAGATATATGCACACCAATATTCTTAGCAGCACTATTTATAATAGCAAAAAGATAGTGACAGCCAAAGTGCCCATCAACTGAAGAATGGATTAACAAACTGTGGTACATACACACAATGGAATACTATGCTACCTTGAAAAATAACAAGGAAGCTGCAAACTACCACCTAACATGGATGAACCTTGAGGACATTATGTTGAGTGAAATTAGTCAGTCACAAAAAGAGAAATACTGCATAGGACCACTACTGTAAAGGACTAAGAAAAAGAACCCATACTAAAGAGGGGTGGATTCTTTGCTGGTTGCTGGGATGTGGGGGAGGGAAGGGAAGGGAAGGTAGAGCACAGGGCAGGGAATAGACACAGGATAGTTTAGGTGCTGGGGAGGGAGGTCTCTATACAAGAAGTGAGAGGGGAATGGAAGAACAAAGCAGATGGGAGAACAATTAGGCAGGTTTGAATGGGCTAAGTGGGACAGAGGTAAATAATGATTTATGCACAACCTTGGAACAACAGGGCTCTGGGATACAGAGATTAAGACATGGTTGGAATGGGGCAAAGGGGGGAAAATGTTAAGATGCTTGGCTGTCTTTTGAATCTTAGTTTTCCTTGCATTATATTATAAAATAGACACTGGAGGGGAAAAGAAAGGAATAGCCAGAAATATTACCATAGAAAGCTTGTTAATCTGTCTTCTGCCTATAGCTGATTGGAATACCTAAAGCGGGGCTAGAACGTGCCCAGAAAAGGAGGCTTCCTGTGGAGCCTCTGTCATACATAAGACTATAGGTGGAAGCCTGAACCACATCCAGATCTTCACAGATGGGAAATTTCCACTTGAAAGGGCGAGCAGACCAGCCTGGAGTGGCTAGAAGAACAGAAGATGCTTCTTGAAAGAAAGACCTACAGGAAAAATACAAAACAATAGAGGCAGACCAACTGTTACTACAAGAACAAGCAAGTTGCTTGCCCAGGAGACAAGGCAAGTGGTCGGGTCCCCTCAGTGCAAACCCCCTTCCAAGACTAAGACTCAATCGTAATACACGCTTTGATTGGTGACCATGTTTCGGCACTGATAAGGGGAAGTGAGGGTAAAACAGCAATGAAGTGGTGAGCTAAGCCCTACAACGTTCAATAGACTCCTGTGAACCCAGGTGGAGACCTGGTTGGCCAACAGTGTGGCAAGACCTGGGGACTCTTGAGCCCAGAGTCAGTGACACCCACAGAGGACTGGAGTGGAAAGTGAAGCGTCCATCTAATAAGAAGAGAGGTCATGTGCACAAGAACACCCATATGTGCAGATAATACCCAGCTGACCTGGCTTCAATGACTGGATGATCAGAGATCAACCAGAAGAAAAAAGAAGAGATTTAAAAAAAAAAAGAGTAATCTGATACAATTTGATGAACTTGACCTACACCTATGGATGCAGTAGCTCAAAAGAGGAAACAAATCCTTACAGCACGGATCATTCCCACCCCCTCAACACACTAAGTAGACAGGGATGGGCAAGTTAGACATTGCCTACCCAAAATGGGGCGGGGAGGGGGGCTACAGAGGGTGTGGAAGAAGGTAGAATCTCTAGTGAGTGATATCCAATCTGTCAAGGTGGGGCTGATGAAATGAAATGCAGTTAGGTTTCTTGTGATACAATAGTGAATAATTGTTATCAGGACTGATTGTGAGGGTTGGAAATGTAAAGGTAGACATTTCATAGCAAGGAGGGGAGTGATTAACTTTTCAGTCTAGGAGCGGAGATCACTGGCACCATCAATGGAGAAGAGTGGACAGTGGGACCCCACCCAGAGAAGTAGTGATGCCAGAGATGGAGGCAGAGATGGTGACGTGGAGAGATGGAGCAGCTGGAGACTTTAGACACAGAGAGGGAAAGGGACTGTGTGCTGATGACTGGGAGACAGGCTTGTAGTGTATACCCTTTGGTTGGTTGATGATGAATGGAGGGGATTGTAACCATAACAATGAAACGATATAAGATAGGATGAATGTAAAACTAATGTTCTCCCATATAAACATTTAAAATAAACAAATAAACACTCTTAACAAATAAAAAAAAAAATCATGGCTTTGAGGCATTTTAGTCCTCAAACTGACATCTTTGTTCTTGAACACTTTAAAGAGTTCTTGTGCAGCATATTTGTGTAATGCAACACATTGGTTGATTTCTTGACTGCTCCTTCCATGAGTGTAGATGGTTGATCCAAGCAAAATGAAGTGTTAGACAACTTCAATATTTTCTCCACTTATAGAGATGTTGTTTATTGGTTTGATGGTAAGGATTTTTGTTTTCTTTACATTGAGATGCAACCCATACAGAAGGCTGTGGTCTTTGGTCTTCATTAGTATTAGAAGTTCTCTTCACTTTTAGCAAGCATGATAGTATCATTTGCATATTGTAGGTTGTTAATGAGTCTTCCTACAGTTCATGCCCCACTTTTCTTCATATAATTCATCTCCTTGGATTATTTGCTCAGCATACAGGTTGAATAAATATGGTGAAAGAATACAACACTTGTGCACATCTTTCTTAAGTGAAACCATTCAGTGTTTACTAGTTCTGTTTGAACAACTGCCTCTTGGTCTATGTGCAGGTTCCCCATGAGTACAATAAAGTGTTCCAGAATACTCATACTTTGCAATGTTTTCCATAGCTAGTCATGCGTCACACAATTGAAAGCCTTTGCGCATCAATAAAGCACAGGTAAACACCTTTCTGGTAGTCTCTGCTTTCAGCCAAGATTCAGTTGACATCAGAGGTGATGTCCCTCATTCCATGTCCTCTTCTGAAACTGGCTTGAACTCTCTGGAAGTTCTCTGTCAGTATATGAGTACAGTAGCTTTTGTATTATCTTTAGTAAAAATTTACTCGAATGGGATATCTATGATACTGACCGATGATATCCTCATTCCATTGGTCACCACTCTTTGGAATGGGCACAAAATTGATCTCTTCCAGTTAGTTGGCCAGGTATTTGTCTCTAGATCTCTTGGCATAGATGGGTGAGCGCCTCCAGTGTTACATTAGTTTGTTAAACTCTTTCAATTTGTACTCCTTAAATTTCTGGTGCCTTGTTCATTGCCAATGCCTTCAGTGCACTTTAAACATTTTCCTTTAGGATTATTGGGTCTTGAAATGGTTGAACATTGACCATTTCTTTCTAGTGCAGTGACTGTGTATTTCTTCCATCTTTTTTGATGCTTTCTGCATCATTCAATACTTTTCCCAGATAATCTTTCAATACCGCAAGTCGAGGCTTGAATTTTCCTTTAGTTCCCTCAGCTTGAGAAATGCTGAGCATGTTTTTTCCAAAAGGGCAGAACAAATATCAGATAGTGATAACTATTGTCTTGAAGAAAAATGAGGTAGAGAGCATGAGTGTGCATCATCATGCGGTGTTGGTTTATATCATTGTTCAGATAGTCCTATCTAAGTTGATATTCACACAGAAATCTGAATGGAAGGAGTGAATCACCCACAAAGGAATCCTCTGGAAGAGCATTTTGTTGTTGTTGTTGTTAAGTGCCATCGAGTCGGTTCCGACCCATAGCGACCCTGTACAGGGTTTCCGAGGGTATAAATCTTTACGGGAGTAGAAAGCCTCATCTTTCTCCCGCAGAGTGGAAGAGCATTTTAGGTTGTCCTTAAATAGACAATAAGTGAGTGTGTCCAATCTATAGTAAGAACATCAGCAATGAGACAACATATTCTAACAAAAAATAGGAGCCAGACCATGTAAGTATTGGAAGCTATAATAAGGAAAGGACTCTGAATTTTATATAAATTTAAAGGAAACTATTTAGGTGATTTGATAGTTAAGGTTTTCTGTGAACTTGACTGTACCAGGAATCTTAGTGAATTGACAGTTGAGATGTAGTCATCGCCAATGATGAGATCTAATATTATGTAATCATCTATAATGCTAATATCTTCTATGAACAAGTAATCAATTGAAAAGGAAGTTTCCTCCGGGATATGGTCTACTTTCAACATATTGAAACTCAGTCAGTTTGTTGCTTTCTGCTGTGTGTGAATCCTGCTTCTCCTTTGTCGTCTGACCTTTGGTTATTAGGACTTGAGCCAGTGGCTCAAGTTGCCTTCTCCATTGTTTTCTTATCTTGGAAGTCATCAGCAGCTTGCTATCTAACTTGGCTGACCTGCCTGCTCACCATCTGACCTGCCTATCTTTGTTCATCAGCTCTGCAGCTATGTGAGTGAGAAGTCTCCAGGCTGACATCTGACCCAAGGACTTGGGATTTGCCCTGTGGCACTGTGGATTAATGTGCTGGACTGTAAAGTCCTTTGAATTGTAAAGTTGGTGGTTTTAGCTCACCAGCTGTTCCTCAGAAACCCTATACAGGGTCTCTATAGTTTGGAATCAACTCAAAGGCACTTAACGATAGCAACAAATATGTGAGTCATATCCCTGATTTAAACTTCGTTTTATATATACATAATAAACTTCAGTGGATTTGCTTCTTTATAGAACCTTGCTTCAGACAGTTGGGTAGGTGAAAGAACATATGGTCTGATATTTGTTTTTGAAGGGTTATTATTACTGGTTGTTGTTGTTGTTGTGATGTGCCGTGGAGTCGGTTCCGACTCATAGCGACCCTACACAGGGTTTCCGAGGCTGTAAATCTTTACGGGAGAAGATCGCCTCATCTTTCTCCCGTGGAACCGCTGGTAATAATCAGGATTATAAACAGAGAAAGCAATTAGGCATTTCAGGAGGCAATCCAGAAGAAAGGGATTATACTAGAGTTACAATAATGGATTGTGAGACTCAGTCTGGGGAAATGTTTTTGAAAGTGCTGATGACAGGATTTAATGATTACAAGGCACCAGGAATTGATGGAATAAAAATTGAAATCTTTCAAGAAAGTGAGGCGGCACAAGAGGCACTCACTCATCTCTGCCAAGAAATTTGGAAGACAACTATCTGGCCGACTGATTGGAAGAGATCAATATTTATGCCTATTCCAAAGAGAGGTGACCCAACAGAATGCGGAAATCATCGGATAGTCTCTTTGATATCTCAAGCGAGTAAAGTTTTGCTAATGGTAATACAGAAATGGCTACAATCATACATTGACAGAAGACTTCCAGAGGTTCAAGCTGGATTCAGAAGAGGCCGTGGAACGAGAGATATCATTGCGGATGTTCGATGGATCTTGGCTGAAAGCAGAGAATACCAGAAGGATGTTTACCTATGCTTTATTGACTATGCAAAGGCTTTCGATTGTGTGGATCATGACAAGCTATGGACAACATTGAGAAGTATTAGTATTCCAGAACACTTAATTGTACTTCTGAGAAATCTGTACCTAGAACAAGAAGCAGTTGTTCGAACAGAACATGGGAACACTGAATGTTTTAAAATTGGGAAAGGTGTGAGACAGGGTTGTATTCTTTCACCATACTTATTCAACCTGTATGCTGAACAAATAATACAAGAAACTGGGTTCTATGAAGAAAAACATGGCGTCAGGATTGGAGGAAGACTCATTAACAACTTGCGATATGCAGATGATACAACCTTGCTTGCTGAAAGTGAAGAGGACTTGAAACATATACTTATGAAGATCAAAGAGCACAGCCTTCGATGTAATATGGATTACATCTCAATGTCAAGAAAACAAAAATCCTCACCACTGGACCAATAAAAAAACATTCTTATCAATGGAGAAAAGATTGAAGTCGTCAAGGACTTCATTCTTCTTGGATCAACTATCAACACTCGCGGAAGCAGCAGTCAAGAGATCAGATGATGTATTACATTGGGCAAATCTGTTGCACAGGAACTTTTTAAAGTATTGAAGAGCAGAGATGTCAGCTTGAGGACTAATGTGCGCCTGACCCAGGCCATGGTGTTTTCAATAGCTTCATATGGATGCAAAAGCTGGACAGTGAATAAGGAAGATCGTAGAAGAATTGATGCCTTTGAGTTGTGGTGTTGGAGGAGAATACTGAAAGTGCCATGGACTGCCAAAAGAACCAATAGATCTGTTTTGGAAGAAGTGCAACCAGAGTGCTCCTTGGAGGCCAGGATGGCTAAGCTTCATCTCTCATACTTTGGACACATTGTCCGGAGGAAACAGTCGCTGGAGAAGGATGTCATACTGGGTAAAGTGGATGGCCAGAGAAAAAGAGGAAGACCCCTAACGAGATGGATTGGCCAGGTGACATCATTGATGGACTCATGTGTGGCAGCGGTAGTGAGGTTGGCCCAGGATTGGACATTGTTTCGTTCTGCTGTGCATGGGGTCGCTATGAGTTGGTTCTGACTGGATGGCACCTGACAACAACAGTTCTTCTGGTTTCAGGAACTCTGGTGGATCTGTAGAATAAGCCCTGGACTGCTGTCTGCAAGGTCAGCAATTCAAACCCACCAGCTGTTGTATAAAATAAAGATGCAACTCTCTGATGTTGTAAAGACTGTAGCCTCAGAAACCCCATGCATGGTTGCTATAAGGTGGAATCAATGTGATGGTACAGAGTTTGAGGGTATAAGGAAAGGCATCATGCAGAATGATTCCAACATTCTAATCATCACCCATATGATGATATGAAAATTTACTCTAGCAAGGAAAACTGTGAAACAGTAGGTATGTACAAGCAGACTAAGAAATTTGTTTCATATATGTTTAGTTTTAGATGTGTCTTACACATCTAAATGGAAAAGATGAGAAAATTGCTATCTATACAAGTTTAAAGTTGAGAATGGATAATTTGACTAGTGATATATAAATTTGATGGTGAGTCATATGTAGATGATATGGAACAACTGGAGACTGGATATGATCACTTAGGGACCCTGTTTAGGGGTCTGAGGAGTAGCTGGTGTGTCTGAACTACTAACCTTGTGGTTCAAGTCTGAAATAAGTAACACATCGCGCCCCCCCCCTTCTTCTCAAATGCTGTTGAAAAATAAGTAACATGAGCACTAAGAACTATTAGATACAGAAATGTGAAGATGACCTTAGAAAAAAAAACAAAAACGAAAGGTAATTGCATGTGAATTTTAAAACTGATTTTGTAGAAGCAAAGGACTTATGGATTCTTCTGTAGTTGTCCACCTCCAAAATGAAGTAGCTCTTTTCTAGATTTAAGGCTATTTGGGGCAACAAAAAGGATACTGCAGTTGGTCCATGGCCTGCTGGTTGATGGTTCCAATGCTATTGTATACGAAAGTGCTGCTCAGTAGTATTGCCAAAGCAAAGATCCAAGAATCATTCTGGCTGTCTCCCTAGAAGTCAGTGCAGAGACCACATAGAAGAATGACTAAGAACGTGTGCTTTGGATTCAGATAGATCAAGTTTGAATCTCAGCTCTGCCTTATTTTACATTGTAAACTTAGGCAAATCACTTCCTTACACATGATTTATTTTACGTCTGTATAGTGAGTTTTTTGACATTCAATTTAAGGTGTTCTGAAAAATAAGTTACTGTATAGAAAGGCATATCAGAATGTTAAACACATAAACATATGAAAATGGTTGCTATTATGATCAGCTACTAATATACAAAAATGTCTCCTGAATGTGACCCTATTCCATTTCATTGGCATGCCATCGAAGGAACTTATTTGACAACCATTGAAATATGCTATTTTGGCAATTTTTTTTTTTAACCCAATACTTGTAAGAATAGTGTATCTTATTTTATTTTTTTAAATGTAATAATATGCTGTTATCAGCTTGCCCTCTTACTAGTTCTTCTGCTATGGATAGGCCATTCTTATCACCTCTTTGGGAGTCCAATGTAAAAAGTCAACGTAAGTTTGTAAAACATCTAAACAGCTTTAGTGGCTCTTCCAACAGTTCAAGAAAACCTTTTGCTATGATATATGTGAAAGGCACATAGCTAAAAAATCATTAGACATTATGAATTCCATAACCTAACTAATTAACCTTATTATCTCCTCTTTGTTTATGCCATGGGGCTCTGGGTACATGTTATGGATTGACTTCCAAATCAATACTTTATCCTCAGAGGTTATGTTTTCCTTATGCTCAAAGGTAATTTTTACTAGATAACGAACTGCAAAGTTAATGTTTACTAGCTTCAATTGGCTAACAAACTGCATCCAAAGCCAAACTTTCACTAGTACCAAATAAAGGTAAAGAATAACACACTGATATAATCAACTGGAATCATAATTCAACATTTGAGAAGTAATATGGAAGGAACAAAGGGGTATGTATGTAAGTCATGGCAGTCATGGTACCATTTGAGGTTGGGAGCAGCAATCTAGTTTCCATGGCCAGCTATGGGAAATCATTGAGGAATTTAAAACAAACTACCACAGGCACTATTTACAGAAGACATGCCACTGACAAGGAGGGCTATCTGACATGTGTATACTTTAAAGATTTATTTTTACCTTCTCTACATCTCCCAGTCCCTCGGTGTCAAGCAGAACTAGGGTGTGGGTTGGCTTATTGGGATGAGGCACACACCACATCCAAATTCCCTTGGTGTGAGACTGTACTGTGGAGCCCAGAGAGAAGCCTGGAAAGCATGTATCAGATATTTTTGAATGGAACATTAATAGAAGTTGGTTCTGGATATTGAAATAAAAGTAAATGTAATGAACAATTAGCTGAAAACTACAACCAGTATCGATCTTAACTACAACCAGAAAATAACAAAATTAAAATATCAATACAGATTATAACATTTTTCTTTAACTTAAATACCAATGTAAGCTGGATGTTACCTTATAAACATAGTATTTAATGTCTTATGTTTAATTTTTATGTATATTAATTTTTATCACTGACTACTCAATTCAAAAAAATTCATTTATACCATTAAAGAGGAAAACTTAAGCAAGTCGTAATGCAAGAGTGAGCTCATTCTTATCCTCCCGATAAAAACTTCAACCTTAAGTTAACTTTCAATATTTTTCCAACCTTTAATCAGCATATATGATGTTGGGCAGTTTGAGTGAATAGAAGTTATTGGCTTGAGCTTTGGTGGTACCACTTACCCTTTTTCTTCCCAGCCAACTTGTTCATCAGGTAGGATTTGCCCGTGCGGTAGAGGCCCACAATAGCCACTACTACAACAGGTTGTGTAATGGCAGACAGGATCTTCAAAGATTCCTGATTAGCTGTCAGGTTCCCATTTATGTTCTCAATGAGGCACACTGGGTCTGGCATATGGATCTCAGAGGCCATGTCCAAGATGTTATCTTTATCTATAAGGGAAGGTTAGATGGAATGCAATTTTTAGACAGTTAGCTTAGCTATAATATTACAATATGGACTGAAGTTTTATTTTCTATTCTTTAACTTTGTTCCCTCTTTCAGTTTTAACACTCTTTGTGAAAACATCCTAGTTTAAGTTCCATATTATATTCAAGTAAAGTGAGGTATCATTTCAAACTAGATTGTTGTAGCTTTCGGATGTTAAATGTAATCTACGTCATAACCACAAATATTTAAAAAATATTATAGATGAACCAGATTATATAGAATGCATAATTATAGCACACATAATTCGACAACATAATACACATTTTCTCCAGTGTATATTGATTGTTCTCCAAAGAAATGATCTAAAAATGTATACAGACAGTAATGAGAAGGAAATAAAATTATTTAGTAAAAAGAAAAAAAAAAAATCAATGGAAGCAATGAAAGAAATCAAGAAAAAAAATGTATATGATCCATAGAAAACTCAGCAAAATCTTTGAAATTTTTTCTTATCTGTCAGTTATTACTGTAAGTGTAAATGCATTAAACTCTCCAATCCAAAAGCAGAGATTTGCAAAAAAGGATTAAAAAAACAAATGTTTCAACTATATACTGTTTACAAAGAAGAAATTTATTTTTAGATCCAGAGACACAAATATGCTGAAAGCAAAAGTATGGAAAAAAGATTACATACTTTTATGGAATTAACAAAGGACAGTTGGGGGGCTATATGGTAAAATAGACTTTACCAAGTAATAATTAAAGCTATTATATATTATCAACATCACTGATTCATTAAGAATATGCAACAATTATTAAAACGTATTAACCTAGCAGCAAAGCCCTAAAAGATAGGAAACAAACATTGGCAGAATTGAACAAAAATGTAGAAAGTTCCACAATAATACTCAGAAACCAGTTAATAAACTGGTTAATAAACCACTTTTAGTAATGGACAGAACTTCTAGAAAAGCATCAATAAGGAAGTAGAAGATCTGTAAAACACTATAGGGTAACCAAACTTAACTGGTTATATACAACACATAATTCAACAATAGCACAATAAACATTTTTCTCCAGTGCACATGGATCATTCTCTAGGATAGACTCTATGCTTGTAAATAAATCAAAGCACCCTACAATTAAAAGTCTTAAATTATACAAGATCTTTTTTTTTTTTTTTTTTTTTCTGTTCACAAAGATTGAACTTAGCACACAAACACAGAGGGAAAACTTGAAAATTCATAAATATGTTGTTATAGAAAGGTACAACCAGAGGGAGAAAGAATCAAGACTGGATTGACAATTGTCTCTTGAAAGCACAGATCTTGCAAAGCACAAGTGAGGTTGTTGTTGTCAGGTGCCATCGAGTCGGAACTGACTCATAACAACTCCATGCACAGCAGAACGAAACAATGTTCGATCCTGGGCCAACCTCACTACCGCTGCCACACTTGAGTCCATCAATGATGCCACCTGGCTGATCCATCTCGTTGGGGGTCTTCCTCTTTTTCTCTGACCCTCCACCCTACCCAGCATGACATCCTTCTCCAATGATTGTTTCCTCCGGACAATATGTCCAAAGTAGGAGAGACGAAGCTTAGCTATCCTGGCCTCCAAGGAGCACTCTGGCTGCACTTCTTCCAAAACAGATCTAAGAACTTAAAATTAGTAAACAGAAACTTTTTTTTTAATGACTAGTAGGAATTTGAATACCGCTTCTAGCTAGTGAAGCCTGAAAGATGCAGAAGTTCACAAAACATAAGCCCTACCCTTATTACAAGGGGCAGTCTAGTAACAATTCATATGAGCAGACTATTAACCTCAATATGGCCCTTCAGAGCTAGTCCTTTGTCTCAAAGCAGTGGCTTAGCTATGGTACACATATATGGGAAATGAGCAAAAAACCAGAGGAATAAGGAAGGAACATCTGAAATTGTAAGATATTGTAAATAATTCCAGGAAACTACTGAGTCTACCCCTACATATTCCCCTGTTTTTAACCCTATAAACCCCTCAAACACTGTGAGCTCAAAGAGATACTGCTGTCTGTGACAAGTCTCCCCTGTAGGTTCTCTTTCTTGAATAATGCCTTGCCACTTCACTTCATCACTTTATAGTCTTTTATAAACCACTCTGGTAACAATGTGAAAATTGAACACACTCTTAAACATCAAACAAAAACAAATCACCAGTGAAATTAGAATATACTGAGAGAAAGATGCAAATGAAAGCAATACATTACAAAATATATGGGATGCAGGAAAGAACATAAGATGAAAATTTACAGTAATAAGAACCTACATAGAAAAAAGTTTACAAATCAATAACCAGACTTTACACAAAGAGAAATATATGTCCAAAGATAGCAAAAAAAAAAAAAAAAAAAATAATAATAATAAAAAAAGTGAAAATAATAAATACCAATGCAGAGATGCTACCACTTTTCTGTCAGTTTGTTGCACTGTGGTGGCTTGTGAGTTGCTGTGATTCTAAAAAGATATGCCACGGGTATTTTAAAAACCAGCAGGGTCACTCATGGTTGACAGGTTTCAGATGAGCTTCCAGAGGAAGATAGACTGGGAAGAAGGAGTGATGAATTACTTCTGAACATTTAGTCACTGAAAATCTTACGAATGGCAGAGAAACACTGTCAGATATAGTGCCAGAAAATGCGCTCCTCAGGCTGGAAGGCATTCAAAATGCGACTGGGGAAGAGCTGCCTCCTCAAAGTAGAGTTGACCATGATGACGTGAATGGAGTAGAGCCTGTGGGAGTATTGTTCACAGGACCTTCATTTGCTGATGGCACAACTCAAAATGAAGAGAAACAGCTGTAAAATCCATTGAAAATCAGAACATGGAATGTACGAAGTATGAATCTGGGAAAATTGGAGGTTGTCAAAATGAAATGAAATGCATAAATATCGATATCTTAGGCATTAGTGAGCTGAAATGGACTGGTATTGGCCATTTTCAATCAGACAACCACATGATTTACATGATCAAGGTGTATTGATCATTACTGGTGATTGGAATGCAAAGGTTGGGAACAAAGAGGAAGGATCAGTAATTAGAAAATATGGCCTTGGTGATAGAAGTGATGCTGGAGATTGCATGATAGAATTCTGCAAAATCAATGATTTGTTCATTTCAAATACCTTCTTTAGATGGTACCTTCTTTAGATGGAGCCAATGATACTGAATGAAGAAATCCAAGGTGCATTGAAGGAATTGGCAAAGAATAAGGCACCAGGAATTGATGCAATAAAAATTGAAATCTTTCAAGAAAGTGAAAGGCACAGAAGGCACTCATCTCTACCAAGAAATTTGGTAGACAACTATCTGACCGACTGATTGGAAGAGATCCGTATTTGTGCCCATTCCCAAGAGAGGTGACACAATGGAATGCGGAAATCATTGGACAATCTCTTTAATATCCCATGCGAGTAAAGTTTTACCAAAATAGTACAGAAACGGCTGCAAGCATACGTTGTCAGAGAACTTCCAGAAGTTCAAGCTGGATTCAGAGGAGGCCATGGCATGAGGAATATCATTGTTGATGTCTGATGGATCTCGGCTGAAAGCAGAGAATATCAGAAAGATGTTTACCTGTGCTTTATTGACTACGCAAAGGCTTTTGATGGTGAGGATCATGACAAGCTATGGACAACATTGTGAACTATGAGTATTCCGGAACTCTTAATTCTGTTCATGAGGAGTCTATAGATGGACCAAAAGGCAGTTATTCAAACTTGTACGACAGGGTTGTATTCTTTCACAATACTTATTCAACCTGTATGCTGAGCAAATAATCCAAGAAGCTGGGTTCTATGAAGAAAAACATGGCATCAGGATTGGAGGAAGACTCATTAACAACTTGCCATATGCAGATGATACAACCCTGCTGGCTGAAAGTGAAGAGGACTTAAAATATTTACTCATGAAGATTGAAGACCACAGCTTTTGGTATGGATTGCAACTCAATGTAAAGAAAACAAAAGTCCTCACCACTGACCAAAAAAGAAGAACATTCTTATCAGTGGAGAAAAGATTGAGGTTGTCAAGTACTGCATTCTTCTTGAATCAACTGTCAACACTCACGGATGCAGCAGTCAAGAGATCAAACAACGTATGTCATTAGGCAAATGTGCTGCACAAGACCTTTTTAAAGTGTTTATAAGCAAAGATTCAGCTTGAGGACTAAGATGAGCCACACCCAAGTCATGGTATTTTCAATAACCTCATATGCATGTGAAAGTTGAGCAATAAATAAGGAAGACCATAGAAGAATTGATGCTTTTGAGTTATGGTGTTGGCGGAAATATTGAAAGTGCCATGGGCTGCCAAAAGAATCAATAGATATGTGTTGGAAGAAGTGCAATCAGAGTGCTCCTTGGAGGCCAAGATGGCCAAACTTTGTCTCTCATACTTCGGACATATTGTCAGGAGGGACCAGTCACTGGAGAAGGATATCATGTTTGGTAAGGTGGAGGGTCAGAGAAAAAGAGGAAGACCCCCAGTGAAATGGATTGGCCAACTGGCAGCATCAATGGGCTCAAGCATGGCAACAATAGTGAGGTTGACCCAGGATTGGGCAGTGTTTTGTTCTGCTGTGCATAATAAGGTCACTATGAGTCGGCACCGACTCGATGGCACCTAACAACAACAACAACAATGCAGAGATGAATTATACGGAGAACAGAAAAATAATCAAGAGTCAATGAAATAAAAATTTGCTTCACTGAATAAATAATATAATTGAAAAACTTTTAGGTAGACTGAGAAAAGAAGCAAGAAAATGCAAATAACTATATTAGAAATGAAAAGTGAGGAAATTCCTACCATTCCACAAAATTAAAGGAATTGTAAGAAACTACCAGGACAATTGAACACCACCAAATTAAATAATACTATGATTTTGACAAATTCTTAGAACCACACAAATTATAGAAAATGATTCAATAATGAAATAGAAAGATCTCACAGACCTTCAATAAATTAAGGGTTGAATCAGTCATGACAACTGGCTATACAGAAAATTACAAGACCAGATGACTTCAACTAAGCATTTAAAAAAAAGAATTAAAGCCAATTTCCCTGAAACTCTTCTGGATTATGAAACATTTCCTAATGCAGTCCCCAAAACCAAACCTACTGTCATTGAGCTGATGCCAACTCAATGAATTTATAGGACAGAATAAAACTGATCTATAGGGTTTTTAATACTTTCTGATGAAAGTCATAGACCACAGCTTTCTGTATGTGTTGCATCTTAATGTAAAGAAAACAAAAGTCCTCAGCAATGGATCAATAACCAACATTCTTATCAATGGAGAAAAGATGGAAGTTGTCAAAGACTTTATTATTCTTGTATCAGTCATCAACACTCATGGAAGCAGCAGTCAACTGACATATTGTGTTCGGCAAATCTGCTGAACAAGACATTTTTAAAGTGTTGAAAAGCAAAGATGTCAGTTTGAGGACTAAGGTGTACCTGACTCAATCTGTGGTATTTTCAATAATCTCATATGCATGTGAAAATTGGAGAGTGAATAAGGAAGACCGTAGAAGAATTGATGGATTTGAATGATGTTGTTGGAGGTGATTACTGAAAGTACCATGGACTGCCGAAAGAACAAATAGATCTGTGTTGGATGATGTACAGCCAGATTGCTCCTTGGAAGCCAGGATGACCAGACTTTGTCTCTCATACTTCGGACTTATTGTCAGGAGGGACCAGTCACCGGAGAAGGATATCGTGTTTGGTAAGGTAGAAGGTCAGAGAAAAAGTGAGATGGATTGGCAAAGTGACAGCATCAATGTGTTCAAGTGTAGTAACGATTGTGAGGTTGACTCAGTACCGGACAGTGTTTAGTTCTGTTGTGCTTAAGGTTGCTATGAGTCAGTACTGACTTGATGGTACCTGACAACAACAACAACTTAGGGTTTTCAAGATTGTAAACTTTCTAGAAGCAGACAGCCACATCTTTCTCCCATAGGAGGTAGCTGTGAATCACTGGTATTCTGTTTAGCACCTGAGCATTTTAACTACTCTGCCACCAGGGCTCCTCAATGCATCCTAAAAGACAAATGAAGACACGATTAGAAAAGAAATCACAGACCAATGTTTCTTTAAGGCATAGATGAAAAATTCCTCAACAAAATACTGTGTTGTTACTGTTAAGTGCTGTTGAGGTGGTTCTGACTCATAATACAGGGTTTCCAAAGACAGCTTGGTGGTTATGGTTAGCCATCTAGTACTTATCCTACAGTGCCACACCAGGACTTTCAACAAAATACTAGCAAGCCAAATGTAAAGTCATATAGAAAGGATTGTATATCATGACCAAATAGGATTTATCCCAGAAGTAAATGGATGAAATAACATACCAAAATCATTCAAATCTACCACACAACTGGAACAAAGGCAAAAAGCAGAGCAAGATAATTGATGCAGACAACACATTTGACAAAACTAATGCCCTTTAATTATACAGAGCGCTCAGAAAACACAGCTTAGTAGGGCAATTTCTCAACATTTATAAAAACATAAAACACCCACAGCTCAGATCTGAAAGTTGTTCCTGCGTATATATATAATATCATGAACAGAACAAAATTTCCACTTTTATTATTATTGAATATTGGACTGGTAATTCTAGTAGAACACTTAGGCAGGAAAAACATAAAAAGCATCCATACTGGAATGAAAGAAATAAAGCTATCTCTATTTAGCAACAACATATATAGAAAACTCCAAACAGTTCACAAGAAAGCTGTTAGATCGATTGAACAAATTTAGCAAATTTGTAGATTATAATATCAGTACACAAAACCAGCTGTGCTTCTAAACACAGCCAATGATCAATTAAGCAAAAACAATCTTTTTTACATAGCAGCTGAAATAATAAAATTCCTAGAAATGAATTTAACCAAAGGCTTACAAATTTTGTACACTGTAAAGTAAAAACATTGCTGAGAAAGCATTAAAATAAAACCCAAATAAATGGAAAGGAGATATTATATTATAATGGTTAAGCGCTGACTGTTAACTGAAAGATCAGGGTTTTCACCACACTAGTGGCTCCTGGTGTGGTGCTGTGGATTAATGTGCTGTATTACAAAGTTGGTTTGAACCTCAGGTCGTTAGTTCAAGCTCACCAGCTGCTCCTTGGAAACCCTATGCAAGGTGACTGTGGGTTAGAACAGACTCATCAACACTTAATAACAACAAGTGTCTTTGTGAGAGAAAACGCTGCCTGTAAAGATTGCAGCCTATAAAATCCTATGGACACTTGTACACTCCATTACATACAGTGGTTAAAAGTTGCAATTGACTCAACTGCTGACCTTTGGTTTTCAGTGCAGTGCTGATCCCATAGCACACCAGTAGCTATGAAATGAGTACTAGAGACAGAGTTTGAACTTTATTAAGTAGGCTGTATCAAAACAACGTTTATTAAATAAGGTGTATAGGAAGAAATGAAGCATCCTGGTTTGGCACTTTAGGGTAAGGGGTGGACTATTAACCACAACTTCGGCAGTTCTAACTGGCGCTGAGGGTTAATGCACTGGACTACAAGGTGGGCAGTTCAAGCTCACCAGCTGCTCCTCCAAAACCCTATACAGGGTCGCTATAGGTCAGAACTGACTCAATGATACTTAACAACAATGACATCAATCCATCAGCCACTCCTTGGAAACCCTATACAAGGTAGCTATGAATCAGAATTGACCCGATGGCATTAAACAACAACAACAACAATAAGAAAGAAATGGCAATCTTAAATATTTGTAACTTTCACTGTTTTCCATATATCTGCTGATGTCTAATGCCACACAGAGCGCAACACTGAACAGACTTGATTCTGCATCATGTTCCACATCAAGCTCAGATGCAGTACATATCAAGAAGAATCATTTTAGAGAAAACTAACGGACCCATCCAAATTTCTCCCAGTATCCAGTCTTACCCAGCGCAAAGGTTCCTTGGAACTGTAAACAAATGTGTTTTGTTGAGAAAGTCCTAAGAGAGCTTGCCTTCTCTCCCTTTCTGCAGAGTTCAGCTATATTGGTTTCTGTTTCTTGGAAATTTCATTGCAAATTTAACTTTTATCTTTTCTTGCCAGAGTCTTCTGAGCTCTAATGATTATAAATATATATATATATAAATAAATAGAACACCCTCTGTAAAGAACTAGGCTAATATGAAACTGAAAGTACAGTGTGCACAACAGTGACTCAACAACCATCAAAGGAACTACAGAAACCCAGCCTAGTGTTGGGTACATGGACTTCACACTATTTCTTAATTGTTTTAGTTGTTGCCACTTGCCTCTGGATCCATTTTGACTCACAAAGACCCTGTTGTGTGTAGACTAGAATTGCTCTGTAGCATTTTCAAGACTGTGATCTTTCAGAAGGCCTGTCTTCCAAGTATCTTCTGGGTGGTTCCACCCACTGACCTAGTGGTCAGTTTAATTTTTTTGACTCTATATCTCAACTAGAACCTCAATATTTTATCACTGAAAAAGATTGTAGAGGCTGTTTACAGTTAAAATGAAAGCCCCACAGAATTGTTTTAAATGGAAGGGTTTTTTTCCCCTCAGGTTTGGAGGACAGTTATAGAATACTGGATGAAAAGCATTGAATAATATTCTAAGTTCAATTTCCTGGAAGATTGGATATAATTTACAATGGACTTGGTTGATCATGCATAGTGGTGGTGGTGGTTGTGTGCTGTAGAGTTTGGTTGACTCAGAAATCCTGCATAGGGTTTCTGAAGCTGTTTATCTTTATGGGAGCAGAAAACCTCATCTCTCTGTCATGGAGCAGCTGGTGTATTTGAACTGCTGACTTTGCAGTTAATAGCTGACACATAACCCACTATGCTACCAGAGCTCCTTAGCCAGGTATAATTATTGTTGTTAAGTGCCGTCAAGTTGGATCCCACTCTTAGTGACCGTGTATAGTGTTTCTGAGGAGCAGTTGGTGGGTTTGAACTGCCAACCTTGTGGTTTGAAGTCCAGTGATTGATCCTACAACATCATATCAGGAGTCCAACCACATATACAGTGTTGTTTTGTTGTTGTTATATGCTGTAGAGTCGGTTCTGACCCATAGCAAACCTTCATAGGGTTTCCAAGGAACAGCTGGTGTGCTTCAATTGTTGACATTTTGGTTCAAACCAACTTTGTGTCCAGTGCATTAACCCACATTGCCACACCAAGGCTCCATGTCCTGAGGCAATGGCTGTGCACTGTATACTTACAAGTTCCCAACATCTAAACCAGGCTTCGGCCCTGAGCACTTGATAAGTAATGATAGCAAGGCTAGCACCTGTTTATTGTACACTTGTTTCAAGTCTAGTGATAATTCCTTTGCATTGATTATTTCATCTAATTCTCACCACAAATACCATTACCACAATGTTACTGAAATAGCTTTTTAAGATTACAGAGCTGCTAAAAAAGGTTTGAATTTAAGAAGTTTTGCTGAACCGACATTATCAAACACCTGTTATCATCAAATAGATCCCAACTCATCGTGATCTCACAGGCTAGAGGAGAACTTCCCTCTAGAATCCTGGTGTGGTTCTGTGGGTTAATGTGCTGGACTGCAAAGTCAGTTTGAACTGCAAAGTCAGTTTGAATCTCAAAGTCGGTGGTTTAAACTCAAAGCTGCCACTTACGCAGGGTTGCAATAAATTGGAATCGACTCAACTGCACTCAACAACATAGTGTTTCCAAGGCTAAAATCTTAATGGAAGACACGTGCTACTTCTTTCTTTAGAGAGGCTTGTGGTTTTATACTGCCAACCTTTTGTTTAGCAACCTATTGCTTCAACACTGTATTTCCAGGTCTCATCCACTTCACTAAAATGCCAGTTCTTGTTGAGTGACCAATAGCAACATATTTTCTATTTATTGATTGCTTTCTAAAGTTAGAGTCTTTACATATGTTATAAAAACCTCAAGATAATCTTCCACCATTGGGGCATTTATTATGCCCACTCTTCAAGGAGGAAGAGTCAGAGATAGCTTGTAATACATCCAATGCAATTGAGTTGCACCAAGTTAGCAAGACATGTGGAATTTAAACTTAAAAATCCATTTGATTAAAGCTACAGTTTTTCCACCCTGCACTGTATCTGAAAGGAAGAATAGAAATAAAGAACAATTGTGTGTGACTGAGAGAGGTTGGGGAGGGAGAGAAAGAGCAGAATAGTGAAACCAAAAGATGGTTGTTTATAACAATAAGTTCCTATCTTCTTTTAGCATATATGCAACTGTATATTTTGCTTTAATACTATTTTAATTGAACCATGAAAATTTAATATGCAGAAATTTTATTTTCATTTAATTGAAAAATTTACTATGTCCATTTTTTAAAAAAAATCTGAAATATAGGTTATTTAGAAGTATACTCATATTTATTAATTTTAATATTTATGCCATATTTCTAATTATCTTGATTTCTAACATACTACATTCGATTATTTTATACCCTAACATATGTTGTTGTTGTTGTTAGATGCCATCGAGTTAGTACTGACTCATAGCGACCTTATACATAGCAGAATGAAACACTGCCCAGTCCTGGGCCAGCCTCACTACTGTTGCTACGCTTGAGTCCATCGTTGCTGCCAGTTGGCCAATCCATCTCACAGGGTTCTTCCTCTTTTTCTCTGACCCTCCACCTTACCAAACATGATATCCTTCTCCAGTGACTGGTCCTTCCTGCCAATATGTCCGAAGTAAAAGAGACGAAGTTTGGCCATATTGCCTCCAAGGAGCACTCTGGCTGCACTTTTTCCAAAACGGATCTATTGGTTCTTTTGGCAGCCCATGGCACTTTCAATATTCTCCTCTAACACCATAACTCAAAAGCATCAATTCTTCTACGGTCTTCCTTATTCACTGTCTAGCTTTCGCATGCATATGTGCTTGGGTCAGGCACACCTTAGTCCTCAAGTTGACATCTTTGCTCTTCAACACTTTCAAAAGATCTTGTGCAGCAGATTTGCCTAAGGCAATATGTCATTTAATTTCTTGATTGCTGCTTCCATGAGTGCTGATAGTTGATCCAAGAAGAATGAATTCCTTCACAACTTTAATCTTTTCTCTATTATAAGAATGTTGTTTATTGGTCCAGTGGTGAGGATTTTTGTTTTCTTTACATTGAGATACAACCCATACCGAAGGCTGTGGTCTTTGATCTGCATGAGTAAATGTTTTAAGTTCTCTTCAAAAAATAATTTGTGTGTTAATCTGAACTATATATGGTGCAGTCATTTAGTAGTTGTTTTACATATGTTACTCATGATTTGTTTTAATGTGTAGTTTTTTTGTGTGAGTGTAGAACTCGTGTGTGTGTATGTGTTTAACTGATGCATCCATTGTTTGCATTAGCAATGAGACACTCATGGTAAAATCTGTTACAATTGTGAATTTGTCTTTTTCTTTTATTGTATCTCTCAGTTTTTGCCTTATGTAAATTTGAAGTCATATGATTGCACATACAAAATTAAAAATGTATTTTAATGGAAAATTGAAACATTTATTATTACCTCTAGTTATGCTTTTGTCCTTAAAATCTCTTTTGTCTGATATTAGTATAGCTAAGCAGCTTAATAAAAAATACTTTTTTTTTTTTTAATTTAAGGTTTTTATTGTAGATTGAGTGGAAGTTTACAGGGCATATCATCAGTTTTACATTCAACAAATCATACATCTTGTTTCATTACAATGATTATAATCCCCTCCATGTACCATAAGCTAACAGTATTTCTCTCTATCCACTTTAGCTTTTTCAAAAACAAATAAACAAACAAAAAACCCACTCAGACATATATAATAATATACATCTCCAAAGGTCACATTCTACAAGTCTGCCTCCTGACCACCAGCTCTTAGTCATGATAACAATTATTCACTATTGAATCTTACGAATCTTATCCCCATCTCTTCACCAAACCGATCTAGACAAGATGACAGATATTCAGTGGGGACTCTTAATTTCCTCCCATACTCTTCAACTAAACTCCCTTTTGAAACCTTGTAAGCCAGTCACTTCGTACCTTTATTGCCCCCTCATTTTAGATAGCCTATGTCTAAGTTGCCCGTCCCTATCTACCCTGTGTACAGAGGGGTTAGCATTGATACTTGATGTGAAGACTCTTTCCCTCTCTGTTGGTATTTAGAGTAACTACCGCTCTGAGTATAGGTCAGGTTCATCAAATTAAAGCAATTTACCCTTTTTTTCCACCCCTCAATCTTCCTCTAGTTGAATTCTGATTCTTGAGCCATCGAGGCTAGGTCAAAAGGGTACTGTATGCAAGTTTGTGTGTTCTTGTGCATCTCCCCTCACTTCATATCAACTGGATGTTTCACTCTCATCTCTAGTCCTCTGTGGCTAAATCCTTGTCCATGGGCTCAAGTGTCCTCAGGTCTAACCACACTTTGGTCCTACCAACCCTTCCTCTTCTCTCTCTCATCTCCAGGTCAATGGGATTCAATGGATTGGGGTTGAACTCAACCCATTTCTTCATTGGTGCCTTTCCACCTCTACCACTTACCAGTAGACCATTGTGGTCACCAGCAAGCTTACATGCTTGTTTGTGTGTTCCCTTTGAGTTTCAGTCTTAGAGGGGAGTTTGTCCTGTAGGCACTTGATTGCTAGACTTGATTGCTAGTCTTGATTGCACTTGATTGCTAGTCTTCCTGGAAAACAGCTTGCTTATTGTTGTAGTAGCCAGTCATGCTGACATTTTTGTTTTGTTTTTATCCTGATGATCTTTCTTTGAAGATGAATCTTCTGTCACTGTAACTGTTGTAGTCTGCTTATCCTTTCTAGTGGGAATGTCCCACCTCATAAGGTTCTGGATGGAACTCAGGATTCCACCAAAGGTCCTATACTCTGTAAAGGATTTGCATGAGGCCTATTTCAATGGGCAAGTTGTAAAACCCCTTTTAGGTATGCCAATCAGTTATAGGCTGAAGGCAGGCTTACAAGTTTTCTCTAATCATGTTTCCCAACATTCCTTTCTATCC
>NW_006408520.1:26129084-26142795 GCF_000296735.1 Chrysochloris asiatica | reverse complement strand
CTTCTGCCACAAATTCCCCCAGCTGTGAGCTTTCCAACCTTCTAAGTATTCCTTTATATGTGGTTCAGAGTTCTGGGACCAGCCCCTGAGCCTGCTTGGTTGGGTATTCTGTGTTGTTGTTAACGGAGCTCTCTGCTACACTTCCACCTGATCCGCCATCTTTTTGTTCTCTGGCCATTTGGTTTTAAGTGGAAACTCTCTCTGTAAATTTTGAAGAGATCTGTGTGCATGCATAGTAGAACCCTCCAAGGGTGGGGCTGGGGTGTCCACTAGCTCAGGCACCCTTATAGTCACGAGATGGAGGTGCTCAGACAGCCAGGGACCAATGAACAGATACCAAAAGAAAAGAATGTCCACACCTTTATGTCCACAGTTCTGTCAGGCATCCGTGGCTGCCCTGAAACTTCCACCGCTTGGTCTCACCCAAGATGGTGGCTCCTGGAGCAGCTGAGCATCTTGAATTAGAAAGCAATGGATTTCTTGCTTCTGATACAAATTCTCCTTGCTATAAGCCTTTCAACCTTCTAAATATTCCTTTATATGTGGTTTAGAGTTCTGGCACTATCCCCTGAGCCTCCTTGGTCCTGTATTCTGTGTTGTTGCTGATGGAACTCCTTACTGAACTTCCACCCAATCCACCATCTTGTTTGTTCTTATAAAATCCTTTTAGTAAGTATTTATATCATTTTATTTTTCAATAACAAAGTTTAGTTTTATTATTTTATTCATTCTGACAATATTTGCCTCTTCCACAGCACTTATACCAGTGTTGTCTAGTAGAGATGTAAGTCAGAGGTAGCAATATGGTAGACTAGGCAGTAATGTAATACAGACCTTCTACAACAAAGATTTGTTTTTGTTGTTAAGTGCCATTGAGTTGGTTCCTACTCATAGCAAACTTGTATAGGGTTTCTGAGGAGCAGTTGGTGAACTTGAACCGTTGATGTTATAGTTGAAGCTGACCTTACAGTCCAGCATGTTAACCTGCAGTGCCACACCAGGACTCCACAACAAAGAAAATGAAACAGATGCAAATGACAGTCCTGGAATCCTGAGCTTCAGATGAAGGAGTTAAAAAGTGGTGTGAATGCTTACTATGAGAGGAAGCTGCACAGATGTAGCAAAAACCCCAAACAAACAAAAAACAGACAAAAATTATCAGATTGGTGACTTGTGCTGGCTGACCAGATGCAGTGTGGCAATCTTAAAATTTTTTGAGCGGCTTCAGAGACAAGAGAGTGTGTTGATATTACAGAAACATACCAGAGACTCATGGAGGCGAGGATGTGATTATTGTCTTGTTTCTCATATTCCTATGGTGACCAGAGGGGTGACCATCTCCCAGTGAAGCTCCAGCTCTCCCAGCAGTGAGAGGTGTGTGGTAGTGAGTCGCACAATTGTTAACCCCATCCAAGTGTCTGGGGAGCTATTTGCACCAACCCTGGCACCTGGAATTGGAGACCAGGTTTTGTTTTTTTTTAAAGCTTATAATTATGAACAGTAAATGTTACTAGAAATACTTTTACCTTCTCATCATTTTCATAATGTGATCCTTGAACTGTTTTCATATACTTGTTGCAAGTAATATTTAAATCTCCTTATTATATCCTCTAAAAGAAAAGTCTTAGAAAGGAGTTGGAAAAGAGGGAATGACTCACAAGGGCCATTGACCACAATGCCGCTTGAAAGAGTCTTGGTCTTGGATTGGCTGAAGTTGTATGAGCAGCATCCTTCAACTTGTTCTACAAACTCCTGGGTGAGCTCTTCCTCCTCAGCTTCAGGTGAATAAATAAGATGCTTTCTCAGAGCAGGTTGGTCAAAGATAAAGCCCTTCTTCTTGGGGAAAACTTCCGGATACACAATCAAGGCTTATTAAAGCTTTTAGTTTTTTGGTCAGTACCTATGTTGCTGTTGTTAGGTGCCTTCGAGTTTGTACCATTTCACAGTGAAACTATGCACAACAGAAAAAAACACTGCCTTGTTCTGGGCCAACCTCACAATTATTGCCACCCTTGATCCCATTGAAGCTGCTATATTGCTAATCTATCTCGTTGGGGGTTTTCCTCTTTTTCTCTGACCCTACACTTTAACAAACAAAATATCCTTTTCCAGATAATGGTTCCTCTTGACAATATGTCTGAATTATGAGAGATGAAGTTTGGCCATCCTGGCCTCCAAGGAGCACTCTGGCTGTACTTCTTCCTACATAGATCTGTTTGTTCTTTTGGCAGCCCTTCACTATTTCAATATTCTCCTCTAACACCATAAGTCAAAAGCATCGATTCTTCTATGGTTTTCCTTATTCATTGTGTAGCTTTTACATATATATATATGAGGTTATTAAAAATATCATGGCTTAGGTCAGGCCACCTTATTCCTCAAGTTGACATCTTTTCTCTTCAACACTTTTAAAGGGTCTTGTGCAACCGATCTGCCTAATGAAATATGTCATTTGATTTCTTGATTGCTGCTTCCATGAGAGTTGATAGTAGATCCAAGAAAAATGAAGTCATTGACAATGTCAATCTTTTCTCCATTAATAAGAATGTTGTTTATTGGTCCAGTGGTGAGGATTTTTGTTTTCTTTACATTGAGATGCATCCATACTGAAGGCTGTGGTCTTAGATCTTCATAAGTAAGTATTTTAAGTCCTCTTCACTTTCAGCAAGCAAGGTTGTTTCATCTGAATATCACAGGTTGTTAATGAGTCTTCCTCCAATCCTGATGCCACATTTTTCTTAATTTAACTCAGCTTCTTGGATTATTTGCTTAGCATACAGGTTGAATAAATATGGTGAAAGAATACAATCTTGTTGCACACCTTTTTAAATTTTAAACCATTCAGTATTCCCATGTTCTTTTTGAACAACTGCCTCTTGGTCCAGGTACAGATACCTCATGAGCACAATCAAGTGTTCCAGAATACTCATACTTTGCAATGTTGTCCATAGCTTGTCATGATCCACACAATCAAAAGCCTTTGTGTAGTCAATGAAAGCACAGGCAAACATCTTTTTGGTATTCTCTGCTTTCAGCCAACTTCCATAGAACATCAGAAATGGTATCCCTCATTCCATATCCTCTTTGAATGTGGCTTTAACCTCAGGTTAGTTCTCTGTCAATGCATGCTTGAAGTCATTTCTCTATTACCTTTAGTAAAACTACTCGCATGGGATATTAAAGATATTGTCCAATGATTTCCACATTCTGCTGCATCACCTCTCTTTGGAATGGGCACAAATACGGATCTCTTCCAATCAGTCGGCCAGAGAGTTGTCTTCCAAATTTCTTGGCAGAGATGAGTGAGTGCCTTCTGTGTCGCTTCACTTCTTGTGAAAGGTTTCAATTTTTATTGCATCAATTCCTAGTACCTTGTTCTTTGCCAATTCTTTCAATGCATCTTGGACTTCTTCCTTCAGTATCATTGGCTCTTGATCATATGCTACCTCTTAAAAGGGTTGACCATCAACCATTTCCTTTTGGTACAGTGACTCTTTGTATTCCTTCCATATTCTTTTGATACTTTCTGCATCATCCAATAATTTGCCCAAAGAATCCTTGAATAACGAAAGTCGAGGCTTGAATTTTTTTCTTCAGTTCCCCCAGCTTGAGAAATGCTGAGCATGTTCTTCCATTTTGGTTTTCTGACTCCAGATCTTTGAACATTTTGTTGTAATATTTGACTTTGTGTTCTCGAGCTGACCTTTGAAATTTTCTGTTCAGATCTTGGAACTCCTCATTTCTTCCATTTGCTTTAGCATCTCTACACTGGAGTCAAGTTTCTGTGCCTCTTCTTACATTCATTTTGATCTTTTCTGTCTTTCTTGTTTTCCTAATGACTTTTTGCTTCCTTCCTGTATTATATTCTTGATGTCATCCCAAAATTCTTCTGGTCTTTGGTCTTCAGAGTTTAATGCATCAAATATGTTCTTCAGATAGGAGAATAATAATAGTTCAACCTCAGATTAATTACCACAAACAATTATTTCCTCAATATAATTTTAACAAAGGCAATATAAAGAGATAACAATTAGCTAATGATGGACCAGGAATAATGAAAGAAATGTGGTAAACAACAAATTTTTTCTCTCATAGGAGTAATTAGATTCAACTAACTCAACCAAGTAATGTTTTCTCATCCTCTAGTACTTCTCCAAGGAGCTCTGGTAGTGTTGTTATGAGTCGAGCTGCTAGCCTCACAGTCAGAAGTGTGAAATTACCAGCAGTTCTGTAGAAGAAAGATGATACTTTCTGCTCCTGTAAAGATTTACAGCCTTGGAAACTCTATGCAGGGTCACTATGAGTTGGAATGCACTCTACGGTACGCTATCAGCACTGTACTACTTTCAGAAAAATATGTATAAGATATCATAATTTTTAACACCTACACAGAAACGGTTATTTTTGGTATTATTATCTCTCTATTTGGTACCCAGAAACTAGTCCTAGAATCCTGGTTTAGCTTCAGTGAAATCTCTAAGTACTCATCAGAAGTGATAGGTTTTCCGTTTGCTTCTAGAAACAGGGACAAATCTCTCAGTGTCCATGCAAAGCTTGGAAAGAAGCTCACAAAGTCAGCTGAGTCACAACCTTTACCATTAGCAGGTGAGGATTTTGACCGGATTTGATCTGTCAGCTCAGTAACATAATTGAAATGTTAATTTAGGAAAAGCACAGAAAAACATAGCATTTTTATGCTACATTTTCTTCCAATGCTTATCTGAAACAATTTGCTTTCTCTTCATTCTATCATTCATTTATTCCGCAGACATATTTTGAGAATGTTTATGAACCAGGCACTTGTCTAGTGGTTAACATTATTTCAATACATAAGATAGTGCATTCCAATAGTTTACCCCTTATATCAGAAGTACAGACAATAAACAAGCAACCAAAAATATAATAAAATATCAGCTAGAACTAGTAGTTTGGTGCCATTGAGTCAGTACCGACTCATAGCTATCTTATGCACAACGAAACGCTGCCCGGTACTGGGCTAGCCTCACAATCATTGCTAGGCCTGAGCCCATTGCTGCCACCAGTGTCAATCCATCTCATTGTGGTCTTCCTTTTTTTCTCCAACCCTGCAATTTACAAAACATGAATCTTTCTCCAAAGACTGGTGTCTTCTGACAATGTGTCTGAAGTATAAGAGATGAAGTCTGGAAATCCTGGCTTCCAAGGAGCACTTAGGCTGTACTTCTAACACAGATCTGTTTGCTTTTTGACACTCCATGGTACTTTTAATAATCTCCTACAACACGATAACTCAAATGCAGCAGTTTGTCAATGGTCTTCCTTATTCATTGTCCAACTTTCGCATGCATATGATGCTATTGAAAATACCATGGCTTGCGTCAGGCACACCTTAGTTCTCAAACTGACATCTTTGCTGTTGAACACATTAAAGAGTTCTTGTGCAGCAGACTTGTGTAATGTGATACGTCAATTGATTTCTTGACTGCTGTTTCCATGAGTGCTGATAGTTGATCCAAGAAGAATGAAGTCCTTGACAACTTCAATCTTTTCTCTGCTAATAAGAATGTTGTTTATTGGTCCTATGGTGAGGATTTTTGTTTTCTTTACATTGAAATGCAACCCATATGGAAGACTGTGGTCTTTGATCTTCATCAGTATTATAAGTACTCTTCACTTTTTGCAAGCCAGGTAGTATCACCTGCATATTGTAGTTTGTTAATGAGTCTTCCTCCTGTTGATGCCATGTTTTTCTTCATATAATCCAGCCATTCAGATAATTTGCTCAGCATAAGATTTAATAAATATTGGTGAAAGCATACAACCCTTTCACATACCTTTCCTAATTTTAAAACATTTGGTGTTCTCTTGTTCTGTTTGAATGAGTGCTTCTTGGTCTATACGCAAGTTCCTCATGAGCCCAATTAAGTGTTCCAGAATTCTCATACTTTGCAATGTTGTCCATAGCTTGTTATGATCCACACACTTGAAAGCCTTTGTGCATAGTAAATAAAGCCAGGTAAACATCTTTCTGGTATTCTCTGCTTTCAGCCAAGATTCAGCTGATGTCAGCAATGATATCCCTCATTCCACTTTCTCTTCTGAGCCCTGCTTGAACCTCTGGAAGTTCTCTGTCAATGTATGATTGCGGTTGCTTTTGTAGTATCTTCAGTAAAACTTTACTAGAATGGGATATCAATGTTATTGTCCTATGATTTCTGAATTCTGTCAGGTCACCTCTCTTTGGAATGGACATATTTACAGATTTATTCCAGTCAGTTGCCCAGGTACCGTACCTGTCTTCAAATCTCTAGACATAGATGGGTAAGTGCTTCCAGTGCCATATTAGTTTGTTGAAATATTTCAATCTATATTTCATCAATACCAGGGGGCCTTGTTTATTGCCAATGCCTTCAGTGCACCTTGAAATACTTTCTTCAGGGTCATTACTCTTGATCATCTGCTACCTCTAGAAATTATCGAACATCGACAATGTCTTTTTAGTACAGTGACTGTGGAATTCCTTCCATCTTATTTTTATGCTTTCCGCATTATTCAATAATTTACAAAGAGAATCTTTCAATACCACAAGTCGAGGCTTGAATTCTTTCTTTTGTTCTCTCAACTTGAGAAATGCTGAGCATGTTCTTCCCAAAAGGAAAGAACAAATATCAGATAGTGATAACTTTGTCTAGAAGAAAAATGAGGTAAAGAATAACTTTGTACATCCTCATTTGCTGTTAGTTTATGTAATTGTTCAGATAGTACTTTCTGAGTTGATATTTACAAGAAATCTGAATTATGGAATGAATCATCCACAAACGAATCCATTGGAAGAGCATTGCAGGCAATCTTTAAATAGGCAGTAAGTGAGTGTGTCCAATCTGTAGCCAGAACACCAGTAAGGCTATGACCCATTACCAGGAAAAACAGGAGCCAGACCTTTTAAACTTTGGAAGTCATATTAAGGAAAGGAGTCTGAATTTTATATAAATTTAAAGGAAGCTATTTAGGGAAGGTGATCGCTACGGTTTTCTTTGAACTTGACTAGATCAGGATTCTCAGTGATTTGACGGTTTAGATGTAGTCATCTCTAATGATGAGATCTAATATTATGTGATCATCTATAATGGTGAAATATTCTATGAACAAGCAATCAATTGAAAGGAAGTTTCTGCTGGTGTGTCATCTACTTTCAGTGTATTGAACTAAGTCAAACTTGTGGATTTCTGCTGGGTGTGGATCCTGCATCTGGTTTGTCATTTGACCTTTGGTTTTTTGAACTTGAGCCAGTGGCTCAAGTTGCCTTCTCTATTGTCTTCTTATCTTGGAAGTCATCAGCAGCTTGCTATCTTACCTGGCTGACCTGCCTGCTCACCATCTGACCTGCCTATCTTAGTTCATCAGGTCTGTAGCTATGTAAGTGAGAAGTCTCCAGCCTGACACCTGTCCCAAGCACTTGGGATTTTCCCTGTGACACTGTGGGTTAATGACCCGTACTGAAAAGTCATTTGAACTGCAAGGTCAGTGGTTCAAGCTCACCAGCTGTTCCTCAGAAATCCTATAAAGGGTCACTGTAGTTTGTAACCAGGTCAAAGGCACTTAATGGTAACAACGAGCATGTGAGTCATACCCTTGATATAAACTTCTCTTTATATATATGCATAATAAGCTTCACTGGTTTTCCTTCTTTTTAGAACCTAACTTGAGACAGTTGGGTAGTTGAAAGAGCATATGGTCTGATATTTGTTTTTGAAAGGTTATTATGACTGGTGCAAATTATGTAAGAATCAAGAATATAAACAGAGAAAGCAATTAGGCAGTTCAGGAGGCAACCCAGAAGAAAGGTAATGGAGGGCTTATACTAGAGTTATGATAATGGAAGTTTTGAGGATCAGTCTGGGGAAATGTTTTTGAAAGTGCCGATAACTGGATTTAATGATTACTAGTTCTTAGAGTTTAAGGAGCTCTGGTGGATCTGTAGAATAAGCACTGGACGGCTATCTGCAAGGTCAGCAATTCAAACCCTCCAGCTGCTCTATGAAAGCAAGATACAACTCTCTGCTCTTGTAAACACTGCAGCCTCAGTAACCCCATGCATGGTTACTATAAGGTGGAATCAACTTGATGATACAGAATTTGAGAGTATAAGGAAAAACATCATGCAGAATGATTCCAACAGTCTAATTATCACTAGCATGATGATATGAAAATTTACCGTGGTAAGGAAAACTGGGTAAGATTAGGTATATACAAGCAGACTAAGAAATTTTACTTGTATATGTTTAGTTTGAGATGGGTCTTACGCATCTAAATGGAAAAGATGAGAAGGTTGCTATTTATACAAGTTTTAAAAGTTGAGAACAGATAATTTGACTAGAGATATAAATTTGATGGTGAGTCATATGTAGATGATATGGAACAACTGGAGACTGGGTAAGATCACCTAGGGACCCTGTATAGGGCTTCTGAGGAACAGCTGGTGGGTTTGAACTGCCAAATTGTGGTTCAAGTTTGAAAGAAGTAAAAGATTCTTTTTTTTTTTTTGCCCCAAATGCTGTTTAAAAACTAACATGAGGACTAAGAACTACTAGATGCAGAAAGTGAAGATGACCTTAGCAAAAATCAAAACATTAACTAATTGCATGTGAACTTTAAAACTGATTTTGTAGAAATAGTGAAGCTACTGAATATAGCCCAGACTTGGTAACGCAGGAAGGTGGAAGAAAAATTAATTAGGAAGTAATGGAACTGAGAGATCAGAGTTTTGGATAAGTATCTATTGGATGTTGAAATGTTTAGAAAGATCATGAATTAGAAGCTAAAATTTGTTAACATATCAGTGGTTTGTTTGATGAGAAGTTGGTAAACGAACACAATAAAAAATGAAACAAAGTGTAAGAGTATGTGCTTAAAAGCATCTTTTCTTATCATTGAAAGCAGAAAAAGAAAGTATCTGGAAGATAGTATGAAAGTAACAAGGAGCAAGTATGACATCTAACTAATATATGTTGTTGTTTTTATGTGCCATGGAGTTGGTTCTGACTCATAGTGACCCTGTACAGGGTTTCTGAGGTTGTAAATCTTTATGGGAGCAGAAAGCCTCATCTTTCTCCTGCAGAACAGCTGGTAGTTTCGAACTGCTGACCCTGAGGTTCACAGCCCGATTCATAACCAGTATGCTACCAGAGTTCCTTCTAACTAATATATGGGACCTGTTAAATACAAGGTAAAGGAGAGAATACATCACCATTTGAGACCACATGATGGGCTTGAAAGTGAAATAATATTGGTAGGGGATAACCAGGTTAAAAGTAAACATTTAGAGAAAATGGTAAGTATATTTGGATTTTGTTGAAGGGAGAATTAAGTTCTAAAGGTCTTTGAGGGTTTGAAGATTAGAGACTAGTTTAGTTCAGAGAGGGGATGTACAGAGTTCTGTGTAGTTGAAGATTATTTATGGCCAAGTAGGTTCAGAATTCTAAGGGTGACTGAGGAAACTGACATGTTGAGAATAATGGGATTCTTTATAGAAGGACTTATGAATTCTCCTAAAGTTGTACAACTCCATACTTTGTGATATAATGAAGCAGCTCTTTTCTTGACTTGGGGATACTTGGGACAACAAAAAGGATACTGTAGTTGGTCCATGGCCTGTTGGTTGATGGTTCCCATGCTATTGTATACACAAGTGCTACTCATTAGTATTGCCAAAGCAAAGATCCAGGAATCGTTCCGGTTGTCTCCCTAGAAGTCAATGCAGAGACCACATAGAAGAATGACTAAGAACATGTGCTTTGGAATAAAATAGATCAAGTTTGATTCTCAGCTCTGTCTCATTTTATAATGTAGACTTAGGCAAATCATTTCCCTACACATGATTTATTTTACCTCTGTATAGTGAGTTCTTTGATATTTAATTTAAGGTGTTCTGAAAATAAATGTTACTGTATATAAAGGCATATCATAGTGTTAAGCACATAAATAGTTGATAAACATTGCTATTATGATCAACTACTAATATACAAAAATGTCTCCTGAATGTGACCCTATTCTATTGCACTGACATGCCACAGAAGGAACTTATTTGACAACTATTGAAATATGCTATTTTAACAAAAGTGCTTTTTGCCTAAAACTTTTAAGAGTAGTAATGCATCTTTTTTTTTTTTTAATGAAAAAAAAAATGCTGTTATCAGACTTTGACTTGTCCTCTTACTAGTACATCTGCTATGGATAAGGCCATTCTTATCACCTCTTTGGGAGTCCAATGTAAAAAGTCAACATAGGTTTGTAAAACATCTAATCAGCTTTAGTGGCACTTCCAAAAGGTTCAATAAAACATTTTGTTATGCTATATGTGAAAGGTACATAACTGAAAAATCATTAGACATCATGAACTCCATAACCTAACTAATTAACCTTATTATTCCTCTCTTTGTTTATGCCATGGGGATCTGGGTACATGTTATGGATTGACTTCCAAATTAATACTTTATCCTCAGAGGTTATGTTTTCTTTATGTGCAAAGGTAATTTTTACTAGATAATGAACTGCATCCAAAGCCAAAGTAAAGATGAGGAATAACACACTGATATAATCTACTGGAATCATAATTCAACATTTGAGAAGTAATACAGAAGGAACAAAGCAGTATGTAAGTCATGGCAGGCATGGTACCATTTGAGGTTGGGAGCAACAATAGTCATCTTAGTTGCCATGGGCAGCTGTGAGAAATCATTCAGCAATTTCAAACAAACTGCCACAGATGCTATTTTCAGGAGATATTTCACTGACAAGGAAGGCTATCTGGCATGAGTATAATTTAAAAGATTTATTTTTACCTTCTATACATCTCCCTGTCCCTCAGTATCAAGCAGAACTATGGCATTGTTTGGTTTATTAGGATGAGGCACACATCACATCCAAATTCCCTTGGTGTGCGACTGCCTTGTGGAGCCCAGAGAGAAGCTTGGAAAGCATGAATCAGATATTTTTGAATGAAGTGTTAATAGAAATTGGTACTAGATATTGAAATAAAGAAATAGCTAAAGATCAACTTGTATTGATCTTAACTACAACCAGAGAATAATGAAATTAGATTATCAATACAGATTGTAACATTTTTCTTTATATCAAGTATCTGTACAAGCTAGATATTACCACATAAATGTCTTAGATTTCATTTTTATCTATATTAATTTTTATCACTGCCTCTTTAATCCAGAAAGATTCATTTATACCATGAAAAGAGGAAAATTAAAGCAAATGGTAATGCAAGAGTGAGCTCATTCTTATCCTCTCTAACAGAGTGAAGACAAAAATTTCAACCTTAAGTTAACTTTCAATATTTATTCCACCTCTAAACTTTCACTTTTAATCAGCATAAATGATGTTGGGTAGTGTGAGTGAACAGAAGGTACTGGCTTGAGCTTTGGTGGTGCCACTTACCCTTTTTCTTCCCAGCCAACTTGTTCATCAGGTAGGATTTGCTTGTGCAGTAGAGGCCCACAATAGCCACCACCACAACAGGTTGTGTAATGGCAGACAGGGTCTTCAAAGATTCCTGATTAGCTGTCAGTTTCCCATTTCTGTTCTCAATGAGGTACACTGGGTCTGGCATATGGATCTCAGAGGTCATGTCCAAGATGTTATCTTTATCTATAAGGGAAGGTTAGATGGAATGCAATTTCTAGACAGTTAGCTTAGCTATAATATTACAAGATGGACTGAAGTTTTATTTTCTATCCTTGAACTTTGTTCCCTCTTTCAGTTTTAAAACTCCTTGGGGGCAAATTTCTGTTTTAAGATCCGTATGACATTGAAGTAAAGTGGGTATCATTTCAAACTAGATTGTTATAACATTAGGATGCTTAATGCAAAATACATGGTAACCACAAATATTTGAAAAATATTATAATATTTTTATGGGTAGAACACACAATTCAACAAATACAATTTCTCCGGTGTACATTGATCGTTCACCAAAGAAATTATCTAAAATTATACACAGTAAGAGAAGGAAATAAAATGAGTTCTTAGCAAAAAATCAATAAAAGCAATGGAAGCAATAAAAGAAATTAAAAAAAAATGTGATCTTTAGAAAACAGTGAAATCTTAGAAATTATTTGTTACCACTTATTACTTTAACTGTAAATGAATTAAGCTATCCAATCCTAAAGAAGAGGTTGACAATAAAAATTAAAACAAATGTTTCAGCTATATACTGTTTACAAGATGAAATTTATTTTTGATTCAGAGACACAAATAGGCTGAAAGTAAAGGTATGGAAAAAGATATTCCATGCAAATAGTTAACAAAGGACAAGTGGGTATCTATAAGTTAAAATAGAGTTTACCAAGTGACAAAGAGGGTATTGTATATTATCAAAATCACTGATACATTAAGAATATGCAACAATTATTAAAATGTATTCACCTAGCAGCAGAACCCCAGAAGATAGGAAGCAAGCATTGGCAGAATTGAACAAAAAAGTAAAAGTAGAAAGTTCCCCAATAATACTCAGAAATTTTAATAAACCAATTTTAGTAATGGGCAGAATATCTAGAAAAAAGATCCGTATAGATGTTGAGGATTTGAAAACACTATAGACAAACCAAACTTAACTGATTATATAGAACATGTAAGTCAACAATAGCATAATATACATTTTTCTCCAGTGCACATGGATCATTCTCTAGGATAGACTGTATGTTAGTCAACATATCAATTCACTCTAGATTTAAAAAGACTTAAATTACACAAAATATTAATTTTTTTCTGATCACAAAGATTGAACTTAGTACTCAACCACAGAGGGAAAACTTGAAAAGTCACAAATATGTTGTTAGAGAAAGGTACAACCAGGAGGGAGAAAGAATAAAGAAAGGGAGAAAGAATCAAGACTGGATTGACAATTATTCAGAAACCACAGAGCTTGCAAAGCACAAGTGAGGCATGAAGTATAAATTAGCAAAAACACTTAACATTTAGTGAATAGTAGGAATTTCTATCCTTTTCTACCTCAGGAAGCCTGAAAGATACAGAAGCCCACAAAACACAAGCCCCACCCTTAGCACATGGGGCAGGAACTGTAACAATTCATATGAGCAGGCTGTTCACCTCAATACGGCACGTCAGAGCAAGCCCTGGGTCTCAAAGCAGAGTCTTGGCCGTGGCACCCATCTGTGAGAAATGAGCAGCCAGCCAAAGGAATGAGGAAGGAACATCTGAAACTGCAAGATGTCAATAATTCAAGGAAACCACTGAGTCTATCTACCCCTACATGTTCCCTGGTTTTTAGCCCTACGTTGTTGTTGTTGTCAGGTGTCATTGAGTCAGAACCGACTCATAGAGACCCCATGCACAGCAGAACGAAACAATGTCCGATCTTGGGCCAACCTCACTACCGCTGCCACACTTGACTCCGTAAATGATGCCACCTGGCTGATCCATCTCGTTGGGGGTCTTCCTCTTTTTCTCTGACCCTCCATCTTACCCAGCAAGACATCCTTCTCCAGTGGCTGTTCCCTCCTGACAATATGTCCAAAGTATGAGAGACGAAGTTTAGCCATCCTGGTCTCCAAGGAGCACTCTGGCTGCACTTCTTCCAAAACAGATCTATTGATTCTTCCAAAACAGTTCATGGCACTTTCAGTATTCTCCTCCAACACCACAACTCAAAGGCATCAATTCTTCTATGATCTTCCTTATTCACTGTCCAGCTTTTGCATCC
>NW_006408520.1:26116400-26127369 GCF_000296735.1 Chrysochloris asiatica | reverse complement strand
TAAACGAAACTCCTTCTTGAAACTTTGTAAGCAAGTCACTTTGTGCATTTATCGCATCCTCATTTTAGGTAGCCAATGTCTAACTTGCCCATCCCTATCTACACTGTGTACAAAGCGAATAGCATTGATACTTGATGTGAAGACTCCTTCCCTTTCTGTTGGTATTTAGAGTTACTAGCTCCATGAGTATAAGTCAAGTTCATCAAATTGTAGCAATTTACCCTTGTTTCCTTTACCAAAAATTTTTTTCTTTTGTAATCTTACTCTAGTTGAGTTCTGATTATCTGCAAGTTTGGGTATTCTTGTGCATCTCCCCTCACTTCATATCAGCTGGATGCTTCACTCTTAGCTCTAGCCCTCTGTGACTATGTCCTTGTCCATTTGCTCAAGTGTCCCCAGGTCTCACCACATTTTGGACCAACCAGCCCTTCCTCTTCTCTCCCTCATCTCCAGGTCAACAGGAGTTAATAGACTGTAGTTGAACTCAGCCCATTTCTTTATTGCTGTCTTTCCCATCTTCCACTCACCAGTAGACCTTTGTGGTCACCAGCAAGCTAACATGCCTGTTCATGTATTCCCTTTGAGTTTCAGTCTTAAAGGGGAGTTTGTCCTGAAGAAACTTGATTGCTTACCTTGATGGCTTCCTGGCGAACAGCTTGCCTATTCTTGTAGTAGCCAGTCATACTGACATTTTTCTTTGGGTTTTTCCTGATGATCTTTCTTTGAAGATGTGTCTTCTGTTGCTCTAGCTGTTCCAGGCTGGACTGCTTGTCCTTGCTAGTGGGAATGTCTCAACTCATAAGGATCTGGATGGGACTCAGGATTCCACCTAAGGTCCCATACTCTGAAAAGGCTTTGCAAGAGGCCAATTTCCCTGCGCAAGTTCTAGAACCCCTTTTAGGTATTCCAATCAGTTATAGGCTAAAGACAGGCACAAATTTTCTGTAAGAGTTTCCCAACTCTCCTTTCTATCACACTCAAGTGTCTGTTTTACAAGAGAAGGCAAGGAACCCAATATTCATAAGACAGTCAAGCATTTTAGTATTATTTCCCCTCTTCAAACTATGCTGAGATCCCTGTATCGCAGAGCCCTGTTGTTCCAAGGCTGAGCATGCATTACTCTTTACCTTTGTCCCACATAGGTCATACAAACCTGTTTCAGTGTTCCCCTATCTATCTTGTTCTTTCACCTCCTCACCTTTCCTGTACTGCCCTCCCCAACACCTGAACTAAACCCTGACTCCAACCCCGCTGTTGTGGTTAAGTTATATTCCATTAACTCTTACCTCCATTCAAGACAGTCTATTTTATCTTGTTATCTACCTGGCCTTTTCACCACTTGGATCTCTGTTCTTCTGTGTTTACCTTTTTTCACATTGTAATTGTTTTGATCATAGACTGACCTCCCAGATCCTCTGTTCTTATATTTTAGTTTTGTTCTTGACTTTTCCATTTGTCAACTGAGTTCAGGGTGATGCTGCAGTGTAAGTCATTCTCTGGTTATTTTCTGTTCTTTTTGGTTCTCAGTCCAAAGAGCTTCTTTCTTCTTCTAGTTGAATTCTGATCATCCAGTCAATAAAGCCAGGTCAAGTGGGTATTATCTGCAATTGTGGGTGTTCTTATTCATATGCCATCTCTTCTTATCTGCTGGACACTTCACTCTCCACTCTAGTCCTTTGTGGCTATATCACTGACTCTGGGCCCAAGAGTCCCCAGGTCTTGCCACAGTGCTGGCCAACCAGATCTTCACCGGGGTTCACAAGAGTCTATTGAATGTTGTAGGGCTTAGCTCACAACTTCATTGCTGTTTTTCCCTCACTTCCCCTTATGGGTGACGAATGTGGTCACCAATCAGAGTGTGTATTCCCATTGAGTCTTAGTCTTGGAAGTGGGTATTGTTTAGTGTTTTGATACATTTTATAATCATTTTTCTGAATTCCTTCCAGTCATTTCCAAAGCCTGCCCATCTTCCAGTATGGAGTGTAGGTCTACTTCCAGCTCATTTGCCTCAGTCACTTTATCTCATTTCTGGACATATGTTGATATAGTCATCTGTTTCTGTTTTTTGGGCACATTCAGGGGTTATCTGAGGCCTTAATACTTAGGTGGTTGTGTATTTTCATATTTTTTTATGCTTTCTGATTGCCTCCAGGTAGATGTGATCAGGAAATGGG
Source organism: Chrysochloris asiatica (assembly GCF_000296735.1). Taxonomy (NCBI): domain Eukaryota; kingdom Metazoa; phylum Chordata; class Mammalia; order Afrosoricida; family Chrysochloridae; genus Chrysochloris; species Chrysochloris asiatica. Next base: position 26,125,195 of record NW_006408520.1, on the reverse strand, counting down.
CTTCCCTTTTCACTCTTCTTCCTGTTGAAATTTCAAGATGAAATTGTTGGTCGTTGTGACTTAGCTCAGGGTTTAATTTTTGGTTTATTTCCTTTTTAGTCTATCTGTCCCACTCCACAATCCCCGTTCAGGCCTTCTTCTTTTTGGTAAACAGTTCAGGGCTGGCTGTGGCCATTCTGCACTGCTGTTTGGTTTAAGTGGAAACCGTCCCTTTCAATTTCAAGGAAATCTGTGTGCATGTGTAGTAGAACCCTCTAGGGGTGCGAGTGGGTTGTCCACTCACTCGGGCACCCCCTTTAGTCACCAGAATGGAGGTGCACAGACAGCGAGAGACCAATGAACAAATACAAAAAAAAAAAAAAAAAAGAATGTACACACCTTTATCTCTGCAGTTGTGTCAGTAGTTTGTGGCTGCTCTGATCTTTCCCCCACTTGTTCTCACACAAGATGGCAGCTCTGGGAGCAGATGAGCATCTTGAATTAGAAAGCAATGGAGTTTTTGTTCTGCTACAAATTCCCCTAGCTGTAAGTCTTCCAACCTTGTAAATATTCCTTTATATGTAGTTCAGAGTTCTGGGACAATCTCCTGAGTCTGCTTGGTCTGGTATTCTGTGTTTGCTGATGGAGCTCCTCATGGCACTTCAACCCGACCTCTCATCTTGTTTGTTCTCTTTTTTTTAAGGTTTTTATTGTGGATTGAGTCAAACTTTACAGGGCAGATCATCAGGTTTACATTCAACAAATCATACACCTTGTTTCATAACAATGATTGTAATCCCCTCCATGTATCATCAGTTAACAGTATTTTTCTCTCTATTCACTTTAGTTTTTGTTTTTTTTAACACTCAGGTATATATAATATTTAAAACACCAAAGGACACATTCTGCAAATGTGCCTCCTAGCCATCAGCTCTTAGTCCCTCTCTTTCCATGAATCTAGAGTCCTCAGCTGCTTCTCTCTCCATGTCCCCATATCTGCCTCCATTTCTGGTGTCTCTGCTTCCCTGGATAAGATCTCAGATTGCATTTGTGCTCTTCTTCCTTGATGGTCCTAGGGTCCTTTTTTTCTGGATGGTAAGACTGACTACTCCCCCGTTTTTGTTACAAAGCTTCTACCTTTACAACCGTGACAGTTGTAATTAGTCATGATAACAATTACTCACTATTGAATTATAAAAATCTTATCCCTATCTCTTTTAGCCAGACCCATCTAGACAAGATGAAAACTATTCAGTGGTGACTCTTTGTTCCCCCACACACTATCAAACTAAAAATTCCCTTGAAACCTTGTAAGCCAGTCACTTCGTGCCATTATTACCCCCTCATTTTAGGTAGCCAGAGTCTAAGTTGCCCATCCCTATGTGCCTGTTTAACAAGGGATACTATTGATATTTGATGTGAAGATTCTTTCATTGTCTGTTGGTATTTAGAGTTAGTTACTACCTCCATGAGTATGGGTCAGGTTCATCAAATTGTAGCATAATACCCTCGTTTCCTTTACCAAAATTGCTTTTTTCTTTTTCTTTTTTATCTTCCTCTAGATGAGTTCTGATTATCAAGCCATCGAGGCTATGTCAAATGGTTACTATCTGCAAGTCTGGGTGTTCTTGTGTGTATCCCCTCACTTCATATCAGTCAGATGCTTCACTCTCAGCTCTAGCCCTCTGTGGCTATATCCTTGTCCATGGGCTCAGGTGTTCCCAGGTCTCACCACACTTTGGACCAACCAGCCATTCTTCTCTCTCTTGCCTGCAGGTCAATGGAAGGCTATGGAACGTGATTGAACTCAGCCCATTTCTTCATTGCTGCCTTTCCCCCTCTTTCACTCACCAGTAGACCAATGTGATCGCCAACAAGCTAACATGCCTGCTCATATGTTCCCTTTGAGTTTCAGTCTTAGAGGGGACTTGATTACTTGCCTTGATGGCTTACTGGTTAACAATTTGCTTATTCTTGTAGTAGCCAGTTATACTTCCATTTTTGTTTTGGCTTTCTCCTGCTGATCTTTCTTTGAAGATGTACGTTCTATCACTCAAGCTGTTCCAGGCTGGCCTGCTTGTCCTTTCTAGTGGGAATGTCCTACCTCAGGAGGTTGTGGATGAGGCTCAGGAGTCCACCTAAGGTCATATACACTGCAAAGGCTCTGCAAGAGACCTATTTCCCTGGGCAATTTCTAGAACCCCTTTCAGGTTTTCTCATCTGTTACAGGCTGAAGAGGAGCTTAATGCTTTCTGTAATCATGTTTAGTGACATTCCTTTCTATCACACTCAAGTGTCTATTTTACCATAGTAGGCAAGGGAAACCAATATTCAGAAGACAGTCAAGCATCTTAGTATTATTTTCCCTCTTCAAACTTGTTCCTTGTATTTCAGAGCCCTGTTTTTCCAAGGTTGAGCATGCATCATTATTTTCCTCTGTCCCATTTAGCCCAGGAGAACCTAACTCAGTATTCCCCTATCTACCGTGTTCTTCCACTGCCTCCACCTTTTTGTGGGAGGGTAGATATGCTTCTGTCCTTAAAGTCTATTTTGTCTGATATTAATATAGCTAACCAGCTATTTTAGGAAGTATTTATATCCTTTTATTTCTCAATAAAATACAGTTGGGTTTTATAATTTTATTCATTCTGATAATGCTTGCCTCTTCTGCAACACGTATGCCAGTACTGTATAGTAGATATGTAAGTCAGAGGTAGCAATATGGCAGACACTCTACAGCAAAGGTTTATTGTTGTTGTTAAGTTCCGTTGAGTTGGTTCTGACTCCTAGCGACCCTGTATATGGTTTCTGAGTAGTAGCTGGTGAGCTTGAACTGCTGACTTTGAGGTTCAAACTGACCCTGCATTCTTACATGTTAACCTGTAGTGCCCCACCAGGACTCCACAACAAAGATAAGGAAAACCAAATGAAACAGATGCACATAGAAGTTCTGGACTCCTGAGCTCAGGTGAAGGCATAAAGAAGTGAAGTGAATGTTTATGTACTAGGAGAGGAAGCTGATCATATGTAGAAAAAAAGGAAAAAGCCAGATTTGTGACTGTGCTGGCTGACCAGTTGAAGCATGGCATTCTTAAATTTCTCGGAATGACTTCAGAGAAAAGACAGTGTATTGATATTGCAGAAACACCTTGGAATTTCTCCTTCAGTATCATTTGTTCTTGATCATACACTAACTCTTGAAAGGGTTGAACATTAACCATTTCCTTTTTGTACAGTGATTAGATATGCTTGTTTTACTCTGTATATTTCTCCATCTTCTTTTAATGGTTCCTGCATAATTCAATAATTTGCCCAGAGAATCTTTCAATAATGAAATCGAGGCTTGAATTTTTTCTTCAGTTCCACCAGCTTGAGAAATGCTGAGTGTGTTCTTCCCTTTCAGTTTTCTGACTCCAGATCTTTGCACATTGTTGCCCTGTCTGTAATAGGATAATATCCATGTGCCTATAAAGAAGACCAGTTAATACCACTATTTTTCAAATATGCACCAACCACTAAAGCCAGTGAGGATAAAGCAGAAGAATTCTATGAACTTCTTCTATCTGAAATTGATCAAACATGCAATCAAGTTGTATTGATTATTACTGATGATTGGAATGCAAAGGTTGGAAATGATGAGGAATGATATTTAGAAACCTCCGAATAATTGACAGAAAAGTCAAGGAAACAAAGACGATATGAAAATACTGCAGAACAAACAAACAAAATAGATATAGGTTTGAAGACAATACAAAACCTGTGATTTGAAATTAAAAATATTAATACTAAGTTTTCAGATATAGACACACATTGAAAGGGCAAAGGAGTAAAATTGAATCAATGGAAGTCTCCCAAAATGAACTTAAATATAAATCTTTCAATACTGGTAAGCTAGAAGAACAATTAGAATAAGAATGAAGAAATCTGAAGAAAGCCTAAGATTCATGTGGAACACCAAGAAGAAGAGTAACTTATTGGTGTTAAGAATTCCAGAACAGGAGGAGAGAAAGAAAATAATTGAAGAACTGTTGTAAGAAAACATCCCTAACATTATGAAAGATGAGAAGATAATCATTCAAGCTGAATGAACCCCAAACAGAAGAGACTCCAAAAGAAAGTCAACAAGACATATCATAATCAAACTTTTCAAAATCAAAGACAAGTAAAGAAGCCTGAGAGCTACTTGGAAAAAAAATGAAAAGTCTGCTAAAAAGGAAAACCAACAAGACTAAACTCTGATTTCTTAGCAGTAACCTCGCAGGTAAGAAGGCAAAGGGAATATATAAACAAACTTCTGAAGGAAAACAAACAACAAAAAAACAAGAATTGTATACCTAGCAAAACTGTACTGCAAACAAAATGGTGAAATTAGAACATTTCAAGATAGACAGAAATTTAAAATAATTTTTAATAACTACACAAATTTTACAAAAATACTAAAATGAGTCCTTTGGATTGAGAACCAACATAGCAGACAGTAATCTGAGACTGGCATACATGGAAACACCACCTAGAATTCAATTCATTTGTAGAAGTATCCAAAGTAAAACAAACCTTCAAAACTGACAAACAGAAACCAGGGATATCAATTTGTAATTATGAAAGCCACAAAGCAAATAGAGGGAAAAGTGTAGTTACAGAGCTTCCAAATGGTGAGAAAATCAAGTAAATTTCAGGATAACACAGACTGTTTTAAACTGAGGAAGAAATGAATAAGTTACTAGGTAGCCTCAAAGAAAACTGATAAACTTTTGCATCAAATTAAGAATAAAGAAAACCATAAATATTTAGTAAACATTAAAACAACAGTAGTGAAATTAACAAGAAAATGCACACACAAAATGAACTCAGAACATAAAATTATGTAGAAACAAATAAACTAACAGCACCACTAAAAACACACACAGAAAATCAACTGCTATCAATTCTATATATTTATAATTACACAGAATGTCAACGGATTATATTGACCAGTTAAAAGACAGAAAGTACCAGAATAGATAAGAAAACAAGATACTTCAATATGCCGCCTAAAAGAGATAAACTTTACATACAAAGACAAAAGTAGATTTAAAATGAAAGGCTGGTAAAATATATTAAGCTAGTTACAATGAAAAAATGAGCAGGTTTGGAAGTATTAATTTATGATAAAACAGACTTTAAGGCAAAAACCAACATAAGAGACAAAGAAAGACATTATCTCATCATTAGGTGAGTAAATTGAACAAGAGGATATAACCAAGGGAGAGTGGCTGTGTGCTGAAGACCTAGGGGCAGGCTTGCAGGGTATACCTTTTGGTTGCTTGATGATACATGGAGGGGATTGCAATCATGGCAATGAAACAATATAGGATAGGATGAATGTAAAGCTAATGCTCTCCCATGTAAACTATCACATAATTCACAATACAACATTAAAAAAAGAAAAGACATAACCATAAAAAATATTTATATTCCCAGTGAGACAGTCTCAAAATAATCAAATTGTAATAAAATTTAAGGAAGAAATATACAACTCTCCAATAGTAGTAGAAGATTTTAATATACCACTTTTGATTAAGAACAGAACAACTAGAAAGAGACTTAACAAACATAGAAAAGAATTAAACAACTGTCTCAACCTACTGACATCATAGACTTATATAGAGCATTCAACCCAACAACAGCAAAGTACACATTCTTTTCCAGTGTGCATGGAACATTCTCCAGAATAAACCGTATGTTAGGCCACAAAGCATACCTCAGTAAATTGAAAAAAAAAAAAAAAAAAAAAAAAATTTGAAATACTAAAAAAGCATCTTTTTTTCTGGAAAATTAGATATTTGTATGATATAAAATTAGAAATCAACAATGAGAAGATCAAGGAAAAAATTCAAATGCATGAAAATTGAATAACACCCTGTTTTAAAGTTACTATGTAATTAAACAGATTAAAAAAAAATCAAATAAAAAATTCCATGAATCAATTAAGATCGAAAACAGCTTTTGGGCATACTAAAAAAAAAAAAAAAAAAAAAAACCCACAGGACACAACAAAAACAGTTTTAGAGGTCACTATTTTAGTGTGTCCCATGAGACAGTAAGTTGGTTCTCTGAAAGAATTAATAAAATTGACAAACCATTGGCAAATGCAAGAAAAGAAAAGACTATGCAAGTAACATCAAAAAGAAACTATATGAGTAATATCACAATAAAACCAGCAGAAAAAAAAATGAAAATAGCAGAATACTATGAAGAAATATACTCTCAACAAATTTGAAAATCTATAAGAAATGGAAAACTTTTAGAAAAAAAAAAACCATGACCTACCTAAATTGACACAGAATTAAGTAGAAAACTGGTGGACGCCATCCTGCGAATGGCGGATGCCATCCTGCCAAGGAGCAGAACTGCAAGAAGCCTTATGCATGACAAGTTCATTGTTTATCAGAGTGACAATGAATGCCCCCCTTGGTTAGCAAAGCTACAAGGGATGATTCATGTAGGAGACCTGCAGTTTCTTGGTTTCCCTTGGAATAATAGTTTATTTCTGATTTCCCTATAAGAAGTTTTAGAAAATCTTGTATAATCATTAAATACTTCAAACAAACCTCACGTTATAATAGTTGCCTTTCACATTAACATTAACTTTCACACCATATTCAATCTTATATAGTTATAAAAATTGTTTTTTACATTAATAATAAGTTTTAACATTAGAAATAACCACACTAGCTAAAGTTTTAGCAATTCAAGCTTAAAATTGTAAGAAACATTCCAGGTGGTTTTAGTCAAGGACATTAAAACTTTTAGAAAGCAGCTTAGGAGACAGTCAAGGGAAGTGAGAGCTTGGGAACAGAGGCAAGAGTTTGATTAGAAGTTTTGAGAAATTGTTAGCGTGAGAGAATTACTGCTTTGTTCTTAATTATGAAACTTTAGGGTACTTTTATGTTCTTGTTTGAATTGTTTGATCAATTATATGTATGCCCAGTTATACTAAAAATTATGTTTTTGATTGTAAGCTGCAACTAATGAGTCTATAGAAAGTAATAATTGTTGGTAAAGTTGGAAATTAAGATGTAGAACTTTGTTTAGAGGATTAGAGAGAAACAGAGTCGCTCACAGAAGGCAGACGTTATCATGGTAACTAAGGAGTAACTAAGGAGTATACAGATGCAGGAATGTTTGGTGACCTTGTGTTCCTCTTGTACCATTGACGTAACAATATAATATTTGATTGATTTGTAACTGCTTGTACGTGACTGTTATAAGATCATTGTATATTCTAAATGGGATATAAGAAGCAACAATTTTGAAATAAACAGTCAAGGCAGCAGCCAGAGAGGAGTCATCAGAAGATAGTCATTACCACCATCTGCCTGAGACTCAAAAATGACCCATTGACTCTTTGAGTGTTTTTTAATTTTTATCATTCACCGAATCTGTACCCGCCTCCGAGGTCTCACAAAGTGTTGAGGCTGGTTCCTGGCAGAAAACTTGAACAGACTGATAACAAAGAAGAAATTGATGACGTCACTGTAAAATTCCCAACAATATAAAGTTTGGGCCCAGATGTCTTTAGTGGTAAATTCTGCTTAACATTCAAAGAAAAGCTAATACCACTTCTACTCAAAACTATTTCAGACTATAGGAAAGGATGGAAGGATGGGAAACTTCTAAATACATTTTATGAATCTAGCCTCATTCCAGGCGAAAAAAAAAACCACACAACAACAACCAAAAACACAAATTACTAAGGCTTCTGGTTTGGCAGAGGCAGAGCAGAGTCAGGTAGGACAGGCGCCATTGGGGAGGGGCTGAAATCCCAGAGACGTGGCTCTCACAGAACAGCACCAGACTCTGGAACAATCAGTTCTTCTGTGTGCCCTGTCTCTCTGGTTTCCCTCACTCGCAAATCTATATCCGGAAAAGCCACTTGTCTCCTCTCCCCTAGCATCTCAGCCCCAATAGTTTCCCTGGGTGCCTCCGATTTATCAGACATCTATTCTACTAATATTACTATCAACTCAACAACCTCCTAGATTAGCCCACAACATACTTGGTTTGCCTGTTCTGATGGTTTTAAGACTTGCATAACAGGGTCCACCTGTAATGTACAGAAATATGTACATTAGTGCAAATTTTGCCCCTAATCTATGCTTATGGAGGGGAAGAAGGATTCAACCTGATTGAGCCCCCAGGATTATATGCTACAAACGAGCCACTCCTACTTGGATTATCAGTTGCTGGCACTACTGCCCTAGGCACGGCCACCCTTATAAAAGGTGACATGGACCTGACCCTACTATCCTCCAGGATAGGCGTCATTTTAAGTGACCTCCAGTACAACAAATTCAATGACCAAATTCAATCCCTAGCGGAGGTAGTTCTCCAAAACCGACGAGGCCTAGATCTCCTTTTCCTAGCCCAAGGCAGCTTGTGTGCAGTCTTAGGTAAAGCCTGTTGTTTCTGTGCTAACTCCTCTGGGGTCATAACTAACACACTCCAGAAGGTCCGTGAAAACTTAGAAACTTGACATAGAGAGAGAAAACCGGCAGAACTGGTATCAAAGACTATTCAATTGGAGCCCTTGGTTAACCTCATTACTTACAGGAATAATGGGCCCCGTCCTATTTCTGATTCTCACCCTAATATTTGGGCACTGTATCTTTAACGCCCTCATTAAATTTATACAGTCCTGAATACAATCTATTCAAAAAACCTAATACAAAAAACACTCAAAGAGTCAATGGGTCATTTTTGAGTCTCAGGCAGATGGTGGTAATGACTATCTTCTGATGACTCCTCTCTGGCTGCTGCCTTGACTGTTTATTTCA
>NW_006408520.1:26114743-26116300 GCF_000296735.1 Chrysochloris asiatica | reverse complement strand
AAGAAGAATGAAGTCCTTGACAACTTCAATCTTTTCTCCATTGATAAGAATGTTGTTTATTGGTCCAGTGGTGAAGATTTTTGTTTTCCTGACATAGAGATGCAACCCATACCGAAGGCTGTGCTCTTTGGTTTTCATCAGTAAATGTTTCAAGTCCTCTTCACTTTCAGCAAGCAAGCTTGTATCATCTGCATATGGCAGGTTGTTAATGAGTCTTCCTCCAATCCTGACGCCACGTTTTTCTTCAAGATATAGATGAAAATTTCTCAACAAAATACTGTGTTGTTATTGTTGTTAAGTGCTGTCGAGATCGTTCTGACTCATAGTTACCCTATATAGGATTTCCAAGGTAAGCTTGGTGGTTTTTCACCACCAACTTTGAGGTTAGCTGTCCAGTACAGATTGTCTATTTTCATTTTTTTTCTTAATTTGAAACATAGGTTATTTAGAAGCATACCCATATTTATTATTTTTTTGCACTTATGCCACAGTTCTAATTATCTTGATTTCTAATATATATTACATTTGATCTCTGGCCTTTGAAAATTGTTGATTATATTATACCCTAACATATGGTCAGTTAAAAAATAATTTATATTGACTTGAAATATGTACTGTGCAGTCAAGTCCTTAAGGTTATTTTTGTTGTTGTTAGTCATGTTGCTCATAATTTGTTTCACTGTTGTTGTTTTTTTTGAGAAGTAGAGTTTGTGTGTGTGTGTATATATTTAACGAATGTATTTATTGTTTTTTCTAGAAAATAACATTCATGGTAAAATCTGTTAGGATTGTAATTTTATCTTTTTCTTCTATTGTATCTCTCAATTTGCCTTACGTAAATTTGAAATCATATGATTGTACATGCAAATTTAAAAGTGTGTTTTTATGGAAAATTGAAACATTTTTCATTACCGCTAGCTAGTTAGGATTTTTTTTTTGAAGTTTTTTTTTTTTTACTTTTTATTGAGAATTGGATGAAGGTTTACAGAGAAGATAATCATTTTTTTAAAAGTTTTTATTGTGGATTGAGTAAAAGATACAGGGCAGATCATCAGATTCAACAAATCATATACATAGTTTCATTACAATGATTATAATCCCCTCCATGTACCATCAGTTAACAGTATTTCTCGCTATTCACTTTAGCTTTTAAAAAAAAAAAAACAAACAAATACTCAGGCAGATATAATAATTTACACTTCTAAAGGGCACATTCTGCAAGTTGGCTTCCTGGCCACCAGCTCTTAGTTCCTCTCTTCTCATGAATCTAGAGTCCTCAGCCACTCCCTCTCTCCATGACCCCATCTCTGCCTCTGACTCTGGCATTGCTGCTTCTCTGGATAAGGTCCAACATTCTACTTGTGCTCTTCTTCCTTGATGGTCTAAGGGTCCTCTGTTTCTGGACTGTAAGATTAACCACTCCTCTGTTTTTGTTACAAAACTTCTACCTTTACAGTTGTGACAGTCACAATTAGTCATGATAATAATTATTCACTATTGAATCATACAAATCTTATCCCCATCACTTTTCACCAGCCCCAGCTAGACAAGATGAAA
>NW_006408520.1:26098547-26102953 GCF_000296735.1 Chrysochloris asiatica | reverse complement strand
CACGGCCACCCTTATAAAAGGTGACATGGACCTGACCCTACTATCCTCCAGGATAGGCGTCATTTTAAGTGACCTCCAGTACAACAAATTCAATGACCAAATTCAATCCCTAGCGGAGGTAGTTCTCCAAAACCGACGAGGCCTAGATCTCCTTTTCCTAGCCCAAGGCAGCTTGTGTGCAGTCTTAGGTAAAGCCTGTTGTTTCTGTGCTAACTCCTCTGGGGTCATAACTAACACACTCCAGAAGGTCCGTGAAAACTTAGAAACTTGACATAGAGAGAGAAAACCGGCAGAACTGGTATCAAAGACTATTCAATTGGAGCCCTTGGTTAACCTCATTACTTACAGGAATAATGGGCCCCGTCCTATTTCTGATTCTCACCCTAATATTTGGGCACTGTATCTTTAACGCCCTCATTAAATTTATACAGTCCTGAATACAATCTATTCAAAAAACCTAATACAAAAAACACTCAAAGAGTCAATGGGTCATTTTTGAGTCTCAGGCAGATGGTGGTAATGACTATCTTCTGATGACTCCTCTCTGGCTGCTGCCTTGACTGTTTATTTCAGTTTCCCGCAACTGCCAATGGAAAAATCATGGTGAAAAGGAAAATATTGTGATTTGGAAAATGGTCAAGACATGGGAATCCCTCTGCGGCCAACCCACCCACGTGGAGGTCAGAGGGCGAGGCCAAAGCCAGTCCAGCACAGGGAACCAGTGCTAAAAGAGGTGCAGTGACATTTGCAAAAGGAGGTGTGTGGTGATTCTAAACATTTTTCCCTCCTCTTCCCTGTTGTGCCTTCTTTGCCCAGCCTGGACACCTTCAGGCGGGTGGGTGGGCACTCCCAAAAAAGTTCAGCATTGAGACCAGAGCTTTCCTATGGCACAGAAAGAAAGGGCCTTATCGACCCAAGGGCAAATTCTTTGGCTGCTGCTTTTGACTTCTGTCTGTGGGTCCCAGCCTAAAGTTAACTTGTGTGGAACCCTTGCCTATCCAGCAAGAGAAAAAGCAGGTTTGGACTGACAGACAAACCATATGAACAATCTGTAAAACCCCAACATAAAAAGATGCAACTATTTCAAGATTTACACTGTGCAAATACACATACCTAACTGATGCTCGGAGACAAAAATAGTTAACAATCTTTCTCCCGTTAACTTCTCATTATCTATCTGCGCACCTCTATGGTGGTGACTGGAAGAGAGACTGGAGTGAGTGGATACCCCCACCCACTACTGGAGGCTTCTACCGTGCACATATACTGCATGTGTAGCAAGGCAACTGGCCAGTCAGCCACAGTTTAATTTTTGTTTCAAAGTAGTGGTTTTTGTCTCTGGTTGTATATTGCTTCATTTTAGGGGCCTTTTGATCACACATTTTTCCTGGAGGTGAGAGCTTTTTCTCCCTATGTTATCCAAGAAGAATCAGCAATCATGGCCATATAGCCAAGCTACAAGCATACCCCATAATATTACACCATTGAGACAAGAGCCAATAACAGCTGCTAAGCATTACATGCAAAAAGTAAAGCTCATCTCCTGATCATATCCACCAGGAGACACCCAGTAAGCTTATTAACACAGCAACAACATCCATTTAAGCATTAAAAATCCACATAACCATTGGAAATGATGAACAAAAAACAACAAAAGATATCAAAACATGGCAAAAACCAGAAAAGAGTAGCTGAGACAAAAGAGCTGGAGACAGACAAAGGTTTTCTAGAAGAAGAAGAGTAGGTTTTGGATTTGTCTGAGAAGGAATTCAGAAGAATGATATGGAAACAAATTCAAATGCTCCACAAAAAGGGGTGGAGAAAAACAAGGAAGAAGTCAGGAAAGTATTACAAGAGCAATCAAACAAGATGGATACAGCATTGGAAACAATTAAAAACCTGCAAAAAGAGGTTTTATTATTAATCCAGATGATTAATAATAAAATATCAGAGATGGACAATACACTGAAAGGGGAAAGGAGCAGAATGGAAGACATGGAAGCCAGAACCAGTGAGCTAGAAGACAAATCACTCAATATTGTTAAGATAGAAGAGCGAGCAGAAAAAAAGGATAAAAATTCTGAAGAGAGTCTAAGATTCATGCTGGACAACACGAAGAGGAACAACTTAAGAATAATTGACATTCTGGAACAGAATGAATCAGAGAAGTCCACAAAGGAGATAGTGGAAGAGCTTCTGGAGGATAAATTTCCCTAAAATCTTTAAATATGAGAAGATAAACATTCAAGAAGCCAAACATACTCCAGGAAGGATAAATCCCAAAAGAAAATCATCAAGACATATCATAATCAAGCTCTCTAAAATCAAAGACAAGGAGGAAAATTAAAAGCAGCCAGGGAAAAGAGGAATGTTACTTACAAAGAAAAGCAAGTCAGATTAAGCTCTGACTATTCAGCAGAAACCATGCAGCGAAGAAGGAAAGGGGGAAATATATACAAAATCCTAAAAGAAAAAAACTGACAACCAAGAATCATCTATCCAGCACAACTGTCAATCAAATATGATGGTGCATTCCAAACATTCCAGGATAAACAGAAGCTAAGAGATTTTGTCAAAGCCAATCCAGCATTTCAAAACATCTTAAAGGGAGTTCTTTGTACTGAAAACCAGCAAGAACAGACAACAGCCAGAGATTGACAGGCGTGGCAACACCACCTGAAACTCATACAGTGGATAGAAGAGTCCAGAACAGACCAAAATTACAACAATGAATTCAAAGGAGCTGGAAAGTCAACTGACGATCAAAATAATAACAATGTCAAAAAAGGGGAAAAAGTCAGAACAGAGATCCAGGTGGTAAGGAGGTCAGGTTGAATAGGATACAATAGACTGTCTTAAATGGAGGGACAAGTTAGTAGACAAGGTAACCCCAAAGAAAGTTAATACTTCATAATTTACCATGAAAATGAACTTCCAAGCAGAACAAGCAAACATGAAAACTAAGAAGAAACTGACAGGAAATAGCACAACAAACACAAACTCAGCACAAGAAGACATGTAGAACGAAGGAACGAACAGGACTCCCCAAAAATTAACATAATGGTAGCAATTAATTCATACTTATTGATAATTATATTAATGTCAATGGATTAAATGCACCAGTGAAGACACAGAGAGTGGCAGAATGGATAAGAAAACAGGACCCTTCAATATGCTGCCTGCAAGAGACACACCTTACATACAAAGACAAAAACAGACTAAAAGCTAAAGGAAGGAAAAAAATATATCCCAGCTAACTGCAACAATAAACAAGCAGGAGTGGTAATACTAATCTCCGATAAAGTAAACTTTAAGACAAAATCCAGCATAAGAGATAAAGAAGGACACTACCTCATGATCAAAGGATCAATCCAGATAGACGACACAACCATAATAAATATCTGTGCTCCCAATGAAAGAGCACCACGATATATGAAGCAAACCTTACTAGAATTGAAGAAAGAAATAGATAAATCTACAATTATAGTGGGAGATTTTAATACGCTTCTTTTGAAAAGGGACAGAACAACCAGAAAGAAACTCGACAAAGTTACAGAGGAACTAAACAATACAATCAACCTACTTAACCTCGTAGATGTGTGCAGAGCATTCAACCCAACAGCACAATATACATTCTTCTCCAGTGCACATAGAACATTCTCCAGAATTGGCCATGTGTTAGGTCACAAAGTAAGCCTCCATAAATTTGCAAACATCAGAATCCTACAAAGCGTCTTTTCAGACCACAATGATATAAAACTAGAAATCAATAATAAGAAGACCAAGGAAATAAAGTTGAATACATGGAAACTGAATTACACCCTGCTGAAAAGTGACTGGGTAAAAGAAGAAATTAAACATGAATTCACAAAGTTCCTAGAAACAAATGACAAAGAAAACACAACATACCCAAATCTTTGGGACATGGCAAAAGTGGTGCTGAAAGGACAATTTATTGTGATAAATGCATACATCAAAAGGGAGAAAAGGACCAAAATTAACACATTAACACAGGCTCTCCAACTTTTAGAAACAGACCAACAAAGGGAACCTACAGTCACCAAAAGAAAAGAAATAATAAAAATAAGAGCAGAAATATATGAGATGGAAAACAGAAAAGACTATAGAAAAAATCAACAGAATAACAAGTTGGTTCTTTGAAAGGATTAATAAAACTGACAAATTATTGGCAAAACTAACAAAAGAAAAGAGGGAGAGGACACAAATAACTCGCATGAGAAACCACATGGGCGTTGTCAAAACGGAACCAAACAAAATCAAAAGGTTAATAACAGAATACTATGAAGAGTTGCTCTTCATAAGCAGAGATGTCAGCTTGAGGACTAGGGTGCGCCTGACCCAGGCCATTGTGTTTTCAATAGCCTCATATGGATGCGAAAGCTGGA
>NW_006408520.1:26091176-26098447 GCF_000296735.1 Chrysochloris asiatica | reverse complement strand
ATCAATGCTCACAGACCAGGCTGAGGACTGTGTGCTGTGTACACTGACACCAAGTTTATTGTCTCTAACAGTAGTGGCTAATGGGTTCCTTTATTTGTAGCCAGCACATGGCCCAATGGCCATATAACAGGGGAGATCCTTAGCTGTGCTGAATGGCTTTTCTCAGTCCACACTTGATTTGCTTTATGTCCACAAACCCCAACCTTATTCCTCAAACCCAAGTAAACCCTGAAAGAGCATGGGGTTGAAGAACTCTGGAGGAGTGATGTGGACGAGAAAGAAAAAGATCACCCTGAAGAGAACCCACCTGATACCTCCCTAATGTAAATTGTGTTCCAATCACACAAATAGAAATTTCCTGAATCAATACATTAGATTTCAAATTCAGCTGAAGTTGATTTGAGTATTAATCATTGGTACCATATATATGTGAGAACTGGACAATGAAAAAGGAAGATCAAACAAAAACTGATGGTGTTAGCTAAGAATACTGAATATACCCTGGAGTGCTAGCAGAAGAAATGAATCTGTGTTGGAAGAGGTGCAGCCACAGTGCTCCTTAGAAGTGAGGATGGCTTGAATTCATCTCAGTGTTTGGACATGATATCATGAAGGACATAATGCTTCTGTGAAGCAGAAGATCAGTGAAAAAGAGGAAAACCCTCAATGAGATGGATTGACACAGTGGCTATAACGATGGGCTCAAGCTTTACAATGGTTGTGAGGATGGTGTAGAACTGGGCAGTGTTTTGTTCTGTTGTACAAGGGGTTGTTAGCAGTCAGAACTGACTCTATGGAAGCTAACAATAACAACAAAACCATAAATAAGCACTTGATCAGTAAAGCATTGCATTCACACTTATGCTTTGTGTTGGCAAAGTTTATGGCTCAAGAAAAGTACAAACAAAATTATTTCAAACTTAGGGGCAATTGCCTGTTCTTCTGAAGATACTTATGTGACTTGTACTGTGAAGACAGGGAACTGGAAAAGGAATCTCTGTTCTTTAGCTTTTCAGAGTATGATACACCCTGAGACTATATCTACTGGTCTATTCTTGATATCTTGGATCTCGTTTAGAAGTTTCTTGCTCTCTTTTTCAAATCCCTCCAAAAGAAGTAGTTTCTGTTCCTAAAAAGAGAAAGTGATGACTTAAACTCATACAATATAAAATGTATCCCATAAATAATAAATCCATTTCCCTTTCAGAGGTTACATTAATCACTCAATAGCTTTTGAAACTCATTCTCGGAAATCTTGCCTCCCTTAATTTCCATGATATCACTCTGTCCTGAGTCTTTTATCTCTGTCATTAATTTTTTTTAAAAGTTTTTTTTGTTGTTAATTGAGTGATAGTTTACCTGGGAGAACATTGATTTCACACTCATTGTTTCATTGCAATGACTACAGTCTCCTCCATGCTTCATCATTCAACAGTATTTGCTTCTATTCCCTCTGGTTTTTGTTTTGTTTTTGTTTTTGTATGTGTGTGTGTGTTTGTGAGGGATGTACACAAAAACATTCAGGAATATATAATAATTTTAACAACCAAAGGGCACATTCTGTAAGCCTGCCTCCTGGCCACCAGCACATAGTCTTTCTATTTCCATGAATCTAGAGTCGTCAGCTGCTGCCGCTATCCATGTGCTCATCTCTGCCTCTATTTCTGATGTCACTGATTCTCTGATAGGGTTCCACATTATACTCATGCTCTTCTCCCTTGATGGTTCTAGGGTCCTCTGTTCCTGCACTTAAGATTAACTACTCCTTCCTTTTTGTTACAAAACTTCTACATTTACAGTTGTGACAGCTGTATTTGGCCATGATAAAAATTGCTCACTATGAATCATAATAATCTTATCCCCATCTCCTTTCACCCGACCCATGTAGACAAGATGAAAACTATTCACTGGGGATTCTACCTTTCCATGCAATCTGAAACTAAACTCCCTCTTGAAATTTTGTAAGCCAGTCGATTCGTGCCTTTATAGTTCCCCTCCATTTTAGGTAACCAATGTCTAAGTTGTCCATCCCTCTTAACTCTGTAAACAGAGAGGATAGGTCTGCCATTAACTTTTATGGTCATTTTAGTCTAACTTTAGAAATTTCTTGTGTTATACTTTTTTGAAATATTGGTGCCCTGGAATTATCTTCTTGCGCTTCTTCACCCATATTTGGTGCAAACACTGGAGAATTATCACAGTTTTGCCCCACCCTTTTTTGGTCATTTTGCTTTAACTATCATCTATATAGTGTAAAATTTAGGAAGGCAAGAAGAATGGATGAAATCCAAAGGAAAGGTTACTGCATGGTTCTCAGAATTGGAGGAAATGTCTAGTCAAAGAATTAGGTAAAATTACCAGTTTTGGAGGTAGAAGTAACAGAAAGGTGTTTATGAGGCCCTGGTCTGCACTGACAATTCAGAACTGACATCAGACTCAACAGAAGCAGAGTAGGATCTGTAGACAAAGAATTTACTGGCAAACTGAGCACTTAACCAGTGTTGGTAAGTAGTTACATCATTAGGGTTCGTTCTTCTTGTTAGGCAATGTATGGAGATAAAGTCCTGCCATGTATAGCAGACACAAAATTACTATGGACACCCCTCATTAGGAAAGATAGGCAAATATTTTTAAAGGGGATATGACCCAGAAAAGTTACTTGTCTTTTGTAAAATTACAATTTTCTCACTTGAAAAATGAGACTATAATAGTTCCTGTCAGTTATATGAGATATTAATTACAGAATACAAGTAAAATATTTTGTTCAGTGCCTCACAAGAGCCACAGTTTATTAGTGATACCCTGGTGTGACTGTTTCTTAGGAACTGGATTGCTAACCATGAGGCTGAAGGTTCAAATCTGCCAACCACTCCATGATAGAAAGGTGAGGCTGTCTGCTCCCATAAAGATTTAAAGGAAAATCTATGTAGGACCATGAGTCAGGATCAACTCAATGGCAGTGGGAATGGTCAGTGGGTTTATCAGTGGTAACAAAGGGATTTTATCCCAAAAATGCTAGGAGAAGTTTTTGTATTAGATAACCAGAGACCAGATGAACATGCACATGCATGCAGTGTGAGAAAAGATCCTATATTGTTAGGGCTTCTCAGTATTGATTTGAGTGGTATGAAGAGGTTTTAAGAACAGAAAAGGGCATGGATAGAAACACAAAGGAAATGCAAAGTGTAGGACTCATAGACTGGAAAGATCTTTGTATGGGTGTCATGTTCACTCCTCCACTATGTTTGATTCAGTATAATGGAAGAGAAAATTTAGATGACACAATTGAATACCTGAAGTTTCAGAGCAAGGGTCTTCTCTTGTTCTGCCATTAGCTGAACCCTATCACTTTGCATCTTCTCTGTCAATTGTCTCACATGTTCCTGATAGCTCTTTTCTTTCTGTTCCATCATTAACTCATTCTTCTTTTGGAGTTCCTCTAGCATTTTGTTTGCAGCCTCTGCAGATTCTGCTTTTACACGTTCCACTGAGGGGAGAAAAGGGGTAGAAAAGTATCAAGAATCAATTGTTATGTCTTTCATCCTTTTTTTTTTTTTTTTTATGACATAGAAAATTTCTCATGGAAATTTATGGCATGGTTAATAAGAAGATAGATGACCATACATATGGGAGGAGAAAAAAATCATATAACATTAAGAATTATACTTGTTATTCTGTCTCTAGAAGTCCCTAGGTGGCCCAAGTGGTTAAACACTTGATTGCCAGCTGAAAGGTTGGGGTTTCAAATCCACTAGTTGTTCCTTGGGAGATAGGTCTGGTGATCTGCTTTGTAAAGGTCACAGCCTTGAAAACCATATGGAATAGTTCTCTGCACACATGTGGTCATCATGAGTTGCATCTGACTCTATGACAAATGGTAAGAACAATATTTCGTTATACTGATGATTCCAGGTGTCCAACACAGGTAACCTTAACATATCTGGGGCTTTCCATCTACTTAATCTACCTAGAATGTTTTCAGTTTGTTCTCACCTTCAATTTCTTTCTCCTTTTCTGTGAGTGACTGATCAGTCTGTAGAAGTGCATCAGCCACATCTTCTTTGGATTCCAAGTACTTCATCAGTGTATCTTCTGCCTAGTGCAACAGAGGAACTTAGAATGAGGACATGGAGCCTTTGAATAAATGTAAATGTCTGTAATAGTTCTGTTATTCATTTTAAACTTATGTTTGAAATTGGATAGAACTTCAACCTTAATGTTGGAAACTCAACCCTGGAACTCCTTCTAACCTACTCCTTTTCTAATCACACCAATTTTAGAAATTGGTTAATTCTCTTCTCCCAACTGAATGGGTTAAAAACCTGACAGTTATATTGATATGTTTGTTCTCACATATCCCACAAATAATCATGAGCCAATCCTGCTGGCTTAAGCTTTAAAATATAACCAGTACCATCACTTGTCATCCACTGTACATAAGGCCTTACTACTCTAAGATATCATCATTTCTTTCCTGGTTAGTTCCATTAGCTTCTGTGCTTCCTTCCACTCTTGTTCCCCTACAGTCCCTTCTACACAGAACACCCAGAGTTGTTCTACATTATTGTAAGTCTGCCACATCACTCTTATGCCCCAAACCCTTACAGATTTGTACATCATTCCATTTAAAAGTAAGCTTCTTCCAATAGCCTCAAGGTACTTCCCTGTCTAGCCTCTGGCTCCTAATCACTGCTCTGAACCTATCTCCTGTCACATTAGCTCTCTGGCTCTTTTAGAATATAAGCTTTTTTTTTTTGCTAGACATTTCCTTTACTGTTCCCTTTGTCTGAAAGTTTGTTATCCTAGATATTTACTTGACTTACTCACTGTATAACTTCTATGGAGATTGTGCGGATACATTGGCCCATCAGGGATGCCTTTTCTGGGAAATTACAAATTAAAATAACAACACACTTTCTTGCTTTTTTATATCCTTATTCTACTCCATTCCTTTTTTGAGTGCTGTTTATTACTATGACAATGATGGCTAGAGTTCTTCCTTTATGTCTGAATTCTCCTTATTTAACAGGATTATGATTTTTGTTTCATTGGACACAGTGCTGAAAGATACACTGCATTTGCTGTAGCTAGAGTTCTCAATTAATTAAAATATGGTCAGTGACATGTAAGGAAAGGCTTATATGTTACATTTTGGGAATCTCCTTTAAGTGAGTTTACTCACAAGCCTTCTACTCTTCTGCCTTCATCTCTTTGCATTTGTAATGTGCACTCAATGGCTGAAACTTTGGCAGCCATCTTGTACTATAATGTGCCCTTGAATTGGAGGGACTGTCCTGGGACCAAGATGATTGTAGGGTTGTCATATCAACCCTGGACTCTCTCTTCCTGACTGATTATATAAATGAAAGAAAGAAACATCTGTCTTTTTATGTTGTTGTTGTTGTTGTTAAGTGCCGTTGAGTCGGTTCCGACCCATAGCGACCCTGTATAGTGTTTCCGAGGCTGTAAATCTTTACAGGAGCAGTACGCCTCATCTTTCTCCTGTGGAGCGGCTGGTAGTTTCAAACTGCTGGCCTTAAGGTTCGCTGTCTTTTTATGGGTACTGCTATTTTTTTTATATGCTAAAAAATGTGTATAGATTTCCAAACCTATTTCTGAATACACCAGTCTAAAAAAATAATTAAGCTCACAGATTCTGAACTGACTACCTGGGTTTGAATTCCAGCTGCCATTGATTACCTGTGAGTTCTTGGGTGAGTCTTTGTGTTTCTCTGTGTCTCAATTGTCTTATAAAATGTGGATACTAAATATATGAAGTACATAAATGTTAGTATAAGGGATAACTTTTAAGTTAATAAGTGAACTACATAATTATTTTGTAGCCTAGTTCCTAGCATACAGTAAGCTCTATGTATATATTAATTAATATTAGTATTTTATCTGTCAGTCATTTTTCTTTTATTGCCTGTGTCTGCTTGAGAGAATTCAGCTTGTTCTTTTTTTTTCACTGCTGTATCCCCATCAATTTGAAAATTGCCCAGATACAGGCATGCCTGAATAAGGAATTGCTATAAATGAATGCCATAGCCTTTTGAGTGTTCAATCTGTGTTTCTAAGGAGGAAGCCCCTATCTGGCCCAAGAAAGGCTCTCTTATTGGATGAATCTGTGAATAAAACAAAGGCAAAAACATTTCATAACAATCACAATGCCATTTTACTTGTTCAATCTGATGTTTGAAAGAGTCTCCTCAACATCTTCCCAGAAGCAATACCCACTAGGATATTTACCTGTATCCCCTTTCTGGGCACCTCATAGTACTTTTTCACCAACTCCTGTTTCTTCTGAATAAAGAGACGATAACCTCCTGGTTTGGAAAATATTCCCTGCTTCACATCTTCTTCAAGAGGACTAAAAATGTCCTGAAGTAAAGTCTCACAACATTCTTTGGATGCTTTTGCATTCTGTTTACAGTAATCATCTCGCTTTGCTTGTAACTGGTCCTGTGAGGTGATAAAGTAACAAGATGACACAATAAGTAATGAGGAAGATGTTGACCCCACACAAACCTTTTAGAAATGTTTCTCTGGCAAAGATTGTTGTACCAAAATAGGTCCAGATCCCTAACCTTGTCATGAGAAACAAGGAAGAGCCCTAAGAAGTGTAATTAGAGTGAAAAATCTATCTACTGTCTGTGTGATTTCTTGAAGCTTCTCTACTCTAGCTTTCCTGCTTTAGACTGATTCTCAAACAGAGACGCTATTTCATGTGAAATGTATGTCTTTTTCAAGTCTCCAATTTCATTACTAGTTCACTATACAAACACTGGAATCAGACAGGCTTGTATGAAACTCCTGGATTAATGACTGTGATTTTTGTGACAATCAACATTTGTGAATTAAGACTTTCCTGTCTGTAAAACAGTGAGTCCTGGTGGGATAATTGTAGTATCTATCTCATATATTTCTGTGTGAGTCACAACTAGTGGTGCAAAGTATTAAGCCCAGTTCCTTTTCTATTAGTGTTCATTAAAAGCTAGCTATTCAGTACATTTTTAAATAAGGGAATATATATAAAATGTATTGAATATATGTGTGTGTGTGTGTGTGTGTGTGTGTGTGTGTGTGTGTGTGTCACTGTGGGTAATGCACTGTATGCAAGGTTGGTTTGAACTGAAAGTTCGGTGGTTCAAATTCACCAGCCACTCTTCAGATACTCTATGTTGTTGTTGTTGTTGTTAAGTGCCTTCGAGTCGGTTCCGACCCATAGCGACCCTGTACAGGGTTTCCGAGGGTGTAAATCCTTACGGGAG
>NW_006408520.1:26083893-26091076 GCF_000296735.1 Chrysochloris asiatica | reverse complement strand
AACAAAACCTTAGCCAACAGAATCCAGCAGCACATCAAAAAATAATACAACATGACCAAGTGGGTTTCATAAAAGGGATACAAGGATGGTTCAACATTAGAAAAACAATCAATGTAATCCACCATATAAATAAGAAAAAGGAAAAGAACCACATGATCATATCAATTGATGCAGAAAATGCATTTGATAAAATCCAACATCCATTGCTGATAAAAACACTCAACAAAGTAGGAATTGAAGGGGAATTCCTCAACATAATCAAGAGCATATATATAAAACCAACAGCCTACATCACTCTCAATGGAGAGAAACTGAAAGCCTTCTCTCTGAAAACAGGAACCAGACAAGGATGTCCTTTGGCACCACTGCTATTCAATATTGTTTTGGAAGTCTTAGTCAGAGCTATATGGCAAGATAGAGAAATGAAAGGCATGCAAATTGGCAAACAGGAAATAAAACTCTCTCTATTTGCGGATGATATTATCCTATACATAGGAAACCCCAAAGACTCAGTAAAACAGCTACTAGACATCATTGGAAGATTCACCAAAGTGGCAAGGTATAAGATCAACATACACAAATCAGTTGGATTCATCTATAGTAAAAATGACAGTGCTGGAATAGACATTAGGAAAGCAGTATCATTCATTTATAATAGCCACCCAAAAGATGAAATATCTGGGAATAAATGTAATCAGAGAAACAATGGACCTATACAAAGAAAATGACAAAACACTACTACAAGAAACCAAAAGAGACTAACAAAAGTGGAAGAACATACCATGTTCCTTATTGGAAAACTCAACATCGTGAAAGTGTCAATACTGCCTAAAGCAATTTACACATATAATGCAATTCCAATCCAGATCCCTACAACATTCTTCAAAGATTTGGAAAAGACAGTTACAAACTTTGTATGGAAAGGAAAGAGACCCAGGATAAACAAAGCACTGCTTAAGATGAAGAACAAGATTGGAGGCCTCTCACACCCCGATTTCAAAATTTACTACATGGCTACAGTGGTCAGTTCTCCTCCAACACCATAACAAAAAGCATATTGAAAATGACATGAGTTGCCAAAAGAACCAATAATTCCGTTTTGGGAGAAGTACAGCCAGAGTGCTCCTTGGAGGCCAAGATGGCCAAACTTTGTCCTCATACTTCGGACATATTTTCAGGAGGGACCAGTCACTGGAGAAGGACATTATGTTTGGTAAGTTGGAGGATCAGAGAAAAAGAGGAAGACCCCCAACGAGATGGATTGACCAAGTGGCAGCATTGATGGACTCAAGCATGGCAGCAGTAGTGAGGGTGGCCCAGGATCAGGCAGTGTTTCATTCTGCTGTGCATAAAGTCACTACGAGTCAGTACCAACTCGATGGCACTTAACAACAACAACACAGTGGTCAAAACAGCCTGGTACTGGTACAACGAAAGATACCGTGATCAATGGAACAGAATTGAGAATCTAGAAATTAACCCATCTGCATACAACCAACTGAGTTTCGACAAAGTACGTAGGTATATTGCATGGGGAGTAGATAGTCTCTTTAATGGATGGTACTGGCAGAACTGGAAGGCGATATGCAAAGGTTGAAACAAAACTTTACCTCATGTCCTATACAAAAATCAACTCAGCATGGATAAAAGACCTAAATGTGAATCCCAAAATTATGAAGGTCACCAATGAAAAAATAGGGACAAATGTGAGGGATCTTATTAAGGGCACAAACAGATTACCAAACATTTTGAAAACTACACAAACAAAAGTAGACAAAATAAATGATTGGGACATACTAAAAATTAAAAAAACTTATGTACATCAAAAGACTTCACCAAAAGAGTAAAAAGGGAACCCACAGAATGGGAGAAAATCTTTTGCAAGGGTACATCAGATAAAGGACTTATTTCTAAAATGTATAGGAAACTACAAAACCTCTACAAGAAAAAGAGAAATAGCCCAATTAAAAAATGGGCACAGAACATGAACAGACACTTCACCAAGGAGGAGATCTGGGCAGCCAACAAACATATGAAGAAATTTTCATGATCACTAGCCTTTAGAGAGATGCAAATCAAAACAACAATCATCTCATACCAGCAATCACAGCAATCAGAAAAAAAGTAGAGGATAATAAATGCTGGTGAGGATTCAGAGAGACTGGGACCCTCCTACATTGGTGGTAGGATTGCAAAATTGTTCAACCATCTGGAAAGCAATATGGCTTTTCCTCAGTGATTGGAAATAGAAAATACCATACTATCCAGCAATTCTTCTACTTGATATTTACTCACAAGAAAGATGAGCCATAACATGAGTAGATATATGCACACCAATGTTCATAGCAGCACTCTTTACAATAGCAAATAGATGACTAAGTGCCTATTAGTGGAAGAATAGATAATCAAACTTTGGTACATACACACAATAGAATATCATGTTACCTTTAAGAATAACAAGGAAGCTGCAAGCCATTGCATAACATGGATGAACCTTGAGGACATTATGCTGAGTGAAATTAGTCAGTCACAAATGGACAAATATTACATGGGACCACCATTGTAAAAACTTTAAAAAAAAGTACCCACACTAAAAGGGGGAAAAAAAATATTTCCTGGTTACCGGGGTGTATGGCATGTGGTGAGAAGAGGGAGGGGAAGGTGTAGCATAGAGTAGGGAATAAACACAGGATAGTTTGGGTTCTGGGGAGGGGAGACAATATACAAGATGGGAATGGAGAAAGGAAGAATTAGGCAGATGGGAGATCATTTAGGCAGGTTTGCATGGGCTAAGTGGGACAGAGAAAAGAATGATGTAGGCTCACCTTTGTAAGAACAGGGCTTTGGGATACAGGGAATGAGGTATGTTTTGAATGGGTAAAAGAGAGAAAATAATGTTAAGATGCTTGGCTGTCTTTTGAATCTTGGTTTCCCTTGCCTAATATTGTAAAATAGACACTTGAGTGGGAGAGAAAGAAATAGCCAGAAACATCACAATAGAAAGTTGTAAGTCTGTCTTCAACCTATAACTACTGGAATCCCTAAAATGGAGCTAGAACTTGCCCAGTGAAGGAGGCTTCCTGTGGAGCCTTGACATTACATGAGACCATAGGTGAAATCTTGATCCCCATAGAGAATCTTCTGAGGTGGGAAATTTCCACTTGAAAGGACAAGCAGACCAGCCTTGAGTGGCTAGAAGAACAGAAGATACTTTTTTTGAAAGAAAGACTAGTAGGAAAAATCAAAAAGAATAAGGGTAGTCTGATTGATTACTAAAAGAACAAGCAAGTTGTTCACCCGGAATCATCAAGGCAAATGGTCCGGTCCCCTAAGGGAAAACCCCTTTCCAAGACTGAGACTAAAGGGCAATACACGAGCAGGCATGTGGTCTTCCTGATGAGCACATTGGTATATCGATAAGGGGAAATGAGGGGAAAACAGCAATGAAGTAGTGGGCTAAGTCCAACCATGTTCAATAGACTCCTTTCAACTTGGGTTGAGACCTGGTTGGCCAGCATTTGTCTTGACCTGCAGACTTCAGGGCCAAGGGACAGGGACATGGCCATAGAGGACTAGAGCAGAGAGTGAAGCGTCCTGCTGATATGAAGTGAGGGGAGTGCACAAGAATGCCAGTACTTCCAGATAGTTCCCACTTGACCTGGCTTCAATGGCTAGATGATCAGAACTCGACTAGAGGAAGAAAGAAGATGAATAAAAAAAGAGTAAGCCACTACAATTTGATGAACTTGACCTATACATATGGATGTAGTAGCTCAAAAGAGGGAACAAATCTTAACAGTGAAAATCATTCCCACCCCCTCGGTATACAGGGTTGCCATGTACGGGTAACTTAGACATTGGCAACTCAAAACTGGGGGACTACAAAGGCACAAAGTAACTGGATTACAAGCTTTCGTGAGGGAACCCAGTTCCAGAGGGTACCAGGGAAGGTAGTCTCCACTGAATGGTTTGCAACCTGTCTGGAAGGAGCTGGTGAAAGGAGATGTGGATATGACTCTTGTGGCTCAATATTGTATAATTGCTATCAGGACTGACTGTGAGTGTTGGAAATGTAAAGGTAGACATTTTATAACAAAAGGACAAGAGTGGTTGATTTTGTAGTCCAGGAGCAGAGGACTCTGGGGCCATCAAGAGAGAAGAACAGAGTGTGGGATTTTAGTTAGGGAAGCAGTGATGCCAGAGATTGAGGCAGAGACTATGACATGGAGAGATGGAGGGGCTGCGGACTCTGGACTCAGGGATGGAGAGGGGGTGTGTGCTGACGACCGGGGTCATGTTTGAGGGGTGTACCCTTTGGTTGTTTGATGCTTCATGGAGGGGATTGTAATCATTGCAATGAAACTAAATACAATAAGATGAATGTAAATTTGATGTCTCCCATGTAAACTATCACTCAATCCACAATAAAAACTTAAAAAACAAAAACAAAAACAAACCCCTAAAACTATATGGAAACTGTACAAAGAAGTTCAGAAAGTAACTATAAATGATGTTGTCAAGTTCCCTTATGGGAATTCTGGATACCATTGAACCTGAGGAAGCATATTACATACTGGATGAAAATATATTAGCTAAAAGGCTCCACCACTCACCTGTATGATGGATGTACTGTGGTGGCTAGCATGTAGCTGTAATTCTGGAAGCTATATTGCCATTATTTTAAATAACAGCAAGGTGACCCATGTTAGACAGGTTTCAGATGAACTACCAGACTCAGACAGACGAGAATGAAAGGAAGATGGAATATTTTTGAATAATTAGTCTCTGAAAACCTTATGAATAGCAGATATCACCAAAATATTGAATATTAAAACATGATAAAATGCATCAGAATATTGTCAGATATAGTACCTGAAGATATACTCCTCAGGTTAGAAGGCACTCAAAATACAACTGTGGAAGATCAGCCTCCTCAAAGTAGAGTTGACAATGATGATGTAAATGCAGTCAAGTTTTAGGCAACTTCACTTACTGACGGGGAACAACTCAAAATTAGAGCAATAGCTGTAAACATACATTAATAATTGAATCATAGAATGCACAAAATATGAATCTAGGAAAATGTGAAATTTTCAAAAATGAAATGGAATGAGTAGACATTGATATCTTAGGCATTAGTGAACTGAAATGGACTGGTATTGATCTTTTGAATCTGACAATCAGGAATGACAAATTGAGAAGAAGCAGCATCACATTCGTCATCAAAAAGAAGATTACAAGATCATTGTTTTCTGTTATAGGATACTACCCATATGCCTACAAGGAAGACCAGTTAACATAACTTTTATTCAAATTTACATAACAACCAGTAAGCCAGTGATGATGAAATTGAAAAATTCTATCAAATTCTTCAGTCTGAAATTGGTCAAACATGTAATCAAGATGTATTGATAATTGCTGGAGATTAGGATGCAAAAGTTGGAAACAAAGAGGAAGTATCAGGCATTGGGTATATGGCTTTGTTGATAGAAACAAATGCTGGAGATGACACGATAGAATTTTGCAATACCAATGACTAGTTCATTGAAAAGATCTTTAAACTACATAAATGATTACTGTACACATGGATTTCACCAGATGGAATAAACAGAAATCAAATTGATTACTTCTGTGAAAGAGACAATGAATAATATCCATATCATCAGTCAAAACAAGGCTAGATGATGAAAGAGGAACAGCACATCAATTGCTCATCTGCAAGTTCAGGCTGAAGCTGAAAAAAATTGAAATAAATCCACGAGAGCCAAAATATGACCTTGAATATACACCACATGAATTTGCCAATCATCTGAGGGACTAATTTAATCAATTAGACATTAGTGACAGAAGACCAGCACAGTTGTGGGGGAACATCAAGAACATCATACAGGAAGAAATCAAAAGGTCATTAAAAAAGACAAGAAAGAAGACAAAGACCAACATGGATGTCATAAGAGTCTCTGAAACTTGCTCTTCTGCACAGATTTGGTAAAGCAAATGGAAGAAATGAAGAGATAAAAGAGCTGAGTAGAAAATTTCAAAGGTCATCCAAAGAAGACAAATCAAATTATATAATGAAATGTGTAAAGATCTAGAGTTAGAAAACCAAAAGGGAAGAACACAGTCTCTTTTGTCAAGCTGAAGGAACTGAAGGAAAAATTCAAGCCTTGACTTACAATACTGAAGGATTCTATGGGCATAATAGTAAGCCCTGGTAGCATAGTGTTATGCATTGGGCATTTAATTGAAAGGTCAGCATTACAAATCTATCAGGCAGTCTCTAGGAGAAAGATGAAGCTTTTCAGTCTCATAAAGACTTATAGCCTCTAAAACCACATATAGGATTGCTATGGGTTGAAATTGACTCCATACACATCACCACCACCATGGGTCATATATTGACTGATGCAGAAAGCATTGAAATAAGATGGAAAGAATACACAGAATTACTGTAATTAAATAGAAATGGCCAATGTTCTATCATTTCAAGAGGTAGCATATGATCAAGAGGAATGAAGGAAGAAATCCAAGGGAAGGCATTGGAAAAGAACAAGTTTACCAGAATTGATGGAACACGAATTGAAGTCTTTCAACAAACTGATACATAACTTTATAAGGGGGGAAAATCCACACAAAAAAACCTTAGCAATATAGTCTAGATTTTTCTCCTAGTGGGCAACAGTTCACAGCTGTGCAAATCCATTCATGTGTGCAATAGGGCCCTCCAGGGATGGAAGGGTTGTCCGTTCACTCAGGCCCTATCTCTAGCCACCTGAGTGGTGGTGTGCAGACAGAGAAAGGGAAATTGGCAGATGAAAAAAAATTCACATGTGTGTCTCTGAAGATTGGCCTGGTCTCTGTGGTGAAGTTTCTGTCCTACTGTTATATTTGCTGCCCCCTCAGTGTGTTTTTAAAAGGTGTTGGCTTCACACTCTAGTAACTGGTGTGGCTATTACCTTTTATGTTGGGATTTTACAGGGTGCAAATGTGGCTTGGTTGCATGGCCAGACCTGCTATCCTTTGTTAGGTAAGGCAGGAATACAAATCTTACATTTGATTTTGTAACCCTTGGGACCAAGTCCAAAAGGAAGTCAACCAACGCTAAGATCTGTTATTTGGAAAAGTATGTCACATAAATTAAAGCAAAGAGTAGCTTCAAATATGGCCTTGCATTTATATATAT
>NW_006408520.1:26082776-26083454 GCF_000296735.1 Chrysochloris asiatica | reverse complement strand
ACAATGGAAGCAAGACCAGAGAGAAAAGCAATCTACAAAATGTGTGGCTGTAGAGAGAGTAGTGCTGTGTGTACAATCCACTGCTAGATGTTGGTGACGTATGAACACTAACTAGATTTAGTCACTGCTGTAATAGGATTTACTCTACTGAGTGAGATGGACTTTCTTTCACTCAACCATAAACGCTAAGGAATCCAGAGGACAGGGATGGTGGATCCTTAAGTAGTCTACCTCAAAACACCACAGCAACATTTGAAACTTTTATCCATGAGGAGCTTTTCTTGATACCAGAGGGAGTCCTGTGTCTCGAGTGATTCCTAAATCACAGTATTTTCCTTTATACCAAGGTTTGAAACTGACACCCTGCACCTATGCTAGATCAAGTGATCTGGTGCTAGTCAGTGAAAGCAGCTTCTCTGGGTTTTCAGTCCTTCTGCGACGGAGCCTATCCAACCTGACTCTGCCTCTGCCATCACCAGAACCAGAAGTCCACAGGGTTTTTGTTGAAATAGAAAACTGACTCTTCATCTATTATGTCCACTGTGCACAAAGGCGAGCATTTCCCTGAGGGTCCAGGAGTCACATCAATGCTCACAGACCAGGCTGAGGACTGTGTGCTGTGTACACTGACACCAAGTTTATTGTCTCTAACAGTAGTGGCTAATGGGTTCCTTTATT
>NW_006408520.1:26059549-26075496 GCF_000296735.1 Chrysochloris asiatica | reverse complement strand
AGGGTTTCCGAGGGTGTAAATCCTTACGGGAGTAGAAAGCCGCATCTTTCTCCCGCGGAGCGGCTGGTAGTTTCGAACCGCTGACCTTAAGGATCGCAGCCCGATTCGTAACCACTACGCTACCAGAACTCCTTTCAGATACTCTATACAGGGTCTCTATTTGTCAGAACTAACTTGATGACACTGAACAACAACAGTATAACCCTAATGAAGGTAATGTTGGCTGTACTTTATTTAGAAAGTCTGACAGAATAAAATCTTTATCAACAGATCACTCAAGATGACTTCAATGGCAAGCTTTTCCTTTCAGCTGTTGTTGTTGTTAGGTGTCATCAAGACAGTACCAAATCATAGCAACTTTATGCAACACAGAACAAACATTTCCCAGTCCTACATCAACGTCACAATCGTCACTACACTTGAGTCCATTGCTGCTCCCACTCTGCCAATCCATCTCATTGGGGGTGTTTCTGGTTTTTTTCCTGAACTCCACTTTACAAAGCATAATGTCCTTTTCCAATTAATGGTACCTCTTGATAATATGTCTGAAGTATGAGAGATGAAGTCTCACTATTCTTGCTTCTAAGGACCATTCTGACTATACTTCTTCCAACACAGATCTGTTTGTTCTTTTAATAGTCCATGGTACTTTTAATAATATCCTCCGACACTGTAACACAGATGCATCAATTCTTCTATGGTCTCTGTTAATCATTGTCCAACTTTCATATGCATATGAGGTTATTGAAAATACCATGGCTTGGATAAGGCACATGTTAATCCTCAAACTGACATCTTGGTCTTGAACACTTCAAAGAATTCTTGTCCAACAGATTTGCAAATGCAATATGTCATTTGATTTCTTGAATGCTGTTTCCATGAGTGCTCATGGTTGATCAGAGAAAAATGAAGTTTTTGACAACTTCAATCTTTTCTCCATTTATCTTGAGGATATTTTATTGGTACAGTGGTGAGGATGTTTATTTTGGTTACATGCCTATATAAAACTTTCCCACCGTCTTTTTCCATAGATGTAGTCAATTTGATTTCTGTGTATTCCATGTCTATGTGGTCTATGATCTTCATCAGTAAGTATTTTATGTCCTGTTTGTTTTTAGCAAGCAGGGTTGTATTATTTGCTTATTACAGGTTTTTCGTGAGTCTTCCTCCAATCCTAATGCTTTTTTTTTCTCATATAATTCAGCTTCTTAGGTTATTTGATCAGCATAAAGATTGAGTAAGTATGATTAAAGAACACAACCCTGGTGCACACCTTTCTTAATGTTAAGTCAATCAGTGTTCCCTTGCTCTGTTTGAACAACTGCTTTTTGGTCTGTGTACAGGTTTCTCACAAACAAAATAAAGTCTTCTGGAATACTTGTTCTCTACAATGTTGTCCATAGTTTGTCATGATCCACGCAATAGAAAGTCTTTGTGTCATTTTTAAAGAACAGGTGAGCATCTTTCTAGTATTCTTTTCTTTCAGTCAAGATCCATCTTATGTCAGCAGTGATATCCCTCATTCTACCACATTTGAATCTGGCTTGAACCTTGGGTATTTCCCTGTCAATATATTGTTGCAGCTGCTTTTGAATTACCTTTAACAAAATTTTACTTACATGCAATATTAATGATGTTATCAAATGATTTCCACATTCCGTTGTGCCATTACTGTTTGGAATGGGTACAAATATGGATCTCTTCCCACCAGTTGGTCAGGTAGTTGTTTTCTAAATTTCTTGGCATAGATGAGTGAGTACTTCCAGAGCTGCATCAGATTCTTGAAGTATTTCAATTTGTGTTTCATCAGTTCCGGAGCCTTGTTCTTTGCCAATGTCTTTAGTGTACCGTGGACTTCTTCATTCAGTATACTGGCTCTTGATCGTTTGTTACCTCATGAAATGGTTGATCATAAATTCATTTCTTTTGATACAGTGACTGTATGTATTCCTTCTAGAGTCTTTTAATTCCTTCCATATTCTTTTGAGCTTTCTACATCATTCAATATTTTCCCCATAGAATCTTTCAATATTGCAAGTTGAGGCTTGAATTATTTCCTCAGTTCTTTCAGGTTGAGAAATGTTTAGCATGCTCTTTCATTTTGAAATCCTAACTCTAGGTTTTTGCACATATCATTATAATATTTGACTATTGTCTGGTTCTGTCCATTGAGATTTTCTGTTCAGTTGTTTTACCTCCTCATTTCTTCCATTTGCTTTATCATCTGTTTGCTGGAGAGCAAGTTTCAAAGTCTCTTCTGACATTCATTTTGGATTGTTTATCTTTCTTGTCTACTTAATGACCTTTTACGTTTTCCTGTATGAAGTTCTTGATGTCATTTCACAACTCTTCTGGTCTTCGGTCACTAGTGTCTAATTCTTTATATATGTTCTTGAGCTGATTCCTAAATTCAGGTGGTTGTGTTCAACATCATATTTTGGCTCTCATGGAATTATTTTCATTTTTTTTTTCGCTTCAGCCTGATCTTGCATATGTGTAATTTATGGTATGTTACATGGTCTGCCCCAGGTCTTGTTTTGGCTGAAGATGTGGTGCTTTCCTACCATCTTTTCCCATAGATAAAGTCAATTTGATTTCTGTGTATTCTATTTGGTGACGTCCATGTATATAGTAATCTTTCATATTATTTGCGATGAAGACGTCATTGGTCTTGGAAAATTCTATCCTGTGAACTCCAATACCATTTCTATTACTAAGGCTATACTTTCCAACTACTGGTCTTTCCTCTTTTTTGCAAACCTTTGCTTTCCAATCTCTAGTACTGATCAATACATCTTGATTGTATATTCTATCAGATGTTGGTAGAATTCTTCAATTTCATCATCATTGGCTTTAGTGTTTGGTTCAAAAATTTAAATAATAATTATATTAACTGATATTAATCACAAACAGCATTATACTTCAAGAAATACCTTAAAATGTTCTTTTTGATGATGACTGTGGCATCATATCTCTTTAGTTTGTCATTCCTGGCATAGTAAACCAGGTGATTGTTAGATTCAAAATGGCCAATACCAGTCCATTTAGCTCACTAATGCCTAATATATTGATGTTTATACACTACATTTCATTTTTGACAACTTTCAATTTTCCTACATTCATTCTTTCTATATTCCATGTTCTGATTAATAATGGATGTTTTCAGCCTTTTCTCCTTATTTTGAGTTGTACCTATCAGCAAATGAAGGTTCCAAAAGCTTTACTTCATTCTCATCCTCATGGTTAACTCTACTTTGAGGAGGCAGCAGTCGTATTTTGAGTGCCTTCCAAATTTAGGTGTCCATTTCCTATCATTATATTTGACAATATTCTGGTACCCTTTATCATGTTTCAATATTCAATATTCTGGTGCTTTCTGACAGTGTTTCGCTGCTATTAATAAGGTATTCAGTGACAATATATTTGGAAGTAGTCTGTCACTCCTTCTTACTAGTCTGTTTTGTTTGGAAGCTTAGGTGAAATCTTTTCACTCAGGGTGACCTTACTGGTACTTAAAATACCCATAATATGGCTTCCAAATTCATAGCAATAAGCAAGCCACCACAGTACTACAAACTGACAGATAAGTGGTAGTAAATTTAGCCTAAATGGTTGTTATTTTCAGTATCTTGACTATCTATTTTTATCAGGACATCTGATGCAATATTGCATCGTTTATAACATCTTGCCTTGCAAACCATGGGAAGGAATGGCACTTGTTCAGTGGCCATTTGTCAAGCACTATCCTTGCTTAACTTGGAAGCAGGAAGATTTGTATATGTTCTTGAGTAATATTCTCATGATTGTTTTTCTAGGTTTTTGAATTTTTTTTTATGTCTATCAAAGCAAATAATTATTAGTTTTCTTTTTAATAATTATATAGCAAATATACCCCTAATTCCTTCTGGAACTTTTGGTCCACATCCTTGAAGGAGCTCTTCATGAAGACTTCAATGGCCTCTCTCTCAATGGCCCTGTGCAGGTCCAGAAGTTCCTGCAGGGTTTCTGTGGGCAACTGCACCTTCTGGCCCATCTGTTGATCATAGTGGACAATGGCCTTTTGCACTGCAGCTGAGTTCTCTATCTGAGCCAAGGTCAGAACTGCGTTCTCCATGCAGGGCAGATCTCCACTGCTGATGGCATTGACATAGGTCAGTACTAGGTTCTTCAGACCTAAAGAAGGAACAAGAGTATCACTTGTGGGGAGACAGGAGAGCACTCAACATTCTGCTTAGTTCTGAGGATGATTTTTTTAATCAAAGGCTATAGTTTCTGTATGTCTTGAAATGTCACACATAATAGTTTTTAAGGCTTTATTCTGAGAAAGAATACTGATGGAAACTATAGTCAACCTTTAAGTCTACACACATTTATAGCTTTTATTTCCTTTTCTTCTGTCTATTCAAATGGAAATTATTGAAATGAATGATCAGAATTGTTTTTTCCCCCAAGATATTCTGCCTTTATGTCTTTTGTTCATCGTTCTCTCCGTCCCTGTACTCTGTTCTTTTTCTTCTAGCCTCCTTTCTCCTCACTTCCAATTTATGAAAAGGATCATGTAGCATGCTTAGATTTCTTTTTGCGGTACAGGCTACTAGCCCTGTGTCCAGACTAGGTAAATGGATGTTCCTGGATATCCTCTTTCAGAGCTACATGTAGGGTAACTAACTCATTCCAGTTGTCCTAAAACTTTGCTGGATTTAGGACTGAAATACTCATATTTCACAAAAAGTCAGTCGATCAATGAGAACAGCTGGCAACTCTAAATATCAGTCCTTACTGATTCCATATCCAAAACATACATGGAACCTGTGCTTTGCCTATCTCCACTACTATAAAATTTTCTAACACATTCTCATCTATTGTTAAGCCATTGTAAATAGAATCATTTTTTTTAAATTCATTCTCTTAAAAATAAAACAAAAGTCCACTGGTCTCTAGTTGATTCCAACTCAAAGTGACCCTATAGTACACAGTAGACTTTCTCTGAAGGGTTTTGGGCTGTGAATCTTCACAGAAATGAACGACCTCATCTTACTACCATGGATCTGTTGGTGGACTTGAGTCACAGATTTTTAGGTTAGCTTAACCCAGTGTTCCCCAGAACTTCTTAATTGGCTTCCAAATATCACTGCCACTGAGTTGATTCTAATAGATAGTGAATCTATATAGTTCTGGGACTATAAATCTTTAAAGAAGGAGGTAACTTTATCTTTCTCACTGAGAGCAGCTTCAAAGTTTGAACTACTGATGTTTTAGTTAGCAATCCAGTATTTAACCCACTGAGCCCCCTGGGTTCCTTCATTCCCCATGCTGCTGTTAGGGGCCATTGAGTTGGTGATTCTATATAGGTTTAAAAAATATTTTGTAGTAGCAGAAAGCCTCATTGGTCTTGTGGAGTGGCTGGTGGGTTTAAACCACTAACATTGTGGTTTGCAGTACAATGCTTATCCTATGAAACTACCATGTTCTCTTCATTTCCTTACACCCTGCAAAGCACAATCTACAAAGTATTCAGAAAAACTTGTTTAAATAAAAATTAGATAATGTAAGTTTCTGTTTCTGTCTAATCTCCTTCAATACATTCTCACTGAGCTCTGAATAAACTCTAGTCTCTTTGAAGTAATCCACCTTTCAAGAACTATTTCCTGCATCTTTTTATAATTATACTGCACTCTCATTCACTCTACTCATGTACCAATAACATAGTCTTCCTTGTATTTTCTTGAAATTGCAAATTGTTTTCTGCCTTAGAGCTTTTTCATATAAATCCCCTCTGTCTTCAAAGCTACTACTTCCTGTTCTTCTGGTTCATGCCTACCTATATTTAATTTCTAACCTCAAACATCTCTTTTATAGACAAGTATTCTCTATCATTCAGCCTAAATTAAACCACACCTGTGTAAAACCCCAGTCCTCACCACAATCAAGTCAAACTCATTGCTTTCAAGTCGATTCAGACTCTTAATAACCTTATAGTTCAGAATTGAACTGCCCCATAATATTTTGTTGATTGGGATACCTATGAAAACATATTGCCATATTTTTTCTCCTATAAAGCAGGTGGTGAATTGAACTTTCAATCTTTTGGTTCATAGCCAAACACTTTTTCCACCGTGCCACCACGGTTTCCACTGCTCTCTTATGATAGTGTAGTATTTTTATTTGATGTCATTTATCATGAGTTTCTAAACATTTTATTACAGTTCATTTTATCCCTATTATGCTGGAATGAAAATAGTAATCACATTTCGTGTATTGACCATTATACCCATTGGTTAGTATGGTGGTTGATGTATTGCAGGCATTTACTAAATATTATGAATGGATGGATAAAAGAATAGCATGAAAGTTACTGCCAAAGCCTGACATACAAAAAGTATTTGCTTTTTCTTGACTCTGTCACACTATATATTTTATTGAAGAAAATTTCAAAAATGTGGAGCTGAGCAGTTGGTGGATGAAATTACTATAAATGAATTGGCATCTAGGTTTTTTTTCCCACCTTATAATTATGAACTTTAGATGTTACTAGAAATAATTTTAGCTCCTCTTCATTTTTATAAATATGACCCTTGTGTGAGTTTCATATACTTACTAGAAGTAATATTTAAGTCTCCCCTATTTTATCCTCTAAAGGGAGCAAAGGAAAGTCTTAGTAAGGAGTTGGAAGAGAGGGAGTGACTCACGAGGCCCGTTGACTATGATGCCGCCTGAAAGAGTCTTGGCCTTGGATTGGCTGAAGATGTAGAAGCAGAACTCTTCAACTTGTTCTACAAACTCCTCGCTCAGTTCTTCCTCCTCTAGCTGCTCCAGGTGAATAAGGTGCTTTCTTGGAGCGGGTCTGTCAAAAATGAAGCACTTCTTCTTGGGGAAGAACTTCCGGATGCACAATCGAGGCTCATTAAAGCGTTTAGCTTTTTGGTCAGTACCTAGGGGAATAAAAATTGGAGGTAGTTCACCCTCAGATTAATTATCACAATTGTTTCCTGAATATAATTTTCACAAAGCCTATATAAGTAGATAACACTTAGCTAATTATGGACCAGCAATAAAAGGAGAATTGTAAACAACAAAGTTTTTTTCTGAGTGGAGAAATTGAATACAAGTAACTCAACTAAATAATGCTTTCACATCCTGTGGTACTAATTCCAAGGAACTCTGGTTGCATTGTGGTTATGAGTCAGGCTGCTAGCTTCACAGATAGCATTTCTAAAATACCAGCAGTTCCACCAGAGAAAGATGAAGGTTTCTGTTCCTGTAAAGATTTACATCCTCGGCAACCTTATAAAGGGTTGCTATGAGTCAGAATCGACTCCAGAATACAGTACCATTACATAACTACTTTCAGAGAAATAAATAAAAGAAATAATAATTTTTAGCATCTACACAGAAATGGTTATTTTTTATATTATTATCTCTCTGTTTGGTACCCAGCAACTAGTCCCAGACACCTTGTTTTAGCTTCAGTGAAATCTCCAAGTACTCATCAGGAGTGATAGGTTTTCCATGAGCTTCCAGTTCCAGGGAGAAATCTCTTAGTGTCCACACGAAGTCTGGAAAGAAGCTCACAAAGTCAGCTGAGTCACAGCACTCGCTATTATCAGGTGAGGATTTTGACCGGATTCGATCTGTCAGCTCAGTCACATAACTGAAATGTTAATTTAGGAAAAGCACAGAAAAAAAAAAATAGTATTTTTATGCTATGTTTTCTTTCAATGCTTATTTGAAACAATTTGTTTTCTCTTTATTATATCATTCATTCATTCCACAGTTATATTTTGAGAATGTTTGTGAACCAAGCACAGTTTTAGTGGCTAACAGCATTTCAGTGCATAAGACAATGCATTCAAATAGTTTATCCTCTATTTGACAAAGACAGACAATAAACAAACAACCAAAAATATACTAAAATATCAGATAGTACTAGTAGTTAGGTGTCATTAAGTTGGTACCAACTCATAGCGAGCCTATGCACAACAGAAGGAACCACTGCCCTGTACTGGGTCAACCTCACAATCTTTACTAGGCCTGAGCCCATCACTGCCACCAGTGTCAATGCATCTCATTGTAGTCTTCCTCTTTTTCTCCAACCCTCTACCTTACTAAACAAGATATCCTTCTCCAAGGACTGGGTCCCTCCTGACAATATGTCTGAAGTATGAGCGATGAAATCTGGACATCTTGGCTTCCAAGGAGCATTATGGATGTACTTCTTCCAATGCAGATCTGTTTGTTCTGTAGACATGTGTGGTATTTTAAACAATCTCTTACAACACCGTAACTCAAATGCATCAGTTCTTCTATGATCTTTCTTATTCATTGTCCAACTGTTGTATGCATATGATGCTATTGAAAATACCATGTCTTGAATCAGGTGCACCTTAGTCCTCAAAGTGGCATCTTTGCTCTTCAACACTTTAAAGTGGTCTTGTGCAACAGATTTGTGTAATGCAATACATCGATTGATTTCTTGACTACTCCTTCCATGAGTGTTGATGGTTGATTCAAGAAAAATAAAATGTTAGACAACTTCAGTCTTTACTCAATTTATAGAGATGCTATTTATTGGTTCGGTGGTGAGGATTTTTGTTTTCTTTGTATTTACCAAAGGTTGTGGTCTTTGATCTTCATCAATATTATAAGTCCTTGTCTCTTTGAGCAAGGAAGGTAGTATCATCTGCATATTGAAAGTTGTTAATGAGTTTTCATCCAGTTGACACATTTTTCTTCACAATCCAGCTCCTTGGATTATTTGCACAGCATGCAGATTGAATAAATATGGTGAATGACTATAACCCTGGCGCACACCTTTCCTAAGTGAAACCATTTGGTGTTTTCTTGTTCTGCTTGAACAACTGCCTCTTGGTCTATGCACAGGTTCTCTTGCACATAATTGAGTATTCTGGAATTCTCATACTTTGCAATATTGTCCATAGCTTCTCATGATCCACACAATCGAAAGGCTTTGTATAGTCAACAAAGCACAGATAAACATCTTTTTGGTATCCTCTGCTTTCATCCAAGATCCATCTGATGTCAGCAATGATATCCCTCATTCTACATGCTCTTCTGAATCTGGCTGGAACCTCTGGAAGTTCTCTGTCAATGTATGATTGCAGTAGCTTTTATATTATCTTTAGTAAAACTTCACTCACATGGGATATCAATGATATTGGCTGATGATATCTGTATTCCATTGGATTGCCTCTCTTTGGAATAGGCACAAATACAGATCTCTCCCAGTCAGTTGGCTAGGTACAACTTTCCAAATCTCTTAGCATAGATGGGTGAGTGGCTCCAGTGCTGCATTAATTTGTTGAAATATTTCAATTTGTATTCCATCAATTCTCAGTGCCTTGTTCTTTGCCAATGCCTTCAGTGCACCTTGAACTTCTCCCTTCAGGTTGATTGGATCTTGATCATATGCTACCTCTTGAAATGCTTGAACATCAACCATATCTTTTTAGTACAGTGACTCTGTGTATTCCTTCCATCTTCTTTTGATGCTTTCTGCATCATTCAATAATTTCCCCAGAGAATCTTTCAATACTTCAAGTCAAGGCTTGGATTTTCTTAAGTTCCCTCAGCTTGAGAAATGCTGAGCATGTTCTTCCCAAAATGGGACAACAAATATCAGATAGTTATGACTGTTGTCTTGAAGAAAAATGAGGTAGAGATAAACAGTGTGTATCATCATGCGGTGTTGGTTTATATAATTGTTCAGATAGTCCTCCCTGAGTTGATATTCTCACAGAAATCTAAATGAAAGGAGTGAACCACCCACAAAGGAGTCCTTTGGAAGAGCATTGCAGGCAGTCTTTAAGTAGGGAATAAGTGAGTGTGTCCAATCTATAGCAAGAACACCATTAAAGATATGACACAGTCCAAGAAAAAATAGGAAGCAGACCATATAAACATTGGAAGTTATAATAAGGAAAGGAGTCTGAATTTTAAATAAACTTAAAGGAAGCTATTTAGGGGATGTTATAGTTAAGGTTTTGTGTGAACTTGACTGGACCAGGATTCTCAGTGAATTGACAGTTGAGATGCAGTCATCTCTAATGAGATCTAATATTATGCAATCATCTCTAATGGTGAAATCTTCTATGAACAAGCAATTAATTGTAAGGAAGTTTCCTCCAAGGTGTGGTCTACTTTCAATATACTGGAACTCAGTCAAAGCTTGTTGTTTTCTGCTGGGTGTGAATCCTTCATCTGGCTTGTCATCTGACCTTTGGTTTTTTGAACCAGTGGCTCAAGTCACCTTCTCTATTGCCTACTTATCTTGGATGTCATCAGCAGCTTTCTATATTACCTGGCCGATGATCTGCCTGCCTACCATCTGACCTGCCTATCATGGTTCATCAGCTCTGCAGCTATGAGAATGAGAAATCTCCAGCCTGACATCTGACCCAAGGACTTGGGATTTGCCCTGTGGCACTGTGCATTAATGTGCTGGACTGCAAAGTCCTTTGCACTGTAAGGTTGGAGGTTCAAGCTCACCAGGTGATCCTCAGAAAGCCTATATAAGGTTTCTATGGTTTGGAACCAATTCAAAGGCACTTAATGACAACAATTAAGTTGTCAAGGACTTCATTCTTCTTGGATCAACTATCAACATTCATGGGAGCAGTAGTCAAGAAATCAAATGACGTATTGCATTAGGCAAATCTGCTGCACAGGACCTTTTTAAAGTGTTGAAGAGCAAAGATGACAGCTTGAGGAATAAGGTGTGCCTGACCCAAACCATGGTATTTTCAATAACCTCATATGCATGTGAGAACTGGACAGTGAATAAGGAAGACCATACAAGAATTGATGCTTTTGAGATATGGTGTGGGAGGAGAATATTGAAAGTGTCATGGGCTGTGTTGGAAGAAGTGTAGCCAGAGTGCTCCTTGGAGGCAAGAATGGCCAAACT
The DNA here is from genome assembly GCF_000296735.1 of Chrysochloris asiatica. NCBI lineage: Eukaryota > Metazoa > Chordata > Mammalia > Afrosoricida > Chrysochloridae > Chrysochloris > Chrysochloris asiatica. The sequence continues at coordinate 26,064,572 of NW_006408520.1, read as the reverse complement.
TTGTCTCTCATATTTTGGACATATTGTCAGAAGGGACCAATCCCTGGAGAAAGGTAGCATGTTTGGTAAGGCGGAGGGTCAGAGAAAAGGAGGAAGACCCTAGTGAGATGGATTGGCAAAGTGGCAGCATCAATGGGTTCAAGCATGTCAACAATTGTGAGAATGGCTCAGAACCAGGCAGTGTTTCATTCCTTTGTACATAGGGTTGCTATGAGTTGTACCGACTTGATGGCACCCAACAATAAGAACAACAAATGTGAGTCATATCTTTGATATATACTTCTCTTTATATATACATAATAAGCTTCACTGGTTTTGCTTCTTTATAGAACGTTGCTTGAGACTGCTGGGTAGGTGAAAGAGCATATGGTCTGATATTTGATTTTAAAAGATTATTATGACTTGTGTAAGTTGGGTAACAATAAGGAGTATAAACAGGGAAAGAAATTAGGGAGCTCAGGAGGAAACCCAGAAGAAAGGTAATGGAGGACTTATACTAGAGTTATGATAAATGAGTTGTGAGGATCAGTTTGGGGAAATGTTTTTGAAAGTGCTGATGACAGGATTTAATGATTACTAATTCTTAGAGTTTAAGGAGCTCTGGTGGATCTGTAGAATAAGCCCTGGACTTATTCTGCTCTACAGAAGAAAGATGCAGTTCTTTGCTCCTATAAAGACTACAGCCTCAGAAACCCCATGCATGGCAGCTATGAAGTGGAATAAACTTGATGTTGTAGAGTTTGAAGGTATAAGGGATGGAATCATCCAAAATGATGTCAACATTCTAATCATCACCTGCATGGTGATATGAAAAATGTCTCTGGTAAGGAACATTGGGGAAGAGTAGTTTTGTACAAGCAGACTAAGAAATTTGTTTCATATATGTTTAGTTTGAGATGTGTCTTACACATCTAAATGGAAAAGATGAGAAAGTTGTTTTATATATATATATATATACAGGTTTAAAGCTGAGAACAGAGATTATGACTGGAGATATAAATTTGATGGTTACTCATAGGTAGATGATATGGAACACCTCAGGACTGGGTAAGATCACCTAGGGACCCGTTAGGGTTTCTGAGGAACAGCTGATGGGTTTGAACTGCCAAGCTTGTGTTTCAAGTCTGAAAGAAGTAAGACTTTTTTTTTTTTTTGTCAAATGCTGTTGAAAAACAAATAACATGAGCACTAAGAGCTATTAGATACAGAAATGTGAAGATCTTAGCAAAAAACAAAAAACAATAAATTGCTTGTGAATTTTAAAACTGAATTTGTAGAAATAGTGAAGCTACTGATAATATTCCAGACTTGGTAATGCAGGAAGGTGGAAGAAAAGTTTATTACGATGTAATGGAACAGAGAAATCTGAGATTTTGGATAAGTATCAGTTGCTGAGGTGTCTAGAAACACCATGTATTAGAAGCTAAAATTTGTTAACAGATAAGTGGTTTGTTTACTGAGAAGTTGGTTAACAAGCACAATAAAAAATGCAGCAAAGTGTAAGGGTCTGTGTTTAAAAGTATCTTTTCTGATTACTGGAAGCAGAAAGAGAAAGCATCTTTAAGCGGAAACAAGGAGCAAGTATGACATCTAACTAATATATGGGACCTGTTAAATATAAGATAAGAGTGATAATACATCACCATTTGAGACCATTTGATGGGCCTGAGAGTGAAATTATATTGGCAAGGGACAACCAGGTCAAAAGTAAACATTTAGAGAAAATGGTAAGGATATAGTGATTTTGTTGAAGGGAAAAAATAAGTTCTACATGACTTATTTATTCAGAAGAGGCCGTGGAACGAGAGATATCATTGCTGATGTCCGATGGATCTTGGCTGAAAGCAGAGAATATCAGAAGGATGTTTACCTGTGCTTTATTGACTACGCAAAGGCTTTCGATTGTGTGGATCATGACAAGCTATGGACAACATTGAGAAGTATGAGTATTCCAGAACACTTAATTGTACTTCTAAGAAATCTGTACCTAGACCAAGAAGCAGTTGTTCGAACAGAACATGGGAACACTGAAAGTTTTAAAATTGGGAAAGGTGTGAGACAGGGTTGTATTCTTTCACCATACTTATTCAACCTGTATGCTGAGCAAATAATACGAGAAGCTGGGTTCTATGAAGAAAAACGTGGCATCAGGATTGGAGGAAGACTCATTAACAACCTGCGATATGCAGATGATACAACCTTGATCGCTGAAAGTGAAGAGGACTTGAAACATTTACTTATGAAGATTAAAGAGCACAGCCTTCAATATGGATTGCATCTCAATGTCAAGAAAACAAAAATCCTCACCACTGGACCAATAAACAACATTCTTATCAATGGAGAAAGGATTGAAGTTGTCAAGGACTTCATTCTTCTTGGATCAACTATCAACACTCGCGGAAGCAGCAGTCAAGAGATCAGACGACGTATTGCACTGGGCAAATCTGCTGCACAGGAACTTTTTAAAGTATTGAAGAGCAGAGATGTCAGCTTGAGGACTAGGGTGCGCCTGACCCAGGCCATTGTGTTTTCAATAGCCTCATATGGATGCGAAAGCTGGACAGTGACTAAAGAGGATCGTAGAAGAATTGATGCCTTTGAGTTGTGGTGTTGGAGGAGAATACTGAGGGTGCCATGGACTGCCAAAAGAACCAATAGATCTGTTTTGGAAGAAGTGCAGCCAGAGTGCTCCTTGGAGGCCAGGATGGCTAAGCTTCGTCTCTCCTACTTTGGACATGTAGTCCGGAGGAAACAATCGTTGGAGAAGGATGTCATGCTGGGTAGGGTGGAGGGTCAGAGAAAAAGAGGAAGACCTCCAACGAGATGGATCGGCCAGGTGGCATCATTGATGGACTCGGGGGTGGCAGCGGTGGTGAGGTTGGCCCAGGATCGAGCATTGTTTCGTTCTGCTGTGCATGGGGTCGCTATGAGTCGGTTCCGACTCGATGGCACCTGACAACAACAACAACAACAGATGACTTTGAGGGTTTGAAGATTATAGGCTAATATAGTTAAAAGAGGAGATGTACAGAGTTTTGTGTAGTTGAGGATGATATGTGACCAAGAAGGTTCAGAATTCTCAGGGTGATTGAGATAAACTGGTATGTTGAGAATAATGGGATTCACTATGGAAGGGACTTATGAATTCTTCTATAGATGTCCACCTCCATACTTGGTGAAAAATGATTCAGCTCTGTTTTCAATTTGGGGCTATTTGGGAAGACAAAAAAGGATACTGCAGTTGGTCCATGGCCTGTTGGTTGATGGTTCCCATGCTATTGTATACGAAAGTGCTGCTCAGTAGTATCGCCAAAGCAAAGATCCAAGAATCATTCTGGTTGTCTCCCTAGAAGTCAGTGCAGAGACCACATAGAAGAATGACTAAGAACATGTGCTTTGGATTCAGAGAGATCAAGTTTGAACCTCAACTCTGTCTCATTTTACCTTGCAACCTTAGGCAAATCACTTCCCTACATATGATTTATTTTACCTCTGTTTAGTGAGTTTCTTGACATTCAATTTAAGGTGTTCTGAAAATATAAATAAGTTACTGTATAGAAAGGCATATCAGAGTGTTAAACACATAAACGTTTGAAAATGGTTGCTGTTATGATCAGCTACTAATATGCAAAAATGTCTCTTGAATATGACCCTATTCTTTTGCACTGACATGCCATAGAAATAACTTATTTGACAACTGTTAACATAGGCTATTTTGACAATAGTTTCTGTGGCCCAAGACCTGTAAGAGTAGTAATGTATCTTTTTTTTTTTTTAATATAAAAATATGCTGCTATCAGATTTTGGCTTGTCCTTTTACTAGTTCTTCTGCTACACATAAGGGCATTCTTATCACCTCTTTGGGAGTCCAATGTACAAAGTCAACATATAAGTTTGCAAAACATCTAGTCAGCTTTAGTGGCACATCCAACAGGTTCAAGAAAACATTTTTTCTATGATTTTGTGAAAGACACATATCTGAAAAATCATTAGACATCATGAACTCCATAATATGATTAATTATCCTTATTACCTTCTCTCTTTGTTTGTGCTGTGGGGCTCTGGGTACATTGACTTCCAAATCAGTACTTTGTACTCAGAGGTTATGTTTTCTTTATGCTCAAAGGTAATGTTTACTAGCTTTAGTTGGCTAACAAACTGCATCCAAAGCCAAACTTTCACTAGTACTAAGTAAAGATGAAGAATCACTCATTGATATAATCAATTGGAATCATAATTCAACCATTGAGAAGTAATAAGGAAGGAACAAAGCAGTATGTAAGTCATGGCAGGCAAGATACCATTTGAGGTTGGGGGACAACAATTAGTCATCTCAGTTTCCATATGCAGCTATGAGATATCAGTCAGCAATTTAAAACAAACTGCCATAGGTGCTATCTTCAGGCGATATGCCACTGACAAGGAGGGCTATCTGGCATGCGTATAACTTAAAAGATTTATTTTTACCTTCTCTATATCTCCCAGTCCCTCGGTGTCAAGCAGAACTAGGGTGTGGGTTGGCTTATTGGGATGAGGCACACACCACATCCAAATTCCCTTAGTGTGAGACTGCACTGTGGAGCCCAGAGAGAAGCCTGGAAAGCAGGAATCAGATATTTTTGAATGGAGTGTTAATAGACGTTGGTTCTGGATATTGAAATAAAAGTTAATGTAATGAAGATGTAGCTAATAACTACAGCCAATATTGATCTTAACTACAACCAGAGAATAATAAAATTAGAATATCAATACATATTGAGATATTTTTCATTAACTTAAATATCAATGTAAGCTAGATATTACCAAATAAACATAGTAGTAAATGTCTTAGATTTCATTTTTATGTATATTAATTTTTATCACTGACTATTCAATCCAGAAAGGTTCATCTGTACCATTAAAGGAGGAAAACCAAAGCAAATGGTAAGGCAAGAGTGAGTTTATTCTTATCCTCCTGAACAGACTGAAGATAAAAAATTTCAACCTTAAGTTGACTTTCAATATTTATCGCACCTCTAAACTT
>NW_006408520.1:26044338-26058993 GCF_000296735.1 Chrysochloris asiatica | reverse complement strand
AAAAATATTATAGATGAACCTGATTATACAGAATTCATAATTATATAGAACACATAATTCTAAAACATAATACACACTTTCTTCAGTGTATATTGATCACATCTTTCTCCTGTGAGTGGTAGCTGTGAACCACTGGTATTTTGTTTAGCAGCTGAGCATTTTAACTACTATGCGACCAGGGCTCATCAATGCATCCTAAGAGGTTGGAATTACCCTGAAACTAAAAGACGAATGAAAGCATGATTAGAAAAGAAATCACAGACCAATATTTCTTGAAGGCATAGATGAAAAAAATTCCTCAACAAAATACTGTGTTGTTACTGTTAAGTGCTGTTGAGGTGGTTCTGACTCATAATGATCTTATATAGGGTTTCCAAAGACAGCTTGGTGGTTATGGTTAGTCATCCAGTACTTATCCTACAGTGCCACACCATGACTCTCAACAAAATACTAGCAAGCCAAATGTAAAGTCATATATCATGACCAAATAGGATTTATCCAGAAGTAAATGGATGGATGAATATACCAAAATCACTCAAATCTACTATACAACTAGAAAAAAGAGTAAAAACATATCAAGATAATTGGTGCATATAATACATTTGACAAAACTGATACCCTTTCATTATACATAGCATTCAGAAAACATAGCTTAAGAGGACAATCTCTCAACATTTATAAAAGCATTTATTAAAATACCTACATATAAGATCTATAAGTTGTTTCTGAATATATATAATATCATGAACAGAACAAAATTTCCACTTTTATTATTATTGAATATTGGACTGGTAATTCTAGTAGAACAATTAGGCAGGAAAAACATATAAAAAGCATCCACACTGGAATGAAAGAAATAAAGCTATCTCTATTCAACAACAACTTACTTAGAAAACTCCAAACTGTTCACAAGAAAGCTGTTAGGTCTATTGAACAAATTTAGCAAATTTGTAGGTTATAATATCAGTACACAAAATCAGCTGTGCTTCTATACACAGCCAATGAGCAATTAAGCAAAAACAATCATTTTTACATAGCAGCTGAAATAATAAAATTCCTAGAAATAAATTAAAAAAAAAGGATTTAAAATTTTGTGCTTTGCTGTCCAGTGTGGATCCTACAGCACACCAGGAGATATGAAAAATGGCAATAAAGGGAGAGATGGAGTCTGTACTTTATTAAGTAGACTGTAGCAAAACAAATTAATTTTAAAAGGTGTATAGAAATAAATGGAGAGTCCTGGCTTGGCACTTTAGGGTAAACACTGGACTGCTAACCACACATTCAGCACTGGCGCTGTGGGTTAATACACTGGACTACATAGTTGCTTTGAACTGCAAGGCGGGCAGTTCAAGCATACATACCAGCTGCTCCTCTGAAACCCTATACAGGGTCACTATGGGTCAAAACTGACTTGATGGTACTTAATAACAACAAAGACATTAAGCACGCTTAGAAACCCTACAGGGTTGCTATGAATCAGAACTGACCTGATAGCATTAAACAATAACAGCAATAAGAAAGAAATGGCAATCTTAAATATTTGTAACTTTCACTGTTTTCCATATATCTGCTGATGTCTAATGCCGCACAGAGCACAACACTGAACAGACTTGATTCCTGCATCATGTCCACATCAAGCTCAGATGCAGCACATATTGAGGACAATCATTTTAGAGAAAACTAACTGACCCGTCCAAATTTCTGCCCACCCTGTCCAGTCTTACCCAGAGCAGAGGTTCCTTGGAACTGGAAACAGATCTGTTTTGTTGAGAAAGTCCTAAGAGAGCTTGCCTTCTCTCCCTTTATTCCGACTTCAGTTGTATTGGTTTCTGTTTCTTTTCTCTTTCACTGGAAATTTAACTTTTATTGTTTCTTGCCAGAGTTTCGTTTGAGCTCTTATGATTAAAAATAAATAAAAATAGAACACCCTCTGTAAACAACTAGGCTAATATGAAACTGAAAGTACAGTGTGCACAACAGTGACTCAACAACCATCTAAGGAAGTGCAGAAACCCAGCCTAGTAGGTATGTTCATGGACTTCACAGTATTTCTCCATCGTTTCTGTTGTTCCTACTTGCCTCTGGGTCTGTTCTGATTCATAGTGACCCTATGTGTGTAGAATAGAATTGCTCTGTAGCATTTTCAAGGCTGTGACGTTTCAAAGGGAAATACCCAGGTCTGCCTCCCAAGTATCCTCTGGGTGGGTTCTACCTACCAACCTTTTACTGAGTGGTTAGTCATTTAATTTTTTGCTCCATTTCTCAACTAGAAACTCAATATTTTATTATTGGAAAAGATCATAGAGGCTGTTTGTAGTTAAAATGAAAGTCCAACAGAATTGTTTTAACTGTAGTGACATTTTCCTCAGGTTTGGGGGGCAGTTACAGAATATTGGATGAAAAGCATTGAATACTATTCTAAGTCCAATTTCCTGGAATATTGGATACATTCGCAATGGACTTGGTTGACCATGCATAGTGGTGGTGGCGGTGGTTGTGTGCTGTAGAGTTTGTTTGACTCAGACAAAAATCTATATAGGGTTTCCAAAGCTGTTTATTTTTATGGGAGCAGAAAGCGTCAACTGTCTTTCATGTAGCAGCCAGTGGATTTGAACTGCTGACCTTACTCATAACCCAGTATGCTACCAGAGCTCCTTAACCATGTTTAGTAATTGTTGTTAAGTGCTGTCAAGTTGGTTTCCACTCTTAGCAACCCTGTATAGTATTTCTGAGGAGCAGTTGGTGGGTTTGAAATGCCGACCTTGTTGTTTGCAGTCCAATGATCAATCCTATAGCATCACATTAGGAGTCCAACCATGTATATAGTGTTGTTTTATTGTTGTTAAATGCTATAGAGTCAGTTCTGACCCATAGCAACCCTGAATAGGGTATTCAAGAAGCAGCTGGTGAGCTTGAACTGTTGGCCTTGTGGTTCAAACCGACTTTGCAGTTCAGTGCATTGACCCACATTGCCACACCAAGACTCCATGTATATAGCAACACTGTAAATGTCCCGAGGAAATGGCTGTGCATTGTATACTTACAAATTGCCAACTTCTAAACCAGGCCTTGGAACTGAGCAGTTAATAAGTAATAATAGCAAGGCTAGCTCCTATTTATGACACACTTGTTTCAAGTCTAGTGATAATTCCTTTGCATTGATTCTTTCATCTAATTCTCACCACAAATACTGTTACCACAATGTTATGGGGAGATAGCTTTTTGAGATTACAGAGCTACTGAAAAAGGTTTGAAATTAAGAAGTTTTGCTGAACCCACAGTACCAAACACCCGTTATCATAAAATAGATCCCGATTCATCGCGAACCCATAGGCTAGAGTAGAACTTCCCTATGCAGTCTTGGTGTGGCGCTGTGAGTTAATGCACTGGACTGCAAAGTCAGTTTAAACTCAAAAGCTTTTCCTTGGAAAAACTACACAGGGTCGCTGTAAGTCAGAATCTACTTGACTGCACTCAACAACATAGTGTTTCCAAGGCTAAAAGCTTAATGGAAGACATGTGCTACTTCTTTTTTCCTTGAGGCAGGTGTTTTCACACTGCCAACCTTTTGTTTAGCAATCTATCGCTTTAATAAACACTGTATTTCCAGGGCTCAACCACTTCACTAAAATATCAGTTTTTGTTGAGTGCACAATAGCAAAATGTTTTCTATTTATTGATTGCTTTCTAAAGTTAGAGTCTTTACATATTTTATATAAACCTCAAGATAATCTTTCACCATTGGGGCATTTATTATGCCCACTTTTCAAGGAGGAAAAAGAGTCGGAGAGCGATAGCTTGTAATACATCCAATGCAATTGAACTGCACCAAGTTACCCAGACATTGTGTGGGATTAAAACTTAAAAATCCATTTGATTAAAGTGACAGTTTTTCCACTCTGCCCTATATCTGAAAGGAAAAAGAGAAATAAAGAACAAGTGTGTGTGTGTGTGTGTGTGTGTGTGTGTGTGTGTGTGAGTGAGAGAGAGTGGGGCGTGAGAAAAAGAGCACAAGAGTGAAAGGGGAAGATGGTTACTTATAACATTAAGTTCCTATCTTCTTTTAGCATATGTGCAGCTGTATATTTTCCTTTAACATTGATTTAATTGCACCTTGCAAATTTAATATACAGCAATTTCACTTTCATTTAATTAAAAAGATTTTCTATTTCTATTTTTTCTTAATTTGAACCATAGTTATTTAAAAGCATACTCATATTTATTAATTTTTATACTTATGCCAAATTTCTAATTACCTTGATTCCTAACATTGTATTTGATCTCTGGCCTTTGAAATTTGTTGACTTATTTTATACTCTAACATATGTTGTTGTTGTTGTTGTTGTTATATGCTGTGGAGTCGGTTCTGACTCATAGCAACCCAGTACAGGGTTTCTGAGGCTGTAAATCTTTATAGGAGCAGAAAGCCTCATCTTTCTCCCATGGAACAGCTGATAGTTTCGAACTGCTGACCGTGAGATTAGCAGCCCAATTCGTAACCACTATGCTACCAGAGCTCCTTACCCTAACATACAGTCAGTTTAAAAATAATTTGTGTGTTTACTTGAAATATGTACTCTGCAGTCCTTTAGTTGTTGTTGTTAGTCATGTTGCTCATGATTTGTTTCAATGTGTAGATCCTTTTTGTGTGTGTATGTGTAGAGTTTTTTTTTTTTTGTGTGTGTGTATGTGTTTAATTGATGTATTCATTGTCTGCTCTAGCAATGAGACTCTCATGGTAAAATCTGCTATGATTGTGACTTTGTCTTTTTCTTCTAGTGTATCTATCAGTTTTTGCCTTTTGTAAATTTGAAGTCGTATGGTTGCACACACAAAATTAAAAATGTATTTTTATGGAAAATTGAAACATTTATCATTTCTGCTAGTTATGTTTTTGTCCTTAAAGTCTATTTTGCCTGATATTAATATAGCTAACCAGCTTAATAAAAACTTTAGTATTTATATCCTTTTATTTTTCAATGACATAAAGTTTAGTTTTATTATGTTATTCATTCTGACAATGTTTGCCTCTTCCGCAGCACTTATACCAGTGTTGTCTAGTAGAGACATAAGTCAGAGGTAGCAATATGGCAGACTAGGCACTAATGCAATACAGACCCTCTACAACAAAGATTTGTTGTTGTTGTTAAGTGCCGTTGAGTTGGTTACTACTCATAACGAACTTGTATAGGTTTTCTGATGAGCGGTTGGGGAGCTTGAATCATTGATCTTGTGGTTCAAACTGAGGTTGCAGTCCAGCATGTTAACCTACAGTGCCACACCAGGACTCCACAACAAAGATAAGGAAAACCAAAGGAAACAGATGCAAGTGACAGTCCTAGAATCCTGAGCTTTAGATGAAGGACTAAAGACGTGGAGTGAATGCTTATTAGGAGAGGAAGCTGAACAGACACAGCAAAAAAGCCAACCAAACAACAATAACAAAATAGCAGATTGGTGACTCATGCTGGCTGACCAGATACACTGTAGCAATCTTAATTTTTCTGAGTGGCTTCAGAGATAAGACAGTGTATAGATATTGCAGAAACATACCAGAGACTTGTGTAGGCAAGGATGAGATTATTTTCTTGTTTCCCACGTTCCTCTTGTGAGCAGAGGTGTGACTGGCTGCCCAGGGAAGCTCCTGATTGCCCAGCAGTCAGAGATGTGTGATGGTGAGTCACACAGTTGTTTGCTCATCAAAGTGTCTGGGAAGCTATCTGCACCAACCCTGGCACCTGGACAAGCCTTCTCTAGGAAGAAGCACCTGAATAGACCCAAAGGGGTGGGGTTGGATAAAGACGTAGTCAGATGATCTGTGCTGGCTGGTCAGGCATGGTGTAGACATCTTTTTCTTTTTTTTTTTTCAAAGTAGAATTTAATTTTTAATTAGATGCAAAATAGTTGAAATTTATGACATATGACACACCTATGCTTTTTATCACAAAGGACATTTTATGATTTGTTCCAAGTAAAATGAGACAGCATCAAATCTCATCCTTGCTTTCAAATTCACATAGCACGTCTGTGTATCTGTCAACAAGCTAATTTCTTTTGATTGGTTTTGTATATAATCTTGTGATAAAATAGTTGTGTGAATGAGTTTGTAAAAAACCAAATTTGATCTGACTCTGGAAGGGGCTCTTTTTCTTTTCTGATATCCATTTGAGTCTTTTCTTTCTTTCCTGTTTTAAACAATCTTTTGATTGCTTTCCTTCTTTTTTTTTTTTAGTTTTTATTGTGAATTGAGTATATATTTACAGGACAGATCATCAGTTTTACATTCAACAAATCATATACTTCGTTTCATTATAATGATTATAATCCCCTCAATGTACCAGCAGTTAACAGTATTTCTCGCTATTCATTTTAGCTTTTTTTTTTAATCACTCAGGCATATTTAATATTCCTCTTTAGGATGTTTTGCAATGCAGATTTGACTTTGGCAAAATCCCTTAGCTTCTGTTTATCCTGGAATATTTTGATTACACCATCTTATTTGATTGACATCTTTGATGGGTAGAGGATTCTTGGTTGCAGTTCTTTTCTTTCAGGTTTTTTTTATTTGTCTCCTCATTGCCTTATTGTCTGCATGGTTTCTGTTGAGAGATCCAAACTTAATCTGATTTGCTTGCCTTTGTATGTAGCACTTCTCTTTTCCCTAGCTGCTTTCAAGATTTTCTCCTTATATTTGGTTTTGGAGAGCTTGATTATTATGTTTTGATGATTTTCTTTTGGGGTCTATCCTTCCTGGTATTTGTTGAACTTCTTGAATGTTTATCTTTTCACTTTTCAGGATGTTAGGGAAATTTTCTTCCAGCAGCTCTTCAAATACCTCCTCTGTGGATTTGTTCAATTCTTCCTGTTCTAAAATGCCGATAATTCTTAAATTATTTGTCTTCATGTTATCCAACGTGAATCATAGACCTTCTTCAGAGTTTTTATCCTTTTTTCTGCTTTCTCTTCTATCTTAGTGGTATTGAGAGATTTGTCTTCCAGATCACTAGTTCTGGCTTCCATCTCTTCAATTCTACTCTTTTGCCCTTTCAGTGTATTGTCCGTTTCTGATATTCTATTATTAATCATTTCTACCTCTTTCTGTAGGTTATGAATAGTTTCCAATGCTGTATCTATTTTATTTAATTGTAACTGTAGCACTTTCCTGATGTCTTCCTTAATTGTCTCAACTTCATTATAAAATGTTTTGATACATTTTGTAATCATTTTTCTGAATTCCTTGTCAGGCACTTTCAAAGACTGCCTTCCTTCAAGTATGGAGTGTAGGTCTACCTCCAACTCATTTGTCTCAGTTAACTTTACCTTGTTTCTGGACATATGCTGATATGGTCATCTGTCTCTGTTTTTTGGACAAATTCTGTAGTTACTTGTGGCCTTAATACTTAGATGAGTGTGTGTTTTGGTATTTTTTATGCTTTCTTATGTCTCCAGGTAGATGTGATCAGGAAATGGGCTTTCCTTTTCACTCTTATTTTTATTCAAGTAAAAGTAATTGACACAGGTGTTGACTGCCTACCTGGTGTATGGCAGCTGGTATTGTTTTTTCCTGGATTGTGACATTTCATAGAGTGTGATTGTAGCTTGACTACATGACAGCAATTGCTGTCTCTTCTTGGGTAATGTAGGGAGAGAAATAGCCACCCTAAGGTAAAGATAAAAGACAGATTGTATACTGTAGACTATAATTACAGAAAAGAGAAAAGAGAAAAAAATTCTGTAGCTTAATGTGAGTATGACTTTAATATCTTCCTTAGGCTTCTTGCCTTCAAGGCTGCCTGAGGAATTTTAAAATGCCACTGTTGGTCATTATGTTGTAATTCAACATTTAATTTTCAGCCTGTTTCTTTTTTAATCTGTGTCTCTCCCACTCCACAACCCCTGTTCAGGCCTTTTTCCTAGTGATTAATAGTTCAAGGCTGGCTGTGGCCATTTTGTGTTGCTGTTTGGTTTGAAGTAGAAACTGTTCCTTTAAATTTTGAGGAGATCTGTGCACATGAGTAGTAGATCCCTCTGGGGATTGGGGGGTGTCCACTCACTCAGGCACCCCCTCTAGTCACCAGAATGGAGGTGCACAGACAGCGGGAGACCTATGAACAGATACAAAGAAAAAAAAAAAAAAAAGAATGTTCACACCTTTATCTACAAGGTTCCATCAGGCATCAGTCCATGGCAGCTCTGATCCTTTCTCCACTCAGTATCACCCAAGATGGCTGCAACAGGAGTTGCTGAGCCTGGTGGCTTCAAAAGCACTAGATTTCTTGCTTCAACTACAAACTTCACTGGCTGTAAGCCTTCAAATTTTTAAATATTCCTTTATATGTGGTTCAGAGTTCTGGGACCATACTATGAACCTGCTTTGTCTGGTATTCTGTGTTATTGCTGACGGAGATCCTCACTTCACTTCTTCCAGATCCGCCATCAAGCCCAGCCTCCGGAGATCTAAACCATTGTATTTTCAATTGCCTTAATCCATACAAAAGTTAGCTGATGAATAAGGAGGAGCACATAGGAATTGATGCATTTGAAATCCAGTGTTGGTGAAGAATATAGAAATTACCACATACTGTCAGAAAAATAAACAAATCTGTTTAGAAGAAGCATAGCAAGAATACCTCTTAGAAACAAGGATGGTGAAACTTTTTCTCTGGTACTTTGAACATGTGGTCCAGAGGGACAATTGCCTGGTGAAGGACACCAAGCTAGGTAATGTGCAGGGTCAACATAAAAAGGGAAGACCCAAAAAAGATGTATTGACTTAGTGCTATCAACAATGTGCTCAAACATTACAACAATTGTGAGGATAGCAAAAAACCTGGCAATGTTTTGACCTGTATACATAGGAATGCTATCAGTTGGAACTGACTGAAAGGCATCTAAGTACTCTCTCTCTCTCCCTCCCTCTCTCTCTCTCTCTCTCTCTCTCTCTCTCTCTCTCTCTATATATATAAATATTTATATATATATATATGGAGAGAGAATCCTGGTGTGGCCATGTAGGATAAAGCACTGACTACACTGTCGGTTTGCACTATAAAGTTGGTGGTTAAAAGTTTTGAACTTTTAAGCTTGGTGGTTCAAACCCACGATTCACTCCTAGGAAACCCTTTATAAGATCAGTATGAGTTGGAATTGACTTGATGGCACTTAACAACAACAGTATATCTATCTATCTATCTATTTATCTATATGGTGAGAATAGTACTATACTAAGGATTAAGCTATAATTCAACAAAAGCATGCAAGACCATGTCTGCAATCAGATATGAGTGACCAACATATGTTATATTTTATAATTTTCATCATCATCATCATTCTTACTACTATCTCTATACAACTTTATGATGATCCTTTTCACACCGCATTCAATCAACTACTCCGGTCTCTATTTCAAAATGATTATTGCTTTATTGAAAATAAAAGTTGTTTCATTAACATTACATCTTCTGTAGTTAGGAAACATTCCCTGCATGTCACAAACAGTTAAGCATTCAACTACTAACCAAATGACCAAGAGGTTGGTAGTTCAAATCTACCAAGATATTCCTTGAAATAACATTCTGGTGATCTACTTCTTAAATACACAGTCATTTGAAAGTTCTGTGTAACAATTATTCTCTGATATACATGGGGTCACCAGGAATCAGATTCAACTCAAAATTAATTGGTTTGGCTTTTGGCACTTAGTACAAAATGAACTGGATGGAGTCCTGGTGTAGTCCTATGGGGTAGGTAAGCACTGGGCTACTAGCCACAAGGTTGGTGGTTCAAACCCACACTCTGCTCCAAGGAAACCCTATACAAGGTCTCTTTGAGTCAGAACCAACTTGAAGGCACTTAACAACAACAGCAAAATGATTGCATTGTTTGAAAAATGAAAGAAATATTTTATATTATCTCATTCCTGATTCTAATTCCTTTGTTTAGGAATACACATTTGGGTTTCTTCAGGAGTTTCTGACTAACTTTTCATACAAAACTGAAAATGTCGAGAAACACCAAAATTTCTCCCCACTACTGGTACTGTGATTTTAGATTTTCAGAAAGAAAAAGACTCCCTACCTCTTCTCTTCTGACCTTGCCTCATTTCTCATCTTAACTCCATTCCTGGGCACTTGTGTATAGTCATACTCAACCCTTTTCATTGCTTCTAAGTAGAGACTGTGCAGAAACAGAGAATGTTCCTCTCGAAATACTTTCCATCAAAGACTTTCATAGCTGCTTCAGCTCATCCTGACAATAGTTCACAGAAACCTCTTCATTCTGTAGCACAAAGTCATCCTTCTTTTTCTCTATGATGTTCTGTGGAGAAATTCAGAGAAACACAATAGAGAGATACTGTTAATAGTGATGGTCCAACAGTGGTCTTTTTGGAAGCAGCTGACAGCCTCAGCAGGAAATCAGAAGACTTTGTGTCCCAGAGTCTAAGTTCATCATATATAATATGGAGGAAGGGTATAGAATAAATTTTATGATTGTTTTAGTGGTATAGTGTGTTTAACAGTGATCAACATACTGCAAAAAGTGATAGAAGAACACATTTGGCTGGAAGGAGTGTTTTCTCAGATAATCTGGTTGCTACGGATGCAAATGTAAACTTGTGACAGCAACCCACACAGTAATTACTTAAAAGTACTCTGAGTAGACATTAGAAGACTTCATGGATTTTCTCAATTAAGAATTGAGTACAAGATATAGAAAGTCATTTGAACTGCAAGGTTGGTGGTTCAAGCTTTATCAGCCCTTTCTTGGAAACCCTGTACAGGGTCGCTATGGGTCGGAACCAACTTGACGGCATTTAACAACAACAACAAACAAGATATAGAAGCATTTTTTTTTTTAAATTTTTGCTTGCTCTTATAAATTATAATCAAAATAGTTTTAACCAATGTAAATTAAGATTTTTGTCACTTGTGGCCCAAAGATGTTCTGAAAGACAAACTTTCAGGAAAGGTACCTATGAGTAAGCAGACTAAAGGAAGCCATTAAGAGATCTAGTTTCCACATGTTTTATAGTCCTTGAAACCTTGAGTATAGCTGATTTTACTTCCAAAATTTGGGTTGTGCTTTATGGAATAAGTTAACTTATAGAAAATAAGAGTTTACATTTCCTCATGAGTCCTTAAAAAGCAGAATTTTCCAGTTGTTGACAAAAGAATAAGTCAGAGAGGTTAGAAACAAGACAAAGGATTTGATGACTCATTGTTGCCATGAAACTGAAGTGGGATTTCCTTGACCTTCCTAATGAGAACAAAGCACAGTGGACACATTGATTCAAGTTGGTGAGACTCTGAGCAGCAAATCTACACACTCTAGGTTGAACTTCTGAAATAAAAACTGTGAGGTGATAAGTTTTTGAAAGCTAAGCTCATAGAAATTTGTTGTACAGAATAATGAAGTGTTATCTTTTACAAAGAGATAAACTGTAGCTCTCACTCACTGTGATCCTGGCTCGTCTAGTGCATTAAAGACATAAAACATTGGGTCTAAAGGTATCATGCTAGGGATGATACTAGAGCAGGAATCAGAAAGAATACATGCTAACACAAGTACCATGAGTTGTTTGTAGAACTTCTGATTCTCATCCTTGAAGGAGTGCTCCATGAAGACTAATTGCTTCCCTCTCACAGGCCTCATGCGCATCCAGCAGCTCCTGGAGTGTGTCTGTGGGGAAACTGACAAGCTGGGCCATCTGTTGACTTGGTAGCCATCTGCACAGCTACCAAGTTTTTATGATGGACCAGGTTGTCACCACATTCTCCAAACAGATTACCACTCCACTATGAAAGGCATTCACGTAGGTCTTCACCAAAGTTCCCAAACCTGAATACTAGAACACTTAGGCATAAATATTAAGTTCTCACTTACTGCTTTAAAATCTAAGACTTCTAAGTGCAATTAAAATTTTCCTTTTCCTTCTTTTACTTTTAAATAAATCCATTTTCATACAATATCATCACATTTTTGATAAGTGATGATAATCTAAGGGAAAAAAATGGATTTTTGATTGTCCATTTCATTACTATATATAATTGGTTACTTATTACAACCAATAACTTCTCCATGGCTTCTTTCTCTTTGAAAAAAAAAAAATCTCATTTAAATAAAATGAAAAGTGTTCAATAGTTAAGCAAAGTAGTTACATAATTTATGGGACGACCTTAAAAAAAATACTGGCTACTTACTTGTAAACAAAACAAATCAGATCAATTTCAAGAATGGAGCATTGGAACACAGAGAACTAATTCAAGTAGGAGCCCATTTCTACACAGACACATAACAACTACAGAGATCATACACTCATGAAGACAGTACTGCACATAGATTATATTTAATTTTATTTTCAAAAATCTCAGTGGACATTTGGAACTCAGGGCCTTCTATATACTTTCTGATGTGTAATTTCATAAAGTATATTTAATACCCTAAGAAGTGCTTATAGCAGTGGAGGGATGTGTGTGAAGCCACTTGGCGGTAGCTCTCTAAACCAAGGAATGCCTTGATGAGAGCGATAGTGCTCATGTTACAGGAATGCACTCCTTTACAGCAGTTTGTGCCTATATGATAAGTGAATTGTTTTCTTGGGGCATAGTTGACCTCAGTAAGCCCTCATGCGGAGAGAAAATCATTAAGAAATGCATATTACTATGTATGACACGTACATTCACATGGAAAGCAAACAGAATTATTGACAAATTCAAAGAACAATCACAGCATCACATCATAAAATGATGCACAGAGAAACATACTTTGGAGTAAAGGTGACTCATGGTTTCCCGTGACAATGATTCCTTGAGTGAGGGTCTTGGTTTTTGCTTGGTGGTTGATATGTGAAAAAAATTTTTTCTGTTTGTGCCTGGAAATTAGGATCCAGCTGATCTTCTGACAATTCTTCAATATGGGCTAAGAGACTCCTGTCACTTGTAGGATGATCAAAGACAAAGTAATTTCCTTAGGCAGGTTAGAATTCTGGATTCTGCATTTGTGGCCTGCAGAAATAGAAAGAGAAAAACCTCTGGAGGGACAGCATTCAGGAAAGAGGTCTGTCAACTTTTATTTCCAAAGATATTTGCATTAGTGCTCTTTTGGTCTTTAAATTTCCATATACAATCCTATAAATTAACCTTGAACCAATCTGCTCAAAGCAAAATAAATAAATAAATAAATAAATAAACAATCCATCAATTGACAGAGTGCAGATAAAGGAAGTAGTTCTAGAGGAGAATGGAGACATCCAACCCAAGTGCACAAACACTTATGTTAGTTTTTCTGAGCCCTATATGGAGTTGAGTAGAGTAAGTACTTAACAACTGATTATTGAATTATTGATTCATGAAAAGAATGGTCAGAAATCCTTTTCTAATCTTACTGTCAAAATGTCAGAAATAAAATCTGGGTTTAAAAACAAAGTAAAATTTGATAGATAAGATATTACTGGAAAATATAATGAGAAGTTGATGCACAGAGGAGATTGTAATTATTGCAATAAAATGATGAACATAAAATTGATGTTCTCCCATGTAAACTATCACTCAATTCACAATAAAAACTTAAAAAATAAAAAGAAAACAAGAAAAGGAAGGAAACCAAAAAGAAAAAAAAAAAATCATGAGAAGAGAAGATACCCAGGTCAATAAAGTAAAAATCCAAATTAAACCTCCAAAATACACAGCATAAATAGTTTAGGACTTCTTTCAGCAGTGAGCTCTACTAAGTAGTGTTAACTTAAATGTATTCAGGAAACTTGCCATTCTCTACATTACATTGTATTGAACTTGACACTGTCTTGCAGAGAGATCCCATGATAGATATTAGTTGTTTAATAAATGTTTTGAATAAATGAATTAATAAAAAAGGAATCTTCTAATGCTATCAGTTAGCTACCATCTTAAATGTGATCAATAATAAAAAGTTCTTAATATTGAAACCGGAGAGCTGGTGTGGCACTGTGGGATAAAACACTGGTCTTAAGGTCAGTTTGAACCAAAAGGTTGGTGGTTCAATCTCACCATTTACTCTTTGGCAACCCTATACGGGGTCACTATGAGTCAGAACTGACTTGACACCACTTAACAACAACAACAATATTAAAATGATAACATTATGTAAGAATGTAGAATCATGTATGTGATGTTATGAAAAACATAAAGGATTTGATAACAACATTCCTGAAAGGATCTCTCAATGTCTCATTCTGGACCCTCTAGTACACAGCAAAATCTATAAGAGCCAGAAATTGTGTAAAGCAAATCCTGTGAGAGAGTGAAACTCAAATATTCTTCATTAAAACAAGCAATACAAAAATAAAAAGGATATATACATCCAATCAAAGGGGGAAATTTTGCAAGACATAGAAAAACAAGGCAGTACTAGCTAGTTTAGGTTCTCATAGATTTAACTGTGTACATATCCTTTCTCTGATGGATGTAATTATCAAGTATAGTAAAATGTGTTGTTTTAATTGACATCGAATTGATTTAAACTCATGGCAATTCTGTGATACAGTAGAACTGTCTCCTGAGTCACCAGGGTTCATTAGCAGAACGTGGTTGGTTGGTTATGTGCCATGGAATCTGTTAAGTTTCATAGCAACCCTGAAAAGCATTTCTGAGGTTGTAAATCTCTATGGGATCAGAA
>NW_006408520.1:26034150-26036333 GCF_000296735.1 Chrysochloris asiatica | reverse complement strand
GGGAGTGCTATAAAGGTATGAAGCATTTGGCTTATAAGCTTTCATGGATGTCCTTAGTTTTAGAATCAGGGGACAAGGAAGAATCTCCACTGACTAGTTTTCCTCTTTTTAAGATTGGTCTGGTAAAAAGGTGGTAAGGGATGATACTGATAGGATTTTATCATTTCAATTGTGAGTAATTCTTAATAGGATGAATTGTGATTGTCAAAATTATAATTATAGACAATGTGTAACTAAAAGGAGGAAATAGTTAACTTTAATTTCATGAGCAGACACTCCCAAGACCATTATTATCAAAAAGCAAGAGTGGAGCATAGGATCCCTTAGCTGAGACGGTAGCAGAGGTGGTAGCACAGAAAGACAACAGCTATGGACTCTAGCTTCGTGGACTGAGTAAGCCTGTGTGCCTATGGGCAGAAGGTTGGCTTGCAGAATGTGCCCTTTAGACATTTAAAGAAATATAGGTTTTTTTGCTTTGTTTTCTATGTGTATATATTAAATATTTTTGATTTGTTGATCTGTGACATTTAAGATGAAAATGGGGCCAGTGCAATTTTGGTTGTACATATTTTAGTTATTTCATGTTAAGCACAAGCATGGCTTTATAATTATCTTTATTTAGAGAGTTTTTAGGTTTTGGATTGACAAGTGTGGACTGTAATGGTTAAGATTCTGTGTCAACTTAACTAAGCCAGTATTTTCAGAGGTTTAGCAGTTGAGATTTGCTTATTCTCATGTGGTGAAACCTAATACAGGCATAGTTAGCTTTGTGATGTGCAGCTTTGAGCAGCCAATCAATTGAAAGTTTGATTCTTTTGGTGTATGACCTGTTCCCAATATAATGGACACTCTTGAGGGACTCTCTCTCTTCTGCTGAGGACCTGGGACCCTACAATTGTAAGATAGTACATTCTTCATATAGTTATACATTTCTATTGTTCATTAGTTTTTCTTCTCTTAAAAACCTAGCCTAAGCTACTTAGACGTATAGTCCCTGACTTAACAGAGGTCTCCTGATTCCCAACTTCTTGCTCTGTGAAACACTCTGATTTTATACACAGATCAACAGTTTGCTGTAATGGGGTAGCCAACTAGGGTGAAAATTGTAGAAAAATAAATTTATGGATTTGATTAATCTTGAAAAAAAATAATGGGAGATGAAGTAAAGAGGGAGGTATTAGAGCACACCAAAGTTTTATCACTTATTGAAAAACTGTTACACTTCCAATATGGCAGTTAAGGTTTTGGTATACTACTTGTCTTTGCTCACCTCCCCATTTATGCTATCAGAGGAAATATTTTTGGTTTCCCACCTTGAATTGTGCCTCGTCCCCCCACAAAGGACTTAATGTCCTGTATCATGAGGACATCCTTGGCCTCTAGCTTTTTATAGAGTTCAATCAGTGGGTTTGCTTTCTTCCTGTAGGATGCTCTTTTTTTTTTTTTTTAAAACAAACAAACAAAAACTCTTTATTGTAAATTAAATGAAACTTTTAAGTTATATCACTTTTACATTCAACAAATCATATAATTTTTTTTCTTCACAATGACTGAAATCTCTTCCATATTATTCATAAGGTTTTCAGTGGTTAAATATCAAGAAACCATTTGTCTGTCAGTTTGTCCTACTGTGGTGGCTTGTGTGTTGCTGTGATTGTGGAAACTATGCCACGGGTATTCTAAATCCATCAGGGTCCCCCAGGATGGACAGATTTCAGTTGAACTTCCAGATGAAGGTAGACTACTTCTGATGAAGGGGAGATGGAACTACTTCTGGATATTTAGTCACTGAAAACCTTATGAATAACAGTGGGACATCATCAGCACTAGAATATTGAGTACTGAAACATGATGAAGAGCACCAGACTATTGTCAGATATAGTACTGGAAAATGAGCCTCTCATGTTGGAAGGCACTCAAACTGTTACTGGTGAAGAACTGCCTCCTCAAAGTAGAGTTGACTATGATGACACAAATAGAGTAAATCTTCAGGACCTTCATTTGCCAATGGGGCACAACTCAAAATGAAGAGAAACAACCATAAATAATTGGTGTATGGAATGTATGACGTATGAATCTAGGAAAATTAGAAATTGTGAAAACTGAAATGGAACACATAAGCATTGATATGTGTGAGTGAGATGAAATACTGGTATTGACCATTTTGAATCTGACAATCGTAC
>NW_006408520.1:26031830-26032661 GCF_000296735.1 Chrysochloris asiatica | reverse complement strand
TGGAATGTGGAAATCACTGGAAAATATCATTGATATCCCACACCAGTAAAGTTTTACTAAAGATAATACAAAAATGGCTGCAAATATACATTGAAAGAGAACTTCTGGAGTTTCAAGCAGGATTCAAAAGATGACTTGAATGAGAGATATCATTGCTGAAGTCAAATGGATGGATGTTGGCTGAAAGTAGAGAAAACCATAAGGATGTCTTTCTGTGCTCACAATTGTGTGGAACATGACAAATTTTGGACAACATTGTGAAGACTGAGTATTATGGAACACTTAATTTTGCTCATGAGGAACCTGTCTATATACCAAGAGGCAGTTGTTCAAACAGAACAAGGGAACATTGACTGGTTTAAAATTGGGAAAGATGTGTGCCAGGTTGCATTCTTTCACCATATTTAATCAATCTGTATACTGAGCAAATAAACCAAGAAGCTGGATTATATAAAGAAAAACATGGCATCAGGATTGCAGAAAGACTAATTAACAACCTGGGATATGCAGATGATACAACTTTCTTGCTGAAAGTGATGAGGACTTAAAAATACTTACTGATGAAGATCAAAGACCACAGTACAGGTTGCATCTCAATGTAATAAAGAAGAAAAATTTCCCCCACTGGATCAGCGAACAATATCTATATAAATGGAGAAAAGATTGAAGTTGTCAAAAAGACTTCATTTTTCTCAGATCAATCATCAACACTCATGGAAGCAGCAGTCAAGAAATTAAATGATGCATTGCATTAAGTAAGTCTGCACAAGACCTCTTTAAAGAATTCAATTTCAAAGATGTCAGTTTGAGGACTAAGGTGTGCCTGATCCA
>NW_006408520.1:26027349-26028410 GCF_000296735.1 Chrysochloris asiatica | reverse complement strand
CTGTATAGGTGGGCAGATATATATTGGGGAGTTAATGGGAGAAAGATTGACTGCTATTTTTGTCTCTGATTGTCAGTTATCTGCATGTGCTCAGCACTAGTCTTGGGATGGATGAGACCTGTTCTGTTGGGTTTTTTATAGATTGCCTTGAGTTTACCCTGTCCAGAGAACTCAGGCAGCCACCCAGCCACGAGTTGCAAGGTTGACAGCTGCAAATTTTAATCTGTTTCCTGCAGAAAGGTTGCATGTCCTGCCAGAACAGTAGCTGGAAGTTCCATGTTGTTACCTGAGTAGGGCAACGCGACTGATATACACGGCTTCAGATTTGGGGGCGCGGATGGTGTCAAAAGTTGCTGCCCCCTTCCCTCTCTCTTTGCCATGGGTAAACTGTCCTGCCAGTTGTCTGCGCTGAGATCTTAAGCTGGGGCAGGGAGATTTTGGGAGAGAGTTGTGTAGCTTTTTGCGGCTTTGTTTGTTTTGTTTTTTTTTTTTTTTTTTTCTGGAAACGCTGCTTTCTGAACGGGCTGGCTTTAGCCCCGCCCGCTAAACTCTGCAGGGGTGGGGTAGTCACCTGAGTGGTCCCACAGGTCCCATGGCGAGAGCCTTAAGATGCCCGTATTTTCCTTAGTAGCATGATTTTTCAAAAATGTAAGTTCGGGAGATTGAAGTACTAGATCTTAAGATAGTTTGGAAGCTGTAGGTTTGCAATATGAATGTTTCCTTCGTGAGATACCCCTCCCTTCTCACTGGAGCGTTCCCTACCTGGCTCCCCTGGCTGCAGCCTGGAACCCACAGTATATGATTTTTAATTATTAAAATAAAATTCCCAGGCCCAAAACTGAGAACGCAAGATTCTAAAATGTGACATTATAAAGAAGGTAATCTGGTGAAAAGACAGGACTTTTCTGTAGCTGGCATCTTCTCCTTTCTCTGAAGGTAAAGTTTGCAATTGCTGAAGTCAGTTTTGTAATTTAAAATGCATAGCTGGGGTTGAACAAGTTTCCTTTCTTCCTTTCATAACATCAAAACACTCTATTCATGGAAATGGAATGTGTTGCTGT
>NW_006408520.1:26017975-26027249 GCF_000296735.1 Chrysochloris asiatica | reverse complement strand
GTACCTACTTGATGGAACTTAATAACAACAAAACATTCTGAAGTAGTTTACTTCTCCTTCTTTCTGCTAGTCTTAGTCTGGAAGCTCTGATGAATCCTCTCCATCACTAGTGATCCTGCTAGTAT
Organism: Chrysochloris asiatica; assembly: GCF_000296735.1. Taxonomy (NCBI): domain Eukaryota; kingdom Metazoa; phylum Chordata; class Mammalia; order Afrosoricida; family Chrysochloridae; genus Chrysochloris; species Chrysochloris asiatica. The sequence goes on along the minus strand of NW_006408520.1, from coordinate 26,027,124 downwards.
TTAAAATACCATTGGCATAGCTTCCAGCATTGCAGCCACATAAAACCATCACTGTATGACAAATTGACAGATAAGTGGTGGATTAACCTCTCTATGTCCTTTCAAATGGTCTTTCTCCCAAATACTCTTGGATATCCATTGGATGCATCACTTGTTGATTTGCTCCTCACCAACCTTTCTGTAGTTTCCTTTGTCTGTTTCAAGAAAAATGATGGGTTTTGTGTTCATTCTTTTAGGAGAGTATATGGTGTTTTGGTGTGGCGCTGTAGGATAAGCACTGTGCTGTTTACTGAAAATTATGTGGTTCAAATCCACAGGCCACGCCTTGAAAAGCCCAAATAGGGTTTCTCTGAGTTGTTGTTGTTGGTTGTTGTGTGCCATTGAGTCAGTTCCTACTCACAGTGATCCTATATGGTGTTTCCACAGCTGCAAATCTTTACAAGAGCAGGGAGCCTCATCTTTCTCCCATGGTGTGACTGGTAGATTTGAACTACTGATCTTGGGGTTAACAGCCCAACTTGTAATCCACTTTGTTACCAAAGCTCCTTTATCCATGAACAAGATGGATACAAATTCCTACCTTGTGGGAGCTCTATTTTAACAGGGGAGTTGACCAAGGTATTATATATGTACGTGCTCCAGAAAAAATGCATAGAATAAGGACAGGAAGTGTTGGAGTTGTATTTATACATGAAGTAATCAGGAAAGTCCTCCCTGAGAGGAGATAAATAGAGATGATCATAGATTTTGATGAATGCTGTTTTTCTTTCGGTCTCTGTCTTCAAGTTAGTTCTAACTCATTGCAACTGACTACATGCACAGTGAATCACTGTCCTAGTCCTGTGCCATCCTCACAATTGTTGCCATGCTTCAGCCACTGTTTCTGCTACTGTGTTGTTGGTGTTTTTCCAATTTTTCACTGACTTTCTACTTTGCCAAATAGAGTGACCTTTTTCAGGGTCTTGTCCTTCCTGATAGCATGTCCCAAATATGAGAGATGAAGTCTCTTCTTCCTCATTTCCAGGGGGCATTCTGGCTGCACTTCCTAGACAGATTTGTGTGTCTGGAAGTCCATGGTACTTTCAATATTCTTCACTTTCAGCAAGTAAGGTTGTATCATCTGTTTATCACAGTTGTTAATAAGCTATCCTCCAATTATGATGCTGCATTCTTTTTCATACAGTCCAGCTTTTAGGATATTTGCTCAGCATAAAGATTAAATATATATATTGAAAGGATACAACCCTGAAACATACCTTTCCTGAGTTTCAACCATTCAATACTTCCTTGTTCTATTTGAATTTTTGCCTGTTGGTCTGTGTGCAGGTTCCTCTCGATCAAAATAAGTGTCCTAAAATTCCCATTATTTTCAGTGTTATCCATAATTTGTTGTGATTTACACAGTTGAATTCCTTTGAATAGTCAATAAAGCACAAGTAAATATCTTTATTATTTCATGTCCTCTTTTGAATTTGACTTGGATTTCTGGCAAATTCATGTTGATTCACAGCTGCAACTGTTTTTAAATGATCTTTAGCATGTGTTATTAATGATATTGTTGGATGATTTCTACATTCCATTGAGTCCTGTTTGTTTGGAATGGGCACAAGTCTTGGCATAGAAAAGTGAGCACCTTCATTTCTGCATCAGTTTGTTGAAACATTTCCATTTGTATTTCCTCAATTCCTAGAATCTTGTTTTTTTTGCCATCTTTCAATGCAGTTTGGACTTCTTCCTTGAATATTATTGGCTCTTAATCAAATGCTAACTCTTTAGATGATTGAATATAGACTAATATTTTTGGTACAGAGACTGTATATTTCTTCCATCTTCTTTTAATGTTTCCAACCTCATTAAATATTTTCACCACAGAATCTTTCAATATTGTAACCCTAGGATTGATTTTTTTTTCTTCAGATCTTTCAGTTTTAGAAATACTGAGTGTGTTTTGGTGTTCTAACTTCTGGTATTTGCAGATTTAATTATAATATTTGACTAGATTATCTTGAGCTGTCCTTTGTAATTCTCTATTCAGCTATTTTACGTCCTCATTTCATCCAGTTGCTTTAGCTTCTCTAAGTTCAAGAGAAAGTTTCAGAGTCTCTTATGACATTCACTTTGGCCTTTAATTTCTTTCCTGTGTTTTTGTGACTTTTTATTTTATTCATGTATGATGTTCTTAATGCCATTCCATAACTCTCTCGTATTTGGTCATTTGTGTCTAATACATCAAATCTGTTCTTGAGATGGTCTCTTAATACAGTTGGAATATACTCAAGGTCATATTTTGGCTCTTGTTGGCTTATGTTAATTTCCTTAGCCTCAACCTGAAATTGCATGAGCAATTGATGGTCTGTCTGTTCCACAGTCAACCTTGGCCTTCTTTCAGCTGACGATACTCGGTTTCTCCATCATCTCTTCCCACACATGTAGTATGTGTTGATTCCTGTGTTTTCCAGCTGACAAAGTTCTGGTGTATTGTCATCTATGTTTTTGAAAAAAAGTTGATTTCAATGAACAAATCACTGGTCTTACAAAATTTTATCATGGTATCTCCATCATGTTTTCTATTACCAAGATTATATTTTCCAAGTACTCATCATTCCTCTTTCACATTCCAGTCACCAGTAATTATCAATGAATCCTGATTGAAAGTTAGATCAATTCCAGACAGAATAATTGTCGCTGTTGTTAGGTGCTGTCGAGTTTCTTCTGAGTCATAGTCATTCAATGCTCATAAAGAAAACACTGCCCCGTTCTGTACTATCCTTTCAATTGTTGTTGTGTTTGAACCTATTGTTGCTGCTACTATATTTATCCATCTCGTTGGGTGTCTTTCTCTTTTCACAAACCCTGTACTTTACCCAGCATGATGTCATTCTCCATGGACTGGTCCCTACTGACACTTCCAAAGTTTGAAAGATGAAGCGCTTTCATCACTTCTCAGAATCAGTCTGGTTGTACTTCTTCCAAGATAGATTTGTTTGTTCTTCTGGAAGTCTCTGGTACTTTCAATATTTTCCAACACCATAATTCAGATACACAGATTCTTCTATGGTCTTCCTTATTGTGGTACAGTAAATTATTTAGTGTCTCTTTTAGCTATGTTGTTGCTGTTGTTGTCCATTGTAAACTCCCACCAAAAATACATTTTTCACTCTGAGAATCTGGGTAAAAGAAGGTGGGAAAAGCTATTCACAGGATGACATGATTCAAGTATGAATGTTAACAGAATTAATTGGTATTGTAAAAACTTAAATCTCTAGCATGAGTACAAAATGAATTATCTCACAAGTAGGAGGGGTGATTTCACTACCATCAAAGAAGATACAGTATGCAAGCTTGTCCTTTGGACCCACAATCCCTGTGTACTGAACGATGCCATGGGAAGAGTAGCAGAGAAACAATAGCAGCAGAACCAAGAACTACAGCACGGGACAAAGCATTGGGCTTCCTAGTACACAGAGCAAGTAAAGCTTAGTGACTTTGGACAGGAAGCTTGTTAATATGGAGCCCACACTTTAAGGACTAAGGTGTGCCTGACCTAAGCCATCATATTTTCAATCATAGTGTATACATGTGAAAATTAGACAGTGAACATCAAAGACTGGATAAGAATTGTTGTTGTTGTTAAGTGTCGTTGAGTTGGTTCCAACTCATAGAGATCCTTTGTGGCATTTCCAAAGAGTGGCTGGTGAGTTTGAAATACTGACATTATGGTTAAATTGGACCTTGCAGTCCAGTGCTTTATCCCACAGGGCCACAAATGCATACAATTTGATGCATTTAAATTATGATATTGTTGAAGAAATTTGAGTATAACATGGACACCCAGAAGAACAAACAAATCTGTTTTGGAAGAAGTACAGAAAAGATGCTTCTTAAAAGCCAGGATGGCAAGACTTTGGCTCATGTACTTTGGACCATGTTAGGAGGAAGGACCAATCCCTGTAGAAGGACAACATGCTTGGTAAAGAAAAGGATCAGTGAAAAAGAATTCCATCAAGAAGATAGATTGACCCAGTAGCTATACCAATAAGCTCAAACATATGAATAATTGTGAGGATAGACCATGAACTATATTTTCAAAAAATATTATAGGCTATTCTGATGCCATTTATGTATGAGCTTTATTTAGAAACAGTGCACTATTAGCAGGGCTAGTGCTCATAGTTATTTTGCATAGTTGATTAGATAGAGTAATGATGAATTGTACCATATAAACACAAAGTTGCAGAATTTTTTGGAATATAAAATGTGGTTAATACAAAAATAACTCTGATACAATCTTTTAGGATTTACATTGCAAGATAAGGAGAATCTGTTTTTCTTTTTTCTTTTCTCCAGTGTATGGAAGGGGGCTGAAGGAAGGAGAGAGGTAGTGAACTCACAGCAGTGTCTACTAAAAGGGTTGGAATTATATTTCTCATTTGAGAAAGTCCTTCAATCCCCATTTCTGAAGAAGAAGATTCATTCTCTCATCTTTCATCTAGGGCTCTTTGCTAGATATAGTCCAGATGAATGTTGGGAAAGCAGCAGTGAATTCTCAGTACAATTCTGCATGCTGACTCTGCACAGCTGACTCTGATCTAAATCAAGACACTTGACTTGTCTGGGAAAAGAGCCATTGGCCAGTATCTTCAGCCACTGTGCCTCCTCCCTGTGCTTTTGCCCACTGGCCACTGTGGAGTCTGAGCTGGGAATGCGCTGTCATTAATTATTTAACAGAAATATGAGCAGAATACAAAGCTTCTGAAAGACCTTTCCTGAGGAGGTGTCAGGAAGCCAGTGATGATTTCTCAGCTTTCCTTGGCTCTTATACTTCTTAGAAAAGGGACTGTTCTTTTAATAAGCTGAAAAACAAGGCTGATAGTTTAGCCATCCAGTTAAAGATCAGAATGAAAATGGAAATAGAAAGTGCAAGTATGTCGTGTGAAGTTATCTCTTGTTTTTACTGAGTCAGGAAACAAACATGTGGTTGAGGCTTTTTGGAAATTCCCTAGTTGTTCCACACATTGATTCTGCAAAAATCCAGCCTAATCTCTTGTTCACAGTTGGTTTACATGTCTTTATCCCCACAATAATTGTAGAGCACCAAATGTAAATCTTAGCAGCGTAGCAGTAGGTATAGCATATGCCTAAAATTTGTCTCTTAGAGTATTTCAACAGGGAAGAGGATTTTCAAAGTTTTTACTTAATCATTTAATGTTTTCTCTTTCCAAAGTATAACTAAAAAATAAAAATGCTCATTAACCATACAAGTACTTGTGTTTGCAATAGTTCTTTTAAAAAGTTGCTGTAGAATTATGATTCAAGGGGACCCCATGTGGTAGAGCCCTAGTGGTTCTGTCATCCTGAAGGGTTACCATGTCTACTCTACCCTACAGAGTCATCATGAGTTCATATCAACTTCATGGAAGTGAGTTTATTTTGGTTTTTGTTCTTTAGAGCATCCTGTCAATTCTCAGACAGAGAAGTCTCATGTCAATGTTTGTTTTTGCTAAAAGGCATAAGGGTATGTGCTAGTTATTCCAGAGAAGCAAAAGCTTAATATAGTTTCTGTTCACAAATCTGATAATGAAAATCTTCAGCTGAGAAAAAAAAGAATTATGGCTCTTTAGGGACAAGATTCATAGGACATGAGGAATTCTAGAATAAGGAAGTGTAGTCACAGTAGGAAAACAGTAAAAATATCAGCAAAATTAAAAACATTGATATTACTGGGCATAGAAAACACAGGATAAAGAATAAGAATTCAAAATTACACATAATATAAGGCAATGTTTTTGTTATTAGTCGTTAGAATTGATTCACAAGCAGATTACTAGACCTCAGTAAGTATGAAATACCAATCTTTCAAATAGTAGTAGTTTGGTTCACCTAGGTACTCCAATGAGTTAAAAGAGCTTGAGTTGTTGTAATAATCACATGAACTTAGATAAGGGTTGCCATGAATTGGAGCCAGCTCTATTACACCAATAGAGGAAAAGTACAACCTCAATTCAGTGTATTTGAAACCTGGGGTTTAAGTGGAAATCTGAAATTATAGACTTTTAATTTGTAGGATGAATATTTAAAGAAAACAAAAACAAACAATATGATATGGGCATTAGGATGCTAGCATTACATATATGAGTGCTTACAAAAATGTCTCTCATACCACTCCTGAGAGAAGACCTGTTTAGTCCACACAAGTTGAGCCCACAGTTGTTGTTGTTAAGTGCCATTGAGTCGGTTCCAAGGCTGTAAATCTTTATGGGAGCAGAAAGCCTCATCTTTCTCCCATGGAGCTGCTGGTAGTTTCGAACTGTTGATCCTATGGTTTACAGCCCGATTCGTAACCATTATGCTACCAGAGCTCCTTTGAGCCCACAGTGCTGACCCTTAAATGAGATAAGACTTAGTCTTGTGTCACATTACTGATAGTGACAGCCAGACCCTCCTTGGGCTATAGCCTTGACTCTTGGCCATTCTTCTTTCAGAAGGACCCTTGATCACCTCAGAGTGCTCTGAAAGCCTTTAGAACAACATGCAAATGAGCCCAATTTAAAAAAGTATCTCCTTCTTCTTTAGAAGATCTGATCTGGAAATTATCAAAGAAGTCAGGTAGTTATTTGGCCCCTTCCATAGCTATGCTCTCTGGCGTGGTGTGGTAAAGACATAAGTAAGTGTGTTCTTGTTATGGCATACCTTACACATGCACCACACTTGTCAGGGATGGGCCATTTGAAGCAGAGAAACCTGAAAATTTGTGACTTGAGTATCAGGTTTCATTTTTAAACAGATTTCAATCAGTCTGATATCTCTTCTGTTTTCATTTAAAGGACAAAAAATAATTTCTGGATTCTTTTTTTCTTCCTTTCTGTTTTGGGTGTCAGAACAGTCACAGAATTTAAAGTTGAAAGTCTTTAAGAATTGGTTCAGACTTGTGGCTATGTTAATGCATGCTACACCAGAAAAGAAAGGGGAATCGAATATACAGCGTGAGCATTCACATGTCTGTGCATGGATCTTTTTTAGAACAGACACTGAAAAAATACTTTGAATTTCATTCAGTGCTGTGAGTTCCTTGAAGCTTCGTGTTATCTAGATTACTATAAGCATAGTGGTTACGTTCTCATTCACCTCTACCATCATTCTAGGACATTGCAGTCCAATAACCTGTTACAAATATAAGAGCAGAGTGTAGCATTTACACGATATAATATCAGTCCATGTAATCTGTGCTATGGGGAGGGTTTCACATTAAACCCCACCCTCATCTGTCCATGATACCATGTTTATTAGGATGTGAGGTATTGAAGAGTGAATCTACAGAATCTAGACCTTTTTATTCTGCTTTTGACTCTTTTTTTCCCGCCGATATTAAAACCTGTTCGATGTAATCAGCTGATTTTTTCACCCTACTCTTTTCCATGAGCCTGTTCTCTGTTCAATAACAGTAATAAGAGTTTAAGTAAAAGAGTTTTTTTTAAAAGCTTGATATGGCAGTCGATCTTGAGGGAAGATGGGTCAATCTGTTATTATATTTCTTAAATATTTCAGTAGTTTGGGCATTAACTAACAGGACTTTGACATAATCCCAAAATTTCTTTGAAATAAATGCACGTGAAAAGAAAGTCTATACTAAGATTGGACACAGAATATAGCCTCACTGTTAGAAATGTGCATGAGAAAAAATGCACACATGGAAAAAATGAAAAATGTGCACATGAGAAATGCCCACATGGAAAAAATTCTCATAATTATAATATTATAAAGTAATAAACCCTAACCTAAACCACAAACTGAACTTGAATCATGTGGACATTCTTCTTGTGCACATTTACGGCAGTGGGCTTTTTTCTGTATGCAATTTTTACATGGATTTTTTTTCCTGTGTGTTTCTTTTCTGGCTGTGGACACCAGCATCTGGCTCCCAAGCTGTGCTTCTTCTCAATTCATGGAGAAGATCCTGCCCCAATGTGATTTTAAATCTCTGATTATGTACTCAAAACAGAATGAATTTATACAAACAAACAAATGGAGCACAACTGAACTTGAAAGTTGTTTTTTATCAACAGTGGACCAGGGGATCAAGCACTAAGTTCATTTAAATATAAGCAGTTATTCATTCTCTCTTTCTATAAAATGGAATTCCTGTTCAATGTATATTTGGTATAATTTCTCAGCATGCTGCCTCAGACCCTGGGATTGGGAATGTGTGTACACTAAGGAGCTCTGGTAGAGTAGTGGTTACAAGTAGAGCTGCTAATCTCAAGGTCAGCAGTTCGAGACTACCAGCCACTCTGTGGGAAAAAGATGAGGTTTTCTGCTTCTGTAAAGAATATACCTTCAGAAACCCTTTTCAGGGTTGCTATGTGTTGGAACCGACTCCACAGCATGCCACCACCACCACCAAGGAGTCCTGGTGTGGCACTGTGGGTTAATAAGCTGAACTGTACTATTGGCTTGAACTGCAAGGTTGATGGTTCAAGCTCACCAGTTGCTCTTTGGAAACCCTATACAGGGTGCTATGGGTCGGAACTGACTCAAAGGCACTTAACAACAACAACAACAACAATATTTAAAATTTAAACTTGAACAAATGGTTTGTTTTCTTAGACTGTGGTATTTTTCACTAACACTAACCATACCTTGTTTTTAAAATGTTGCCTACTGCTTTTTTTTTTTTTTAAATTTAAGGTTTTTATTGTGGATTGAGTGAAACTTTACAGGGCGTGTCATCAGTTTTACATTCAACAAATCATACACCTTGTTTCATTACAATGATTATAATCACCATCATGTACCATCAATTAACAGTATTTCTCTCTATCCACTTTAACTTTTTAAAAACAGACAAATAAACAAACAAAGAAAACCACTCAGGCATATATAATAATTTACATCTCCAAAGGGCACATTCTGCAAGTCTGCCTCCTAGCCACCAGCTTTTAGTCCCTCTCTTCTTAGTCCATGAATCTAGAGTTCTCAGCCGCTCCCCTTTTCCATGCCCCCATCCCTGCCTCCATCTTTGGCACTGCTGCTTCTCTGGATAAGGTCCTGCATTCTGCTTGTGTACTTCTTTCTTGATGGTCCTAGAGTCCTCTGTTTCTGAGCTGTAAGATTAACCACTCCCCTGTTTTTGTTACAAAACTTCTACCTTT
>NW_006408520.1:26001738-26013035 GCF_000296735.1 Chrysochloris asiatica | reverse complement strand
GTTATAGGCTGAAGACAGACTTACAAGCTTCCTATAGTGATTTTTGTGGTTATTCCTTTCTCTTCCCCTCATGTGTATTTTACAATAGTAGGCAAGGAAATTCATAAGACAATCAAGAAGCTTAACATTATTTCCTCTCTTTTACCCATTGACACTATGCTTCAATACCTGTATCACAGAGCCCTGCTGTTCCAAGGTTGTTCATACATCACTATTTACCTCTGTCCCATTTTGCCCATGTAAACCTGTCTAAATGTTCTCCTATCTGCCTTGTTCTTCCATTCCCCTTCCCCTACTGTGCATTGCCTCCTCCAAACCCCAAACTATTGTGTGTCTATTCCTTACCCTGTGTTCTAACTCCCCCACCTCCCCTTTCCCCACCCCTTACACCCTTCAGTAACCAACAAATACTTAAAAAAATTTTTTTTTCCTTTTAGTGTGGGTATTTTTTAAAAAAACTTTTACAATAATTGTCAAATGCAGTATTTCTCCTTTTTTGACTAATTTCACTCAGCTTAATGTCCTCAAGATTCATCCATATTATGTGGTGGCATACAGCTTCCTTGTTATTCTTTGAGGTAGCATAATATTCCATTGTGTGTATGTACGAAATTCATTCATTCTTCCATTGATGGCCACTTAGGCACCTCCATCTTTTTGCTATTGTAAATAGCTGCACATAATTTTAAATTGATTGTTTTTAGAAATGCATTGTCAGGTCTCTTCAAAAGTACCTCTAGGTGTACTGGCACTTCCAACTTTTTGGCTAGTAGCAGAGCATCTTTATTGTTTGTATCACCTAGGGACTTCTAGATTATATACAAAGGGAATTCAACTTTATTTACCCTTCTGTTACACAAAGTTCATAAAGTGATTCAACTGTTTATGAAACTAATTTTCTGTTGCCTGATATAAGGAAATTTTGATTTGTTAATTGAGAAAATAGCTAATTTCTTAGCATGAGTCCTATATTAAAGTAGCAGCCTCAGAAAGCCAATACGGGATCTCTGTGAGTTGCAACTGACTTGATGGCGCTTAATAACAACAACAGTAATTATTTTACAGTTATTGAAAAACACACAAAGCTATCCTTTCTGGAAAAATAGCTCTTACTTAACGATTATATTACACTAAGCATCAACTATTTATTTCTTATTTATCACACAAGTATTTAATAAACAACATTGTCTACTATAGTTTTATACTTGTGCATACTCAAATTATTTATATTAACTAGCACAGTTTTCACAGGAAATCCTGCTGGATTGAGGAATTGCAGTTATCCCTTTGGTTGGGACATAAACCTGGGCTGTTAGACATAATTCCCAAACCCAGAATCAATTGGCATTGAGTCGATTCTGATTCATATGAATTTATAGAACAGAATAAGAAGGCTCCATAGGGTTTCTCTGTCTGCAAATCTTTGAGAGTCAGCCTGCTGCATCTTTTTGAAATCTGATGTTTATGTAACAGGTTTTATGTTAGAGTAGCGTAGTGGTTATGAATCGGGTTGTGAACCGCAAGGTCAGCAGTTCGAAACTACGAGCTGCTCTGTGGGAGAAAGATGAGGCTTTCTGCTCCCGTAAAGTTTTACAGCCTCGAAAACCCTGTTCAGGGTTGCTATGGGTTGGAACCGACTCAATTGAACTTAACAACAACAGCAATAAGAAGAAGAACACCAAGGGATCAAATGTAAAAGTCAAGGCAGATATAAATAGGCAATATCAGTTTTGTAATTATACAAAAATTGTCAATATTAATTTCTGATAAGATAGACTATAAGACAAAAATTAACATGAGACAGAAAAGGATATCATTTCATGATTAAAGGTTTAATTATACAAGAGAAAGGAACCATAATAAATATCTATGCTTCCAATGAAAGAGCTTCAAAATATATAAATCAAACTCTAATAGAGTTGAAGAAAGAAATAGACAACTCTACAATCATAGTAAGAGATTTTACTCTCTGTATACTGTGTGGAGTCCCTGTGTGGAACTGTAGAATAAGCACTGGACTGCTAACATAAAGATTGGCAGTTCAAACTCACCAGCTGCTTTGGAAACCCTATACAGGCTTTTGATGAGTTGGAACCAACTCAATGGAACTTAACATACTAGTTTCAAGAGAAAATACATGTGCAGCTTGTGGAGTTCCAAGGAGTTTATTTTAGCCACAGCAGATCCTAAAATGTTGTACAGAAATTCCTAAAATGTTAAATATGTCCTAAGACAAATTTTACTTTTAATTCATCACTGTTGTAAATTTGGAGTATTGAATTTTGAGCTAATTCTAGAAAAATCTCACATTTTGTGTCTTAAAATTAATTAGGAACTACAATGTAGAGGAATCCTGGTGTGGCACTGTGAGTTAAAGCCCTGGACTGCCATGTCTGTTTGTACCATAAAATTGGCAGTTCAAACTCACCAGCCACTCCTTGGCAACTATATACAGCATCACTATGGCACTTAACAAGAGTACAAACAAGTACTGGTATGGTGTGGTAAGATAACAACTAGGTTATTGCTGTTGTTTTTAGGTGCCATTGTAGTTGTATCAGTTCTGACTCAGGAACCTTATGCACAATAGAACCAAACACACTGCTCTGTCCTGTGCCATCCCTACGACCATTGTTAAGCTTCAACCCATTGTTGCAGTCATTGTACCACTCCATTTCATTGGAGATCTTCCTCTTTTTTGCTGACCCTCCACTTTACCAAGCATGATGTACTTCTCCAGGGACTGGTCCCTCCTGATAGCATATCCAAAGTATGAGAGATGCAGTCTCACCCTTCTGGATTCTAAAGGGCCTTCTGGTTGTATTTATTCCAAAACAGATTTTTTGTTGTTCTTCTTCTCAAATGCATCGATTCTTCAACAGTCTTCCCTATTCACTGTCTAATTTTACATGCATATGAAGCTATGAAAAATACCATGGCATGGTTCAGGTACACCTTAGTTCTAAACTGATATCTTTGTTCTTGAGCACTTCTAAGAGGTCTTGTGCACAGTTTTGCCTAATGCAATACATTGTTTGATTTTTTTCACTGCTGATTCCATGATTGTTTATAGCAGATCCAAGTAAAATGAAGTCTTCTAAAACTTCAATCTGATCTCAATTTATAATGTTGTTATTTATTGTTTCAGTGTTGATGGCTTTTTTTTCGTCTTTACATTGAGGTCCATTCCATACTGAAGTCTGTGGTCTTTGATCTAGGTGCTGTAGATCCACCAACATTTCCTTGGAAATCCTATACAGGGTCTCTATGAATTAAAACTGACTCAATGGCACTTAACAAAAACAATAGAGTGTCAAGGCCTTATTGAAAGGTCACATTGAAGACACAGTTAGGATGCTGTGCTTTCCAGACCTTTGTTGTGATGAACATAGTCTTCTAGTTGAATTGTCTTATGCCATTTCTTCTGCTATTTCTACTGGCATTAAACACTTTTATTCAGGCACAGAAACATTCTTATCCCACGTTCAAATATGATGATCTTAGCAAGTATTTAGTTTTGGAAAAAGCAATAAATCAATATGGCATAAAAAGTAAAATGAACAAAATATGTGATGCTCTCATGTTGCCCCTCCTCAGCCGAACTCTCCATGTCCAATTCCAATTGTAACCACAGCTACTAACTTACTGTGTATTTTTCCTGAGATAGATAATATAATATATGCACAATTTCATAATTTTCTGAATACAATGGAGGCAATAATATGCACTTTTTTGCATCTTTACATTTTTCATGTTACAACAAGTGTTGGATATATTCTCATTTAAGCATAAATTGAGCTTCCCTTTTTCACTTAAGTATCTATAGAGTCTTCCTTTGTAAGTCTGTCCCATGAGTTGCATTATTAGTACCCTGTAGTAGTTTAGTGGGCTATACATTGGGCTGTTAACTGAAAGGTCAGTAGTTTGAATCAACTAGCAGCTCTTTGGGGGGAAAAAATGAGGCTTTCTCTTCCCGTAAAGATTTCAAACCCTATACAGGGTTTCTGTGAGTTGGACCAGATTCAACAGGACACCAAACACACCACCAAAAAGGCTTTTTGGGAGTCATGGTATGGCACTGTAGGATTAACACTTGTCTGCCAACCCCAAGGTAGGCAGTTCAAACTCACTAGCTACTCCTAAGAAACCCTGTACAGGGTTTCTGAGTCAGAACTGACTGACCACATTTAACAACAACAAAAATAGAATGATTTTCAATTTGTATCAATCTTTTGGCACTAAAAAAATGCTTCAACATATATTCTGGAATAGAGGGCATCTTCTACTGGGAAAATAAATTCATACAATAAATTTCTAAACATAGACTTGCTGAATAAGATATTGACTTACATTTAACATTTTGATAATATTTTCATGGATCTGTACTCTTTTGGAGTCCTGGTGTGGTGCTAGACTGCAAGGTTGGTTTAAACCACAAGGTTGGTGGTTCAAACTCACCAACTGCTCCTAGGAAACCCTACACAGGGTCGCTATCAGTGGGAACTGATTCGACGGCACTTCACAACAACACAACATACTCTCTTAGCAAATATGAAGGACTCTATATGTCCTCAAACACCAGGTAACTTTATATCTTGTCAAACGCGTTACTTCTTCCCATTTACAGAAATTAAACAGATACTTCATAGTTTTACTTTGCACATCTTTATTATAAGCAAAATTAAACAGTTAAATTTCTTTTCTCTATGATTGTCCATTTTTAAAGTGGGGTTGTTCTTTTTATCATTGATATTTAAGAGGTCATAAAAGGATAAATAAATTATTTCCTTGTCTGTGATATAAATGGCAAAAATTTACTTATCTTTCCATTTCTAGTTTTGTTTTGCTTATGTCTTTTCTATTAAAATTTCATTATCTTCTAACTTCATAAATAATTAAATCAAGACTTAGTGTGAAGAACATAAACTTTGGTAATCACTTTGGCAATCTTTATTTATATAATTTTCTGACAGAAACTAGGATGATATATATTTTTAAATGACCAACTATATTATACTTTTAATAGAAGGTTTACTATACAATTTCCTTAATAGGAATTCTAACCTGTCTAATAACTAAACTGAGAACTTTCATTACTTCTGAATACCTTTACCAGAACCTGGCATTTGCCCCTTTAAAGGATTCCCAGTTATATTAAAAGAAATAGAAAATCTGGGGCCTTGCTCCTTAGTTGTTTGGATTTCATTTTTTAGTCGACGTATCTCATTATTTAACACCTCACAGTTCTTGTCAAATCCTTCTTTAAGCAGTTTTTCTTGAACCTATAAAGGGGAGAGTAAGTTTTGAAAAACACAATTAGTTAAGGATTTGCCCTTTGGGAAGAAATGTGTGCTTGGTGGAAATTAATTCTGTTCCAACTGTTCCACACACATCTAGCAAATTATGGGAACTGCTGGCCAGTGTAGGAAACTGTTAATTAAGATGCAGTACAAGGAAGTGAATGAGCTTTACTCCAGGTTGCATAGCATGACTAAAACAGATTTGGAAACAAATGCAGCAAGTATCAGAGCACCCTGCATTTCATATCAGTTTAAATCTAATACTTTAAAGACCTGATAGATCTACTTCATGTCTTTTTGATGTTGTACTAGTAATCTGAAGACTATCGGACTAAGGTCATTTAAAAATATGGCACAATCAAAATAGTCTACAATCACAACAAATAGCTTCTCATGCTCTTTACTTAATCTTCTCCCAAGACTAACATTGAAAGAGGTTCTGGAGTTTTTAAGGAATTTAGAAGAAGGATGATGGATTTTAGGTTTTACCAAACCAAATTCCTTATATATTGCTTCTGATATCATGATTTTGTTTCATATTTTAAGCCTTTGGTCACTGGGAGTTGGACCCGACTTGAAGGCACACCATCATTATCACCACCATTCTTTAAGTACAAGGGTATTATGTCAGGGCTGCCCAGGCCCAGGACAGACTTACCTTCAGTTTATGTTCCAGCACCCTTTCCTGCTCTCTCAGGAGTGCTACTCTGTCCTTTTCCATCTTCTCTTTCAATTGGTTCATGTTTTCCTTGAAGCTCCTCTCTTGATCCTCTATCTTTTGCTGCTGCTCCTTCTGTTTTTGTACCAGCAGCTCATTTTCCCTCTCCATTGCCTTTATCTTGGCCTGCTTGGCTGTCCCACAAAGGATGTGGGGAAGAAAGAAAACAACAGGTCAGGGTTGAGCTCTACCCTCCTGAGTTCAGGAATTAAACTGACCAAAAGGTATAGTGCAAGTCTCTGAATTCTCCTGGTATCCACACCATCAATGACACTTGAGAATTTGATGGGATGGACACACAACTTGTTATTATCAGGCTCAGTAGAATGTGCATTCTATGGAAGATGGGAAGCTTGTTATTTCAGATCTTCCAATCTAGTAAAGGGAAAGAAAATTCCCACACCACTTTGGGCTGAGTGCTTCCCTTTTACCTGCTATGGCCTTCTCTCCATCTGTGAGGGCTTTGTCTGACTGCAGGATAGATTTTTCAATTGGTTCCAGTGACTGCAGGAATTTCTGGAGGACCTCATTCTCCTGATGAGCCAACAAGGAGTAAAGTCATATCAGGTAGCAGAAATACAGGCTTCTGCTGGGGAGTCACTACACCATAAAATCCAAATTTGACTATGAATACTTTGAAAAATGCATAGGATAACCCAGAGTTTTCTTTGATTCTGTGATGATAGTAAAAACAAGTCCATTTGAGGCCATGAACACCCTCCATCACAGCCTCATTC
The DNA here is from genome assembly GCF_000296735.1 of Chrysochloris asiatica. Taxonomy (NCBI): domain Eukaryota; kingdom Metazoa; phylum Chordata; class Mammalia; order Afrosoricida; family Chrysochloridae; genus Chrysochloris; species Chrysochloris asiatica. The sequence continues at coordinate 26,006,280 of NW_006408520.1, read as the reverse complement.
CTAGCTCTCCAGACTCTTTTCTCCCAGACAACAGACAACCAGACTTGTGTGAAGTTCTACAAACACATAACATGTGATATTTTCAGGTCATAAATGTTCTTTCATTTCTGGCTAGATACTATTCTAGCCTTTCTTAACTAGGATAATATCTATCAATAATTCAACTTGTATTGACTATGTCCTCTTGCAGGGAGCTTTCCTAGGATTCATTCCCAATTTGAAAAAGATACCCAGTACCCTGAACTGCCCTACCAGCTCCATCACTTGTTTGATGTGTGACCAAAAACAATTTATTAATGCCTCTATACATTACATTTCTCAAGTGTATAGTGTGGATAATAGTACTAATACTAAAATTATTATTGTTGTAGTTGTTGTTAGCTGCTGTTGGGATGATTCTGACTGATAGATACCCAATGTGAGACAGTAAAATGATCCAATAGGGCTTTATAAGTGGTGATCTTTATGGAAGCAGATCACCAGTCTAAATACAGTATCTCTATTATATTATTATATATATGTATATGTGTGTGTGTGCATTTGATGATGGTGCACAACTCAAAATGAGTAGAAACAACTGTAAATTTCCATTAATAATCAGAACATTGAATGTGCAAAATATGAAATCAGGAAAATTGAAAGTCATAAAAATGAAATGATATGCATAAAGATCAATATTCTAGGCATTAGTTAGCTGATATAGATAAGTATTGGCCATTTTGAATTTGACAATCATATGGTTTACAATGCTTGTAACACTACATTAAAGAGCAATGGCATTGCTTTCATCATTAAAAAGAGCATTTCACAATCTCTCTGTAAGTATACAGTAGGATAATTTTGATATGCCTACAAGACAGATCAGTTAATACAATCATAGAAATTGACACACCAACCACTAAAGTCAATGATGTTGAAACAAGAGAATAATATCAACTTTTAAAGACTTAAGTTGATCAAACATGCATTTAGATGTGTTGATAATTAATGTTGATTTTGAAAGTTGGAAACATGATGGAAAGATCAATACTTGGAAAATAATGACCTTGGTCATAGGAATTATATGGGTTTGGTGATAGAAATGATGGTGGAAATCATTCATTAGAATTTTGCAAAACAAATTACTCATTCACTCCAAATAGCTTTAAAAAAAACAAAAAACAAAACACAACATAAATGGCAACTATAATCATGAATCTCACTATATGGAATATGCAGAAGACAAATTGACTACATCTGTGGGAAGAAGATATAGTGGAAAAGCTCAATATTATCAGTCAAAACAAGGCCAGGGATCAACTTTAGAATAAACCATCAATTGCTCATGTGCAAGCTCAGTTGAAGAGCAAAAAAATTAAAACAAGTTCATGAGATCAAAAATATGCCATGGAACATATCCCACCTGAGTTTAAAGACTATCTCAGAACAGATTTGATGTATTACACTCTAATGACAGAAGACCAGATGAGTTGTGGGATGACATAAAAAATATCATATATGAAGAAAGCAAACTGTTATTAAAAATACAAGAAGGAAAGAAACACCAAAGTTGATGTCAGAAGAGACCTTGAAACTTGTTCTTAAACATAGAAGTTAAAGCAAATGGAAGAAATTATCAAGAAAAAGCTGAACAGAAAATACCAAAGGAGTAACTAAAGAAGACAAAGCCAAGGTATAAAATGTGCAAAAACCTGGAATTGGAGAACCAAAAAAGAAGAAAATGTTCAGCATTTTATAGCTGAACTAATTGAAGAAAAATTCAAGCCTTGGATTATAATATTGATGGGCAAGATATTATATAATACAGGAGGACTCAAAAGAAAATTGAAGGAATATATAATCACTGTACCAAAAAGAATTGGTCAATGGTCAATCATTTCAAAAAGTAACAAATGATCAAGAACAGATGGTACTTGTTCAATAGACTCCCATGAACCCGGGTGGAGACCTGGTTGGTCAGTAGTATGGGAAGATCTGGGGACTCTTGGGCCCAGAGTCAGTGACATAGCCACAGAGGACTAGGGTGGAGAATGAAGCATTCAGCTGATAAGAAGAGAAGGTGTATGCACAAGAAAACTGGCACTTCAGGTAATACCCACTTGACCTGGCTTCAATGACTGGATGATCAACTAGAAGAAGAAAGAAGAGGAAAAAAAAGAGTAATCTGATACAATTTGATGAACTTGACCAATACCTATGGATGCAGTAGCTCAAAAGAGGGAACAAATCTTTACAGCAGGGATCATTCTCACACCCTCCATATACAGAGTAGACAGGGATGGGTGACTTGAGCATTGCTACCTAAAGTGGGGAGGCTACAAAGGCAAGAAGTGACTTGCTTACAAGCTTTCAAGAGGGAACCTACATCCAGAGGGCGTGGAGGAAGGTAGAATCTCCATTGAGTAGTATCCAATCTGTCTAGGCAGGGCTGATAAAAGGAAATGTGGATAGGTCTCTTGTGCTACAATAGTGAATAATTGTTATCAGGACTGATTGTGAGGGTTGTAAATGTAAAGATAGACATTTTGCAGCAAGGAGGGGAGTGATTAACTTCTCAGTCTAGGAGCAGAGGTCCCTGGGACCATCAAGGGAGAAGAGCAGAGAACGGGACCCTACCCAGAGAAGCAGTGATGCCAGAGATGGAGGCAGAGACGATGACATGGAGAGACGGAGTGGGAGAGGGGCTGTGTGCTAATGACCATGGCAATGAAACGATATACGATAGGATGAATGTAAAGCTAATGTTCTCCCATGTAAATTATCACATAATTCACAATAAAATATTAAAAAAAAAAAAAAAAAAGAACTAATGGTACTGAGGAAGAAGTCCAAGCTACACTTGATGCATTGACAAAAAACAAGCCTTCAGAAATTGATGGAACACAATTGAACTGTATCAACAAACTCATAAAACACATGATGAAGCATTTAATAGTCCATGACAAGAAATTCGGGAAACAGTTATCTGGTCAACCAATGGAAAGATCTATCTTTTTTCAATTCTAAGGAAAGAATATTCAACAGAAAGTGGAAATCATCGAATAATATCAATAATAATATGTGAAACTAAAATATTGCTAAATATCAGATAAAAATAGTTGCATCACTTCATTGACAGGAAGCTGCCAAAAATTCAAGCCAGTTTTAGAAATGGACATGGAAATATGAAAATCATTGCTGAAGTCAGGTAGACCTTGGATGAAAGCAGAGAGTACCAGAAAGAAGTTCATTTGTGCATTCTTGACTTTTCAAAGGCATTCAACTCTGTGAATCATGACAAATTATGGATATCATTGCAAAAAATGAGTATTCCAGGGCACTTAATTGTGCTCATGAGAAACCTGTACAAAGATCAAAAGGCAGTGGTTGGAACAGAACAAGGAGATACTGAATGGTTTAAAATTAGAAAAAGTGCACACCAGGGTTATATCCTTTCACTGTATTTATTCAGTCTATATGCTGAGCAAATAATCTGAGTAGATGGATTCTATTAAGTAGGACATGGCATTAGGGTTGGAAAAAAACTCACTAACAACTTGCAATTTGCAGGTGACACAAGCTTGCTGAAAGCAAAGAGGTCTTTCTTGCTGGAGGCAAAGAGGACGTTATGCTGAAAGCAAAAAGAACTTGGAATACTTAGTGATGAAGATCCAAGACCACAGCCTTCAGTATGGATTGCACCTCACTATAAAATAAAACAAAAATCCTCACAACTGAACCAGTAAGTAAAATAATGATAAACAGAGAAAAGATTGAAGTTGTCAAAGACTTCATTTTTTTTGGACCCACAATCAACTCTCATGGAAACAACAGTTAAGAAATCAAATGATATATTACTTTCTGAAAAAATGATGTATAAGATCAGTAGCAAAGATGTCACATTCAGCACTAAAGTATGCCTGATGCAAACCATTGTATTTTTAATTGTCTTTATCCATGCAAAAGTTATGTGATGAATAAGGAAGAGAATAGAGAAATTGATGCATTTGAATTATGGTGTTGGTGAAGATATTGAAAGTACCGTGGACTGCTAGATAAACAAACAAATCTGTTTTGAAAGAAGTATAGCAAGAATGCCTCTTAGAAACAAGGATGGTGTAACTTTGTCTCTGATACTTTAGACATGTGGTCCAGGGGGACAATTCCCTGGAGAAGGACTGCAAGTTAGGTAAAGTACAGGGTCAGCAAAAAAGAGAAAGACCCCTGATGAGATGGATTGATTTAGTGGTATCATCAATGGGCTCAAACATTACAATTATTAGATAGCACAGAAGCTTGCAATATTTCCTTCAATGTATATAGAATTGCTGTCAGTCAGAGGGTGTATAGGATGGCTGTCAATCAGAACTGACTGAAAGGCACCTAATAACAATAACAATAACTATATCTGTATCTATATATATGGAGGGAAAGAGTCCTGGGGTGGCATTGTAGGATAAAGCAATTGACCACAGGCTTGGTTTGAACTATAAGGTTGGTAGTGCAAATCCACCAGGTGCTCCTAGGAAACTCTCTGTCAAGTCACTATGAGTTGGAATCAAC
>NW_006408520.1:25992340-26001618 GCF_000296735.1 Chrysochloris asiatica | reverse complement strand
GAAAAATATTATACTAAGGATTAAGCTATAATCCAAGATGATACCTGCAATAAGATATGAGTGACCAATATATACTATCCATAATAATTTTCATCATCATCATTCTTACTACTATCTCTATACATTATGATGATCTTTGTCACATCACATTAAATCGACTACTCCTTTCTCTATCTCAAAATGATCATTACTTTATTGAAAGTAAACATTGTTTCATTAATATTATATCTCCTGTACTTAGAAAACATTCCCTGGATGGCACAAACAGTTGAGTATTCAACTACTAACCAAATGACCAAGAGTTTGGTCGTTCAATCTACCCAGGTATTCCTTGGAATAATGGTCTGGTGATCTACTTCTGAAAGATCACAGTCATTTGAAAGCCTTGTGGGACAATTATTCTCTGATATACATGGGGTCACCAGGAGTCAGGCTCAACTCAGAGTTAATTGGTTTGGCTTTTGGCACTTAGTACAAAATGATCCTGGTGGAGTCCTGGTGCAGCCTTGTGGGATAGGCACTAAATTGCTAGCCACAAGGTTCGTGGTTTAAACCCAGTAGCTGCTCCTTGGAAACCCTATACAGGGTCTCTTTGAGTCAGAACCAACTTGAAGATGCTTAACAACAACAACAAAATGATTACATTGTTTGAAAAATGAAAGAAATATTTTGTGTCATCTCATTCCTGATTCTAACACCTTTGTTTAGAAATAAACATTTGGGTTTCTTCAAGTGATTCTGACTTCTCATATAAAACTGAAAATGTCGAGAAATCACCATAATTTCTCCCCACTACTGGTACTGTGATTTTAGATTTTCAGAAAGAAAAAGATCCCCTACCTCTTCTTTTCTGACCTTCCCTTCACTTCCCTTATTTCTTACCTTAATTCCTTTCCTGGGCACTTGTGTATAGTCATGCTTAATCCTTTTCTTTGCTTCTAAGTAGAGACTGTATCCTCCAGGAACGGAGAATGTTCCTCCTGAAATACTTTCCATCAGAGACTTTGACAGCTGCTTCAGCTCATCTTGACAATATTTCACAGATGCCTCTTCATTCTGCAGCACAAAGTCATCCTTCTTTTTCTCTATGATGCTCTACAGGGAGATGCAGAGAAACACAATGGAGAGAAGCTGTTAGAAGTGATGTTCTAACTGAGGTCCTTTTGGAAGAAGCAGCTGATAGCCTCAGAGGGAAGTCAGGAGACTTATGTTAGACAGCGTCCAAGTTCATCGTATATAAAATGATGGGGGAGAGAATGGTATAAACTCTTTGGTTGCTTTAGTAGTGTAGTATGTTTAATAGTGATCAGAATATTTCAATGAGTGATATAAGAGTGTATTTGGCTAGAAGGAGTGTTTTCTAAGAGACCCTTGTTACTATGGATGAAAATGCAAACTTGTAAAAGCAACCCACATAGTAATGACTTAAATGTACTCTGAGTAGACTTTAGAAAACTTCATGGATTCTCTCAAGAATTGAGTACAAGATATAGGAACAATTTTATTTTTTGCCTGTCCTTATAAATTATAATCAAAATAGGTTTAATCAATGTACATTAATATTTTTGTCATTTGTGGGCCCAAGACGTTCTGAAAGACAAACTTTCAGTGAAGGTGCCTATGATAAGCAGAATAAAGATATCTCCTAAGATGTCCAGTTTCCACATGTTTTATAGTCCTTGAAACCTTGAATAGAACAGATTTTCCTTCCGAATTTGGAGTATGCTTTATGGTATAAGTTACCTTATAGGAAATAAGAGTTAAGAGTTTACAACAGGATATTGTCTAATTACACGAGTCCTTGAAAAACAGAATTTTCCAGGTGTTGACACAAGAAACAGTCAGAGAGATTAGAAACAAGAGAAAGATTTGATGACTCATTGTTGGCATGAAGCTGAAGTGGAGTTTCCTAGAACTTCCTGATGAGAACCAAGCACAGTGGACACATTAATTTAAGTTGGAGAGACTCTGAGCAGAAAACCCACACAATCTAGGTTGAAATTCTGAAATAAAAACTGTGAGGTAATAAGTTTTCGAAAGCTAAGTTAATAGAAATTTGTTGTACAGAAAAATGAAGTGTTCATCTTTTATAAAAGAGATAAACTGTAGCTTTGTAGAGGCCTCTCACTCACTGCGATCCAGGCTAGTCTAGTGCATGAAAGACATGAAAAATTGGGTCAAAAGGTATCATGCTAGGGATGATGCTAGAGCAGGAATCAGAAAGAATACATGCTAACACAAGTACCACGAGTTGTTTGTAGAACTTCTGATTCTCATCCTTGAAGGAGTGCTCCATGAAGACTGTAATTGCTTCCCTCTCACAGGCTGCATGCACATCCAGCAGCTCCTGGAGTGTGTCTGTGGGAAACCTCACACGCTGGGCCATCTGCTGACTATAGTGGTCATCTGCCTTCTGCACAGCTGCCAAGTTCTCACGCTGGGCCAGGGTTGTCACCGCATTCTCCAAACAAGGCACCGCTCCACTGTTGATGGCATCCACATAGGTCTTCACCAGAGTCCCCAAACCTGAACATTTAGAGATAAATATCAATTTCTCACTTTTATTTTAAAATCTTTAGTCATCAATATTCTAAGTGTAATGAAAACTTTTCTTCCTTTTCTTTTCCTTCTTTTATTTTTAAATAAATCTCTTTTCTTGGAATATCACCATATTTTCCTTATTTATTCTTTCTTTATGATTCTTCATTTCATTACTATGTAGTACTGGTTACTGATTACAACCAATATTTTCTCCAGGGCTTCTTAAAAAAAAAAAAAAATCTCATTTAAATAAAAGGAAAAGTGTTCATTAGTTAGGCAAAGTGGTTACAAAATTTATAGGACCAGTTCCAAAAGAAAATATTGGTTACTTGTAAACAAAATAAAACAAAACCAATCAAATCAATTTCAAGTAGAGAACATTGGAACACAGAACTAATCCAAGTAGAAACCTACTTCTGCACAAACTCATAACAACTACAGAAATCATGCACTCATGAAGACAGTACTACACATAGATTATATATAATTTTATTGTCTAAAATCTCAATGGACTTGTTGGGATTCAGGGCCTGTTGTGTACCTTCTGATGTGTAATTTTACAAAGTATACTTTATACCCTGAGAAGTACTTTTTACATTGTCCATAATCCTCAAACTACAGGCATCCTTTCCTTAATATCTGTTTGTGCCTTTATGATAAATGGATTATTTTCTTTAGATATGTTGTTGTTGTTGTTATGTGCCGTGGAGTCGGTTCCGACTCATAGCGACCCTGTACAGGGTTTCCAAGGCAGTAAATCTTTACGGGAGCAGAAAGCCTCATCTTTCTCCCGCAGAACAGCTGGTAGTTTCGAACTGCTGACCCTGAGGCTCACAGCCCGATTGGCGTCAATAAGCCCTCAGGCAGAAAGAAAATCTTTAAGAAATGTTAATTACTATGTGTGACATGTAGGTGTCCTTCTCTACATTCACATGCAAAAGCAAACACAATTATTGAAAAACGCATAGAACAATCACAGCATCACATCATAAACTAATGCACAGAGAAACATGCTTTGTTGCAAAGGTGACTCACGATTTCCATTGACAATGATCCCTTGAGTGAGGGTCTTGGTCTTTGCTTGGCTGTAGATATAGGAACAAAATTTTTCTGCTTGGGCCTGAAAATGAGGATTCAGCTGATCTTCTGAGAGTTCTTCAATATGGGCTAAGAGATTTTTGTCACTTGTAGGACGATCAAAGACAAAGCACTTCAGTTTTGGGAAGAAAAGCCTTATACACTCTCTAGGCAGATTGGAATTTTGGATTTTGCGATTTCGGCCTGCAGGAATAGAAAGAGAGAAAGCTCTGGAGGAACAGCATTCAGGAAAGAGGTCTGTCAACTTTTATTTCCAGGGATCTTTGCTTTACCAAACTTTTGACCTTTAAATCTCCTTATCCAATCCTGTAAATTAACCTTGAGCCAATTTGCTCAAAGCCAAAAAAAATCCATTTATTGACAGAGCACAGATCAAGGAAAGTAGTTCTGGAGAATTCTGAATAGAGCCATCCAACCCAAGTGAACAAACTTATGTTAGTTTTTCTCAGTCTATATATGAAGTTAAGGAGCTCTGGTAGCGTAGTGGTTACGAATCGGGCTGTTGAACCGCAAAGTCAGCAGTTCGAAACTACCAGAGGTTCCACAGGAGAAAGAGGAAGCTTTCTGCTCCCATAAAGATTTACAGCCTCGGAAACCCTGTGTAGGGTCGCTATGAGTCGGAACCGACTCCACGGCACATAACAACAATATATGAAGTTGAGTTGAGTATTTATACATTGTTTGTTGAAAGATTGAAATATAAAAACAAATGGTTAGAAGTTCTTTTCAAATCTTACTGCCCTAATATCAGAAATAAAATAAAATATGATAGATAATCTATTACTAGAAAATATCATGAGAAGAGATGATACCCAGGTCAGTAAGGAAAAAAAAAAAAAAAAATTAAAACCCAAAATACTCACAGCGCATATAATTTAAGGATTTTTTTTAAAATAATTTTTAGCAGAGAGCTCTGCTGAGCAATGTTAACCTAAATGTAGTTAGGGAACTCACCATTTCTCTACATCACATTGTATGGAATTTGAAGTTGTCTTGCAAATGCTATCAGTTAGCCACCATTCTAAATAGAATCCATAATAAAAAGTTCTTAACAGTAAAATTAGAATCCTAGTGTCACATTGTGGGATAAAGCACTGAACCTCAAGGTCAGTTTGAACCACAAGGCCGGTGGTTCAATCTCAGCAGTCGCTCCTTGGAAACCCAATACAGGGTCTTTATGAGTCTGAACTGACTTCATGGCACTGAACAACAACAACATTAAAATTACCACTTATTATATAAGAATGTAGAATAACATGTATGATTTTATGAAAACACAAAGGATTTGATAATATTTCTGAAAGTGTCTCTTAATGTTTAATTATGAATGCTTTAGTATACAGCAAAATCTACAATGGCCAGAAATTTTATAAAGCAAAATCCTGTCAGAGAATGAAAACTCAAATATTCTTCACTAAAATAAGTAATACAAAAGTAGTAAGGGTGCTTACATCCTGTTAAAAGTGGAAAATTTGCAAGATGCAGAAAAACATGGCAGAACTATGTAATTTAGGATCCCATAGGTTTAACTGTATACATATCCTTTCTCTGAGGGATGTAACTATGCAGGATAGTAAAATTTGTTGTTGTTTTTTATTGCCATCGAGTTGATTTAAACACATAGCAATTCTGTGACAGAGTAGAACTGTCCCATGAGTCACCAGAGTTCATTAGTAAAACACAGCGAATGAAATGTATATTTTAAATTAAATCATCCAAGTACATTATGACTCTGTTTGAACACCTTCCAATTTCATGAACACCTTTTCTTAAAAAAAAAAAAAAACAAACCAAAAAACAAAAACCAGGAGGCACTTCAGAAGAAACACAGTATGTAGACTTTAAGAAGCCGTATCACTATTATAATCTTAAATTTTTTTCCATGGTAGCAATTGCATTGGAGTCCTGGTATGGCACTATAGTGTAAGCACTGGACCGCATGGTTGGTTTGAACTGCAAGGTCAGTGGTTGAAATCCACCAGCCACTCCTTGGAAACCCTATGTAATGTAGCTTTGAGTCAGAACTGACTTGGGGACACCAAAACAACAACAACAACAACAATTGCATTGCAATCATTTAATCCAATCAATTGTTGTTGTTGTTATGTGCCGTGGAGTCAGTTCCAACTCATAGTGACCCTGTACAGGGTTTCCGAGGCTGTAAATCTTTATGGGAGCAGAAAGCTCACCTTTCTCCCATGGAACAGCTGGTAGTTTCAAACTGCTGACCTTTCAATCCAATCAATATTGGATCCTAAATTTCATCAGATACTTAAATTCTATCAACTGGATAATTTCTGGTAGTAATTACCCACAAGAATCATACCTTTCTCTAAATCATTACTTTCTTGGACTTTAATCCAGCCTCAAATATATATTGACCTCACCTTCTGGATGACATGGTTCACTCCTACTAACCCATCCACAACCTAGGCCATGTATTGATACCTGGAATCAACTTCAAGGCATTCTCCAAATATTCATCCTCAGTGATAGTGCGTTCATCTAGCTTCAAATCCAGGGTAAAATCTCGAACGATCCAAACAAAGTCTGGAAAAAAACTCACAAACTCGGTGGAGTCCTCTGTTTCATCAGATCTGGAGGAGGATTTTGCCCTGATTAGTTCTGATAGCTCAGTTACAAATCTGGGAAGGTGGCTAAGGAAGAATAAGCATTCTATACCATAGTGCTGAAAATTGACTTAAAAGTACGTTTTATAAGCATTCTATTTTGCCCATAGTTCCCTACTCCTGCTGCATCAGACTTTGCCAGAAGAAAAAGACAAGAAATAGTATCAGTTTCCATTCCTGTAAGCTCAGAAGGCATGGTGGTTGGGTTCCTGGAAGGATACTGCAGCTGCTCCAGGGCCTGGTGGTTGATGGTGGACATGCTGTTGTAGACAAAGGTGCTGCTCAGAAGTACAGCCAGGGCAAAGATCCATGAGTCATTCTTAGGGTCACCCTAGAAAGTGCATTAGACAAAGAGACTTATTACTCATTTGTATTGCGTACTCACCATCTAGTTATACATTAGCTGAAATTTTGAAAACAATGTAAAATACTAATTTCTTAATTTGTATTTACTTGTCCCCTTTCAAGGATTTAGGTTCTTTAGTTTATAAACTTAGTGAGTAAGAGTGTCAACATATTAAAATATTGTATAGTTTAGTACATAGTAGGTGCTTAATAAAAGAAAGGAAATTATACCTATACCACCTTTTTCTATTGACAGTTATATTAAGGATACGAATAACCAAACCCAAACCACTGCTGTGAAGTCAGTTCCAATTGATAGTGACCCTATATTGCAGAGTATAGCTGCCCCATAGGGTTTCCAAGGAAGTTATTTTTATGAAACAGACTGCCACATCTCTCTTCTATGGAGGGACTAGTGTGTTTCAGCTATTGACATTTTGCTTAGTACTTGTACAGTTGACCACTGTATCACCAGGGATCCTTATGACACAAATACCATTTTACTAAATTAAACAACTATTCATTGTTGTTGTTGTTGTTAAGTGCCATTGAGTCCATTCTGACCCATAAGACCTTGCATTGGGTTTCCAAGGAGCAGCTGGTGAGCTTGAACCACTGACTTTGCAGTTCAAACAACTTTGCAGTCTGACTCATTAGCCCACAGTGCCACACCAGAACTCATTGGGCATCCACAAATACTAAGCATTGAATTTGGTTACATGAATACAAACTTCCATGTGGTGTTACCTAACCTCAGGAAGATGACTTTTTCAGAGGCTGATAAATACGTAAATATAAATACAACCAAGATTATAATCACTGCCAGCAGTGGCCAAATAGGTATAATGTAAAAGAAAAAGTGGTCAGTGCAATATAAAGGAAAAAGTAGTTTGAGGATTCAGAGGAAGAAGTGTACTATGCGTGGCTGGACCAGGATACTAGCAGTTGTCAAAGAATTGATAGGTGTCAAAACCTAAACAAATGAAGTCAGTAATGTTAGAAAGTATGGATATTGGTATTGTAGCGTTATTCCATTTGACTGAAGAAGAGGTTAGGTGTGCAGGAGTGGAAGTTGAGGTTGGAAATGACATTTAAAGTCAAGTCTCCCCATATTTGTTGATGCTTTTGTCAGTAATAAAACAAAATATCTACTGCTGCTACTTTCAATTTAGACTAATAGTAATGATAATTGTTTCTGTTGCTGTTAAGTACTTTTGAGTCACTTCTGACTCATAGCGACTCTATATAGGATTTCTGAAGAGTGGTTAATGGTCTTGAACCACTGACCTTATGGTTCAAACAGACCTTGCAGCCCAGTGTATTAACCTGCAGGGTCATGACATGAGACATGAAATAAGTGGAATGATTCACTGTAGGATAAGTACTGGGCTGCTAACCACAAGGTCAGTGAGTGGTTCAAACCTACCACCTGCTGCTTGGAAATCAGGGTTTCTGTGCTTCATAAATGACTTAAAAGCACTTAACAAACAATAACAATATTATAAACACAAACTATCTAAAATGATACCGTTAATTAAATTTTCAGTGGGTCAAGATCATGGTTTCATAGAGAAGTTAGTGAAGAATTAATCTGCAAAGCTCATAGACTAGCACCAAAACTTTTGTGAATATTCTTAGGTTTGTTGAAACTTTTCTGACAGTTACATACTTGTAACTCCAACATGTTCACAATCTTAGGATAGCTCCTTTTGAGCCATGGAAGAAAGGTGAGACTATCAGCTTGTGTTAAGATTTACAGCATCTGAAACCTTATACATGGTTGCTATCAGTCAGAACCAACATGTTGTCACAACAAACACAAATGATCTTATGGATCATAACTTCCTCTAATCTATAGGTCTGGGATAGGTGCCTCATTTCTGCATATCCATGACAATTGATACTGTTCATACTTTGCTTCTGTTGAGCCCCCAGTTTAACTCTGAGTTTTTGATGTGTTCACTTTGTACCAGTAACAATAGGCTCTGAGCACTGAAATTCAGCAACTCAGAAAATAGGAATATTTGTATTCATTCCAGTATTAAACAGAGGAAGATTTCTTCTTAACATACCAACAACATTTGAAATTACAGAGAAAGTTTAAGTACCATTAAACAAATTTAAGCTAATTATCCCTAGCTATAAGTTGTTGCTGTTAAATGTCACTGAGTCACGCTCTGACGAATAGTGACCTAGTATAGGGTTTTCACTTAAAACCAAATGTTTGGTTTCCACTTAAAACCAAATGGCCACCACTCATCTGTCAGTTTGTCATACTGTGGTGGCTTGTGAGTTGCTGTGATTGTGAAAGCTATGCCACTAGTATTTTAAATACCAGCAGGGTCACCCATGGTGGACAGGTTTCAGATGAGCTTCCAGACAAAGACAGATTAGGAAGAAGGAGTGACGAACTACCTCCGAATATTTAGTCACTGAAAACCTTATGAGTAGCAGAGAAACACTGTCAGATATAGTGCCAGATAATGAGTCCCTCAGATTGGAAGGCACTCAAAATGCGACTGGGGAAGAGCTGCCTCCTCAGAGTAGAGTTGAACGTGATAATGCGAATGGAGTAAACCACGTGGAAGAAAAGCCCACGGGACCTTCACTTGCTGGTGGGGCCTGACTCAAAATGAAGAGAAACAGCTGTAAACGTTAATTGAA
>NW_006408520.1:25985087-25989695 GCF_000296735.1 Chrysochloris asiatica | reverse complement strand
GATGGCTCCTAACAACAACAACAACATAGGGTTTCTAAGCAGCGGTTTGTGAGTTTGAACTGCTGATCTTGTGGTTCAAAAATTTGAATTAATATGTCAAATTAAAAGGTAAAAGCAGAATCTAGAGCAAAGATGGTTTCTCCTTGACTGCATGCCTTACCTTTTCCACATCACCCAGGCCCTCAGTGTCCAGAAGGACCAGGGTGTGATTGGGTTTAGAGGGGTGAGGTATACACCACATCCAGATGCCCTTGGTTTCAGACCTCACTGTGGAGCCCAGATGGAAGCCTACAAGGAGAGGGGAAACAGGATTAGTCAGAATGGTAATGTAGTCTGCCCAGGGGTTGCAAGTGACTGACAAGGCAAGGAGTTGTTTCCATTTCAGCAAGAACAGTCAATCAAAGCATTATTCATATATTAACTTCCTTTTCAAGAAACACTTATGTCTCCTGTCCACCTTGTTTGTTTTTTTTAATACTCAGTCTATATCAAATTACAGAATTTATGGAAACTCAATTAAGTTGTGTATTTTTATCTGATACTTAAGAGGAAACAAAAACATGAAAATTAAGAGTAGAATTAGAGGCAGAGAGGAGAGATTTGTTTCTGGTTCACTGTCATGTAGTTCCTCTTTTTCCTAATTTGAGTTTCAGGTTAAGAGAAAATCATGTAAATGCAGGGCACACTGCATGGGAAAGATACCAGTGAGCATTCTCTGGAGGCCAGTTCTCCTGAAATAGGCTCCCAGTGCAGAATTGTTGTTGTTATGTGCCGTCGAGTCGGTTTTGACCTATAGAGACCCTGAACAGGGTTTCCGAGGCTGTAAATATTTACGGGAGCAGAAAACCTCATCTTTCTCCCACGGAGTAGCTGGTGGTTTCGAACTGCTGACCTTAGTGAGTCTAAATATGTGATTTGGGGACCTTATTGCATAATTTAGGAGACTTGATTTATGAAACAATGAAAGCCAATTAATTATTTGAGATGGATGATTAAAAAATCAATAAAATGTTAAGAAAATCAGTGGGGCACTAACATACAAGAGTAATTTGGAATTGAGATCCTAGAATATTTATGAGGTTTCTAAAACTTAGAGATAAGAAAGTATCAAGTGATTACTTTGTCCAAATTTTGTGTCTGATGAAACTGAAACTCAGAAACTGTCAATAGTTGACACAGTGTAATAGTTAGGGTTCTGTCTTTGTCAACTTGACTGGGTCAGGATTTTCAGAGGTTTAGCAGTTGATATGTGCTTATTCCCGTGGTGGTGAAACCTAATACAGGCATAGTTAGCTATATGATGAATGGCTATGATAAGGCAGTCAATTGAAAGGATGTTTCCTTGGGTGTGTGATATGCTTTCAATATAATGAACATATGGAAGTGACTCTCTCTCTCTTCCACTGGGAACCTGGGACTCTATAATAAACTCCTATGGATATACATATATATGTTTCACTGGTTTTGCTTCTCTAGAAAACCAAGCCTAAAATACTGGTACCGAGAGAGTGGGGTTCTAGAGAAACAAAATCAAAAGATGAGTTTTCTAAATTGGTTCTCAAATTGCACTAATTTTAAAGACATTAATATAAGGTGGAGGCATGTCTGACCTACACTTCATAGGAATAGGCCTTGGACTGATTTTCAGCTTGGTCTCCTTTCCGTCTTTTGGATTCACAGGAAGTCAGATATGGTCCCCACTTGATTTAAGCAATTGGTGCTGTGAATAGGATTCATTGCAATGGCTCTTGACTTATCCAATTATGAGATTTTGTAAGAGAAAGAATGAAGGGGCATGGGATAAAATATTTCAGTGGAGGGGAGAGAGGCAGTTTCTGGAGTTGCCTGGAGCTGATATCAGGCTGTTTAAAAAGGATGGCTGATACTGGACCTGGGCCTACTGGACTCCACCCTGCCAGAGGCCAAGGCCATATATATATATATATGAATGGCATTAGTTCAAGGTAGAAGAAAAGATTGAACTTGAGTGTTCTTAATGGTTTATGTGTTTGACTGCCTTATGGATATTGGTTTCTTCTACTTATTATTATAAAATAGATGTACATGTGTGATAGAAATGAATACTGGCTGTCATGTTTAAAGAGAGCTTGTAAGCCTGCCTGAAGCCTATACGTGACTGGATTTGCTAAAAGGCTAGTTAGAATTTGCCCAGAAAAAAAAAAGAAAAAGAAAAAGATAGACTTCTTGGTATAAGAACTGTAGAGTATGGGACTTTAGGTGGAACCTGAACTGCATCTAGAACCTTCAAAGTAGGGACATTTGCATTTGAAGACATATAGACCAATTCAGAACTGTTAGGAGAATAGGAGATTCAAGTCAAGAAAAATAATGGGCAGTTTGCCAATTTGAATTTCAGAGGCATCAAGGGAAAGAAAGTTGACCTATCAGTAAAAACCCTCTTCTAGGACTGCGAGTTAAAGGGAACCAGCAAGCTGTATGCTTGCTGATGACCACCTGGGTCTGTGTGTGAGTGGAATTGGGGGAAATACAGCAATGAAAATACAGGCTGAGTTTGGACATGTTCTATTGGCACTTGTTGACCTTAAGATAAGAGGAGCTTGAAGGCTGACTGGTCTGAAGTTTAGGGAGTTGTATAAACTCTTGAACCCATGGGCACTGACACAGACCATTGGGGTTATGGCTAACAGTGAAGTTTCCAGCTGTACTGAAGTGCAGGGAGGTATGTGTGAACTCCCACAGTTTCAGCTAGTACCTATTTGACCTAGCTTGGATTGCTAGTGTTGAGCTGACCAGAACCTAAGCAAATGAAGATAAAGATGTTTGATACTCTGAGAAAGTACCAATGATGAACTGGACATTTGCTTATTGATGCAGTTGCTCAAAATTCCAATTGGAATGGAAGATTCTTCATATCAAGTAACATGCTTGCCTCCTTAGTGTACTGGGTTTATAGGGACAGGCAATTTAGACATTGGTTATCAAGAATGGGAGGCTGAAGTGGCTACCTTACAAGCTTCCATGAGTGTGCTAGTGTTAGAATGAGGGGATAAGGAGGAATCTCCACAGACTAGTTTTCCTCTTTTCTAGATGGGTCTAGTGAAAATTGGATGAGGGATGATGCTCATAGGATTTTATGAGTTAAATTGTGAGTAATTGTGCATTAATTGTGATTGTAAAAAGTGTAATTATAGAAGATTTGCAATTAAAAGGAGGGAGCAGTTATCTTTCATTTCAGAACTAGACACTCGAGGACCACTATTAAGGAAGAGTATGAGTGGAGCATGGGATTCCTTAACAGAGATGGTGGCAGAGGTGGTGGCATGCAAAGACAGCAGCTATGGACTCTAGGCTCATGGACTGAGTTAGGTTGTGTGCCTATGGGCAGGAGGCTGGCTTGGAGAATGTACATTTAAATGAATGTACATTTGCACATTTAAATGAGTATATGTTTTTTGCTTTGCTTTGTATGTTCTACCAAATATGTTTGCTTTGTTGATTTGTGACATTTAAGATGAAAATGGGGCCAGTGCATTTTTGGTTGTACATGTTTTAGTTATAACATGTTAGGTGTAAACGTGGCTTTACATTTTCTTTATTTAGAGATTATGCATAGTTTTTAGGTTTGAGTTGACAAGTGTGAACTGTAGTAGTTAAGATTCAGTGTCATCTCAACCAGAGGAGTTCTTCCTAGGTTTACTAGTTGAGATGTGCTTATTCTCATGGTTGTGAAACCTAATACTGGCATAGTTAGCTCTGTGATGAACAGCTTTGAGCAGCCAGTCAATTGAAGTGTTGCTTCCTTGCGTTTGTGGCCTGTTCCCAATATAATGGACACGTGGGAGTGTTGATCTCTCTTCTGCTGGGTACCTGGGACACTAAAATTTTAAGATAATACATATGGTATAACATGTTAGTACATACATATGTTATGTATGGTATAACATATGTATGTATAAATATATAAAGAGAAGTAAATATATAAATGATAAAACATATGTATGTATATTTTCTTCTCTAGAAAGCCCAGCCTAAAACACACAGCTACTTTGACACACAGTCCTTGACTTAGCATAGGCCTCCTGACTCCCAACCTGTTGTTCTGTGAGGCACTAAGACTCAATACACAGATCAACAGTCTGTTGTAATAGTGTGGCCAACTAGGGTGAAAGTTGTAGAAAAATGATTCTGGCATTTTATTTATCTGGAGAAGAAAAAACTGGGAGATGAAGTGAAGAGGGAAGTATCAGACCACGCCAAAGTTTTATCCCGTATTGAGAAACTATTGTATTTTCCGACATGCCAGATAATGATTTGGTATACTACTAGTCTTTATTCTCTGCTACTCATAAGTTTTTCATCTCTGCCAAGAAATTTGGAAGACAACTATCTGGCCTACTGATTGGAAGAGATCCATATTTGTGCCCATTCCAAAAAGGTGACCCAAAGGAATGCGGAAATCATTGGACAATCTCTTTGATATCCCATATGAGTAAAGTTTAGCTAAAGGTAATACAGAAATGGCTACAATCATACATTGACAGAGAACTTCCAGAGGTTCAAGTCAGATTCAGAAGAGGCTGTGGAATGTGGAAATCATTGTTGATGTCCGATAGATCTTGGCTGAAC
>NW_006408520.1:25974520-25982194 GCF_000296735.1 Chrysochloris asiatica | reverse complement strand
TCCTGACTGCAAGGTTGGTTTGAACCACAAGGTTGGAGATTCAAGTTCACCAGCTGCTCCTAGGAAACCCTAAACAGGGATGCTATGGGTCGGAACTGATTTGATGGCACTTAAGAACAGCAACAACAATGGGCAAAATATTAAATGATGCAGAAAACATCAGAAGACGATGGAAGAAATACACTGAGTCACTGTACCAAAGGGAATGGTAGATGTTCAACCATTTCAGGAGGTAGTATATGATCAAGAGTCAATGCTACTGGATGAAGAAGTCCAAGGTGCATTGAAAGCATTAGCAAAGAACAAACCTTCAGGAACTGATGGAATACAAATTGAAATATTTCAACAAACTTGCAAAGTACTGGAGACACTCACTCAAGAAATTTGGGAGACACCTACCTGGCTAAATGACTGGAAGAGATCCATATCTGTGCCTATTCCAAAGAGAGATGACCCAACTGAATGTGGAAATCATCATACAATATCATTAATATCCCATACAAGCAAAAGTTTGCTAAAGGTACTTAAAAAATGTCTGCACCTGTACATTACAGAAGTTCATGTAGGATTCATTACTGAATGTTAGATGGAACTTGGCTAAAAGCAGAGAATACAAGAAAGAGTTTATCTACATTTTGTTGAATACACAAAGGCTTTCGATTGTGTGGATCATGACAATAAACATTGGGAAGAATGATTAGTCCAGAACACTTTATTGTGCTCATGAGGAACCTGTACATAGACTAAGAGGCAATTATTTGAACAGAACAAGGGAACACTGAATGGTTTTAAGTTAGGAAAGGTGTGTGCCAGAGTTGTATTCTTACACCATACTTATTCAATCTAGATTCTGAGCAAATAATCTGAGAAGTTGGGTTATATGAAGAAAAATATGGCATCAGGAGTAGAAGAAGACTCATTAACAATCTGCAATATGCAGATGATATAAGCTGTCTGGCTGAAAGTGAAGCAGACTTAAATACTTACTGATGAAGATCAAAGACATCTTTGCATCTCAGTTAAAGAAAACAAAAGTCCTCACCACTGGACCAATAAACATCATCCATTTAAATGGAGAAAAGATTGAAGTTGTCAGAAACTTCGTTTTGCTCAGATCAACCATCAACACTCATGGAAACAGCAGTGAACAAGTCAAACGACATATTGTATTAGGCAAATCTGCTGCACAAGACCTCTTTAAAGTGTTGAAGAGCAAAGATGTCAGTTTGAGGACTAAGGTGTACTTGACTCAACTCATGGCATTTTCAATCACCTCATATGCATGCAAAAGATAGACAGTGAATAAAGAAGACTGTCGAATTGATGTATTTGAGTTATGGTGTTGTAGGAGAATATTGAAAGTACCATTGACTGCCAAAAGAACAATGAGATCTGTGTTGGAAAAAGTACAGTCAGAGCACTCCTTGAATGTGAGGATGGTCAGACTTTGCCTCGTATTTTGGACATATTGTCAGGCAGGACCAGTCACTGGAGAAGTATATCATGAGGATTGGAGAAAACAAGGAATATCCTCAATGAGATGGATTGGCACAGTGGCTTCAGCAATGGGTTCAAGTGTAGCAATGACTGTGAGATTGACCCAGGACCGGACATTGTTTTGCATGGGCTCGCTACAGTGTCGATGACAGCCGGCAACAAAAACAAAACATTCCGAAGTATTATGCTTCTCTTTTTTCCTGGTATGTCTTAGTCTGGAAGCTCTGGTGAAACCTGTCCACTACTGTTTGATCCTGTTGGCATTTTAAATAATGTTGGAATAGCTTACAGCATTACAATAACATGCAAGCCACCACAGAATGATAAACTGACAGAGGAGTGATGCATTGATATTTCTATGTCCTTTTAAATGGTCTTTTCCCTAAATACTCTTGGCTACCCATTGAATGCATCATTTGTTGGATTCGCTTCTCACCAGCCTCTCTATATTTTCCTTTCTCCTCTTCAAGAAAATGATACGTTTTACGTGCATTCTTTTAAGAGTGTATATAATGTTCTGGTGTAGCACTGTAGGAAAAGAATATTTCTATTTACTGAATGTTCCATGGTTCAGACCCACAGGTCACTCCTTAAAACCCCAAATAGGGTCACCTTTGAGTTGGAACTGCCTCAACAGCACTTGACAAAACGTAACATACTATAATATAGCTAGCGTCGCATAGCGTAATGTAACGTAACATAACATAACAACGGAACGCAAAGACCTATGAGATTTGCTGGATTTTCTTTCCAAGGGCTTAAACCCATGTTGTTGCTGAGCATCTTTGATTCCGTTCTGACTCACAGCACAGCGACACTGTACAGAGTTTTCAAGCAGTGGCTGGTGGGTTTGAATCTTGTGATAAATTATTGTTGTTGTTAAGTACCGTGGAGTTGGTTCCGACTCATAGTGACCCTGCACAAGGTTTCCAAGGCTGTAAATCTTTACGGAAGCAGAACAACTCATCTTTCTCCTAAGGAACTGCTTATAAGTAGTACAGTATTTATCCTACTGTGCCACACAGGACTCAGGAACCTATGGATAATATACCCTGTTAAAGAGTCCAAGATTTTGACCATCTGCCAGAGGGTATGCTTTCTTCAACTAAGACTAGAAATGACAATGATGAAATACGTAGGGAAGCATGATTTAGCATGAGTTAGGCAATTACACAGCAACATCTTGTGTTCACTCCCAAGACCGGGCATGAAAGCATGGATTATTCAGCATTGTTATAAATCCATTGCCAATTGCACTGGAGTGATTCTAACTATTATAGCACCTTATAAGACTAAGTAGAACTTCCCCCAGATGACTTACAAAGCCATAAATCTTTATGAAAGCAGAGTATCACTTATTTCTCCCATGGATGGGCTGGTGAGTTTGGATTAGCTGATGGCTGCTTAATCTCTTTGATACTACAGATTCTTTATCACCTTCTTTAGAATGATAATTTTCAATGTTTACTAATTTAAATAGAGTAACTCAATTCCAGTGCCCAAATGAGAAAGGACAATGTGCAATCGAAGGTTATCATTCTATATCATCAGAAATGCATATTAAAAAAACACACCACATACACACAAGGTAATTCACTGCCAAGAAGACAGAAATAGTTAGTTTGTCCAGATAATGGACCACTGGGAGGAGTGGCAGAGTCACAGTTCAGATATTTGAAACATCTTGAGGCCAGGGACTTCCTCGGCAGAGTGCTAGGAAATCACCTAGGTGTTACTTGATGTTATTTTTTGTAAAGAAAGGAAGGATTTTTGTTAATAGTTGTTTCTTAAGATACTGGAAAAAAGAGCAAGTCCTTATGAATCTGTTTGGTTCAGGCAAATAAAAGTGTCCTCTATTGCTTATAAATAGTCAAAATCCCCCTAAAATAAAAAAATAAAGAGAACATGTTTGCTTAGAAGTCAATAGAGAGCTTGGGAAACAAAAAGTGGAAAGGAGATGAAAGGGAGCAGACCGGGTCCTCTTGCATGAACAGAAATGATGTAGGAGATAAGCAAAGCATTGCCAGAGCTGAGCTCCCAAGCAGGTGAGAGTGGAGGGATCCTGAGGTCTGGTGGAGTGGGTGTTTGGGTAGGGTAGACAGAATTCTGTATTACTAGAAAAAAGAGCTTGTATTTATTACAGATATTGTGGACATAAATTTGATGATGAAAATTAGAATTTTTTTTTTTCTTTTTCATTGGGAAAAAAAAAATCATCTCTTCCTTAATATGATTTTAGAGGAGGCATGATCAGTCTGCGTTATTCATGTTTCCATATTAATTGTCCCTCCCCAAGGGTAATACTCACCGTGGTTCTGTCCTGCCAGACGGTTCATCAGGTAGGATTTTCCTGTACGGTATAGTCCTACAATGGCCACCACCACCACGGGCTGAAAAATCTCATCAAGAATCTTTAATGCTTTTGAATTCACAGTCAGCTCATCATTCTGGTTTTCCACCAAACAAATAGGAGTAGTCATGATTGATCTGGAAGCCATAGTAACCTGTAATATAGAAGAGCCACTCATTAGAAGGCAAGACCTAATTTCATGTCTAATGGCTGTTTAAAATGTATGTATATCAGCTTTCTGCTTGTGGGATGTGTATGTCAACTTTCTGTGTTTTGTAGCCTTTCATTTCAAAAGTTGCTGGTGGTGGTTGTGTGCCACAGAGTCACTCACAGCAACCCTGTATGGTGTTTTCAAGGCTGCAAATCTTTATAGGAGCAGGAAGGCTCATCTTTCTCCCATGGAACAACTGGTAGATTTGAACTACCAATCTTGGGGTTAGCAGCCCAATTTGTAATCTACTATGTTACCAGAGCTCCTTTATCCATGAACAAGATAGATACAAATTCTTACCTTGTAGGAGGTCTATTCTAACAGGGGAGTTGAGCAAAGTGTATATATATGTATGTGGTCTGAAAAAAAGGCAGTCACTAAGGACAGGGAGTGTTGGAGTTGTATTTATATGTGAAATAATCAGGGAAGTCCTCTCTGAGAAAAAGATAAATGGAGATTATCATTGATTTTGATGAATGCTATTGTTTTTTTTTTTTTTTGGACCCTGTCTTCAAGTTAGTTCCAACTCATAGTGACCCCGTGCATAAAATGAAACGCTGTCCTGTTCCTATGCCACCCTCGCAATTGTCGCCATGCTTCAGCCACTGTTTCTGCCACTGTATCCTTGCTGTTTATCCAATCTGTCACTGACTCTCTACTTTGGCAAATATGGTGACCCTTTTCAGGGCCTCATCCTTTCTGATAACATGCCTAATATATGAGAAATGAAATATCTGCATTCTCATTTCATGTGGCACTCTGGCTTCACCTCTAAGAAAGATTTGTGTGTTCTTCTGGAAGTCCATGGTACTTTCAATATTCTTCACTTTCAACAAGTAAGGTTGTGTCATCTTTATCACAGATTGTTAATGAGCTAACTTCAATTATGATTTCCCATTATTCTTCATATAATCCAGCTTCTCATATATTTGCTCAGCATAGAGATTGAATGTATATAATGAAATGATACAATCCTGGCACATAACTTTCCTAAATTTCAACCATTCAATACCGCTTTGTTCTGTTTGAATGACTATCTGTTGGCCTATGTACAAGTTACTGTTGAACAAAATAAGTGCGTTGAAATTCCCATTCTCTTCAGTGTTATTCAGTTTGTTGTAATCCATACAGTTGTATTCCTTTGAACAGTCAATAAAGCACAAGTAAACATCTTTCTCATTCCATTTCCTCTTGTGAATATGGCTTGGATTTCTGGCAGATCCAGGGTGACGTACAGCTGCAACCATTTTTTGAATGATCTCTAGCCTGTGGTGTTAATGATACTGTTCAATGATTTCTGCATTCCATTGAGTCGTATTTCTTTGAAACGGGCACAAATATGGATCTTTTCCAATCAGTTTACTATGTAGCTGTCTTCCAAGTGTCTTGGCACAGAAAAGAGAGCATCTCCAGTTCTGTATCAGTTTGTTGAAACATTTCTATTTGTATTTCCTCAAGTCTTAGAGTCTTGGTTTTCACCAATGCCTTCAATGCAGTTAGAACTTCTTCCCTGAATATTATTGCCTCTTAATCAATGAAGATCAAAGAGCACCGCCTTTGGTATGGATTGCATCTCAATGTAAAGAAAACAAAAATTCTCACAACTGGACCACTAAGCAACATTCCTATAAACAGAGAAAAGATTGAAGTTGTTAAAGACTACATTCTTCTTGGATCAACTATCAACACTCATGGAAACAGCAGTCAAGAAATCAGACGACGTATTGCATTAGGCAAGTCTGCTGCACAAGAACTTTTTAAAGTGTTGAAAAGCAAAGATGTCAGCTTGAGGACTAAGGTGCACCTGACCCAAGCCATGGTATTTTCAGTAGCATCATATGTGTGCAAAAGCTGAACAGTGAATAAAGAAGACCATAGAAGAATTGATGCTTCTGAGTTATGGTGTTGGAGGAGAATATTGAAAGTCCCATGGTCTGCGAAAAGAACCAACAGATCTGTTTGGGAAGAAGTGCAGCCAGAATGCTCTATGGAGGCCAGGAGGCCAAACTTCGTTTCTCATACTTCAGACATATTGTCAGAAGGGAGAATTCACTGGAGAAGGATATCATGTTTGGTAGGGTGGAGGGCCAGAGAAAAAGAGGAAGACCCCCAGCGAGATGGATTGGTCAAGTGGCAGCATCAATAGTGAGGGTGGCCCAGGATTGGGCAGTGTTTCGTTCTGCTGTGCATACGGTCGCTATGAGTCTGTATTGACTTGACAGCACCTAACAACAACAACAATCAAATGCTAACTCTTAAAATGATTGACTATAGACTAATTTTTGGTACAGTGACTATATATTTCTTCCATCTTCTTTTGAAGTTTCCAACCTCTTTCAATATTTTGTTAGTTGAATTCTTCATTATTACAACCCTAAGCTTGAATATGTTCTTTTGTTCTTTCAGTCTGAGAAATGCTGAGTGTGTTCTTCCTTTGGTGGACTAATATCTGGTCATTGTAGATTTAATTATAATATTTGTCTTTGTTATCTTGAGCTGTCCTTTGCAATTCTTTTTCCAGCTATTTTACTTCATCCATTTTATCCAATTACTTTAGCTCCTTTAAGTTCAAGAGCAAGTTATGGAGTCAATTCTGACATTCTTTTTGGTATTTTCTCTCTTTCCTGTCTTTCTGGTGACCTTTTATTTCATTCATGTATGATGCTTTCAATGCTATCCCACAACTCTTCTGATTTTCAATCATTTGTGTCTAGTACATTAAGTCTATTCTTGAGATGGTCTCTATATTCAGGTGGGATTTACTCAAGGTCATATATTGGTGCTCATTTACAGTCAATCACACTATATGCGTATGAATGCTGGACAGTGAATAATGAAACCATCATAAGAATTGCTGTGTTTGTTAAGTGCTGTTGAGTTAGTTCCAACTCGTAGAGACCCTATACAGGGTTTCTAAGGAGCAGCTGGTGAATTTGAAACACTGAGCTTGTGGTTCAAATCGACCTTGCAGTTCAGTGCTTTATCACACAGCACCACAAATATATAAGGATTGATGCATTTATGGGCTAAATGGGACAGAAGTAAATAATGACATATATTCAACCTTGGTTAACAGGACTCTGTGATACAGGGATTGAGGCATAGTCTGAAGGGGTAAATGAGGGGAAATAATGTTAAGATGCTTTATCTTATGAATATTTGTTTCCCTTGCATACTATTATAAAATAGACATTTGAGTGGGGTAGAAAGGAATATTAGAAAACATGATTACAGAAAACTTGTAAGCCTGTCTTTGGCCTGTAACTCATTGGAATACCTAAAAGGGGTTCTAGTGAAATAGGCCCAGTGAAATAGGCTTCCTGTGGAGCCTTTGCAGTATATAGGACCTTAGATGGAATACTGAGCCCTATCCAGAACCTTCTGATGTGGGACATTACTACTTGAAAGGACAAGCAGACCAGCATGGAACAACTAGAGGAACAGATGATACTTCTTGAAAGAAAGACCAGCAGGAAAAATCCAAAACAAAAAATGGCAATCTGATTAGCTACTAAAAGAACAAGCAAATTGTATGCTGGGGAGCCATCAAGGCAAGCAATCAAGTCGCATCAGGATAAACCCCCCTCCAAGACTGAAACTGAAAGGGAACACATTA
>NW_006408520.1:25969749-25973950 GCF_000296735.1 Chrysochloris asiatica | reverse complement strand
TAGATGGGTCTGATGAAAGGAGATGGGGATAAGATTCTTATGATTCACTAGTGAATAATTGTTATTATGATTAATTGTGACTGTCACACTGTAAAGGTAGAAGTTTTGTAACAAAAAGATAAGAGTAGTTATTTTTACAATCCAGGAAAAGAGGACCCTGGGATCATCAGGGAGAAGAGCACTAGTGGAATGTGGGACTCTATCCCAAGAAGCAGTGATACCAGTGATGGAGGAAAACATGAGGACATGGAGAAATAGAGCAGCTGAGGACTCAAGACTCATGGAAAGAGAAAAGCTGCATACTAGAAATCAGGAGGCAGGCTTGCAGAATGTGCCCTTTGGTTGTTTAAATGAATATATATCCCTGAGTGCTTTTGTGTACATCCTGCCCTGCAAGAAAAAAAGAAAAAACAAACAAACAAATAAAAATACCCTGAGGTAATAGAAAGAAATATTGTTGAATGATGATGCACAGAGGAGATGAAATGCAATGAAATGATGAGTGTAAAACCGATGTTCCCCAATATAAACTATAACTCAATTAACAATAAAAACTTAAATAAAAAGAATTTGCACATTTAAATTGTGATTTGGCAGAGAATACTGAATATACCATAAGCACCCAGAAGAACAAACAAATCTGTTTTGGAAGAAGTACAGCAAGGAAGCTTCTTAGAAGCCAGGATGACAAGACTTTGTCTCATTTAGTTTGGACCACATTAAGAGGAAGGACCAATCCTTCCACATTAAGAGGAAGACCATCACACTTGGTAAAGAAGAGGGTCAGTGAAAAAAAAAATACCATCAAGAAGATTCATTGACATAGTGGCTATATCAATAAGCTCAAACACAGGAATAATTGTGAGGATGGATCAAGAACTGTATTTTCAAAAAGTATATAGGTTATCCTGATGACTTTTATGAGAATGATGATGAACTATACCATATAAATACAACTTTGCATGATTTTTGGAATATAAAATATGATTAATACACAAATAAGCCTGAAACAATCTTTTAGGATTTACATTTTCTTTGTCCTTTTCTCCAGTGCATGGAAGCAGGTTAAAAGAAGGAGGTTATGAATTCACAGCAGTATCTACTAAGGGGGTTGAAATTATATATCTCATTTGAGAAAGTCCTTCAACCCCCTTTCTGAAGATGAAGATGCATTCTTCCATCTTCCATCTAGGGCTCTTTGCTAGATGTAGTCCAGAGTGAATGTTGGAAAAGAAGCAATGAATTCTGGGTACACTTCTGCATGCTGAATCTGTACAACTGCCTCTGGTCTAAATAAAGACACTTGAGTTGCCTGGAAAAAGAGCCATTGGCCAGTATCTCCAGCTACTGTGCCTCCTCCCTCTGCCTTTGCCCACTGGCCACCATGGAGTCTGAGCTGGGAATATGCTATCATTAATTATTTACCAGAAATATGAACAGAATACAAAGTTTCTGAAAGATCTTTCCTGGGGTGCAATCAGGAGGCCAGTGATGATTTCTCAGCTTTCCTTGGCTCTTAGTTGTTTTTCATAGTGGATTAGAGAGAGCGGTGATGAATTGTACCCTATAAATACAAAGTTTCTGAAAGAACTTACTTACCTGGGGAAGTGTCAGGAAGCCAGTGATAATGTCTCAGCGGTCTTTGGTCACCCTTTGTCACTTCTCCTTCTTAAACAAGGAACTGTTCTTTTCAGAAACTAAAAACAAGGCTGATATTATAGCCTCCTGGTTAAATCTCAAAAGGAAAACGAAATTGAAAGCCCAAGTATGTCCTGTGAAGTTAATTGTTGTTTTTACTGAGTCAGGAAGTAAGCATGTGGGTGAGGCTTTTTGGAAAGTCCTTAGTTACTCCACAAATGGATTCTGAAAAAAATCTAGCCTAATACTTCGTTCACAGTTAGGTTATGTGTCTTATCCTGCAATAATTATAGAGCACCCAATGTGAATATTAGGAGAGTAGCATTAGGTATAGCATATAGCTAAAGATTGTCTCTTAGGGTATTCATACAGGGAAGAGGATTGTTTTGCTTTTTAATTTTTTACTTGATCATTTAATTTTTATTCATTTCTCTTTCTCTGTTTCCACCCCCTTTCTCCTCCAGTTTTACTGGATAGTTTAAAATTACATTTCTATTTTCTATGACTTCAGTTTCTTTTTCAATCTGACTTTTAGAAACTGATTGCAGCAAACAAAACAAATTTGTCTAAGTAAGATAGCCTACAAAAACAACATCTTGATTTCTGTGACTATGCATTTCTTTGCAATTCCTGAATAGCTCCAAATTACGCTAACTCTAAGCACTGATGTTTACTTTGGGATTTAGATTTAGTATTTGAAAAAAAAAATGTGTTCTAAATCTTTCCATCACCATGTGTATATACAGCATTAACTCTGTGATGAAGTTGTTCTTTTATATAGACTTTTATCCTGGTATTTCTCTCTCGTACTCATTAACATGCATGTGTATCTTTGCTTACTCCTACTCAACTGTATATTCTATGTCGGTCCTGATGCAGTTACTTGCTGCTAAATAGCTACTGAGGTCAAACTGTCCAAGGTCCTCATTATGCTAACATTACTTACAAAAGTTCATAGACACTTTCAGAATTGGTTTTATCTCCGACATAGGAACATTTCAAAAACTCAGAATGGGCTTAATGATCTCACTCTTCCCATTAATTAATCCCTTATTCAACAGTGGCACAGAAAGGGGTTCTTTAACAAAGCATTGTGCATAACACTCTACCAAACTAAATATAAACTTTTTTTTTTTTTTTTGCTAGTTATGTGCAGGAAGTTAATTTCTGCCCCACCCATTCCTTCTTCTACATTGCTAGTAAAGCTCACTGGCCTGGGTGTAGCCTTCTCTGCCAACTTTGGCCAGTGAGGGGGATTCAGATAAAATAATACAGCCGTCAATCAGAAAAAGCAAGGGCAACAAAGGAAAATAATCTGTAGGATCAATTGTGCATTCCTGTGCAAGGTGCCCTGACTTGCCACAGTTGATGGCTATGTGACCAGTTTCACCACCCCTAGTGTAGTGGTTACGAATCGGGCTGCGAGCCTTAAGGTCAGTGGTTAGAAACTACCAGCCACTACATGGGAGAAAGATGAGGCTTTCTACTCCCGTAAAGATTCACACCCTCGGAAACCCTGTATAGGGTCGCTATGGGTAGGAACTGACTTGACGGCACTTAACAACAACAATTAATACCTCACTGTGGTGCAATCTTTTTGAATATATCCAAATTCTCCACAAGAACAGCACATTTCTCTTCAGTGTAGTCCCAATCACGTGCCAGATTGCTTGGTTTGCCACAGTTGTGGCAACACTAGCTCTCTCTTGGGCTCCTTGCAGTCCTTAGCAATGTAACCACCTCTACCACAGTTATAGCAGACTTCATCCTTCTGAAGATCACGCTCCTTGGCAAGATGTCCAAGGACCACAATGATAGCTGTCTGGAAGAGATGAGAAAACAAACTGGAAACCTCTGTCACAGCTTCTCATTCCATAACCATGGCCTCCTCCAGTGGGACATCCCCAAATTCAGTGACCGGATTGAAGCACTCATTGTTAATCATGGTTGCAGTTAGGTCTTCTTCGGCATCTGAGAGTTGGTCTGCAATGGCGGAGACTTGGACACAGACCCTGGGAAGGTGATTTGCAAGTTAGCGGCTATTTATTTTCATGGTCTTTGCCTTATCCATTTCTTTTTCCAAAGTATAACTAAAAAATACAAATTTTCATTAACAATAATCATACATGTGCTTTTAGTATGTCTTTTTTAAAATTGTGATAGAATTATGACCAAGGAGATCTCATGTGGGGCAGACCTAGTGACTTAGTCATCCTGAAGGGTGACTGTGTCTACTCTGTTCTATATAGTCATTAGGAATTCATATCAACTCTGTGGCAGTGAGTTTGTTTCCGTTTTTGTTCTTTAGTGCATACTGTCAATTCTCAGACAGGAATATCTCATTTCACCATCCTTTTGGTGAAAGACCATAAAGTTATGTGCTAGTTATTCCAGAGAAGCAAAATCTTGATATAGTTTTAGTACACAAATCTGTAAGTGAAATTCTTCAGCTGAGTTAAAAAAAAAAAAAAAGATTAATGACTCTTTAGGGACAAGATTTAAAGAATGAGGAAGAGTTACCACAGTAAAGAAACAGTAAAAATATCAGCAAAATAAAAAACAA
>NW_006408520.1:25965091-25966034 GCF_000296735.1 Chrysochloris asiatica | reverse complement strand
GTTCTATAGTAACTTAACAATTTTCAAGCTTGAGAGTAGGTTATTATATCACTAGAGGAAAAGTACAGACTCAATTCAGTGATAGTGTATTTGAAACATGGGAATTAGGAGGAAATCTGAAATTATAATGACTTTTAATTTATAAGATGAATATTTAGAAGAAAAAGAAAAAAAGCATGCCTCCAATATGACATGGACATTAGGATGCTAATATTACATATCTATGAGCTTATGAAAGTGTCTCTTATACCATTCCTGAGAAGCCCTGTTTGGTCTGCCCTTAAATGAGGTAAGACTTAGCCTTGTGCCACATTACTGATAGTGACAACCAGATGTTCCTTGAGCTATAGCCCTGACTGTTGGCCATTCTTCCTTTAGGAGGACTCTTGATCACCTATTATAAAAGCATCTCCTTGTTTCAGAAGATCTGATGTGGAAATTATCATAAGAGGCAGGTACTTTGATCCTTTCATAGCTATGATATCTGGCATAGTGTGGTAAAGGCAAAAGTTTTTACTTGATCATTTAACGTTTTCTCTTTCCAGAGTATAACTAAAAAATAAAAATGCTCATTAACTGTACAAATACATGTGTTTGTAAGATTTCTTTTAAAAAGTTGCTGTAGAATTATGATTCAAGGGACCCCATGTGATGGAGCCCTAGTGGCTCTGTCATCCTGAAGGGTTACCATGTCTACTTTGCCCTATTGAGTCATCATGAGTTCATATCAACTTCATGGCAGTGAGTTTATTTTGGTTTTTGTTCGTTAGAGCATGCTGTCAATTCTCAGACAGAGAAGTCTCATTTCAATCTCCTTTTTTGCTGAAAGGCATAAGGGTATGTGCTAGTTGTTCCAGAGAAGCAAAAACTTGATATAGTTTCGGTTCACAAATCTGATAATGAAAATCTTCATCTGAGAAAAAAAAGGATAATGGCTCTTTAG
>NW_006408520.1:25931407-25934594 GCF_000296735.1 Chrysochloris asiatica | reverse complement strand
AACAAAAGAAGAAATTGTTCAGGTCATCAAAAAACTCCCAATCAAAAGAAGTCCAGCCCCAATTGGCTTCACTGGTGAGTTCTACCAAACATTCAGGGAAGAGCTGTCACCAATTATACTCAAATTATTCCAGAATATAGAGGGGAATGGAAATCTTCCTAATACATTGTATGAAGCAAGCATAACCCTCATACCAAAACCAGGAAAGGACATCACTAAGAAAAAAACTTATAGACCAATATCCGTCATAAACATAGATGCAAACATTCTCAGCAAAATCCTAACCAACAGAATCCAGCAGCACATCAAAAAGATAATACATCATGATCAATTGTGATTTATATCAGGGATGCAAGGATGGTTCAACATTAGAAAAACAATCAATGTAATCCCCCATATAAATAAGAAAAAAGAAAAGAACCACATGATCATATCGATTGATATGATCCCAAATCCAACATCCATTCCTGATAAAAACACTCAACAAAATAGGAATTGAAGGGAAATGCCTCAACATAATTAAGAGCATATATACAAAACCAACAGCCTACATTACTCTCAATGGAGAGAATCAGAAAGCCATCCATCAAACAAGAACAGCACAAGGATGCCCTTTTCAATATTGTGCCTATTCAATATTGTGCTGGAAGTCTCAGCAAGAACTATATGGCAAGACAGGGAAACTAAAGGCATCCAAATTGGCAAAGAGGAAGTAAAACTCTCTCTATTTGCGGATGATATGGTCCTATACATAGAAAACCCCAAACTCAGTAAAAAAGCTACTAGACCTCATTGGAAGATTCAGCAAAGTGACAGGATATAAGATCAACATACAAAAATTAGTTGGATTCCTCTATACCAGAAATGACAGCACTGTAAAGGACATTATGAAAGCAACACCATTTACAATACCTGCCCAAAGGATAAAATATCTAGGAATAAATGTAACCAGAGAAACAGAACCAAACAAAATCAAAAAGATAATAACAGAATACTACGAAGAAATGTACTCCAACAAATTCAAAAATTTGGATGAGATGGATACATTTCTAGAAAAACATGACCTACCTAAACTTACTCAGAATGCAGTAGAAAGTTTGAACAAACCCATAACAAAAGAAGAAATTGACCAGGTCATCAAAAAACTCCCAAGCAACAAAAGCCCAGGCCCAGATGGCTTCACAGCTGAGTTCTACCAAATATTCAGAGAAGAACTGTCACCAATTCTACTCAAATTATTACAGAACATAGAATAGGATGGAAAACTTCCTAAAACATTTTATGGAGCAAGCATAACCCTCATACCAAAACCAGGGAAGGGCATCACTAAGAAAGAAAATTATAGGCCAGTATTCCTCATGAAAATAGATGCAAAACTCCTCAACAAAATCCTAGCCAACAGAATCCCAACAGCACATCAAAAAAATAATACATCATGACCAAGTCGGTTACATAAAAGGGATGCAAGGATGGTTCAACATTAGAAAAACAATCAACATTATCCACCATATAAATAAGCAAAAGGAAAAGAACTACATGATAATATTGATTGATGCAGAATAGGCATCTGATAAAATCCAACATCCATTCCTGATAAAAACACTCAACAAAATAGTAATTGAAGGGAAATTCCTCAACATAATCAAGAGCACATATAGAAAACCAAGAGTCTACATCATGCTCAATGGAGAGAAACTGAAAGCCTTCCCCCTGCAAACAGGAACCAGACAAAGATGCCCTTTATCACCACTCCTATTCAATATTATGCTGGAAGTTTTAACCAGAGCTATACAGCATAATAAAGAAATTAAAGGCATCCAAATTGGCAAAGAGGTAGTAAAACTCTCCCTATTTGCAGATGATATGATCCTATACATAGAAAACCCTAAAGACTCAGTAAAAAAAGTATTGTTGTTGTTGTTGTCAGGTGCCATCGAGTTGGAACCGACTCATAGCGACCCCATGCACAGCAGAACGAAACAATGTCCGATCCTGGGCCAACCTCACTACTGCCGCCACACTTGAGTCCATCAATGATGCCACTTGGCCAAATCTACAGAACCAGCCCTGACAAGCCCTGGACTATTCCTCACTAGAAGAAGCAACTGAACAGACACGTGATGATAAAATAGAAAGAAAGAAAGGAGACTGGTGATCTCTGTTGGTTTGGGGTGGCAATTTTGATCTTTTGTGGGCAACTTTAAGGGGAGAGTGGTAGGTGGTACAGAAGCATACCACTTACTGGTGTAGAGAGAGAGATGCAAACTTTTTCTTGTACTCACAAGACCAGAGGTGTGGCTGGCTCCACAGTGTACAATTCCAGGAAAGCTTTTGTTCTCTGGTACCTTGCTCATCCCCAAACCATGTCCACCAGAAGGCATTTGAAGCATAACTACCTATGAATATACCAACAAACAATTATCTACAACACCACCACAATATTTCTGAAGCAATAATGTCTATTCACACAAAGAAACAGGACAGAATGACTCAAACAAGTGACCAAGAGGCACTGTGAGAAAACACTTTTGAGGAATAAAAGGCATTGGAACTACCTGATAAAGAATTCAAGATAATGTTATTTAGGTACCTTCATATTATTTATAGTAAGGATGAGGAAAACAGTGGGGGGATTTAGGAAAACACTACAGAAACAATCAAACAAAATATAAAATTTGTCATTTCCAATTTCCCCCAAGACTCTAGGTTCTGTTTTTGGGTGCAATATTTTGATGCACACAAGTGTTTAATTTTTAGAAGAGGTTCCAGTCATCTAGCTTGTCTTTTCCTGTTTTAGTGTTTTCAGTTATGTTTGGTAGTTTCTTTTTGGCATGTATCAGAGTCCCTAAGTTTGTACCTATTCATTCCATTGATGATCTTTATAGTTTGAGATTTTATATTTAGATCTTCGATCAATCTTGGATTTTTTGTATATGGTATGAGATATGGTTCTTGTTTCATTCTTACACAAATAAATACTCCATTTTGCCCGCACCATTTAAAGTGTTTCAGGACTTTGTTCAAGATCAATTGCCTATAGGTGGATGAATTTGTTATAAATTCTGTTCTAATGATCTATGTGGTTTTCATTGTACCTGCAACAGGCTGTTTTGACTATTGTGACTGTGTAGTAGGTTTTAGGAGTGGAAAGTGAGAGACCTAGTTTGTTCTTCTTTAGTAATACTTT
>NW_006408520.1:25930308-25931307 GCF_000296735.1 Chrysochloris asiatica | reverse complement strand
GTGAGAGACCTAGTTTGTTCTTCTTTAGTAATACTTTGCTTATCATAGGTCTCCTTCTTTTGGTGATCCACTTTCCTATGTCTTTAAAGAATGATGTTGGGATCTAAATTGGATGGCATTATATCTGTAGACCACTTTGGATAGTATTACCACTTTAACATCTTAAGTCTTCCTATTCATGAGAATGGTATATTCTTCCATTTATGCAGATCTCTTTTGGTTTCTTGTAGTAGTCTTTTGTAATTTTCTTTGTATAGATCATTTGTGTCTCTGGTTAGATTTATTTGTAAGTATTTTAATTCTGGGTAACTATCCTTGTGTGATGCTGTGAGTTGATGTGTTGGACTGCAAGATCAGTTTGAACTGCAAGATCAGTGGTTCAATCTCCACTGTCACTCCTAGGAAACCCTATATAGGGTCACTATGGGTCAGAACGCACTTAACAATAACATTGTAAATAATATTGTTTTCTTAATTTCCTTTTCAAAGCTCTGTATATTAGGGTAAGGGAACTGGACTGATTTTTGTATAGTGACCTTGTACCCTGCCACTTTGCTAAATCTTTCAATAAACTCCAATATATTTTTTGCCTAGTCTTTAGGATTTTCTATGTACGGGATCATATCATCTTCAAATAGAGACAGTTTTACCATTCATTTGCTAACTTGGATGCTCCTTATTTATCTTTATTGCCTTATATCTCTGGCTAATTCTTCCAGTACAATATTGAATAGAAGTAGTGATAAAGAGTGTCCTCATCTGGTTCCTGTCCACAAAAGAAATGCTTCCAGGTTCTCTCCATTGAGAGTAATGTCGCCCTTTGGTTTTGTAAATATGCTATTAATTATGTAGCGTGATTTTCCTTCAAGTTCTATTTTGTAGAGTGTTTTAATAAGGAATGTAGGTTGGAGTTTTCAAATGCCTTTTCTATCAATCAAGATGATCATATAGTTCTTTTCCTTTTTTTTATTTATGTAGTGAATTATCTTTAATATTCAT
>NW_006408520.1:25922330-25929289 GCF_000296735.1 Chrysochloris asiatica | reverse complement strand
TGACAAAGTGGCAGCATCAATGGGCTCAAGCATGGCAACATAGTGAGGTTGGCCCATGATCAGGCAGTGTTTCGTTCTGCTGTGCATAAGGTCGCTATGAGTCAGTAGAGACTTGATAACACCTAACAATCATAACAAATGTACTGAAACTTGCTTTGTGGCCTAACATTCTATTCTAGAAAATGTCCCATGTGTACTTGAAAATAAGGTATATTTTACTCTTGTTGGCTGGTGTACTCTGTATTTGCACATTTCATTTTATTTCTTGACGTTATCTTCTGGAGCTGCCCTTTGATATTTTCTATTCAGCTCTTTTATCTCCTCTATCTTTCCTTTACTTTAGCACCTCTACACTGGAGAGCAACTTTCAGAGTATCTTCTAACATCCAATTTGATCTTTTGCTTTCTTCCTGTCTGATGTTCTTGATGTCATCCCACAATTCTTCTGACCTTCTGTCATTAGTGTTTAATGCATCAAATTTTTTCTTGAGATGATCTCTAACTCAGGTGGGATATGTTCCAGGTTGTATTTTGCCTCCTGTGGACTTGTTTGAATTTTCTTCAACTTCAGTCTGAACTTGCATATGAGCATTTGACAGCCTATTCCACAGTCTCCCCTAACCTTATTTTGGCTGATGATATGGAACATTTGCACCATTTCTTCCCATGGATTCAGTCAATTGGATTTCTGTGTATTCCATCTGGTGAGGCTCATGTGTCTTGTCATCTGATTTTGTTTTAAAAAGGTGTTTGCAACGAATAACTTATTGGTGTTGCAAAATTCTATCATGTGACTTCCAGTATCATTTCTATTACCAAGTCCATTTTTTCCAACTACTCATCTCTCTTCTTTGTTCCCAATCTTTGCATTCCAATCACCAGTAATTATAAATGCATCTCTATTGTATGCTTGATCAATTTCAGACTGCTGATGTTCATAGAATTCTTTAATTTCATCATCACTGGCTGTTTTGGTTGGTGTAATAATTTGAATAGTAATGATATTAACTGGTCTTCCTTGTAGACATGTAGGTATTATCCCATCACAGACAGCATTATACTTAAGACTGAAATATTCTTTTAAATCATGAATGTGACACCATTCATCTTCAACTTGCCATTCTCAACATAGTAAACCATTCAATTGTCAGATTCAGAATGACTAATACCAGTCCATTTCAGCACACTAATGACTTGTATATAGATTTTCATGCATTCCATTTCATTTTTTCCTACTTCCAATTTTCCTAGATTCATACTTTGTACACTTCATGTTCCTATTATTTGCAGATGATTATGTTTGATTTTCCACATTTTGAGTTGTGTTCCATCAGCAAATGAAGATCCTGGAAGCTTTTCTTCATTCACTACATCATTGTTAACTCTACTTTGAGGAAGCAACTCAACCATAATTGTTATTTTGAGTGCCTTCCAACCTGAAAGGCTCATCTTCTGGACCCATATCTGAAAATATTCTGGTTTTATTCATCATGTTTCAGTATTCAATATTCTGGTGCTAACAGTATTCCATTGCTAGTCATAAGGTTTTCAGGGACTAAACATTCAGAGATAGACTGCTTCTCATTCATCTTATTCTGTCTTAGGCTGGAAACTCAGCTGAAACCTGTCCACTATGGGTGGCCCTGCTGGCATTTCAAATACTGGTGCCACAGCTTCCAGCATCACAGCAAAATGCAAGCCACCACAGTATGACAAACTGACAGTTGAGTGGTGGAGGATATACGACTAGGATAAGCAAAAAACATTTTGCTATTAAAGTTTCAGTTCATACATGAACAAGTTTGTTTCAAACAAAACATATTGATACATGTCTCTGAAATCAGTGAATGGCTTCAGGCAAGTTCTCTCAGTAAAACACTTGTTTTAGTTTTATTAAAGCCATCTTTAGATAAAGGTCACACAGTTCACTTAAAACAGTGCTTCGCCAGACGATCTCCTGGGCCAGTTAAATTAAAGCCAGAAAAGTCAGCTCAGAAGTTTATAGTAATTGATTTTTGGAATCCTGAAGGGGTAATTGGAGTCCTGGTGTGGTGCAATGGGCGAATGTGTCAGACTGCAAAGTCGTTTGAACTGCAAGGTTGGCGGTTCAAGCTCACCAACTGTTCCTTATAAACCCTATACTGGGTCGCTATGGGTCAGAATTAAGTCAAAGGCACTTAACAACAACAAAAAAAAAACAAAGGGGTAATCATGATAGAGTTTCTTGGAGAGCACAGGACAATCACAGGGACTTATTATGAAGAGATTTTAGAAACTTGAAAAGTGCATTGGTGAGCAAAAGGTCACACAAGTGAATCTTTAATTTTTTTTTATCATTCTTATGCTTGCTCATTTTTTAGGAGAGCAAAGGTCATCCTACAAGAATTTTTCTGGGAAACCTTACGCATTCCACTTATAGCCCCAATCTTGCCACTTCAGACTGTTTTTTTGTTTTTTTGTTTTTTTGATTTCTCAAAGTCAACATTGAAAAGGATCACCATTTGAATTCTCGGAGCATACCAAAACAGTCATTGTAAACTGGTATAAATTGAAAACCGCAGACTTCTTTGGTAAGGGTTAGAGATGAAAACACCTTCAGAAGTGGTTCAGTATATGATGAGAAATAATAGATAAACATTTTGGATATTTTTGTTCAGTAAAGTTTCTATAATTTTGTAGTAATTCTTTTTGACTTATCCTCATATAACTGGCACTGGAATAGTTGGATCACAGAGTAATTCTCTTTATATTTTTTAAGGAATAGCTTTCCTTATAAAAATGTGTCCACAGTAAATGGATGATTTTGCATTCTCACCAGCTGTGTATGAAGGTTCCAATTTCTCCATGCTCTTGAAAACATTTTTCTGGTTTTTGAACTCTGCTATTAATGCTGGTGTGAAATGATATTTTCTTTCTGTTTTTGTTTGCATCTCTCTAATTGTTATGATTTGTGTGCTAGATATCTGAATGCCTTCTTGGTGAAGTGCCTATTTGTGTCCTTTATTTTTTAATTGTTTTTTTTTTTTGTGTGTGTGTATTTTTCTTGTTGAGGTGTTGATGTTGTCTATGTTTTAGAGATTAGTCCCTTGTCTGATATATCATGACTAGAATATTTTTCACAGTCTTTATGTTTTCGTATTCTTTAAGTGAAGTCTTTTGATGCAGAAATATGTTTAATTTTTAGGAGGTTCCAGTTGTTTACAGCACTCACCTGTCAATTTGCCATACTATGGTGGTGGCTTGTGTGATTCAGGGTTCCAAGAATTGACCAACTGAAATATTTCAATAAACTGATGAAGCTCTGGAGATACTCACTAATCTATGTCAAGAAATTTGAAAGAAAGCTACCTAGACAATCAACTGGGTGAAGTCTGTATTTGTTTCCATACCAAACAAAGGTGACCTAATAGAATGTACAAATTATAGAACAATATAATTAATGCCACATGTAAGTAAAATTGCATGCAAGCAAATTTTTTTCTGATTAAAATTAAAAAATGGTAGCAGCAATACATCTACAGGGATCTGCCAGAAATTCAAGTTGGATTCAGAAGAGAATGTGGAAGAAGGGATAGCATTGCTGAAGTCCGATGGATCTTGACTTAAAGCAGGGTATACCATAAAATTGTTTATTGTGCTTTATTTATTAACTATGCAAATGAATTTGTGTGGATTTTAATAAACTATGGATAATATTTCAAAGAAGGGAATTCCAGAACACGTGAATGTTCTCATGAAAAGTAGGTTAAAAGGTGGTCCTTCCAATCAAACAAGGTGATACTGTATGTTTTTAAAACAAGAATGATATGCAAGGCATTGTATCCTTTCACAAGATTTCAATCTGTATGCTGAACAAATAATCCAAGAAGTTGGGCTATATGACTAAGAATGCAGTATTACACTTCAAGGAAGGATCATTTACAACCTGCAGATTATATAAACTTGAAAGCAGCAAAAATTTGAATTACTTATGATGAACACAGCCTTCATTGTGGATTACACCTCAATTTAAAGAAAACAAAAATCTTCACAACTGAGCCAATAGGCAATATCATGATAAAGTAGAAAAAGATAGACATTTTCAATGGTTTGATTTGATTTCGATCCACAAACAATGCTCACGGAAGCAGCAGTCAAGAAATCTAAGGATGTATTATACTGGAATCATCTGCTGCAAAAGATCTCTTTAAAGCATTAAAGATCAAAGATGCCACTTTAGAGCTAAAGTGCACCTGATCTAAGCCAGAGCATTTTCAATGACATTATATGCATGTGAAAGCTGGACAACGGAATAGGAAGACTAAAGAAGAACTGATACATTTAACTTGTGTTGGTGAGTAATGTTGAAAGTACCACGGACTTCTGGAAGAACAAACAACTCGATTTTGAAATAAGCACAGCTATAATTCTCCTTGGAAGTGAGGATTTGAAACTTTGTCCCATGTACTTTCGACGTGTTATTAGGAGGAACCAGTCAGTCCCTGGAGAAAGATATCGTGCTTGGTAAAGAAGAGTGTCAGAAAAATGCAGAAAACCCTCAATGACATGGACTGACAAAGTGGCTAAACAAGAGCTCAAACATAAAATCTGGAGGATGGTGCTAAGCTGGACAATATTTTGTTTACTTATACATAGGGTTGCTATGAGTTGGAACTGACTCATGGCACTTAACAGAAGTAATATTCATCCAGTTTGTATTCTTCTATTTGTGCATTTTTAGATATGTTTTATAGTGAATTTAAGTAATGGATTATGGCCTCTAAACTTGCTCATATTATTTTGCTTGGTAATCATAGTTTTAGGTTTTATATGTAAGCTATCTATACATCTTGTGTTAGTTTTTATATATAATGAGGGTATCTATCCTGTTTCATCTTTCTGAAAATGGATTTCCAGTTTTGCCAACGACATTTGTTAAAGAGACTATCTTCATCCAATTTAATGAATTTCAGCCCTTTGTTAAAGACTAGCTGTATATAAGTGGGTGGATGGATTTATTTCTGGATTCTCAATTCAGTTTCTATTGATCTATGTGTCTTTCATTGTAACAATTCTAGTCCATTGTGACTAATATGGCTGTATAGTAGGTTTTGAAATTGGGGAGTGCGAGGCTTTCTTTTGTTCTTCTTTAGAAGTGCTTTTCTTATCTAGGATCTCTTTCCTTTCCATATAAAGCTTGATGATTAGCTTTTTCATCTCTTTAAAGAATGATGATAGAATCTGGATTGGGATTGCACTATATCTGTAGATCAATTTGGGACATACTGACATTTTCACGATGTTAAATCTACCTATTTGTAAGTATGTATATTTTTTCCATTTAGGTAGTCTCTTTTGGTTTCTTATAGTACTGTGTTGTAGTTTTCTTTGTGTAGGTCTTTTGTTTCTCTGGTTCAATTTATCCCCAAATTCCTCATCTTTTGCATGATTATTTTAAATGGTACTTTATAAAATATTTCCTTTTCAAATTTTAAAAGGTACTTTATAAAATATTTCCTTTTCAAAGTTTTCTTTGCTAAATCTGATTGATTTTTGTATGTTAATTTTGTACCCTACCCCTGTATATGAATTCTTTTACTAGCTCCAATAATTTTTTGTTGAGTCTCTGGGATTTTCTCTGTAAAGGATCTTATCATCTGCAATGAGAGATAGTTTAAATTCTTCTTTGAAAATATTGGTGATCTTTATATTCTTTTTATTTCCATGTCTTTTCTTATTACTCTAACTAAAACTTCCAATACACTATTTAATAGGAATGGTGAAAAAAGCTATCTTTGTTTGCTTCCCATTCATAAGGAAATGTTTTCAGTTTCTTTCCATTGAGAATAATGTTAGCGTTGGTGTCATAAATATGTCTTTAATTATGTTGAAGAATTTTCCTTCTCTTCTTATTTTGCTGAATGTTTCTATCCAGAATGTATGTTAATTTTTTTTTTCAAATCTTAGCTGTTGGTGTCATAAATATGTCTTTAATTATGTTGAAGAAATTTCCTTTTCTTCTTATTTTGCTGAATGTTTCTATCAAGAATGTATGTTAATTTTTTTTCAAATGCCTTTTCTGCATGAATTGAAATGATTATGTGGTTCATTTCCTATGTTTTAGTTATATAGCGAATTATGTTGATTTTTTAATGCTGAGCCATCCTTGCAAACTTGGTATAAATTCCAGTTGGCATGATTTATTTATTTTATTTTGATATTTTTGTTGATTTGAAGGAAGATGTATGCAAAAACACCCAGGAATATATAATTATTTTAACAACCAAAGGATAAATTCTGCAAGCTTGCCTCCTGGCCACCAGCATTTGGTTGGCAGTACACAGCCTTTATCTTTCCATGAGTTTAGAATCCTCAGCTGATCTCTCTGTCCATGTTCTCATCTCTGTCTCCATAAATAGTGTTGCTTGAATATGGTCCCCATTTTGCTTTTGCTCTTCTCCTTTGATGGTCCTAGAGTTTTCTGTTTCTGGATTGTGAGATTAACTACTCCCTTCTTTTTGTTACAAAACTTTTACCTTTATAGTTGTGACAGTTGTGATTAGTCATGATCTCAATTACTACTGAATCATAAGAACCTTTTCCCCAACTCCTTTTGCCAGACCTGTCTAGATAAGATGAAAAATATTCAGTGGGGATTTGACCTTCTCCCATACACTCTGAAACTAAACACCCACTTGAAAACTTGTAAGCCAGTCAATTTGTGCCTTTATAGCCCCTCCCATTTTGGTAGCCAATGTGGTGACTAAGTTTTATTTTTGCTGTTCATTTTCTAATTTTGGAAATATTGAGTTAAGGTATTGACTTTAGTACTTTCTCTCCCTCTATTTAAGCTTTATATTGTATACTGGGTGAAGATTCATACAAAAAAGCAGTTTTCTGACAGTGTTGAAAGGGACATTAGGGAAGCAATACCATTCACAATAGCCACCCAAAGGATGAAATATCTTGGAATAAATATA
>NW_006408520.1:25917982-25919315 GCF_000296735.1 Chrysochloris asiatica | reverse complement strand
GATACAATAGTGAATGATTGTTATCAGAACTGATTGTGAGGGTTGGAAATGTAAAGGTAGACGTTTTGTAGCAAGGAAGGAAGTGATTAACTCTCCAGTCTAGGAGCAGAGGTCTTTAGGACCATCAATGGAGAAGAGCCGAGAGCGGGACCCTACCCAGAGAAGCAGCGAGGCCTGAGATAGAGGCAGAGAAGATGACGCGGAGTGATGAAACGGCTGGGGACTTTGGATCCAGAGAGGGAGAGGGACTGTGTGCTGAAGAATGGGGGGCGGGGGGAGAGTGTAGGGATGGTTTTATAGGGTATACCCTTTGGTCGGTTAATGATACATGGAGGGGATCGGAACTATGGCAATGAAACGATG
The DNA here is from genome assembly GCF_000296735.1 of Chrysochloris asiatica. NCBI lineage: Eukaryota > Metazoa > Chordata > Mammalia > Afrosoricida > Chrysochloridae > Chrysochloris > Chrysochloris asiatica. The sequence goes on along the minus strand of NW_006408520.1, from coordinate 25,918,952 downwards.
TACAGTGGAATGAATGTAAAACTAAAGTTCTCCCATGTAAAATATCATATAACTCACAATAAAACATGGGAAAAAAAAGGAATTTTCCATTTTAATAGTTCATACACATTTTGTTTCATCTCATTGATTACAATCCTTATAATATAACATCATTTATCCCACTTCCTCCCTGTGTTTTCTGATTTCTTTCCTCATCTTTTTGTAACCCTTCTGAACTTTATCTTTTGACAAATGCTGCCCTTTTGATCTTGAATCCTTAGTGTATTTAAGAAAGAGAATATCTTACTATCTTTCTTCTTTTTTGATGTGTGCATTATTGCTGCATACTACTTTTGCTCTGTCCCCAAATTTTGGAAATCTGTGTTTTCATTCTTTTTCAATGCAAGGAATTTTCTTCTTTCTTTCTAAATTTCTTCTACTATCCAGTAGTTTTTATGTGGGTCATCACTCTGCTTTCATGTGTTTTATTTTTTTCTCTTTTATCTTACTGTTGTCAGTTTATAAATTTTTGCTAGAGAAAGATGAGACGTTCTGCTATTGTAAAGACTAAACCTCAGAAATCCTATAGCAGGTTGCTATGACCCAGAACCATCTCAAAGGCATTTAGTAACAATATCTTCCTGTTGTTGGTTTCTAATTTTATAGCATTGTGGCCTGTAAAGTTGTGCTTTAGTACTTAAATGTTTTAAGTTTGTTGGAGGCTTGCTTTGTGGCCTAACATATGGTTTACTTTGGAGAATGTACTATGTTCCCTGGACAAGCATACTGTACTGTTGTTGATATGTTCTGTATATATCAATGAAATCAAGTTGGTTGACTATGTTCAGATCTGTATCTTTTTGGTGTTTCTTTCTAGTTGTTCCATCCTTAACTGAAAGGGTTATATAGCTCTGGTAGCGTAGTGGTTACGAATCGGGCTGCGAACCTTAAGGTCAGCGGTTCGAAACTACCAGCTGCTCCGCGGGAGAAA
>NW_006408520.1:25905318-25917623 GCF_000296735.1 Chrysochloris asiatica | reverse complement strand
CTGATCTTAAGGTTCGCAGCCCGATTCATAACCACTACACTACCAGAGCCTCTTGTTGGAGTGACTCTTTAATCATTCCATAATGGCATGCCTTATCTCTTTGCTGGCTTTCTTTTAAAAGTCTATTCTATCATAAACTGATATTGCCACTTTTATTATTTTCTAGTTACCATTTAATAGAGAAATGTTTTTCAACCGTTTACTTTGTAGATTATTTTTGACTTTCTGTTCAAGGTATGCTTCTAGTCAACAGAATATTTATGGGTCACGTTTTCTTATTTATTCTGCTACTACCTGTCTCTTGACTGGTGAGTTTAATCCTTTTACATTCAGACTAATTATCGACAGGTACTGATTTAGTGTTGTCATTTTTTAGTGTGTGTGTGTGTGTGTGTGTGTGTGTGTGTGTGTGTGTGGTTTTGATGCTCTCTCTGCTTCTTATACTTTTCTATGCTACCTTTATTATATTAAAGGATTTTCTTAACATTTCATTCACTGTAGCTATTTTTGTGCTTATTGAATACTTTATGATTTTCTTCTTTTTTATTTTGGTGAGAAAATTAAAACTAATTTTTGAGATTACCCAGTAATTTGTTAATATCGTTCCATGTTTGAAACAGCCCATTCTATCTTGATAGCACATTAATTTACTCTCCATTTAGAAGTTCTATAACAGACTCATTTATTCCCTATTTTTTCCTTTGTAGTTGTCCTTGTTTACAAATTGACTTAATTAGCTTGTTATTTTAATGGTTTATGTTTATTGTGTATTTGATATTTGTACTATAAAATTTAATATGTATTATGTCTCAACATAAAGGAAAATCCTCACAACTGGGCTATCATGTCCTTTTAAAGGAATATCTAAAAGGCAAGCTGAAGTTGTAGGATTGAGAGCAAAAGAGATAACCTAGTCCTTTTTACAGCCTGTGATTTGCCACATAGAAGAAATAAATTGGCTCACCAGTTTTAGCACATACCAGAATACCCAACTCTTATTAAGGGAGGTCTTTTAAAGTAAGATACAGGTTGAAATTTCCTTCCAGTCTTTCCCAGCATAAATGGCTGCGACATAGCTTTCCTTTAGGACTGTACCATTCCATTTCTCCACCATCTGTCTTGTCACTGTAGTTACAAGCTACCAAAGATACAGTGACATCTTGAGTGTGGCCAGTGGACAACCCAGGAAGGCAAAATCTGTAGACCCAAAGGAGCTCTGGTAGCATAGTGGTTACGAATTGGGCTGCGAACCTCAGGGTCATCAGTTCAAAACTACCAGCTGTTCTGTGGAAGAAAGATAAGGCTTTCTGCTTCTGTAAAGATTTATAGCCTCAGAAACCCTGTCCAGCGTCACTATGAGTCGAAACCGACTCTCACAGCACTTAACAACAACATCCTCCTTATAAAGAAGACATAAAGGGTGAGTGGTATGGTGCTATAAAATAAGCATGAGGTGGGTGATTCAAACCTACCAGCTGCTCCTCGAAAACCCTATACATGGTGGCTATGAGTCAGAACCAACTTGACAGCACTTAATAACAGCATTTTGTATAAGAATTATGGCCAGTAAATCAAGTAGTTAAGATTTTATCCCTAGAGATGCTTAACACGTGTTTGCTCCTGAAAACCAAATGTTTATTTCTCTCTAATTGACTTAAAAGATACTTTTTTCCTAGCTCCTGCTCCTTGAGGGGAGTAAACCTATATTCGGTTTTGAATAGACAAAAGGGGAAGAAAAAAACAATTGTACTTAGGAATGTTCCCTAAGGGTATAAAAACGCCCAGAATGCTTCAGATTGGCCCTTTGTAAGGCCCTAACTGATTTTGCCTAGCTACTTGACCAAACTTTAGTCAGGCTTCAAGAAGCATTTTAAATAGACTTGCTGTTGTTGTTGTTAAGTGCCGTTGAGTCGGTTCCGACCCATAGCGACCCTGTACAGGGTTTCCAAGGGTGTAAATCTTTACGGGAGTAGAAAGCCTCATCTTTTTCCCGTGGAGTGGCTGGTAGTTTCGAACCGCTGACCTTAAGGCTCGCAGCCTGATTCGTAACCACCACGCTAGCTAGACTAGGCCTCAGTTTTTAGTTCCCTCCAGAGACAAGGTCAATCAGTTAGCCCTCAATATTAAAATAATCCTTGAGAAACTCATAATGGTCAGACTGACCCAGACGAATGAGAATATCCTAAACACTAAACACTTGCAATTGCCAAAACCCATCTACTTATAGATTTAAAAAGTTGCTTCATGCCATGACCAATTAAACTGTAACATCTCATACTTTGCCAAATGTCAACCAATCAGAAACTGTATCTATAGTGCTGTGCAATTATGCCCCCTGAAACCCTATAAAAACTTGTGTGTATAGTAAGTCGGGGTCACCCTCAGCTCCTGTTTTCAGGAGTCTATGTGAGGGTGGACCCCAGCGCATTGGCCAAGGTCGCCCTCAGCTCCTGTTTCCAAGAGTCTATGTGAGGGTGGACCCCAGCGTGTTGGCAAATGTCACTTTTGTCTCCTGATTTTAGGAGTCTGTGAAGGTGGACCCCAGCGTGTTGGTAAATAAACGTCTTGCTTTTGCATCGAACTCGAGTCCTGATGATCTTTTTGGGGTCTCCTACTGAATTCGGCCACTAGGGGCCTAACACCTCAATATCACATAAAGTGATGTTTCTTCAGTAGGTAGATGACCTTTTGGTAGCCAGTGATTCAGAGATTAATTTTTTCCGAAACATTGTCACAATGCTAATTTTTCTAAGTGAAGTCTACTATAAAGTGCCTCAGGACAAGCTTCAAGCCAACATCCTTGATGTTTGGTATTTAGCCTTCTTCACTGTGCAATTGAAGAGGAATTGCTATTTAAGCATGTGGAAGCAATCAGAAGACTAGGTCCTCCTCACGTGAAAGCAGTTGTGGGGATTTGGGACATGGCTGGGTTTTGCAGAATTTGGATTCTGAATTTTGGGGTTACTGCTCAGCCTCTATGCCACTCACTCAACAAAACAGATACTTTTGAATGAATCACTGAATGTCAAAACACGTTCACTAACTTACAATTCGCTTGATGAAGGTTCTAGTCTTGAGACTCTCAGATTATCAAAAAGTGTTTGAACTTTTTGTAGATGAGCAAAAGGGAGTGACAATTAGATTCTTAATAAAGACTTTGGGATCCTGTTATAGATTGGTCAGCTTTGCCTCCAAAAGCCTTGACTTGTTGTATAGAGGGTGATCAGTTTGTCATTGAATTGGCGCTGCATTACATATTGTGAGTAAAGAAAGAGACTAGTTCATTTTAGGCTATCTTATATACCCCCACCCCACTTCAGTGATTATGGTGTTTGAAAAATTGGAACATTTATGGTTAACATCTAGTAGACTAGTGTTGTCAAACATAGCTTCTAAAAAACCAAAATTTCCTATGGGTGCACAGCTGAATCCAGCAACACTCTAGCTAAGCCGGTTGAGCCATTTGGACATAATTGATTAAAGGTATTGGATAATGCTTCTTCCAGCAGTTTGGATTTAAAGGATATCTCACTGTTCAATCCAGACAAAGAGTAGTTTCCAGGCAGCAGCAGATGCATTAAGAATACAGTAAGAATGCAGTAGTCTCTCTTTCAGACACTGTTGAAAGTGACCTCTTATCAACAGGAACTTCAGCCCAAAGTCTGAGTTTATCACAATAATTAGGTCTCTGGAACTGAGTTAAGTGCTGTTGAGTCAATTCTGACTCATAGTGAGTCTGTATAAGATTTCCGAGTAGTGGCTTCTGGGTTTGAACTGCCGACCTTGTGATTAGCAGTCCAGTGCTTATCCTACAGCACCACATAAAACCTCAAATTTTATTTTCAAAGGTCTTCATGCCCACAGGTTGCTATGGAAAGAGGGTGTTACTTCTCTAGACTTCCAAACGTTGATTCCTTGGGGCCCAAAACCCCTCTTCTATAAGGTGAGCATTTCTAGGTGAATGTTGTTAGAGAGGTCTTAAACGTCTCTGGCTTTTGTTTAGGAGGCAGAGTTAGACAAGGGTCAACTCTACACTCTTACTTAATTGGTATCTGCACCTCTCAGGAGCTCTTTGTAATTAATTATACCATTTTCTGCTATATAAGAAAGGATTTAACATCTGATGACATTTGTAACTGTAGTCCCATTGTTATTGTTAAGTGCAGTCATGTTGGTTCTGACTCATTGTGACACTGTATAGGGTTTCTGAAGAGCAGCTGGTGAGGTTAAACTGCAGACCTTGTATTTCGTAGTCCTGTAGTTAAAGATATCTAGTCCATCCACATGTGTTTATTTCTAAATATGTCTGAGCCATACTTTAAATTCAGCAAGAATAATGATATGCATTATGGAATTATCAATGGCATAATTTATGGCAATGCCCATGTTAAACTGTCTTTGGTATGATTCCTAATTTGTGAGTCTGGAATTTCTCTTTAATCACTGTGTATTCTACCAGAGGGCCATGTTCTGATAATCAGATGTCCATGGACCTTTCTGGTCACTGGTATTTTAGCAACTTAATACACACTCTTGTGTCCAAGGAGTTGCTGTAGACAATACTTGTGATGATAACATTCATTTATTAAGTCAAAAAAATTGTAGTTTCCATTTTTATTCTGCTTTGCTTGTTGTTGCTAATGCCATCATGTCTTTACAGACTCAAACCAACCCTGAATAAGATTTCTGAGGAGCACCTGGTGAGTATGAACTGCTGATGTTGTGGTTAAACCAAGCTTTCCATCCAGTGCTTATCCTATAGTGCCACAACGTTAAGGGGAGGGATTGGAGTTTATACCAAGCTCAGTAAACTAGCTTGTGCTACAGTGTAAGCTTTGAATTCTGCTTTCCAAGTCATGGCTGCTATCCGTCAAAAATTAGGCAAGTCAGAGAGGCAGTGTTAGAGAACTGAACATGATAGATTACCTATTACTTTGAAATAACCACGCATGTTCAAAATTTAAAGGAAAGTGCTATTTGAATCTTACAGGTAACTCTAAATCAGTTGAACAATAAGTTGTTGTTGTTGTTGTTGTTAGTCGTCATCGAGTTGATACCGACTCAAAATGACCTTATGCACAACAGAACGAAACACTGCCTGGTCCTGGGCCAACCTCACAATTGTTTCTGAAAAAAAAGTCAGAAAATAATTTTTTAGAATGAATGTCTCCTGACTCAATTTTTGGCTCTGTTTGTCCTAGTTAAAAGCCTTGGTTATAATTATCATTTTAATTGCCTTCTTAGGTGTTTTTATGTGTTATTGTATCCAATTTACTCCTTTCGTTTGTTCTTGTCTCACTGCCTCTAATCAACTTGCTAATGGACTATCTCTACCCAGATGACAAAAGAATGATTAGATAGTGAGTAATTTACAATGTTGAGTTCATGGTTTATGATGGAATCTTGATGTGATGCCACAGAATAAGTACTCAATCTCAACATGGGTTTGAATTACAAGAAGAAGAAGAAATTGTGTATGATAAGATACCTAAAGTGTCCAATGGGGTGGGGGAAGGGACTTTGAGCATAATTACAGCTCTTTTGATTATAATCCACCAATTTGATTCCAGGCTTCTGCATTAAAGTGCATTGTTGTTGATGTTAAATTGTTGATGTTAATGGCCCTAGAGTCCATTCTGACTCATAGTGATCCATAGGATTCCCAAGGTGGGTTTGTTCCACCAACCTTGGAGTTAGCAGTCTAGTGTTTACCTTACAGCACCATACCAGGACTCCATTTTAAAATATAAGCTATTTTACAAGACAACATTGTATCATGCCATTGTTTTCAAAGTATGTATTCCTTGGATGTTTTCCATTGATATAATTGGTAGTTAGTTCAGAACCTTAACTAACTAAAACACAGCCATCTGGAAAATCATCCTTTCTAAAGTTTTCTGCCTCTGAGAGGGTGAAGTCCAATTTTTTGCTATGCCACTTTATTAAAAATCCTACCTCAGAAACACTAGGTAAATTTTCTTTACATAGGTTCTACCTTATACATAATGAAAATGAAACTTGTGTAATAACCATTTTTCTAAAAAATAAAGCTGAAGCAAACATGCCCTGACTTGCTTCCTCTTAAGTATCATAATCTGCAAGAATTTAAACTCCTGCAGAATAATTGAACAATTGAAAATCTGATCTAAAAATAAAATTTTTGCCCATATTTTAAAGAAAATAAACTCAGATCCTAAAAATACCAGAGAGTTTATCAACAGTTTGGGAAGACAGTTAATTCTAAACTAAGATAAATTGGACCAAACTAATTCTATCTGTCTTTGCTTCTCTAACTTTTTCAGACTTTCTGGTTAATATTTTGCAAATGATTATAAGAACAAAGTCCTTTCTTGATAAATGAAAATCTCTGATGTCCCTTCAGAGTAAAATGTGAAGATGTCAGGATTTCATCTCTATTGCTTTGAACATGTTGTCAGAAAGGAAGAGTCCTGAGAAAAGGATATCATACTTGGCAAAGTGGAGCATCAGTGAAAAAGGGAAAGACCCTCAATTAGATGAGTTGACACAATGGCAATAGCAATGGGCTCAAACATAAGAATAATTGTGAAGATGGTGCAAAACAGGCAGTGTTTTGTTCTGTTGGCCACAGAGCTGCTATGAGTAGGAACTGACTCAGCAGCATTTTAAAAGACAAATAGTTAAGATTGAAAATGGAAGTAGGGCTGGGCAATTTAAAAATAGGAGTATGGTTAGAAAATCAGCTGTTTTTTTCTTCTGACCAATAAAATATTTGTTCATATGAAGTAACAGAAACATGTTGAGAGTCAGTTGAATCACTTTATGAAATTTATAAAGTGTAGGGGCAAATACAGAGGTTCAAGCTGAATTTAGAAGAGGACGTGGAACAAGGGATATCATTGTTGATGTCAGATGGATCTCGGCTGAAAGAAGAGAATACCAGAAAGATGTTTACCTGTGCTTTGTTGACTATGCAAAGGCTTTTGATTGTCTGGATCATGAAAAACTATGGACAACATTGCAAAATATGAGTATCCCTGAACACTTAATTGTGTTCATGAGGAATCTGTACATGGACCAAGAGGCAGTTGTTCAAACAGAATATGGGAACACTGAATGGTTTAAAATTAAGAAAGGTGTGTGACAAGGTTGTATTCTTTCACCATATTTATTCAACCTGTATGCTGAGCAAATAATCTGAGAAGCTGGGCTATATGAAGAAAACCGTGGCATCAGGACTGGATTAAGACTCATTAACAAACTGCAATATGCAGATGATACACCTTGCTTGCTGAAAGTGAAGAGGATTTAAATTACTACTGATGAAGATCAAAGACGACAGCCTTTGGTATGGATTGCATCTCAATGTAAAAAAAAAAAAAAAAAAAAAAAAAATTCCTCTCCACTGGACTAATAAACAATATTCTTATCAATGGAGAAATGATTGAAGTTGTCAAGGACTTAGTTCTTCTTGTATCAGCTATCAACACTCATGGAAGCAAGACATATTGTATTAGGCAAATCTGCTGCAAAAGGCCTTTTTAAAGTGTTGAATAGCAAAGATGACAGCTTCAGGACTAAGGTGCACTTGACCCAAGCCATGGTATTTTCAGTAACGTCATATGATGGATATTTTGCTGGACAGTGAATAAGGAAGACCGTAGAAGAACTGATGCATTTGAGTTATGGTGTTGGAGGGGAATACTGAACATGCCATGGGCTTCCAACAGAACCAACAGATCTGTTTTGGAAGACGTGCAGCCAGAGTGCTCCTTGGAGGCCTGGATGGCCAAACTTCGTCTCTCATACTTCGGACATATTGTTAGGAGGGACATGTTTGGTAAGGTGGAGGAGGGTCAGAGAAAAAGAGGAAGAGCCCCAGCAAGATGGATTGGCAAAATGGCAGCATCAATGGGCTCAAGTGTGACAACAATTGTAGGTTGGCCCAGGACTGGGCAGTGTTTCGTTCTGCTGTACATAGGGTCACTATGAGTTGTAACTGACTCGATGGCACCTAACAATATCAATAACAAGGGTAAATGCAGGTGAATTCCCTTGTGTATAAAATGGGACTCCTGGTGTGGCACTGTAGCATTAGCAGTGGACTGTGAATCATAAGGTTGGCAGTTCAAACCTACCATCTATTCCTTAGAAACTCTAAACTGGGTCACTGAGTCAGACCCAACTCTACTGCACTTAACAATAACATATACCATGGGTGAAGCAAACAGTTAAAGTACTCAACTGCTTCCTAAAAAGTTGGATGTTCTAATCCCCCTAGAAATGGTCCAGAAGAAAGGCCTGACCATCTATTTTTTTTTTTTTAATTCAGCTATTAAAACCCTATGATGCCAGAGATGGATACAGAGACGATGATGTGGAGAGATGGAGCAGCTAGGGACTCGACTTAGTGTAGGGGAGAGGCTGTGTGCTGGTGGCCAGAGGGCAGGCTTGCAGGGTGTACCCTTTGGTTGTTTGAATGGTTATATATTCCTGAGTGCTTTGGTGTATGTAAAAAACAAAACAAAAAATATCCAGAGGTAGTGGAAGCAAATGCTGTTGAATGCTGATGCATGGAGGGAATTGTAATCATTACAATGAAATGAAATATGATAGGATGAATGTAAAGCTGATGTTCTCCCATGTAAACTATCACTCAATTCCAATAAAAACTTAAAAAAAGAACTGTGATGTTGACAAAGAATGTTGATTATACCATGGACTGCTAGAAGAGTGAACAGATAAGTTATATAAAAAAAAAAACAAAACACCAAGTGGAATGCTCCTCCTTCGAAGCAGACTGTCTTAATTAATTTGGACATGTCATCCAGAAGGAACAGTAGCTAGAAAGGGACATCCTATTTTCCAAAGTAGAGGATAGTAAAATGAGGGAAATTCTCAATGAGATGGATTGACACAATAGTCACAATAATGGACTTAAACATACCACTGGTTATGAAGATGGCAGAGGATCAGGCGATGTTTTGTTTTGTCATGCATAGGTCATCATGAATTGAAGCTGACTCAATGGCAACTAACTACAACAACAACAACTAAATTGGGAATGCTGACAAATGTCTAAATACATACAAATTATTGTCATTGTTGTTAGGTGCTGTCAATTCACTTCCAACCCACAGAGGTCCTATGCTCAACAAAACAAAAAACTATCCAATTCTGTCACATCCTGTACCTTGTTACATTTGAGCCCATTGTTGCAACTGCTATGTCAATCCATCTCATTGGGACCTTCCTCTTTTTAGCCAAATCCTGGTGTGGCGCTGTGGGTTAATGTGCTGCACTACAAAGCTGCTTCGAAAAGTAAGTGGTTCAAGCTCTCCAGTCCCTCCTTGGAAACCCTTTACAAAGTCGTTATGGGTCAGAACAAATTCTACGGCACTTCACAACAACAACAACACTTTTCCAAGCATAATATCCTTCTTTAGTGACTGATTCCTTCTGATAACATGTTCAAAACATGAGAGAACCTTGCCATTCTGGCTTCTAAGGAGCCTTCTAGCTGTATTTCTTAAAATACCAATTTGTTTGTTCTTCTGACAGTCCCATGTTACCATCAATATTTTTTTGTACCACTATAACTCTTGAATGCATCAATTCTTCTGTGGTCTTTGTTATTCATTGTTTAACTTTCACATGCGTATGAGGCAATTGAAACAAAGTATATAGTCTCAAATTGAGATCAATAATGGAAAAAGGTATATGCATCAGAATTTTATCATTAAAAAAAAACAAACTAAATATAACACCCTCCCCCCCCCAAAAAAAAAAAATCTATGTAGCACAGGTCTGCTGTGACCTACATGTAGTTCCCACGATTTTAAGTTTTAAAATTGAGTAGGCCTATTGAAAGACCATTATGACGACAAAATTAGGATTAACATGTTCTTTCCACATCCTTGGTGGTATAAACAGAGTCTCCTAGTTGAGCTGATTTATACTATTTCTAGTTGCATTAGACACTTTCATTCTTTTACAGAAATGCTTCCATTCCATTCAAAACTTCAGTTTTAATTTTAGTTTTGGAATCAGCAATCAGCAATAAATTAACATTGCATAAATATAAAATACACAAAATAGATGGTGTGGTTATTCTCCCACATTCTCATTTTATTGTGTACTTTTTTCTGAGATCGATGATAATATATGCATACCTTCATTATTTTCTGAATTGCATGCTCTGTGTCTCTTTATTTTTCATGCTATGATGAACATTGGATATGTGTTCATATTAGTACAAATCAAGCTATCCTTGTTTACTTGAGCATCTGTTGAATCTTCCTTTGTAAATATGTCCCATAATGTATATTGTTAACATCCAATGTAAGATGTTTATATTTGTTGTAATCTTTTGGCACTGCAAAAATGCTTCAACAGATATTCTAGAACTGATGTCATTTTACTACTGGGTAAATATATTTATAAATCACAAACATAGACTTGATTAATCTAATCAAATGTAGACTTGAATTCAAAAATTTGATACATATCACATTAATTTGCACTTTCACATGGAAAGATGACTGTTTCCCTAAACATTAACCAACTTAAAATCATATCAGAAATGTTATTTCTTGCCAATCTTAGAAGTGAATCAGGTACCTCATAGTATTATTTTACACAAATTTATTATGAGAAAAGTTAAATATTACAATTTTCTTTCTCAATAGTTGCCCATTTTAAAAAATGAGTTTGTTGGTCTTTTTATCACTGATATTTATGAGTTCATAATAGCCTAAGACATTATCTTCTTTTGTGTGATATAAAAGACAAATACTTTCCTGGTTTTTCAATTACAAGTTGAGCTGCTAATCTCATGGTCAGCAGTTCAAAACTACAAGTCATTCTGTGGGAGAAAGATGAGGCTTTCTGCTCCTGTAAAGATTACAGCCTTGGAAACCCTATACAGGGTGGCTATGAGTCAGAACTGACTCCATGGCACATAACCACCACCACACCACCATATCTTTTCTAAGAAAGATTTCATTATCTTCTAAGTTGTTGTCTCCCATTCTTAATTAATTAAAATTGACCTTAGTTTCAGGAACATAAATTTTGGTAATTACTTTACTAATCTTTATTTATTTATTTTAAATGTTTTATTGTGAATTCTGTGATAGTTTACATGGGAGAACATTAGTTTTAAATCCATCCTATCGTATATCGTTTCATTGCCATGGTTACAATCCCCTCCATGCATCATCAACCAACCATATACCCTGTAAGCCTGCCCTCCAATCATCAGTACACAGCCCCTCTCCCTCTCTGGGTCTAAAGTCCCCAGCAGCTCCATCTTGTCCACTTCATCATCTCTGCCTCCATCTCTGGTGTCACTGCCTCTCTGGGCAGGGTCCCATTCTCCATTCTTCTCCCTTGATGGTCCCAGAGACCTCCCCTCCTAGAATATCGGAACATGGAATGTACGAACTATGAATCTGGGAAAATTGGAAGTTGTCAAAATGAAATGGAACTCATCAACATCGATATCTTAGACATTAGTGAGCTGAAATGGACTGGTATTGGCCAATTTGAATCTGACAACCACATGGCTTACTATGCAGGGAATGAAAAATTGAAAAGGAATGGTGTTGCATTCATCATCAAAAAGAACATATGCAGATCAGTCATGAGGTACAATGCTGTAAGTGATAGGATAATATCCATGTGCCTAAAGAGAAGCCTGGTTAATACCACTATTATTCAAATTTATGCACCAACCCCTAAAGCCAGTGAGGATGAAATAGAAGAATTCTACCAACTTCTTCAATCTGAAATTGATCAAACATGCAATCAAGATGTATTCCTCATTACTGGTGATTGGAATGCAAAGGTTGGGAGCAAAAAGGAAGGACCAGTAGTTGGAAAATATGGCCTTGGTGATAAAAATGATGCTGGAGAATACATGATAGAACTGCAAAACCAATGATTTGTATATTTCAAATACCTTCTTTGGACAGCATAACAGATGGCTATACACATAGACCTCGCCAGATTGGAACGCATAGAAATCAAATTTACTACATCTGTGGAAAGAGAAAATGGAAAAGCTCCATATCATCAATGAAACAAAACAGACCATCAACTATTCTTATGCAAATTCAAACTGAAGCTGAAGAAAATTAAAACAAGTTCATGAGAACCAAAATATGACCTTGAATATATCCCACCTGAATTCAGAGATCATTTTAGGAACAAATTTGATACATTAAACATTAAAGACCAAAGACCAGAAGAGTTGTGGGATGACATCAAGAACATCATACGTGAAGAGAGCAAAAAGTCATTAAGAAGACAAGAAAGAAGGAAAA
>NW_006408520.1:25896461-25904253 GCF_000296735.1 Chrysochloris asiatica | reverse complement strand
AAGCAGTTGTTCGAACAGAGCATGGGAACACTGAATGTTTTAAAATTGGGAAAGGTGTGCGACAAGGTTGTGTTCTTTCACCATATTTATTGAACCTCTATGCTGAGCATAGACTGAGACTCAATGGGAATACACGCTCTCATTGGTGACCACGTTTGTCACTGATAAGGGAAAGTGAGGGGAAAACAGCAATGAAGCTGTGAGCTAAGCCCTACAACATTCAATAGACTCCTGTGAACCCTGTTGGAGATCTGGTTGGCCAGCAGTGTGGCAAGACCGGGGGACTCTTGGGCCCAGAGTCAGAGACATAGCCACAGATGACTAGAGTATAGAGTGAAGCATTCAGCTGATAAGAAGAGAGGGCATATGCACAAGAACACCCACACTTGCAGAAAATATCCACTTGACCTGACTTCAATGACTGAATGATCAGAGCTCAACTAAAAGAAGAAAGAAGAGGGAAAAAAGAGTAATCTGATACAATCTGATGAACTTGGCCACACCTATGGATGCAGTAGCTCAAAAGAGGGAACAAATCTTTACAGCAAGGATCATTCCCACCCCCTCTATACACAGAGTAGACACGGATGGGCAAATTGGGCATTGACTACCCAAAGTGGGGAGTGTACAAAGGCAAGAAATGACTGGCTTGCAAGCTTTCAAGAGCGAATCTAGATCCAGAGATGGTGGAGGAAGGTAGGATCTCCACTGAGTAGTATCCAATTTGTATAGGTGTGGCTGATGAAAGGAAATGTGGATAGGTCTCTTGTGATACAATGGTGAATGGTAAATAATTGTTATAAGGACTGATTGTGAGGGTTGGAAATGTAAAGGTAGATGTTTTGTAGCAAGGAGGGGAGTGATTCTGGACATGTGCTGATATAGTCATCTTCTTTTGCTTCTTGGATATGTTTATTGTTTATCTGTGGCCTTAATACTTAATTGAGTATGTGTTTTGGTATTTTTTATGCTCTCTGATTGCATCTAGGTAGATGTGATCAGGAAGTGGGCTTCCCTTTTCACTCTTCTTATTGCTTAATTCAGAGTAACTTTCACAGCTACTGTCTGCCTCCCTGGTATATGGCAGTTTGTATTGGTTCTTGCCTCGGTTTTGGTGTTTTATAGAGTGTGATTGTAGCTTGAGTATATGGCAGCAGTTGTTGTCTCTTCTTGGGTAATATAGGGAGAGAAAGAGTCCCCCAAAGGTATAAGGGGGATCATAAAACAGCAAAACAGCATCAGCAAAATAAGTAAATAAATAAGAAAAAAAATTGCCCCCCCAAAATAACAATAGCAAAAAACAAACAAACAAACAAACAAACATAAACTGAATACTGTAGTCTATAATCACAGAAAAAGGAGAGGAGGGAGAGAAGAAGAAGAAAAAATCTATAGCCTAATTTGAGTATGACTTTAATGTCCTCTCTTCGGCTTTTTGCCTTCAAAGTTGCCTGAGAGATTTCAAGATGTTGGTTGTTACACTGTACTTCAGGATTTAATTGAATTTTCAGCTTGTTTTGTTTTTAAACACTCTTTCCCTCTCTACAACCCTGTCCTGGCCTTTCCCATATTAAAATCAAAAACAAAAAACAGTTCAGGGCCAGTTCTTGGGCTGAGAGTATCTGTGTGCATGCATGACAGAAGAACCCACTAGTGGTGAGGGCGGGAGTGTCCTCTTGCTCAGGCAACCCCTCTAGTCACAAGAATGGTGGTGCACAAACAGTGGGGAGGGGAGACAGTGAACTGATACAAGAAAAGAAAAAAGAAAAAAGACATCAGAACAAAACAAAACCGAAAAAGTGTATCATCCACCTCTGCTCCGAGGTTCCCACAGCATTTTTCTGTGGAGTGTCTGCTCCCCCACTTGGTCATGCCACTTGGTCTTACCCAAGTTGTGGGCTCTGGACCACCAAGCCCGGCAATTCAATAGTATGTGATTTCTGACTTTCTCATCAAGTTCCACTACCTATAAACCTTCATAATTTTCAAACACTCGTACCTATGTAGTTCCGAGTTTTGGAGCTCTGCCCTAGATCTGCTTTGTCTGGTATTCTGTGGTATTGGTAGCAGCAAACTTCACTACACCTCAACCCTAGCCACCATCTAGCCCCACCTCCAGTAATTTTTATTTTTAAATTTTATTTTTGAATGAAACTAAGATAATATATATACATATATTAGAGTCATTTATGTTATGCTGTTAAAACACACAAAAAAATTCATTTCTTAATTTCCTTAACAGGAATTATAATCTATTTCATATTGTACCTGAAAGCTTTCATCTCTGCCTCGATAAGCTTACTGTTACTAGGTGGTGCCAACATTAAAGTAGAGCCAACTACATCAAGGACCACTGGAATTTTTGAGAATGACTTTTCAGTTGTTTTAATCTTTTCTTTTAGTGGATGTATCTCTTTATTAAACTTCTCAGCTTTGTTTTTAAATCCTTCTTCAAGCTGTTCTCCTTGGGCCTAAAATAGTGAAAGAGTAGCTTTTAAAAATTTTAATTAAAAGAGTATGGTTTTTCATTCAACAATATCATTAGATGTAAGTATTCCTGTCTATTTCTTTACCAACTTAGTGGGGTTGATGATGTGTTTTTACAGTCCATTCACATGTTTGAACCTATACATTGATAGTATATATAGTTTGAAACTTCTTCAAATTCCCTCACCATCATCTCACTGAGAGGAGGTACATTGCTGCTCAAGCATAATGCTTTCCAACCCAAATGATGAACTTTGGGAAGGAGCGTATGTTTGATGTGAATTGATTCTCAGTTCTAACTGAGAAAGCATGGCCCCACACATCTAACAAATAATGAATGGACTTGCTGACCCTGTATAGAAAACTGCCTTTCAAGATCCAAGGGAGGGCAATGAATGCATATTATAGCAGGTTGCATAACATGACTCAGGGAGATTTGCAAATAAATACAACAAATATCAGGGCACCCTGTGTTTAACATCAGGGCAACTCTAATACTTTCAACAGCTGATGAATCTGCTTCAGATATCCTTGATGTTGCACCAGGAATCCTAAGGACTATAGGACTAAGACCAAATTCAAGCAGGGCAAATTAGACTTCTCTACAATCACATCTTCTCTTCCAGCTGCTCCATACTTTTCTTGAAGCTCCTCTCTTGATCTGCCTTCTCTTGCTGCTGCTCCTTTATTTTCTGTTTCAGCAGATAGTTTTCCTTCTCTACCGCCTCCTCTTTAGCCTGCTCTGCTGTCCCACAAAGGTTGTGGGGAGGGAAGGCAACAGGTCAGGCCTGATCTATACTCTCCTGAGATCATGAATCAAACTAACTTTGAAATTGGAGAGTGCAAGTCTCTGTATTCTCCTGACAATACACTCCATCAATGACACCTGAGAATGTGATGAGCAAGGTTCTGCTTGTCTGACTGAACATACAATCACAATTCCCCCTAGTTATTTTTAGACTCAAGAGAATATGTGTTCCATAGAAAGCTAGAAGCTTTTTTTTACAAGGCATTGCAGGAGCTTCCCCCACCCCACTGTGGACTGAGTGCTCCCCCCTGTACCTGCTGGGACCATGTTTCTGTTTGTGAGGGCTTTTTTCTGACCACAGGATGGATTTCTCTATTGGTGCCTGTGACTGCAGGAATTTCTGAATGACCTCGTTTGCCTCAGGCATCAACAAGGAATATAGCCACTTCAGGCAATAGAGATTTAGTCTCATTCTGCGAAAGACTTGTGCCATAAAACTTCAAATATGACACTGAAAAGTTTGGAAATGATTGAGAGGATACTCCAAATTTTCTTTTCTTTCTGTAACCAACGTATAAATTCCAAGCCAATTTGAGGCCATGAAACCCTTCATCACAGTCTCTTTCTTAGTGCTCCAGCCTCTTTTCCCTGTCTGTCCATTTTCCTTCCAGGTAATAGCCAAACACATTTGTGTGAAGTTCTACAACCCCATAAAACATGATTTTTTCATAGAGTTGAACATTCTTTTATTTCTGTCTAAATTTTTGTAACTAGAATAACAACGATCAATAATACCAACTGCATTATTAATACAATTTTAATTATCCTAATGTGGTGCTGTGGGCTAATGTGCTGAATTGCAAAGTCAATTTGAACCAAAAGGTCAGTGGTTCAAGCTCACCAGCCACTCCTTGGAAACACTATACAGGACCACTTTGGGTCAGAACCAACTCAATGGCACATAACAGCAGCAGCAGCTGTATATTATATTACTCAACTGTACAATATGGATAATAGTTGTTGTTGTTAAGTGCTGTAGAGTCAGTTCTGATTCATAGAAAACATGTATAGGGTTTCCATGGGGCATCTAGTGGGTTTGAATCACTGACCTTGTGGTTAGCAGTTGAGTGCTTATCCTACAGCGCAATGCAGGATGATAGTAGTAATGCTGTAATTAAATTATTATTGTTGTAGTAATATTATAATTAAATTATTGTTGTTGTTAGGTGAGGTTCAGTTGATTCCACATGGATAGTGAAACCATATGACAGATTAGAACTGCCCTATAGAGTTTTATAAGTTGTAAGCATATGGAACCAGATCATTATGATTATTATGGTGTATATCATATATATATGTGTGTGTGTGTGTGTGTGTGTGTGTGTGTGTGTGTGTGTGCATGTATGTGTCTATGCATATATGTATATGTGAATTTGCTGTCGGGCATGGCTGAAAATGAAAGAAATATTTGAGAACACTCATTAATAGAATATGAAATGTATGAAGTATGAATCTAGGAAAATTAGAAGCCATTAGAAATGAAACAGAACACATAAAGATCAATATTATAGGCATTAATGAACTGCAATGGACTGGTATTGGCCATTTTGAATCAGAGTCAAGAACAGAATAAAATTATAAGAACAGAGGATCTGAGAGGTCAGTCTATGATCAAAACAATTACAATGTGAAAAAAGGTAAACACAGAGGAACAGAGATCCAGGTGGTGGGAAGGTCAGGTAGATTACTGGATAAAATAGACTGTCTTAAATGGAGGGAAGAACTAATGGAATATAAGGTAACCATAATGGGGTTGGGGTGGGGGGTTTACTTTGGGTGTTGGGGAGGGCAATACAAGAAGGGGGGAGGAGGCAGAAGAACAAGATAGATAGGGGAACACTGAGACAGGCAGGTTTGCATGGCCTAGTGGGACAGAGGTAAATAGTGATGCATACTCAACCTTGGAGCAACAGGGCTCTGGGATAGAGGGATCTAGGTATAGCTTGAAGAGGGTAAATAATATTAAAATCTTTGACTGCCTTATGAATATTAGTTTCCCTTGCCTACTATTATAAAACAGACACTTGAGTGGGATAGAAAGGAATGTTGTGAAACATGATTAGAGAAAACTTATAAGCCCACCTTCAGCCTATAACTGATTGGAATACCTAAAATGGGTTCTACAACTTTCCCAGTGGAATAGGCTGCATGCAAAGCCTTTACAGAGTATAGGACCTTAGGTGGAATCCTAATTCCCATCCACAACCTTGTGAGGTGAGACATTCCCACTAGATAGGACAAGCAGACTGGAACAGCTACAGTGACAGAAGATACATCTTCATGATGAACCTGACCTATACTCAGAGCGGTTGTTGTTGTTGTTAAGTGCTGTGGAGTCAGTTCCAACTCATAGCGACCCTACACAGGGTTTCTGAGGCTGTAAATCTTTACGGGAGCAGACTACCTCATCTTTCTCCCGCGGAACCGCTGGTAGTTTCGAACTGCTGACCTTGTGGCTCGCAGCCTGATTCATAACCAGTACACTACCAGAGCTCCTTACTCAGAGCGGTAGTTACTCTAAATACAAACAAAGAGGGAAAAAGAGTCTTCAAATTAAATATCAATGCTATCCGCTATGTAGGGATGGTATACAGGGATGGGCAACTTAGACAGTGGCTACCTAAAATGAGGGCGCAATAGAGGCACGATGTGACTGGCTTACCAGGTTTCAAGAGGGATTTAGTCTAAGAGTATGGGGGGAAAGAAACAGTCCCCACTGGATGGCTGTCATCTTGTCTGGATGGGCATGGTGAAAAGAGATGGGGATAAGATTTGTAAGATTCAATAGTGAATAACTGTTATCATGACTAATCGCGACTGTCACAATTGTAAAGGTAGAAGTTTTGTAACAAAAAAAGGGGAGTGGTTGAACTTACAGTCCAGAAACAGAGGACCCTACGACCATCAAGAGAGGAATACATAAGCAGAAAGCGGGACCTTATCCAGAGAGGCAGCAGTGGCAGTGAAGGAGGCAGAGATGGGGGCATGGAGAGGGGGTGTGGCTGAGGACTCTAGATTCATGGACTAAGAAGAGAAGGACTAAGAGCTGGTGGCCAGGAGCAGACTTGCAGAATGTTCCCTTTGGAGATATAAATTATTATATATGCCTGAGTAGTTTTTTTTGTTTGTGTATTTTTTAAAAAAAGCTAAAGTGGATAGAGAGAAATACTGTTAACTGATGGTACATGGAGGGGATTATAATCAGTGTAATGAAACAAGGTATATGATTTGTTGAATGTAAAACTGATGATATACCCTGTAAACTTTCACTCAATCCACAATAAAACCTTAAATTAAAAAGAAAAAAATAAACCCAAACGGCCACCACTTGTCTGTCTGTCATTCTGTGGTGGCTTGAATTGCTGTGATTCTGTGATTCTGAGGGCTATGCCACCGGTATTTTAAATAACCAGAAGGGCCACCCATTCATAGTGGACAGGTTTCAGATGAGCTTCCAGACAAAGACACACTAGGAAGAAAGAGTGACAAACTATTGCCAAATCGTTAGTCACTGAAAACTTTATGAATAGTAGAGAAACACTGTCAGATTCAGGGCTGGGAAATGAGCCCATCAGGTTGGAAGCACTCAGAATGCGACTGGGGAAAAAAATGCCTCCTCAAAGTAGAGTTGACCATGATGACGTGAATGGAGTTAAGCTCTTGGGAGAAAAGACCACAGAACCTTCATTTGCTGATTGGGCACAACTCAAAATGAAGAGAAACAGCTGTAAATATCCATTGAAAATTGGAACATGGAATGTACGAAGTATGAATCTGGGAAAATTGGAAGTTGTCAAAAATGAAATGGAATGCATCAACATCTATATCTCAGGCAACAGTGAGCTGAAATGGACTGGTATTGGACATTTTGAATCTAGCAACTACGTGGTTTACTATGCAGGAAATGAAAAATTGAAAAGGAATGGTGTTGCATTCATCATCAAAAAGAACATATGCAGATCAGTCATGATGTACAATGCTGTAAGTGATAGGAAAATATCCATGTGCCTAAAGAGAAGCCGGTTAATACCACTATTATTCAAATGTATGCACCAACCACTAAAACCAGTGAGTATGAAATAGAAGAATTCTATCAACTTCTTCAATCTGAAATCAATCAAACATGTAATCAAGATGTATTGCTCATTACTGGTGACTGGAATGCAAAGGTTGGGAGCAAAGAAGAAGGACCAGTAGTTGGAAATATGGTTTTGGTGATAGAAATGATGCTGGAGAACGCATGATAGATTTCTGTAAAACCAATGATTTGTTTATTTCAAATACCTTCTTTAGACAGCATAACAGATGACTATACACATGGACCTCACCATATGGAACACGTAGAAATCAAATTGACTACATCTGTGCAAAGAGACTATGGAAAGCTCCATATCATCAGTGAAAACAAGGCCAGGGGCAGACTGTGGAACAGACCATCAATTACTGATATGCAAATTCAAACTGAAGCTGAAGAAAATGTAAACAAGTCCACGAGAG
>NW_006408520.1:25862522-25886090 GCF_000296735.1 Chrysochloris asiatica | reverse complement strand
AGGCTTTCTACTCCCGTAAAGATTTACACCCTCGGAAACCCTGTACAGGGTCGCTATGGGTCGGAACCGACTCGATGGCACATAACAACAACAACAACAACAATAGTAGTTTATGCTTACATGATTTATGAATTATTTTCTTGATATATATTTGACCTCAGTAAGTCCTTGGGCAGAGAAAGAATAATTAAGAAACATAGATTACTATGCCTGGCATGTCTATTTCTTCTCCATAGTCACAGACAGAAACAATCAAAATTTCTGACTAACCCACTAAACAATCGCAGCATCACAATACACAATGATCCACAGAAAGACATGATTTGGGACAAAGATGACTCATGGTTCCCAGTAACAATGATTCTCTGTCTCAGGGTCTTGGTTTTTGCTTGACTGAAAATATAGGAGCATAATGTTTCTGCTTGTATCTGGACATTGCGGTTCAGCTGCTCTTTTGGCAGCTCTTCAATATAAACAAATAGCTTTTTGTGACTTGCAGGACAATCAAAGATAGTAGTTGAACCTTGGAAAGAAATATCTGATACATTCTCTAGGGGGGTTGGAATTTTGGATTTTGGGATTGCTGCAGCAGAACTGGAAAGAGAGCAGTCATTGAAGGCACAGCATTCAGGATAGGGGTCAGTCAACTTTTGTTTCCAGGGATATTTGCATCATGCACTCTTTGTCTTTACATTTCCTTTTATCTGATCATGCAAATCAAACTTGAGTCAATGTACACAAAACTAAAATAATAATAATAATCTATTTTTGGACTGAGCAGAGGAAGGAAGCAGTTCTAGAGAGGAATGTAAGCATCCATCCCAAGTGGACAAACTCTCTGCCTCCATCTCTGGCATTGCTGCTTCTCTGGATAGGGTCCTGCATTCCACTCTTCTCCCTTGGTGTGCTATGTTGTAAGTCCCAGGGACCTCCACTCCTGTACTGCAAAATCAACCACTCCCCTCCTTTTGTTAAAAAACTTC
This sequence comes from Chrysochloris asiatica, assembly GCF_000296735.1. NCBI lineage: Eukaryota > Metazoa > Chordata > Mammalia > Afrosoricida > Chrysochloridae > Chrysochloris > Chrysochloris asiatica. The sequence goes on along the minus strand of NW_006408520.1, from coordinate 25,885,107 downwards.
TACCATTACATTTCCAACATTCACAGTCAGTCCTGATAGCAATTATTCACTATTGAATCACAGGAGTCTTATCCCTATCTCCTTTCATCAGCCCTGTCCAGACAGTTTGGAAACAACTCAGTGGAGATTCTACCTTCCCCTCACCCTCTGGAACTAGGCTCCCTCTTGAAAGCTTGGTAGCCAGTCTTGCCTTTGTAGCTCGCCACCCCCCCTCCCCCCATTTTGGGGAGACAATGTCCAAATTGCCCATCCCTGTCAACCCTGTGTACTGAGGGGGTGGGAATGATCCTCGCTATAAAAATGTGTTTTCTTTTTTGAGTTACTACATCCATAAGTACAGGTCAAGTTCATCAGATTGTAGTGGATTACTCTTTTTCCCCTCTTCTTTCTTCTTCTAGTCGAGTTCTGATCATCCAGCCATTGAAGCCAGGTCAAGTGAGTACTATCTGCAAGTATGGGTGTTCTTGTGCATCTCCCCTCACTTCATATCAACTTGATGCTTCACTCTCTGCTCTAGTCCTCTGTGGCCATGTCCCTGTCTCTGGGTCCAGACATCCCCAGGTCTTACCATACTGCTGGCTAACCAGGTCTCCAGCCATGTTGACAGGAGTCTATTGAACATGGTCAGACTTAGCTCACAACTTAATTGCTGTTTTTCCCACATTCCCCTTATCAGTGACCAACGTGGTCACCAGCAAGATTACATGCCTGCTCATGTATTCCACTTGAAACTTACTCTTAGAAGGGGATTTGCCCTGAGGGGAACCAACCACTTGCCTTGATGGCTCCCGGGTGAACACCTTGCTTATTCTTGTAGTAGTCAATCAGACTGCCATTATTGTTTTTTGTTTTTTTTTCCCCAGCTGGTCTTACTTACAAGAAGTATCTTCTGTTCTTCAAGCAGCTCCAGGATGATCTGCTTATTCTGTCAAGTGGAACTTTCCTACCTCAGAAGATTCTGGATAGGGATCAGGATCACACCGATGGTCTTTGCAGTGCAAAGTCTCTGCAGGAAGCCTCCTTCCCTGGGCAATACCCCGTTTTTGGTATTCCAATCAGTTATAGGCTGAAGATGGATTTACAAGCTTTCTATGGTGGTTTCTGGCTATTCCTTTCTCTTTCCTTCAAGTGTCTATTTTGAAAGGGAAACAAAGTTTCAAAAGACAGCCTAGTACCTTAACATTATTTTCCCTCTTTTACCCGTTCAAACCATGCCTCAATCCCTGTATCCCAGAGCCCTTTAATTCCAAGGTTGTGCATATTTCATTATTTAACTCTGACCCACTTAGCCCAAGCAAACTTGCCTGACTGATCTCCCATCTGCCTTGTTCTTCCATTCCCCTCCCTCTTCTTGTGTACTGTTGCCCCCCAACCCAAACTATCCTTTGTCTATTTCCTACCCTGTTATCCACCTTCCCCTCCCTTCCCTCACCCCACTTCACCCCACACACACATTCTGGTAATCAGCAAATAATTTTTATTTTTATCCTCTTTTGGTGTGGGTACTTTTTCTTAAGCTTTTAAAATAATGGTTCTTTGCAGTATTTCACCTTTTGTGACTAACTAATTTCCCTCAGCATAATGTCCTCAAGGTTCATCCATGTTATGTGGTAGCTTGCAGCTTCCTTGTTATTCTTCAAGGTAGCATAATATTCCACTGTGTGTATGTACCAAGTTTGTTTATCCATTCTTCCACTGACAGGGACTTAGACTGTCTCCATCTTTTTGCTATTGTAAATAGTGCTGCTATGAACATTGGTGTGCATATATCTACTTGTATTTCTTGTGGATAAATACCAAGTAGAGGAATTGCTGGATCATAAGGTATTTCCATTTCCCACTTTCTGAGATAGTTTTCCAGAGTGGTTGGTCCATTTTGCAATCCCACCAATAATGTAGGAGGGCCCCAGTCTCTCTGCATCCTCACCAGCATTTATTGTATTCTACTTTTTTGACCTTTCCTGTTATTGCTGGTATGAGATGATATCTCACTCTTGTTTTGATTTGCATCTCTCTAATGACTAGTGTTTATGAACATTTCTTCATGGTTGTTGGCTGCCCGAATCTCCTCCTTGGGTAAGTGTCTGTTCATGTCGTGTGCCCATTTGTTAATTGAGTTATTTGTCTTTTTTGTAGAGATGTTGTAGTTTCCTATATATTTGAGAAATTAGTCCTTTATCGGGTACATTGTTGTAAAATATTTTTTTCCCCATTCTGTGGACTCCCTTTTTATTCTTTTGGTGAAATCTTTTGATGTACATACATTTTTAATTTTTGTTGTTGTCAGGTGCCATCGAGTTGGAACCGATTCATAGCAACCCCATGCACAGAAGAATGAAACAATGTCTGATCCTGGGCCAACCTCACTACCACTGCCACACCTGTGTCCATCAATGATGCCACCTGGCTGATCTATCTCGTTGGGGGTCTTCCTCTTTTTCTCTGGCCCTCCATCTTACCAAGTATGATAGCCTTCTCCAGCGACCGTTCCCTCCTGACACTATGTCCAAAGTATGAGAGATGAAGTTAAGCCATCTTGGCCTCCAAGGAGCACTCTGGCTGCACTTCTTCCAAAACAGATCTATTTTGTCTACTTTTGCCTTGGTAATTTTCAAAATGTTTGGTATTCTCTGTGTGCTTTGTTTTAGAACCCTCACATTTGTCCCTATTTTTCATTGATGACTTTTTAGTTCTGGGATTCACATGTAGGTAATCATGCTGACTTTGTTTTGTGTAAGGTGTGAGGTAAAGGGCTTATTTCGATCTTTTGCCTATCACTTTCCAGTTCTGCCAGCATCATCTGTTGAAGAGACTATCTCATCCCCATGCAATATACTTAGGCACTTTGTCAAAAATCAGTTGGCTGTATGTGGATGGGTTGATTTCTGGATTCTCGATTCTGTTCAATTGATCCATGGATCTTTCATTGTACCAGTACCAAGCTGTTTTGACCACTCTAGCCATGTAGTAAATTTTGAAATCAGGGAGTGAGAGGCTTCCAATTTTATTCTTCTTCTTAAACCATGTTTTGCTTATTCTGGGTCTCGTTCCTTTCCATATAAAGTTTGTGATTGTTTTTTCCCTCTCTTTGGAGAATGTCATTGGAATTTGGGTTGGGATTGCATTATATGTGTAAATTGCTTTGGGAAGTATTGAAATTTTCACAATGTTAAATCTTCCTATCCAGGAGCATGGTATAGTCTTCCATTATCTTAAGTCTCTTTTGGTTTCTTGGAGTAATGTTTTGTAGTTTTCTTTATATGAGTCCTTTATTTCTCTGGTACATTTTTTCCCTAGATATTTCATCCTATGGGTGGCTATTATAAATATATTGCTTTCCTAATGCTCTTTTCAGCTGTAGAGGAATTCAATTGATTTTTGTATGTTAATTTTATATCCTACCACCTTCCTGAATCTTCCAATGAGGTCTAGTAGCTTTTTTACTGAGTCTTTGGGGTTTTTTATGTATAGGATCATATCATCTGCAAATAGAAAGACTCTTACTTCCTCTTTGCCAATTTGGATGCCTTTAATTTTCCTATCTTGCTGTATAGATATGGGTAAGACATCCAGCAAAATATTGAATAAGAGTGGTGACAAAGGGCATCCTTGTCTAGTTCCTGTCCACAGAGGGAAGACTTTCAGTTTCTGGTTTTGTATATATGCTCTTAATTATGTTGTGGAATTTTCCTTCAGCTCCTACTTTGTTGAGTGTTTTTATCAGGAATAGATGTTGGATTTTCTCAAATGCCTTTTCTCCATCAATCAAATGATCATGTGGTTTTTCTTTTTTCTTATTTATATGGTGGATTACATTGATGGTTTTTCTTATGTTGAACCATCATTGCATGCCTGATATGATGTATTATTTTTCTGAAGTGCTGCTGGATTCTGTCTGCTAGGATTTTGTTGAGAATTTTTGCATCTATGTTCATAGGGGATATTGGTCTATGATTTTCTTTCTTAGAGATGTCCTTCCTTGATTTTGGTATAAGGGTTATGCTTGCTTCATAAAATGTATTAGCAACTTTTCCATCCTCTTCTATATTCTGGACTAATTTGAGTAGAAGAGGTGATAACTCTTCCCTGAATGCTTGGAAAACTCACAAGTGAAGCTATCTGGACCTGGACTTCTTTTGGTTGGGACTTTTTTTTTAATGACCTGATCAATTTCTTCTTTTGTCATGGGTCTGTTCAAGTTTCCTACTTCACTCTGTGTACGTTTGGGTATGTCATGTTTTTCCAAAGATGTATCGATCTCTTCTAAGTTTTCAAATGTGTTGGAGTAAAACTCTTCATAATATTCTGTTAGTATCATTTCATTTCCTTTGGTTCCATTGTGTCCGCATCCATGTGGTTTCTAATGTGTTATTTGTGTCTTTTCTCTCTTTTCTTTTGTTAGGTTTGCCCATGATTTTCAATTTTATTAATAATTTCAAAGAACCAGCATCTTGTCCTGTTGATTCTTTCTGTAGTTTTTCTGTTTTCTATCTCATTTATTTCTGCTCTAGTCTTTATTATTTCTCTTTTTTTGGTGGCTGTAGGTTCCCTCTGTTGGTCTGTTTCTAATTATTGGTGATGCTGTGTTAATCTTTTAATTTTGGTTCTTTCTTCATTTTGAATGTGCACATTTGCTGCAATAAATTGTCTTCTCAGCACCACTTTCACTGTGTCACAAAGATTTTGGTATGTTGTGTTTTCATTCTCATTTGTTTCTAGGAACTTTTGGAGTTCACGTTTAATTTCTTCTATTATTCAATCACTTTTCAACAGAGTGTTATTCAGTTCCCAGGTAGTTGGTTTTAATTCCTTGGTCTTCTTATTGTTGATTTCTAGTTTTATATCATTTTGATCTGAAAAGATGCTTTGCAGTATTTTGATGTTTGTAAATTTATGGAGGTTTGCTTTGTGACCTAACACATGGTCAATTCTGGATAATGTTCTGTGTGCACTGAAATAGAATGTTTATTGTGCTGTTGTTGGGTTGAATGCTCTGTACACATCTATGAGGTCAAGTTTGTTGATTTTTCTGCTTAGTTCCTCTGTATCTTTGTGGAGTCTCTTTCTTGTTGTTCTATCCCTTTTTTAAAGTGGCATATTAAAATCTCCCACTATAATTGTAGATTTGTCTATTGGTTTCTTCAATTTTAGTTGGATTTGCATTATATATCTTGGTCCTCTTTCATTAGGAGTGTAGATGTTTATTATGGTTATGTCATCCTGCACAATTGACCCTTTAATCATGAGATAATGTCCTTCTTTATCTCTTATGCTGGCTATTGCCTTAAAGTTTATTTTATCTGAGATTAATATTGCCACTCCTGCTTTTTAAAAATTACAATTAGCTTGGTATATTTTTTCCATTCTTTATCTTTTTTTAGTTTGTTTTTGTCTTTGCGTGTAAGGTGTGCCTCTTGCAGGCTGCATATTGAAGGGTCTTGTTTTCTTATCCCTTTTGCCACTCAATTGACATTCAGTGTAATTTTTGATGTTGTTGTTAGTGTGGAATGGAATGAGCCGGAACACAAACACCCACGTGTAAGGCTTTATTGGCGGTCAGAAGAGAGAGAGGTGTTGCCAGGGAAGGATTTTTAAAGGGAGGGGTTGAGTTAGTGGAGGTAGGTGATAGGTTGACTAGGGATGATGAGTTGGTAGGGAGAGAGGAAGTTCCAATAGGGAGAGAGGAAGCACGGCAAGCAGCTATTTTATTATCCGTGTGGATGAGGGATTCTATTATTCCAGCCTTTTGTTGTTATGAGTACAGGGGCGGAGGTCATTTCTTCTGGAGCTGTTTCCTGCTGGAAGGGGTAAAAGAGATGGGAACTATGTATCTGGTGTGTTCTTCTGGCTGGTTGGTTCTGTTGCTTGACAGTGGTTGGTATCTGCCCATGAGGAAGTTGCCTACTGTCTGGTTTGTGAGGGCCCTTTTGCATTCCTGAAGAAAATTTTGATGACAGTGAAACAGGCAGGGGCTAAATATCAGTATCACAAGGATTATAGTTAATGGCCCTAGGAAGGGGAGGCGCCAAGGCCACCAGTAGGACATTAGGGTTCAACCATAATTTGTTATTTCTGATTGCCTAGTGCAAATTCTGTCCTTTAGTTCTTTTACCTTTCTTAGGACTATGTCAGACCCATTGACAAAATAACAGCATTCCTCATCTAGGATCTGGCATATTCCTCCTTTCTTGGCCATAAGAGATGTCTAAATCATGTTGGTTTTGGAGTAAAACTTCAGCTAGTGAGTTAACTTGATTTTGTAAGGCAAGGTGGGTATCTGCTACCTTCTCCATGTCTGCTTTCAGGGCTTCTGATAAACTTTGGAATAGATGTATGGATGTTCCTATTTCCCCCACTCCCATTCCCACTCCCGGCAGGCTGCTGATTCTTATTCCTATGGCTACCCCTATTGCTTAGTGAGTACAGTGAGAAGGGAGGAAAATGGTATCCATATTGGATGCGGTTAAGATTCGGGCCACAGGGATTAAATATGTAGGCATTTGAAAATTTATTTCCACATAAGAAAAATATTCTTTTCGGCCCACATATTGGGTTGCATTGTTATGTCAGCACACCAGGAGTCTGGAAGAGAGAGGGAGGAAAAGTTAGTGATGTTGTGGTTATGAATGCAGATGAAGTTGGTGGAATTATTGAGACCAATCTCCTTGAGGAGAGGTCCTGTGTACTGTATGGTGGTTGTATTAGGATATGATTTAGGGACTGGGTTGGCCGGAATAGCTGAATACCCCAGGTTCTTATAGGGCAAACAAACCCAGCATGAGGTTTTATTGAATATGTTTACTATTTCAGTGATTAGTGTGCGATAGGGTTGGCGGATGCTGTCAGGATCTAGCCATGTTCATAACCCTTTATATCCTGGGTCCAGCCATTGTGTGAGGTTCTATGAGGCTTCTACACTGATATTTTTCCTCTCTGCATTGGCCACCTGACATGCCTATTTGGGTTTGATATGTCCAGCAGACAGACTTGTTGCATCACCTTTTGCAAGCTGTGGATTTGGAAGCCATGCAGTTAGATCGTTTGGATAGGTACCATATTCTGATTCCACAAAACTACTTGGCAACAGGTGTTTGTCCCAGATAGCAGGCAGAGTGTATAAAGGTTAGGACACTGGAGCAAGCTGTATGAGGGGTTAAGCATGTTTTGCCATTTTGGCTAAGGCACAATCTGATCATCAAGGTTGAGATAAAGAATACAGAGAGATACTGGAATGATGATAAGTCCCACTATGAGGAGAAAGAATAAGGCTAAGATTATTTGAGAATGGTGAGGCCACTCAGGGGGTGAGACAGCAAAGAGGCCTACTGCAAGGACAATATATAGTGCCCCAAAGGGTGTAAGGAAAGCCAGCTGGCAAGTTAACATGGAGGTATGTCTAACCGAGTATGTGGAGGTAGAGCTAGTCAGCAGAGGAAAAAGACTGTCAGCAGAGAGATTTCATCCGGTGAGAAATCAGAGAGAGTGTGCCCTGGAAAACTAGGTCTTTGTTCCAGAATAAGACACCGTCAGGAGTGTTAGCCTTTGGAAAGAACCACTGGAGTAGCTAGCCCACCTGGCCGAGGAAGCAGAAAAATTGCTTGACTAGGCAGAAGTCATGCATTTATTCCTCTGGGATGTGGGTGAGTTTGAGCTTGGTTGGGCCTGTGAAAGAGAAAGTATAGAGGAGTATACCTGGGTTAATATCCGATTTGGGAGTGGCTGAAACTATGTGTGCCAGTTTTATACATGACATATGTAACTAGGAAGCTCTGCCAGCTAATTTGGCTGCTGTGGGGGTGATGAGTAATACCTCGAGGGGTCCTTCCCATTTTGGTTGCAAAGGGCTTGGGTTGAGAGTTTTCATGTACACCTGGTTGACAGGTTGGATCCGGAAGTATTGTTGTTCTGTTGGGTGGAGTTTGGGTAGAAATTCGTTTGCTTGGGTTTGCAACAAATGACAGACCATACTTAGGGTTGGGATATAGTAAGAAAGTGGGGGTGAGGTGGTTGGGAGATTTCCCAGGAGAAATGGTCTTCCATACATTAGTTCAAATGGGCTAAAGAAGGTGGGTTTTCAAGGGACTGCCCTTAGTCTTGTCAGTGCTATGAGAAGTAATTTGGTCCATGGCATATGTAACTCTAATGAAAGCTTTTTTAATTGTGTTTTTATAAGGCCATTTGCTCTTTCCACCTTGCCAGATAATTGAGGTCTGTATGGGATGTGGAGTTTCCAGGTAACGTTGAGGGCTTGGGCCGTGAGTTGGGTGATACAGGAGATGAAGGCAGGACCATTATCCAATTGTATAGTGTGTGGGAGGCCGAAGCGCAGAATAATTTCAGTTAAAAGAGCATACGTGATTGCTGGGGCACCCTCCAAGGTGGTAGGAAAGGCCTCGATCCATCCCAAGAAGGTATCTACCATGGTTAGGGGTACTTTGTGAGGGGGCATGTGTGTGAAGTCAATTTGCCAGTTTTCTCCTGGTAGACAGCCATGGGCTTGAAGGGTGGGGAATAATTTGAGATGCAATGTTCCCTGTGGGGATGTGACTAAGCAAGTGGGGCATGTTTAAGTTATTTGTTGGAGTAGTGAGGGAATTTTGGGACAGTAAAATATGGGTCATAGGATGCAGAGTAGGGGTTCATGATCTATGTGAAGGGTATTGTGTATATCCATGAGGATGTGTGTGGCCTGTGACCTGGGGAGAATGTATAGTCCCTTGAGAAGAAGCCAATCCCCAGAGAATGTGGCTCCCTGGTGAAGCATTCTTATGTTTCAAGGGGTTTGTAGAGGGGTGTGATAGGGGAAACAGCAAGCATTTGTGTGGATGGAGGTGGGAGCATGGCCGCTCGTGTTGCTTTGCGGTCGGCCTTATTGTTTCCCTGTGAGATGGGGTCATTGGTGGATTGATGATTCCTACAATGTATTAATCCTGCTTGTGTTGGAAGTTTTGCTGCTTGAAGTTGTAAGATTAGGGGACCATTGTTTATAGGTTCATGTGGACATGAACCTCTTTCTTGCCAAATGACTGAATATGAGTGTAAAATGTGAAAGGCATATTTGGAGTCCGTGTGTATAATAACAGTTTTGGAGGCTGCTAGGGTTAAAGCTCAAGTGAGGTCAATGAGTTCAGCCTCTTGGGAGGTATTAAAGGGAAGAGACATGGCTTCAATTACCCTATCTGAAGATACAATGGAATAGCCAGCCTGGTCTTGGCCTGTAGGTGAGGTGATGGAACTGCCATCGATTAACCATATGTGATCTGGGTGGGGCAGTGGGGTGGAGGAGATGTGGGGTAGAGGAGAGAGGAGATGATCTAGAGCTTCCATACATGAGTGAGAAAGCTCCCTCGTGGTTATAGAGAGGAGGGGGGCAAGATTCTAATTTAAAGTTGGGATTTTCAATGAAAATCATATGGAATAATTGAAAGCATGAAGGCGTGAAGGCTTTGTGGGTGAGTAGATATTGGGGGTGGTGTGGAGACCTAATAGTGGTGGGTTGCACTAAAAGTGAGTTTGGTACTTTCTTGGGACAACAGTGCTGCTACTGCCAGAGCTCGCAGGCATGATGGCCATCCCCTGACAGTGGGGCTCATCTGTTTGGAGAGATAGGTAACTGGAGCATAAGTAGGTCCCTTCATCTGCCCCAAGACTCCCATGGCAATTCTCTGTTTCTCAGTTACATATAGGAAGAAAGGGAGGGACAGGTCTGGGAGTGAAAGAGCTGGGGCTGATATAAGGGCTGATTGAAGGGATTTAAAAGCCTTATGAATGGGGTGGGTTGGGGTCTAGGGGCTCTGAAGAGTTTCCTTTAGTTGCCTCATAGAGCAGCTTAGCTAAGAGACTAAAATTGGGAATCCATAGTTATAGGTAGCCTGCTAGCCCTAGAAAGAACACAATTTCCATTTCGGAGGTAGGGATAGGCAAGTCTGCTATTAAATGTTTCCAGTTAAGAGTGATTTTATGCTTGTGAAGAGAGATAGATACACCCAGGTAGACTACAGAAGTTAGAGAGAGCTGTATCTTTTGGGGAGAGACTTGGTATCCTCTGAAAGCAAGAAAGTTAAGGAGAGAGATGGTGTGTTTTTGTGAGTCCTGGAGTGAAGGGCTACATAGAAGTAGGTCATCCACATATTGAAGGAGGGTACTGGGTGAGAGATCTTTAGCCAGTGCTTGGCCAAAGAAGTGGGGGATATCATGGAAACTCTAAGGGAGCATTGTCCACGTGTATCATTGAGAATGGTGAGTATCAGGGTCAGTCCATGTGAAGGCGAAGACATTTTGGGAGGAGGGGTATAAAGGCATGGTAGAAAACGCGTCTTTGAGATCAGTGACTGTAAAATGGGATTTCTTAGCAGGTATTTGGGAGAGGAGCATGTATGGGTTAGGGATGACAGGGTGTATGGGAGTACAGCTGTATTGATAGCATGCAGGTCTTGACTAGATGATAACTCCCATTGGGCTTGATGATGGGGAGAATAGGTATATTGTATGGGGAGTGAGTTGGGCACAGAAAGCCCTTTTTAAAGAGGATTTGAATAACTGGCTTGAGTTCCCATTGGTGTTTTAGAGTTATTGGATATTGGGGAACACTGGGAAAGGTAGAGGTATCTTTTAGGGAGATTTGTATAGCAGACAGCAATAGAAGGCTGTATTACATCCCAGACTTGAGGATTGACTAGGTTAGGTGGCAGCGGAGGTTTTCCTCTTAGGGATTTGAAGGAGAGGAATCTGGTGCAGCATCATACAGCAAGAACAAGCCTGTCAGTGAGGTAGACATGGCAGTTTTAATAGGGTATCATATGAGGGTGACTTTGAACTTGGCTAGAATGTCTTGTCCTAGGATTGGTGTAGGGCACTTGGGTAGAACTAGAAAGGTGTGTGAGAATGGGGTGTCATGAAGTGAGAATGCTAGGGGTTCTGTGATGGAAGACCAAGTAGGGACTCTGTTAACCCCAACTATTAATGTAGGGGTAGGGTGTGCCCTGAGTATTCTTTCTGGTAGAGTTGAGTATGTGGCCCTGGTGTCTAAAAGAAAAGAGACTGGCTTACCTGAAACATGGACCATTACCCTAGGTTCACTGTGAGTTATTTCCGTGGAGGCCAGTGATCCTGGGCTCCTTCCGTCCTCTGCAGCCAGTCCTAGAAGCTCTGGTAGGGCAAACCCCTTCATTAGGTGGGACTGGGGGGCTATTGATTCCTTACCTCTCTGGAGAAAGGGGCACTCAACCTTCCAATGTCCCCCCTGTTTGCAGGCGGGGCAGGGGTCAGGGGGAGGACGAGGGTTGGGGCAGTTTTTTGCCCAATGACCCTCTTGGTTACACTTGAATTCTATTATATTCCTTTTTTGGTCTGGAACCCTGTAGACCAAAAATAGGCCAGTAATAGGTATTTCACCTTGTCTCTTTGGGCCTTATCCTGTTTTTTCTGTTCTTCTCTACCATTATAGACCTTGAAGGCTGTGTTTAACAGGTTCTGTTGATTTGCTTAGAGACCCTCCTCAAGTTTTTTTAGTTTCCTTTTTATATCTGGGGACCAACTGAGAGATGAAATGAGTGTTAATAACTGTTATGTCTACTGCGGATGTTGGATCCTGTCATTGCTCAATGAACTCATGAACAAAATGACCATGGTGGAGGGATGTAGGTTATGCATGGTCTCAGCAGTATTGACTTCTACTCACCAATTTTGACTTGGGTACAGTAAACGCTGAATGCCTAATCTTCCAGAAGTGGAGACCAGCACAGAATCTGTGATATGATACTATTCTATGGTGAAATAAGTCAGCAAATTGCTATTGGGTTGATGTTATTAGACTACTTCCATAGGGGAAGGGACAGTTTTGTTCTTACTTGAATAGACATTTACTTGGGATACGGGACATGAATTTGTCTTACCTATCCACAAAGCTTCTGCCAAAATGATCATTCATGAACTTGCAGAATGACTTATCTACAATCAATTTATCTTACACAACATTCCCTCATATCAAGGGACTCAATTAACAGAAAATGAAGCATGGCAATGGACCTATGCTCAAGAAATTCACTGCTCTTACCATGTTCTCCATCATCCTGAAGTATCTGGCTTAATAAAACCGTGGAATGGTCTTCTAAATATACAATTCAGATATCAACTAGGTAAAAATGCCTTGCAGTATTGGGGCAATGTTCTTCAGAAGACTGTATAGGCTGTAAACCAATGTCTAATTATGATGCTGTTTCTCCAATAGTACCTGGACCCTAGCCTCTTTTGGATTGGAGGTTTTGTTCCAAAAGTAGAAATATTCTCACCTGGAGACAGAATGCTAAGTGAGAACAATTACCTGGAATCTAAGAATGATTTCTGGCCACTTTGGGTTTCTCATGCTTCAGGATATACAGGTAAAGAAAGTAGTTTTGAATACCAGCTACAGTCATGTGAGCATTGCAGATATGAGTACTGTAATTGTTGTAAGTATTTATTTCTTATATGTGTACATCAAAGATTTTTGTTTTGTTAACTTATAAAATGTAAGATGTAAATGTGTTTAGTGTGTTTTTGGCTGTATGCATGTTAGTTGTATCACATTAGGCACAAGTATGTCTTTATAATTATGTTAATTTAGATGTCATGTATGGTTGAAAGAGATGTATATAGGTGCCAAATCGATAAGGGGTGGACAGTGATTATTATGGTTTCTTGTCAGTTTGGCTGGGAAAGGATTTTCAGTGATTTAGTAGTTAAGATGTAGTCATCCCCAATGAAGATACATCTAATATAACCTATCCTCCTTTATAATGAGTTATATTATAAACATCCAATCAATTGAAAGGAAGTTCTTTCAAGCAGGTGCTCTGCTTCCAATATATGGACATTTGGGCAGAGCTTGTTGCATTGATGAAGGATCTGGAGACTTCATCTGGCTTATCGTTTGTCCCGAAAGTTGTCAGCAATTTGCAATATTACCTGTGTGACATGTCAGTCTTGGTTTATCAACCCTGCAGTTAAGTGAATCAGAAACTTACATCTTGGCATCTGACCCAAATACTTGTTGTTAAGAGTCCTTGAGTCGTTCCGACCCATAGCGACCCTGTATAGGGTTTCCAAGGAGTAGCTGGTGAGCTTGAACTGCCAACCTTGCAGTTCGAACCAACTTTGCAGTCCAGCACATTAACCCACTGTGCCACACCAGGACTTCAACCCAAGTACTTAGGACTTGCTAAACACTAACACTGTGTGAGCCGTTCCTTGATCTGTCTTTCTTTATAGATACATATATATGTTTCACTAGTTTTGCTTCTCTAGAGAACCTAGGCTAAGACAAGAAAATACTAATATATGTATTGCTTCATTATTTTCTAAATCTATGGAGGCAAAGATATATTCTTTCTACATTTATGTCATTTTTTTCATGGTACTATCAATTTTGGTTATTTTATTGGACTAGTACAAATAAAGCTCCGCCTTTTCATTTAGTGTCTATAGAGTTTTCATTTGTAAATATGTCCTGTGATTTACATTACCAGTACCATATAGAGGGATTTTTAATTTTTTCAATGTTTTGACACTACAACAATGTTTCAAAAGATCTCTTGAATAGATGTAATTTTCTACTGTGTAAATAACTTTATAATATAAATTCCCAAATAAAGACTTGAAGAATCAAATGTAGACTTATAAATTTAATATTCTGATATGTAATTGTATACCAATCTACATTCTCACAAGCAAATATAAGAGTGTCTATTTCCCTAAACAATTGTCAACTCAATTTCCTGACATGTCTTATGTTTTGCCAATCTTAGAAGTAAAAAAGTTGCCTCATAGTTTTTCACATCATTATTATGAGGATATTAAGCATTTAAATTTTTTTTTCTGTTATTGCCCTTTTTAAAAGTGGAGTTGTTCTTTGTTTCACTGATACATAAGAACTCATAATAGCCTGAAGAAAGGAACTCTTTGTCTATGAAAAAACTGACCAAAAAAATTGCTTCATCTTTTCATTTGTGAATTGTTTGCTTGTATCTTTTCTGTGAAATTTTCATTATCTTCTATTTTCCAGCTATCTATTTTTTAATTAAGTAAATCAAAACTTAGTTTGAGGAACACAAATTTGTTTACCAGTTTGCAAATATTTATTTTTAGAGGTTTTCTTGAATGAAACAAACATGAAACAAATATTTTTAAGTGACCAACTACATTTTACTCTTAAGACAAAAGAAGCCTCTTTTTATAATTTTTATAGCAGGAATTCCAATCTATTTTAGAATTTACTGATCTCTCTCACCACTGTCTGGATAAATTTACCAGGAAGAGATATTACTGACATTAATGCATCACCCAAATCAGCGAGAAAACCACCAAATCCAGAACGATTCTTAGTTGCTTCAATATCTTCTTGTAGTCGACATATCACACTATTTAACGTCTCAGCCTTCTTTTTAAATCCTTCCATAAGAAATTCTTCTTGGACCTATAAAGGGGAAAAAGTAACTGTGAAAAACAACTATCAAGAGTCATGGTTTTGCCATTTGGGAAAAAAAAAAGGTTTAATGGAAATTAATTCTCAGTTTCAACTGAGGAAGCATGGCCACAAACATCTAAAAAAATAATGAGAGCTGCTAGACCTGTGTAATAAACTGCTTACAAATACCTAGATCAGTACAGTGAATGCATATTATTCTAAGTTGCATAGGGTGACTCAGACAGATTTGGAAAAAAACACATCAAGTATCAGAGCACCATGTATTTCATGTGAGACCAAATCTAATACAAGATATGATGGATCTACTTGAGGTCTCTTTGATATTGTACCAGGAATCATAAAGACTATAGGAATAAGGTAATATTCAAATAGGCACAATGAGATTATTGTGCAATTACAGCATAGAGCTGTGCATGCCATTTGTCTTCTCCAAAGCCTAACACTGAAGAAGGTGCTGGTGTTTTGGTGACTTAGTAAGGGGTTCAGTCTCATCCTGATGGATTGCAGATTTTAGCAAACCAAATGCCCATATTCTTCCATCTGAGACCAGGGTTTTGCTTTACATTTTGACCCTTCTCTTCTTTAGGTACCAGGAAAATGTCTGTCAGACACAGCCCAGACCCAGGATAGTCTTACCTTAAGTTTATGTTCCAGCACCCTTTCCTGCTCTCTCAGGAGTGCTTCTCTTTCCTTTTCCATCTTCTCTTTCATTTGTTCCATGTTTTCTTTGAAGCTCTTCTCTTGAGCCTCCATCTTTTGTTGCTGCTCCTTCTGTTTCTCTTTCAGCAGCTCCTTCTCCTTCTCTATTGCCTCCATCTTGGCCCGTTCCGCTGTCCCACAAAGGATGTAGGGAGAGAAGAGAACATGTCAGGCCTGTGTTCTACCCTCCTGACCTAAGGCATCTAACTGATTGAAAAAAGAAGAATATGAGTCTGTATTCTTTTGGTATTAACAGTAAAAAAGGCACTTCAGAAAATGATGGAAAATACTCTGCCTGTCTATCTTGGCACACATAACTGCAACTTCCCTTGATTACTTTCAGACTCAGTAAAACATCTCATCATTAAAAATGAGAATTTCCATATTTCAGATCTTCCTTTCAGATCCATCAGAGCACAATGCAGGAAGTTCCCCATCCCAATGTAGGCTGAGTCCAGCCATTGTACCTTCTATGGCCTTCTCCCCATCTGTGAGGGCTTTGTCCGATTGCAGGATGGATTCTTCGACTGGTGCCTGTGACTGCAAAAATCTCTGGAGGACCTCGTTGGCCTGAGGAACCAACAAGAAGTAAAGCCACTTCAGGCACTAGAGAGCTAGTCTCTTGCTGTGAAAGAATTGTGCCCTGAAACTTCAAACATGACTCTGAATTGTATAACCCAGAGCTTCCTTTGTTTCTGTGAACACAGTGTAAATTCCAAGTCCATTTAAGGTCGTGAAAAACCCTCAATCACAGCGTCTTTTCTCTCTAGCCTCTATTCCTAGTGATACTGTCCAGTTTCCTCCCAGGAAATACATAATTAAATTGTGCAGTTCTAAAAACACATAACATATATTGTTTTCATAGGCATACATGTTGTTTTCATAGACTTGAAAATTCTTTTATTTTTTCAGGTCAGATGCTGTTCCCTCCTTTCTTAACAAGGATGACATCTGTCAATAATTCACCTTGTATTGCTTATCTCCTCTTGCTACGAACTTTCCTACGATTCATTTCCCATTGGGAATAGACTCCACGTACTCTGAACTGCCATACCAACTCTACCACATGCTTGTTGTGTTACCCTGAGAAACTTATTCTTGGCTCTATTTATTATATTCTTAGCTGTATAATGTGGAAAATGGTAGTAATACTGTGATTATATTGTTGTTACGTTGTTAGGTATTGCTCAGTTGATTCTGACTGATGATGACTCCATATGACAGAATAAAATTGCCCAGTAGCATTTTCTAGTATGGCATATATATATATAGTGTTGTTCAGTGACCTCAAGTTGGCTCTGACGCATAGTGACCTTGCATAGAGTTTTCAAGGAGAAGCCGGTGGATTTGAACTATTGATCTTGTGCTGTAATGTATATGTGCATGTGTGTGTATATATGGTGAAAACATATATATATATATATTAATATGGAGTTCTGGTATGGCAAAATACTGGTCTGCTAATTGTGAGGTTGGTAGTTTAAACCCACCAGGCACTTCTCAGAAATCCTATACAGGGTCACTATGAGTCAGAACTGATTCTACTGCACTTAACAACAACCAAGACAATTATACATATATACATATATGTTGCATCCTCGTGTGGCACTGTAAGAGATACACTCAACTTCTAACCACAAGGTTGGCTGTTCAGACTCACCAGCTACTCTTTGAAAACCCTACACAGAGTTACTATAAGTCAGAACTGACTAGACAACACTTAGCAACAATAACAACAATGACACATACATATATAATGAGAATAACATACATATCATTCTCATTTTATATACATATACATACATATCCACCACTCATATGTCAGTTTGTTGTACTATTGTGGCTTGTGCGTTGTTAGAAAGGTAGAAGCTATGTTATTGGTATTTTAAATACAAACAGGGTCACTCATAGTGGACAAGCTTCACTACAGCTTCCAAACTAATACAGACTATGAGGAATGAAACACAGATTACTTCGTGATTTTTAGTCACTGCAAAGCTTATGAGTAGCAGTGAAACATTGTCAGACAAAGTGCTGGAAAAGGAAAGCATTATTAAAAAAACACAAGAACATTATAAGATATAGTGCCAAAAGGTGAAAACATTATGAAGGTAACAAGAACATTATCACATATCATGCCAGATAATTAGCCTTTCAGTTTGTAAGACACTAAAAATATATCTGGGAAGTGCTGCCTCCTCAAAATAGACTTGACCATGATGACATAAATAGAGTAAAGCTTTTGGTGCTTTCATTTACTGATGGAAACAATCCAAAATGAGGAAAAGCAACTTCAAATATCCATTAATAATTGGAACCTGTAATATATGAATTATGAATCTAGAAAAGTTGTAAAAAATGAAATGAAAGGCATAAAGATCTCTATTTGTATGCCTGTAAGGAAGACCAGTTAATATCAGTATCATTCAAAGTTACAAACCAACCCACTAAAGCCAGTGATAAAGAAATTGAAGAATTCTACCAATTTATACAGTCTGAAATTGATAAGCTATGCAACCAAGATGTACTGATAGTTACTGGTGATTAAACTGTGAAGGTCAGAAACAAAGAGGAAGGATTAGTAGTTGGAAAATATGGCCTTGATAGAAACGATGCTAGAGGTCGCATGATAGAATTTTATAAGACCAATGATTTATTCATTGAAAATACCTTTTTAAAATAACATGAAAGGTGACTAAACACGTGGATCTCACTAGATGGAATACATAGGAATTATAGTGACTTTATCATTGGGAAGTGACAGTGGGAAAGCTCAATATCATCATCCAAAACACCACGGCCAGAGGCTAAGTGTTGAACATCCATCAATATTTCATATGTGAGTTTTCAGGATGAAGCTGAAGAAAATTTAAGCAAGTTCATGAGAGTTAAAAAAGGTGACCTTAAGCATATTTCATCTGAATTAGGAATCCATCTCAAGAACAAATTTGATATATTAGGCCAAGGGTGGGGAATATTTGGCCCATGAGCTGTATGAGGCCAAAAATATAATTTGATCTGTTCCTGCCAAGTAACTACAATATCACCCACCACATTGTTGTTATTGTTGTGTGCCGTGGAGTCGTTTTGACTCATAGTGACCCTGTACAGGGTTTCCTAGGCTATAAATCTTTACAGGAGCAGAAAGACTCATCTTTCTCCCACAGAACAGCTGGTAGTTTTGAACTACTGACCTTGAGATTAGCAGCCCGATTTGTAGCCACTACGCTACCATAGCTCCTTAGTCACCACATCAGGGGTGAGTTAATTAAGTGTTTTACCAAATATAGCAGGCTAATTTTTAAGTTGATGATCTTGTATGGCCCAAACATGATGTTACAAATTTTGGCAGGTATAAAGGTTCCCACCCCTGCCTTCAATTAGGCACTTATAACTGAAGATCACAAAATAGTTGGATGACATCAAATACACTTTATGGGAAGAAAGCAAAATGTTATTTAAAAAACAGGTAATGAATAAAAGGCCAAAATGTATATCAAAGAGACTCTGACATCTGCTCTCCTGCATAGAGATGCTACAGTCAATGGGAGAAATGAAGAAGTAAAAGAGCTGAACACAAAATTTCAAAGTGCAGTTCAAGGAGTCAAAGTCAAGTATTATAATGAAATGTGCAAAGACCTGGAGTTAGAAAACCAAAAGGCAAGAACATGCTCAGCATTTCTCAAGCTGAAAGAAATGAAGAAAAAAATTCAAGGAATCTATGGGCAAAATATTGGATTATGCAAAAAGCATTATAGTAAGATGGAAGGGATACATAGAGTTACACTGGCAAAACTATATGGTTGATGTTCACTCATTTCAAAAGATAGCATATGGTTGACAACCAATGGTATTAAAGGAAGTCCAAGTTGCACTGAAGGCAATGGTGAAAATCAAGACTCCAGGAAATGACAGAATACCAACCAAAATATGTCAGCAAACTAATATAACACTGGAGACACTCACTAATCTATGCCACAGAAACTACCTGGCCAACTGATTGGAAGAACTCCAAAGTTGTGCTCATTCCAAAGAGAGGTTGCACAACGGAATGTGGAAATCATTGAACAATATCATTAACATCACATGCAAGTAAAATTTTGCTGAATATTATTCAAAATGGCTACAAGAGTATGATGGAACTACCAGAAATTCATTCACATTCAGAAGAGTACTTGGAACTTGAGATATCATTGCTGATGTCAGATGGATCTTGGCTGAAAGCAGAGAATACAAGAAAGATGTTTATTTCAGCTTCATTGACTATGCATAGGCTTTTGATTATGTAGATTATGGAAGCTTTGGATAACACTTTGAAGAAAGGCTATTACACAACACTTAACTCTGTTCTTTAGGAAACTATACACAAAACAAGAGGCAGTTATTCAAACTGAACAAGGGGATACTGAATGGTTTATAATCAGGAAAGATGTGTTACTGGATTGTATTCTTTCATGGTTCTTGTTCAATATGTATGTTGAGTAAATAGTCCAAGAAACTGGATTATATAAAGAAGATTGTAGCATCAGCATTGGAGGAAGACTCATTAACAGCCTGTGATATGCAAATTATACAACCTTGTTTACTGGAAGCAAAGAGGAATTAAAATACTTATGAATATCACAGACCACAGCCTTCATATGGATTGTACTTTAAAACAAACTGGGCTAATAAATAACCTCATGATAAGTGGATCAAAAATTGAAGTTGTCAAAGACTTGATTTTGCTTAGATCCACTGTTAGCACTAATGGAAGTAGCAGGCAAGAAAATAAACAATGCATTTTATTAGGCAAATCAGCTGTACAAGACCTCTTTAAAATGTTCAAGAACAAAGACATCAGTTTGAGGACTAAGATGGAATTGACCTAAGTCATTAAATTTTTAATAGCTTCATAGGCATGTGAAAGTTGGACAATGAATAAAGAATATCATAGAAAAATTGATGCATTTGAGTTACGGTTTTGGAAAAGATTATTAAAAGTACCATGGACTTCCCGAAGAACAAACAAATCTGTGTTGGAAGTTCAACCAGAATGCTCCTTAGAAGCCAGATGACAAGTCTTCGTCTGTCATACTTCTGACATGTTCTCAGGACTAACCAGTCCCTGGAGAATGACAATATCCCTGGTAAGCTAGAGAGTCAGCCAAAAAGTGGAAGAAACCCAATGAGATGTTTTGACACAGTGGCTCAAATGCAAGAACAATTGTGAGGATGGTGAAGGATCTGGTAATTTCCATTCTGTAGTGTATAGTGTAGCTATGAGTTGGAACTAACTTGATGGCACCTGACAACAACAATAACAATATTCATGTGAACATGTCTGGTGTGGGACTGCAGGATAAACACAGGCCCATAATGTTATTTTGAACCACAGGTCAGCGTTTCAAATTTACCAGTCACACATCAGAAGCCCCATACAGGGTTGCTATGAGTTGGAACCAACTAAATGACACTTGACAGCAAACAAGAACACACACACAGAATATATACATACATTCGGAGGGAATCCTGGTATGACACTGTAGGATAAGCACTGTAGGATAAGTCCAGTTTGAGTCACAAGGTGTTGTGGTTCAAACTCACCAGCCACTCTATACGGTATCACTGTGAGTCAGAACCAACTTGATAGTACTTAAAATAACTAACTATATTGTCTGAGAATGCTAGTATTCCTAGAATTGTATTATAATCCAACAAAAACATGCAAGACCATTCCTGGAATAAGAAGTGAGTGCTCGATATATGCTAGTCATTGTAATTATTATCTTCATCATTTTTGTTAGCAGCTGTGAACAATAAGATCCTTATCACACCATATCCAAATGACTGTTTCTCAATTCAAAATGATCATGAGCTTCTTGAGAACAAAGGTTGCTTCTTTAATATTATATCTGCTATTCTTGATACATGGAGTCCTGTTGTGGTGCTGTGGGTTAAAGTCAGTTTGAACCACAAGGTTGATGGTTTAAGCTCACCAGTAGCTCCTCGGAAACCCTATATAGGCTTGCTATAGGTTAGAATCAAGTTGTTGGACTTAATAGCATCAACATACTTATACATAATCCTCTGGTGGCAACAGTTAATCATTTGATTGCTAAGCAAAGAGCAATAGGGTTTAAGGTTCAAATCCACCCAAAGATGCTTTGAAAGGAAGGTCTGGTGACCTACTTCTGAAAGATCATATTCATTTAACAACCCTATGTAGAAATTCTTCTTTGACATACATGGAATTACCATGAACTGATTCAACTCAAGGAAAGTTGGTTAGATTTTTGGTACTTTGTACAATACGATCACATTGTTTGAAAAATGAAAGAAATCTTTTATATTATCTCATTATTAGTTCTAATTCTTTTCTTTAGGAGTATATATGCTTGGTTTCTCTTAGAGTTTCTCAATAATTGTGGATATAAAACAGGATATGCCAAGATATCACTGTGTTTTCAGTATAACTGGAATTAGTCCTGGTGTGGGTGTGGTGCTTTATGAAAAATACTGAGATGCTAACTACCAGGTTGATGCTTTAAACTCACCAGCTGCTCCTCAGAAATCCTAACACAAGTTCACAGTGTGCCAGAACTGACTCAACAGCACTTAACAATAACATTAGTGAAGTGATCTTAGATTTTCAGAAGATTAAAGGCCCCCTGATTCCTTTTCGTTGGGCTTCCCTCCACTTCCCTTGTTCCTCACCTTAACTCCTTTCCTGGGAACTTGTGCATAGTCTACTTCAACCTTCCTCCTTGTTTCTAAATAGAGATTGTGTCCTCCTGGAATAGAGAAAATTCCTCCCGAAATGCTTTCCATCAGGACTTTTGACAACTGCTGCAGCTCAGCTTGACAGTATTTCACAGAAGCCTCTTCATTCTGCAGCACAAAGTCATCTTTCATTTTTCCTATGGCTGCCTGCAGAGAAAGGTAGAGATGCACAATAGAAATAAGATCTTAGAAGGATAGTCCAACTTTAGTTCTTTCAGAAAAAGCAGACTGACAGCCTCAGAGAGGAGGTGGAAGTCTTGTGTTAGACACAGGTAAGCTTCAGCATATATAAATTTGTGGAGGAAGTGTCTGGCATAAACTCTATGGTGTTTTTGTTTTGTTTTTTGCTATAGTGTATTTAAAAGTGATCCACATATTGCAATGAGTCATAGAAAGGTCAATTTGGTTGTAAGGAAAGTTTTCTCAGAGAACCTGGGTTGCTATGGATGAACATATAAACCTGAAAAAGCAATCCACACATAACTTAAATGCATTCTGAGTATACTTTAGAAGCCTTCACGAATTCTCTTAATTAGAAGTTGAGTATGAGAAGATCTAGCAAAAGAATTGTTTTTGCTAGCCCTTATAAATTACAATCAGGACTTCCGGTTTGCCAGGGCGGCCAGGCGGTGCGGGTGAGTGGGGGCTCTGGGATTGGGG
>NW_006408520.1:25861700-25862217 GCF_000296735.1 Chrysochloris asiatica | reverse complement strand
CCACTGGTGACACCTACCCCAAGGGGGGATTTCTGCGCATACAGTGGACAGAGGGAAGTTAGCTTAGGAGAGGAAAAGGAAAAACAACAAAAAAAAAGCCTGCAGAAAAAAGAGAAGCGGCGACTGTCTGACGTCATCAGGCGCAGACTGTGCCTGCCTGAGCCACTTCTGCCCTGCCCAATTGACCTGTGTGTTCCCGGGCCCACTGGGCGCGCGCGCACATGGGTGAGCAGCTCCCAGCCGGCCCAAGCCGCGTACCGCGGGCCTGCCAGGCACGCAGAGGCAAGGGACCCGCCTCCCGCTGAGCAGAGCAGCGTCCCTCAGGCGCCAATTGTGCCTGCCTGAGCCACTTCTGCCCCGCCCAATTGACCCGTGTGTTCCCGGGGCCCGACGGGCGCGCGCACACAGGCGAGCGGCTCCCAGCCTGCCCGAGCCATGTGCCGTGGGCCTGCCAGATGCACAAAGGAGAGCGACCCGCCTCCCGCTGAACCGAGCAGCATCCCTCAGGCACCGACTG
>NW_006408520.1:25828067-25852017 GCF_000296735.1 Chrysochloris asiatica | reverse complement strand
AATGGTTGAATGTGAAACTGATGATGTGCCCTGTAAACTTTCACTCAATCCAAAATAAAAACATTTAATAAAAAAAAAAATTACAATCAAAATAGTTTTACTGAATGTAAATTAAGATTTTTTCGTTTGTAGACAAAATATAGACTGAAATACAAGCTTGCAGTAAAAGTGGCTATGTGTAAGCACAATGAAGATGTTCCATAAAATATCTGGTGTCCACATCTTTTATAGTCCTTGAGACCTTGAATTTAACAGATTTTACTTTCAAAGATGGATTGTGCTATATGGCAAAAGCTTACTTTTAAGAAATGGAGAGTATGATGTGGAGTATTTCCCAGTTACATGACTTCTTTTTAAGTAGAGCTTTCTAGTTGTTGAAATTAAGAGGAAGTCAGAGAGACTAGAAACAAGAGAGGGATCTGATGAAATATTGTTGGCATGAAGGTAGAGTGGGATACTCTAGAGATTCTAGATTACAACTAGGACCAATGAACATCTTGATTTTAGTCTGTGAGATCCTTAGCAGAGAACTCATATACTATGTGCTGAACTTTTGAAATAAAAACTATGTAGCAATATGTTTGTGAATCTATGTTCATAAAAATTTGTTGTATAGAAAAATAAAAAAAAAATAAGTGTACATATTTTAGAAAAGAGATAAACTACAGACATCTCTGTAAAGGTCTGATACTCACTTCATGCAATTCAGGTTAGTCTAATATATGAAATTTATGAAACATGGGGTCAAAAAGAGGACCCTAGACATCATTCTAGAGCAAGAATCAGGAAGAATAAATGCTAAGGGATGTACCATAAGTTTTTTGTGGAACTCATGATTTTCATCCTTGAATGAGTGCTCCAGGAAGATTGCAATGGATTCTTTTTCACAGGTTGCATGGATATCCAGCAGCTCCTGAAGCGTCTCTGTGGGAAACCTCACACGCTGGGCCATCTGCTGACTGTAGTGGTCAGTTGCCTTCTGCACAGCTACCAAGTTCTCATGCTGGGCCAGGGTTGTTACCGCATTCTCCAAACAAGGCACCGCTCCACTGTTGATGGCATCCACATAGGTCTTCACCAGAGTTCCCAGTCCTGAAGAAGCCAGTAAATTTAGAGATAAATATCAAGTTCTCACTTACTATAAAAGATTAGTCACAAGCATTCTAAATTTAACTAGAACTTTTCTTCTTTTTCTTCTAATTTTATTTTCTAATGAATCCATTTCCTTAGAGTAACATCACTTTGATTCCAAATTTATTCTTTTCTATGATTCTCCATTTCATTACCATAAAAAATTGGATTACTGATCACAACCACTATCTTTTCCAGGGTTTCTAGAAAAAAGAAAATCAACTTTCTCATTCAAATGAAATAAGATGTATTTATTAAATAAGTAGTTATATAATTTGTGAGGTCAGTTCCAAAAGAAAATACTAGTTCCTTATAAACAAACAAACAAAAAAAAGCAAAAAATCAATGTCAAGATAGAAAAACAGAGAATTAATCCAAATATGAACCAATCTCAGGACAGACGTTGCACAACTGCACAGGACAGATACTTATGAAGTCAGCCCTTACCTACTGCCATCAAGTAGATTGTTACTCATAGTGATCTTCTGTAGGATTTCCAAGGCTGTAAACTTTATGGGAGCAGAAAGAATCATCTTTTTCGCGTGGAAGAGCTGCTAGAGTCGAACTTCTAAGCTATGGTCAACAGCCCTATGCTTTGATTATATTTAATTTGTTTTTCAAAATCTCAGTGGATTTGTAGGGATTCATGACTTGTTTTGCACTTTATGACTTGGATAATTTTTTAAAGTATGTTTTCTACATTGAGAAGCATTTATCATATTGGATTTGTCCATGATATTTTCTCCTTTCCAAAAGTTGGTGCCTACATATTAATGTATTAATTTCTTGAGATATATTTGACCTCAATAAATCCTCATGTGGAGAGAATAATTTTTAAATGTGAATTACTATGTGTGGCATGTGCATCTCCTCCTGCATATTCACATGCAGAAGAAAACAAAATTACTGATAAACCCACAGAACAATCACAGCAACACTCCAGACATTGATTCATAGAGAGACATGCTGTACAGCAGAGGTGACTCACGGTTCCCAGTGACAATGATTCCCTGTCTCAGGGTCTTGGTCTTTGCTTCACTGAAGATATAAAAACAGAATTTTTCTGCTTGCACCAGGAAATTACAATCTAGCAGCTCATCTGGCACTTCTTCAATGTGGGCCAAATGAATTTTGTCATTTGTAGGACGATCAAACACAAAGCACTTCCTTCTTGGGAAGAAATGTCTGATACATTCTCTAGACCGGTTAGAATTTTCAATTTGGGGATTTCTGCCTGTGGAAGTGGAAAGAGAGCAATCATTGAAGGCACAACATTCAGGAAAGGGATCTGTCAACTTTTCTTATCAGAGATCTTTGCATCATGGAGTCTCTATATTTTAGTCTCCTTTTATTGAGTCATATAAGTACACTTTAAACCAATGTACAATTTTTTAAAAAATCCATTATTGGACTGACCAAGGAAGAAGCTATAGATAGGAACTGAACTACCAATCTCAACTAAACAAACTTATCTTGGGCTTCCTCAACCTTTGTATGGAGTTCAGTAAAGTAAGTATTTAACAATTGTTTATGGAATAATTGATGTAAGAAAAGAAATGTTCAGAAGTACTTTTCTCATATTACTGTCTTCATGTCAGAAATAAAATATGGATTAAAAAAAATGTAATACTTGATAGATGAGTTAGTTAAAATAGCATGAGATGAGGTCAGTAGAGAAAAAAGAAAAATTCAGAACCTCAAAATATGGATACTTTTAGCAAAGACAATTACACACAGTATAAATAGTTTAGAGATTCTGTTATGAAATACCTCCACTGAGTAGAATTAACCTATGTGTAATTGTGAGACACCACCTCTTTATATTTATATTATAGCAATCCTGCATAGAGTTTACAAGGAGCAGCTGTGTAAGTAGAAGGAAATTGGATTCTGAAGGATACTCACCTCTGTTGTATCAGCTTCATTGCGTTAAATAGATCAAAGCCTGTTTTTACCGCCTTTCCTCCGCCTCCCCCACTCCCACCCCCACATACACACACTCTTTTTGCTGTTAACATCTACATGGTCAAACTGCAAGGAAACCATTAAAGCTGAGGGGTGAACCCTGGCTGGACATCTGGTTGGTAATCTCTTCCAGCTGTACCCCCTATTTCCACACACCAGCCACACACTACCCAAATAAGGTTCAGACCTGGTATCTTAGGCTGGGATTCTAGATCATCAGCAGGCCTACCCCTCACAAGGAGGGAACTACACTCATACTAAGTTTTTTTTCAGAAGGGGTGCCTTACTTCTACCCCCAGTCCAGTGTCAGGCCGGTGTTCCGTCCTCTTCCGCATGTCTGAGACCACCAGCAACTGCCATCCCCTTCCAAATTTGCGTCCCTGCCGTTTTAAAAGCTCCTTATTTGGTCCTGCTGTAGCGCTGTAGGTTAATGTGCCACACTGCAAAGCCATTGAACTGCAAGGTCAGTGGTTCAAGTTCACCAGCTGCTTCTCGGAAACCCAATACAGGGTCGCTATGGGTCGTAACCGACTCAATGGCACTTAACAACAACAACAACATTTTAAACGTTTATACTTTGTCCAGGCTGTGGTGCTTCGTATGGGGATGGGGTTAAAGTGTCCATTTGTATTTATGTATTAACTCATCAATAAATAATCATTTAATTAAAAAAAAAAAAAAGACCATCTCATTATATTGAACATGACTGTGTCTTGCAGAAAGATTCTGTGGTAGAATCAGCTGTTTAGTAAGTGTTTGGTAAAGAAATTAATAAATTAAAAGGGATATTCCTTCCAATGCTATAAATTAGCTAGCCCTCAAAATATAATCCATAATAAAATCTCATGATATTAAAACTATTACATATTATATAAGGATGTGGAATAATGTGTGTGATATTTTAAAGAAGATCAAGGCTTTGGGAATCTTCCTGAAAGAATATTTCAATGTTTCATTGTGGAATTTTTATCATATAATAAATCTAAAAGAGCACGAGCCTTTGTAAGTCAGAAAACTGTCAGAGAAGGAAAACTCAAATAATGTTCACTAAAACAAGCAATAGAAAAATAGTAAGAGTACATTTTATCAAAAGCAAAAAACCTGCAAGAGCCAAAAAAGCAAGGTAGTCTCATGTAGTTTTGAATTTCATAGCTTTCACTGTAAAAATACGTTTTCTCTGAGGGAGTTAACTATCTAGAATAGTAAAATGTGTTGTTGCTGTTGTTGTGTGCCATCGAGGTCATTTAAACTAATAAATTTTATGAAAAAATAGAAGTGCCCCCCCAATCACCATGACTCCTTTAGTAAAGCACATGAGAAATGCTTTTAAAGTTGTTATGTTGTTGTTGTTGTTAAGTGCCGTCGAGTCGGTTCTGACCCATAGCGACCCTGTACCAGGGTTTCCGAGGGTGTAAATCCTTATGGGAGTAGAAAGCCTCATCTTTCTCCCGCGGAGCGCCTGGTAGTTTCGCACTGCTGACCTTAAGGTTCGCAGCCCGATTCGTAACCACTACGCTACGATATCATTATTCTATGTATAACAACTTCCAGTTCATGGACTCTTTTTTCAAAGAAAAGAAGGAACAGAAATATGTGGGCTTTAAGAAGTTATAGCAGTGATTGCAATCTGATTTTTTTCATGGTACCTATTATACTGTAATCATCTGCTCCAACCGGGAGTCCTAAATTTCCACAGAGAATTAAAATGCTAGTCACTGGATGTTTTCAGGTAGTAATAGCCCCCAAATAATCATATTCTCCTCACAACCACCTTTTTTCTGGGACTCAGTCTAATCTCAAGTATATACTGACTTCATGAGCTGAATGACATGGTTCAGTTGATATCACTTCCTGCTGACCCATCCACCACCTAAGCCATGATACCTGGAATCAGCTTCAAGGCATTCTCCAGGTATTCATCCTCAGTGATAGTGCATTCATCTAGCTTCAACTCCAAGGTGAAATCTCGAACGGTCCAAACAAAGTCTGGGAAGAAACTCACAAATTCGGTGGAGTCTTCTATTTCATCTGATTTAGAGGGGGATTTTGCCTTGATTAGCTCTGTCAGTTCAGTCACATAGCTGGTAATTTAGCTAAGGATGAAGCACTGGACATCACAATGATAAAATCTTACTTAGAAATAACTTTCATAAACATTCAATTTTACCCACTGTTCCTTCCTCCTGACTTTTGGGACAACTGAGTCAGATGAGGAAGGAAATAGTCTTAGTTTCCATTCCCATAAAGCTTAGTAAACCTGGTGGTTGGGTTCCTGAAAGGATACTGCAGCTGCTCCAAGGCCTGGTGGTTGATGGTACACATGCTGTTGTAGACAAAGGTGCTGCTCAGAAGTACAGCCAGGGCAAAGATCCATGAGTCATTCTTAGGGTCACCCTAGAAAGTGCATTAGAACAAGAGACTCAGGAGTCTATTCTTTAAGCATTGATTTTTTTGAGTATTCACAGTCTCAATTATACTATAGCTGAATTAGGAATATAAAGTAAATTCTGAAAATAATTCTAAATTCAAACTTCTTATTTTGTATTTACATTGACCCCTTTCTATGCATAATCAAAAATGCATAAGTAAACATCTTTCTGGAATGCTCTGCTTTCAACCAAAAACCAACTGACATCAGCAATAATCTCTTTCATCCCATGCTTTCTTCAGAATGCAACCTGAATTCCTGGTAGTTCTCCATCATTGTATAGCTTCAACCATTTTTTAATTATCTTAAGCAGACTTTTAATTTTATGTGATATTAATGATATTGTTAGATGATTTATGCACTCTATTGGGTCAATTTTCTTAGAGATGTTCATAAATATTGATTTCTTCCAATTAATTGGCCAGGTAGTTGTCTTTCAAATTTCCAGTGAGTACCTCAAGAGTTACACCAGTTTGTTAAAACATGTTAATTTTGTTCTGTGGATCCCTGGAAGTTGGTTGTTTGCCTGTGCCTTAAGTGCAACCTGGGTTTCTTCCTTTGATATCAGTTTAAGCTACCATTTTAAATTATTGAACATCAATGAATTCTTTTTGATACAGTGACTTTGTGTTTTCCTTCCATCTTCTTTTGATGCTTCCTGCTTCATTCAATATTTTGCCCATATTGGTTTTGTGAAGTGCCATACATTTCGAACTATCAGTGCTGTGGTTGAAACTGACCTTGCAGTCCATTGCTTATCCTACAGAGTTTCACAAGGATTCCCAAAATTTGAATAATAGTGGAGGTATTAACTGTTCTTTCCTTGAGGCATAAGGATATTATCCTATCACAGGCAACATTCTACTTCAAGAGAGATCTTGAAATACTGTTTTTGTCCATGAATGTGGCACCATTCCTTTTCATATAATAGAGTCCTGGTGTCTTGTTGTGGATTAATGCGCTACACTACAAATTAAGTTTGAACTACAAGGTAAACAGTTCAGACTCACCAGCCGCTCCTTGGAAACCCTATACTGGGTTTCTATAGTTGGAACTGAATTAACAGCACACAAGAACAACAACAACATAATATACTATATGTTTCTCTGATTCAAAATAACCAATGCCAGCCCTCTTCATCTCACTAATGGCTAAGAAATAATTCTTTGTGGGTTTAGGTCACTTTTTAAAAGTTTTTATTGTGAATTGGATGATAGTTTGTGTGGGAGAACATCAGCTTTACAGTCATCCTATTGTATTCTATTTCATTGCAATGATTACAATTCCCTCCATGCATCATCATTGAACAGCATTTGCTTCCATTCTCTCTGTTTTTTGTTTTTTTTTGGATGTACACCGAAGCACTCAGGAATATACAACCATTTAAACAACCAAAGGGCACACCCCGCAAGCCCGCAACCTGACCATCAGCACATGGCCCCTCTGCCTCCCTGAGTCCAGGACCCCCAGCCGCTCCACCTCCCCACATCATCATCTCTGCCTCCATCTCTTGTGTCACTGCTTCTCTGGATAGGGTCCCTCACTCCGCTCTAGTCCTTTGATTGCCCCAGGGTCCTCTGATCAACCACTCCCTTCCTTTTGTTATAAAATGTTTCCCTTTACATTTGCAACACTCACAGTCAGTCATGATAGCAATTATTCACTACTGAACCACAAGTCTTAACCCCATCTCCTTTCACCAACCCCGTCCAGACAGGTTGGAAACCACTCAGTGGAGACTCTACTTTCCCTCGTAACTTCTGAAACTAGTCTCACTCTTGAAAGCTTGTAAACCAGTCACTTCATGCCTTTGTAGTCTCCCCATTTTGGGTAGCCAGTGTCTAAGTTGCCCATCCCTGTCAACAATGTGTACTGAGGAGGTGGGAATGATCCTTGCTGTGAAGATCCATTCCCTCTTTTAAGCTACTACATCTACAAATATAGGTCAAGTTCATCAAATTGTAGTGGATTACTTTTTTTTCCCCTCTTCTTTCTTCCTCTAGTCCAGTTCTGATCATCCAGCCATTAGAGCCAGGCCAAATGGGTGTTATCTGCAAGTATGGATATTATTGTGCATCTCCCCTCACTTCATATCAGCCAGACCCTTCACTTTCCACTCTAGTCCTCTGTGGCCATGTTCCTGTCCCTGGACCCAGGAATCCCCAGGTCTCACCATACTGCTGGCCAACCAGGTCTCAATCCAGGTGGACAGCAGTCTGTTGAACGTGGTCAGACTTAGCTCACAACTTAATTGCTGTTTTTCCCCCACTTCCGCTTATCAGTAGACCACCATGGTCATCAGCAAGACCATATGCCTGCTCGTGTTGAGTCTCAGTCTTGGAAATGGGTTTGCCCTGAGGGGACCCAACCACTTGCCCTTATGGCTCCTCAGTGAACAACTTGCTTGTTCTTGCAGTAGTCAATCACACTGCCATTATTGTTTTTTATTTTTCCCGCTGGTCTTTCTTTCAAGAAGTATCTTCTGTTCTTCTAGCTGCTCCAGGCTGGTCTGCTTGTCCTTTCAAGTGGAAATTTCTCACCTAGGAACATTTTGGATGAGGATCCAGATTCCACCTATGGTCTTATGCAATGCAAAGGCACTGTAGGCAACCTCCATTCCTGGGCTAGTTTTAGCCCCATTTTAGGTATTCCAATCAGTTATAGGTTGAAGACAGACTTACAAGCTTTCTGTGGTGATGCTTTTGGCTATACCTTTCTCTCCCCCTCAATTGTTAATTTTACTGTAACAGGCAAGGGAAACCAAGATTCAAAAGACAGCCAAGCATCTTAACATTATTCTCCTCTTTTACCTATTCAAACCATGCTTCAATTCCTGTATCCCAGAGCCCTGTTGTTCCAAGGTTGAGCATACATCACTATTGACCTCTGTTCCACTTAGCCCATGCAAATCTGCCTACATGTTCTGCTATCTACCTTGTTTTTCCATTCCCTTGCCCCTTTTAGTGTATTGCTCCCCCCAGCACCCAAAGTATCTTGTATCTATTCTCTACCTTGCCCTTCACCTTTTCCTTCTTCCCCTCATCCTACCCCCTACACCCCAGTAACCAAGAAAGAACTTTCCCCCTCTTTTAGTGTGGGTACTTTTTCTTAATCTTTTACAATAATGTCCTATGCAGTATTTCTACTTTTGTGGCTGACTTCACTCAGCATAATGTCTGCAAGGTTCATCCATGTTATGCGGTGATGGGCATATAGAATGCTTTATTTTGAGTTATGTGATAGTTTACATGGGAGAACATTAGCTTTACATTGATCCTATCGTATATCATTTCCTTGCCATCCCCTCCATGTATTATCCACCAACAACAGGGTACACCCGGCAAGCCTGTCCCATGGTCGGTAGCACACATGCCCTTTCCATCTCTGGGTCCAAAGTACCCAGCCTCTCCATCTCTCTGCATCATCGGCTCTGCCTCCATCTCTGGCATCACTGCTTCTCTTGGTAGGGTTCCATTCTCTGCTCTTCTCCCTTGATGGTCCCAGAGACCTCTTCCCCTAGACTGCACAGTTAATCCCTTCCCTCTCTTTGCTACAAAACATCTACCTTTACAATTCCAGCCCTTACAATCAGTCCTGATAACAATTATTCACCATTGTATTGTAAGAGACCTAGCCACATTTTTCCTCAGCCCCACCTAGACAGATTGAATACTACTCAGTGGAGATTCTACCTTGCTCCATGCCCTCTGGATCTAAGTTCCCTCTTGAAAGCTTGTAAGCCAGTCAGTTTTTGCCCCTGTAACCCCCGCATTCTGGGTAGCCAATGTCCAAGTTGCCCATCCCTGTCCTTTCCATGTGTGGAGGGGTGGGAGTGATCCTCGCTGTGAAGATTTGTTTCCTCTTTTGAGCTACTGCATCCGTAGGTGTAGGTCAAGTTCATCAAATTGTATAAAATTATTCTTTTTTCCCTCTTCTTTCTTCTTCTGGTTGAGCCCTGATCACCCAGTCATTGAAGCCAGGTCAAGTGGGTATTATCTGCAAGTGTGGGTGTACTTACGCTTGTGCCCTCTCTTCTTATCAACTGGACACTTCACTCCCCACTCTAGTCCTCTGTGGCTATGTCACTGACTCTGGACCCAAGAGTCCCCTGGTCTTGCCACACTGCTGGCCAGCCATATCTCCAGCTGGGTTCACAGGAGTCTATTGAACATTGTAGGGCTTAGCTCGCAGCTTCATTGCAGCTTTTCCCACACTTCCCCTTATTGGTGACGAACATGGACACCAATCAGAGCATGTATTCCCACTGGGTCTTAGTCTTCAAAGGAGGTTTGCCCTGAGGGTACTTGCCTTGATGTCTCCTGGCTGAGCCACTTATTTGTTCTTGTAGTAATCAGTCAATATGCCTGTATTGTTTTGTGCTTTTCTTGTCAGTCTTTTTTTCAGGAAGTATCTTCTGTTCTTCTGTCCACTCCAGGCTGGTCTGCATGTCCTTTCAAGTGGAAATTTACCCTCAGAAGATTCTGGAAGCTGTTCAGGAATCCACTAATGGTCTTGTGTAATACAGAGACTCTGCAGGAAGCCTCCTTCACTGGGCACCCTGTAGCCCCCTTTTAGGTATTCTAATCAGTTATAGGCAGAAGACGGACTTACAAGCTTTCTATGGTGATATTTCTGGCTGATATTCCTTTCTCTTCCCCCTCAAGTGTCTATTTTATAGTGGTATGCCAGGGAAACCAAGATTCAAAAGATAGCCAAGCATCTTAACATTGTCTTCCCCCTTTTCCCCATTCCAACCATGTCTCAATCTCTGTATCTCATAACCTTGTTGTTCCAGGGTTATGCATATATCATTATTTGCCTGTGTCCCATTTCAGCTTCACATTCATCCTATCATATTACATTTAATTGCAATGATTACAATCCCCTCTATGCATCATCAAATAACCAAAGGATAAATCCCACAGGCCCGCCCCCCTCCCCCTCCAGCTGTCAGCAAACAGCTCCTCATCCTCCCTGAGTCCTGTGTCCCCAACCACTCCATCTGTCCACACCAACATCTTTGTCTCCATGCCTGGATTCACTGCCTCTCTGTTTAGGGTCACACTTTCTGCTCTTCTCGCTTGATGGTCCCAGGGACCTCTGCTCCTGGGCTGTAAAATCAATCAATCTTCTCCTTTTTTCAAAAAAAAAAAAAAATCTTTCTCTACATTTCCAACCCTCACAGTCAGTCCTCATGGCAGGTATTCACTGTTGCACCACAAGAGTCTTAATCCCATTTCCTTTCGTCAGCCTAGTCCCAACAGATTGGAAGTCGTTCAGTGGAGGTTCTGCTTACCCGTGCCCTGTCTGGAACTAGGCTCTCTCTTTAAAGCTTGTAAGCCAGTCGCTTCTTGCCTTTATAGCCCACCCTGCCCCCCATTTTGGGTCTGGGCAATTTCCAGCTCCCCCCAAGTTATTCCATTCGGTTAAAGGCTGAAAATGGGCTTACATGTTCTCTGTTGTGATGTTTCTGGATATTTCCACCTCCACCCCAAGCATCTATTTCATAATGGTAGACAAGGGAAACGAAGATTCAAAAGACAGCCAAGCATCCTAACATTATTCACCTTTTATCCCCTTTCAGGCCATGCCTCTATCCCTGTATCCTGAAGCCCTGTTATTCCAAGGTTGTGCATAAAATATCATTTACCTCTGTCCCATCTAGCCCATGCAAACCTGCCCAACCATTCTCCTGTCCACCTTGTTCTTCTTTTTCCCTCCCCCTTCTGTGTATTGCCCTCCCCTCCAGCCCCCAGCCCCCAGGCTCACCTACATCTAGTCTCTACCCTGTGCTTTTTCTTCCACTCCCTCCCTCCCCTCCTCTCATCCCATACATCCTGATGTTCAGCAGTTATATATAGAGATTTTTTTTTTCCCCCTTTTGGGTGGGTTCTTTTTCTCAGTCCTTTACAATAATGGCCTTATGCAGTATTTCTCCTTTTGTGACCATTTCACTCAGCATAATGTCCTCAAGGTATATCCATGTTATGCAATGGCTTGCAGCTTCCTTGTTGTTCTTCAAGGTAGCATAGTATTCCATTGTGTGCATGTACCACAGTTTGTTTATCCATTCTTCAATTGATGGGCATTTTGGTTGTCTCCATTTTTTTGCTATTGTAAATAGTGCTGCTATGAACATTGGTGTGCATATATCTACTCGTGTTATGGCTTGTTTTTCTTGTGGGTAAATACCAAGTAGAGGAATTGCTGGGTCAAAAGGTATTTCTACTTCCAACCTTCTGAGGAAGCGCCACATTGCTTTCCACAGTTGTTAGACCATTTTGCAGTCCCATCAACAATGTAGGAGGGTCCCAGTCTTTCCGCATCCTCGCCAGTATTTGTTGTCTTCTGCTTTTTTGATCTTTGCTATTATTGATGGTGTGAAATGATATCTTATTTTTGTTTTGATTTGCATTTCTCTGGTGGCTAGTGATCATGAACATTTCTTCATGTGTTTGTTGGCTGCTCGGATCTCCTCCTTGGTGAAATATCTGTTCATGTCCTGTGCCCATTTTTTTATTGGGTTATTTGTCTTTTTCTTGTAGAGATGTTGTAGTTTTCTATATATTTTAGAAATAAGTCCCTTATCTGATGTGTTGTTGCAAAAGATTTTTTCCCATTCTGTGGGTTCCCTTTTTACTCTTTTGGTGAAGTCTTTTGATGCACCAAATTAAGCTTTTAATTTTTAGTATGTCCCAATCATTTGTTTTGTGCACTTTTGTTTGTGTGCTTTAATTTTTTTTGGTAATCTGTTTATGTCCTGAATTAGCGCCCTCACATTTGTTCCTATTTTTTCATTGATGACCTTCATAATTTTGGAATTCGCATTTAGATCTTTAATCCATGCTGAGTTGATTTTTGTATAGGGCATGAGGTAAAGTTCTTGTTCATTCTTTTGCATATTGCTTTCCAGTTCTGCCAGAACCATTTGTTAAAGAGACTATCTCCTCCCCATGTAATATGCCTAAGTACTTTGTCAAAAATCAGTTGGCTGTATGTGGATGGGTTAATTTCTGGATTCTCGATTCTGTTCCATTGATCAGTGTATCTTTCATTGTACCAGTACCAGGCTGTTTGACCACTGTGGCCATGTAGTAAATTTTGAAATCGGGGAGTGAGAGACCTCCAACTTTGTTCTTATTCTTAAGCAGTGTTTCTCTTATTCTGGGCCTCTTTCCTTTCCATATGAAATTAGTAATTGTCTTTTACAACTCTTTGAAGAATGTGGCTGGAATCTGGACTGGGATTGCATTATATGCATAAATTGCTTTGGGCAGTACTGACATTTTCACGATGTTGACTCTTCCTATCTAGGACCATGGAATGTTCTTACACTTCTGTAGGTCTCTTTTGGTGTCTTGTAATAGTGTTTTGTAATTTTCTTTTTATAAGTCCTTTGTTTCTCTGGTTACATTTATTCCTAAATATTTCATCCTTTGGGTGGCTATTGTAAATGGTATTGCTTGCCTAATGTCCTTTTCAGTGCTATTGTTGTTGCTATAGAGAAATCCAACTGATTTTTTTATGTTGATCTTATATCCTGCCACTTTGCTGAATCTTCCAATGAGGTCTAGGAGTTTTTTTTTGTTGTTGTTGGTTTTTTACTGAGTCTTTAGGGTTTTCTATGTATAGGATCATATTGTCTGCAAATAAAGAGAGTTTTACTTCCTCATTGCCAATTTGGATGCCTTTAATTTCTCTATCTTGCCATATAGCTCTGGCTAAAACTTCCAGCACAATATTGAATAATAGTGGTGAAAAAGGACATCCTTGTCTGGTTCCTGTTTGCAGAGGGAAGGCTTTCTGTTTCTCTCCATTGAGAGTGATGTATGCTGTTATTTATATATATATAGGGTTTCGTATACATGCTCTTGATTATGTTGAGGAATTTCCCTTCTATTCCTACATTGTTGAGTGTTTTTATCAGGAATGGATGTTGGATTTTGTCAAATGCCTTTTCTGCATCAATCAATATGATTATGTGGTTATTTTCCTTTTTCTTATTTATATGGTGGATTACATTGATTGTCTTTCTAATGTTGAACCATCCTTGCATCCCTTTTATGAAACCCACTTGGTCATGATGTGTTATTTTTTTTGATGTGCTGTTGGATCCTGTTGGCTAGGATTTTGTTGAGAATTTTTGTGTCTATGTTCATGAAGGATATTGGTCTACAGTTTTCTTTTTCAGTGATGTCCTTCCCTGGTTTTGGTATGAGGGTTATGCTTGGTTTATAAAAAATATTAGAGAATTTTCCTTCCTGTTCTATATTCTGGAATAATTTGAGTAGAATTGGTAACAGTTCTCCCCTGAATGTTTGGTAGAACTCACCAGTGAAGCCATCTGGGCTTGGACTTCTTTTGGTTGGGAGATGTTTGATGACCTGATCAGTTTCTTCTTTTGTTGTTGGTTTCTTCAATCTTTCTACTTCATTCTGAGTAAGTTTAGGTAGTCATGTTTTTCAAGAAATATATCCATCTCTTCTAGATCTTCAAATTTGTTGGAGTACAACTCTTCATAGTATTCTGTTATTATCCTTTTAATTTTGTTTTATTCCATTGTGACATCACCCATGTGGTTTCTAATGCAAGCTATTTGTGTCCTCTCCCTCTTTTCTTTTGTTAGTTTTGCCAATGGTTTGTCAATTTAATTAATCCGTTCTAAGAATCACCTTCTTATCCTGTTGATTCTTTCTATAGTTTTTTGATTTTCCATATCATTTATTTCTGCTCTTATCTTTATTATTTCCTTTCTTTTGGTGACTATAGGTTCCTTCTGTTGGTCTGCTTCCAATTGTTGGAGATGCTGTGTTAATGTGTTAATTTTGGTTCTTTCCTCTTTTTGAATGTGCACACTTATCGCAATAAATTGTCCTCTCAGGACTGCTTTCACTGTGTCCCAAAGATTTTGGTATGTTCTGTTTTCATTCTCATTTGTTTCTAGGAACTTTGTGAATTCACATTTAATTTCTTCTTTTACCCAGTCACTTTTCAACCAGGTGTTGTTCAGTTTCCATGTATTCAACTTTATTTCCTTGCTCTTTTTATTGTTGATTTCAAGTTTTATAGCATTGTGGTTTGAGAAGATGCTCTGTAGAATTTTGATGTTTGTAAATTTATGGAGTCTTTCTTTGTGACGTAACATATGATCAAATCTGGAAAATGATCCATGCGCACTGGAGAAGAATGCATATTGTGCTGCTGTTGGATTGAAGGCTCTGTATAAATCTATGAGGTCAAATTGGTTGATTGTGTTGTTTAGTGCTTTGTATCTTTGTCGAGTTTCTTTCTGGTTGTTCTGTTCCTTTTGGAAAGTGACATATTAAAATCTTCCACTATAATTATAGATTTATCTATTTCTTTTTTCAATTCTAGTAAGGTTTGCTTCATGTATCTTGGTGCTCTTTCATTGGGAGCATAGATATTTATTATGGTTACGTTGTCTTGCTCAATTGACCCTTTGATCATGAGATAGTGTCCTTCTTTGTCTCTTATGCTTGTTTTTATCTTGAAGTTTACTCTGTCAGAGATTAGTATTGCCACTCATGCTTGTTTATTGTTGCAATTGTTGTTGTTGTTGTTAAGTGCCATCGAGTCGGTTCCGACCCATAGCGACCCTGTACAGGGTTTCCGAGGGTGTAAATCTTTACGGGAGTAGAAAGCCTCATCTTTCTCCCGCGGAGCGGCTGGTAGTTTCGCACTGCTGACCTTAAGGTTCGCAGCTCGATTCGTAACCACTACGCTACCAGAGCTTGGTAAAATTATTTCCATCGTTTAAGTTTTAGTCTGTTTTTGTCTTTGTGTGTAAGGTGTGTCTCTTGCAGGCAGCATATTGATGGGTCTAGTTTTCTTATCCATTCTGTCACTCTTTGTCTCTTCACTGGTGCATTCAACCCATTGACATTCAATGTAATTATTGATAGGTGTGAATTAATTGCTGCCATTATGTTACTTTTTTGTAGTGCTGTCCGTCCTTTTGTTCTGCATGCCTTTTTGTGTTGGGTTTGTGTTTTCTGTGCTATTTCTTGTCAGTTTGTTCTTAGTTTTCATGTTTGCTTGTTCTGCTTGGAAGTTCATTTTCATGTTAAGTTGTGAAATATTTACATTCTTTGGGGTTATCTTATAGTCTACTAACTTATTTCTCCCTTTAAGAGAATCTGTTGTATCCTGTAATTTACCTGGCATCCTCACCACCTGGATCTCTGCTGCTATGTTTGTCCCTTCTTTGACATTGATATAATTTTGATCTTCGGTTGACTTCCAAGCTCCCTTGGGTTCATTATTGTAGTCACTGTTCTGCTCTGGACTCTGCTATCCACTGACTGAGTTCCAGGTGGTGTTGCCACCCTGTCAATCTCTACTTGTCTGTTCTTGTTGGTTTTCAGTCCGCAGAACTCCCTTTAGGGTGTTTTGAAGTGCTTGGTTGGTTTTGATAAAAATCTCTCAAATTCTGTTTATCGTGGAATGTCTTGCTTACACCATCGTATTTGATTGATAATTTTGCTGGATAGATAATTCTTGGTTGGCAGTTTTTTTTTCTTTTAGGGTTTTGTATGCCTCCCCATTGCCTTCATGCCTACATCGTTTGTGCTGAATAGTCAGAGCTTAATCTGATTTGCTTGCCTTTGTAAGTGACACTTCTCTTCTCCCTGGCTGCTTTTAGAATTCTCTCCTGGTCTTGGATTTTGGAGAGCTTGATTATCATATGTATTGGTGACTTTGTTTTGGGCTCTATCCTTCCTAAGTTATGTTTGGATTCTTGACTGTTTATCTTCTCGTCTTTCAAAATCTTAGGGAAATTGTCTTCCGGAATCTCTTCAACTATCTCCTCTGTGGATTTCTCTGATTCGTCCTGTTCCAGAATGCCAATAATTCTTAAGTTGTTCCTCTTCATGTTATCCAGCATGAATCATAGGCTCTCTTCAGGTATTTTATCCTTTTTTCTGCTTGGTCTTCTATCTTAGCAGTATTGAGAGATTTGTCTTCCAGCTTGCTAGTTCTGTCTTCCATGTCTTTTATTCTGCTTCTTTCCCTTTTCAGTGTATTGTTCATTTCTGATATCTTATTATTAGTCATCTGGACCTCTTTTTGCAGATTTTGAATTGTTTCCAATGCTGTATCAATCTTATTTGATTGTTCTTGTATTACTTTCCTGACTTCTTCCTTGTTTTCCTCCACCCCTTTTCAGTGCATTTGAATTTGTTTCCGTATTATTCTTCTGAATTCTTTCTCAGGCATATCCCAAACCTGCTTTTCCTCTTCTAGAAAGCCCTTTTCTGTCTCCAGCTCATTTGTCTCAGCTGCTCCCTTCCGTTTTTGGACATGTTTTGTTATCGTTTGTTGTTTTTTATTCATCATTTCTGATAGTTATGTGTTTTTGATTTCCCTTTTTAAAGCTTGATTGGATGTTTTTTGTTTGTTATTAAGCTTACTGGGAGTCTCCTGGTGCATACGGTCAGGATATAGGCTTCCCTTTTTGCATGTAATGCTTAGCAGATGTTGTTGGCTCTTGTCTCTGTGGGGTATGCTTATAGCTTTGCTATATGGCCACGATTACTGTCTCTTCTTGGGTATCGTAGGGAGAAAAGGCTCCCGCCTCCAGGAAAGATGTGTGATCAAAAGGACCAAAAGCAGAAGCAATATAAATGCAGAGACAAATACAATCACTTTGAAACAGAAATGAAGCTGTGGTTGACTGTCCCAAGCTACACAGTCAGTGTGTGTGCAAGGCAGAAGCCTCCCGCAGTGAGTGAGAGTGGCCACTCGCCCAGGCCCCACCTCTAGTCACTATAATAGAGGTGCACAGGTATATATTGAGAATTTAATGGGGGAAAGATTGTCCACTATTTTTGTCTCTGAAGGTCAGTTAGGTGTCTGTGGGTGCAGCACAATTCTTGAGATGGTTGAGTCCTTTTATGTTGGGTTTTACAGATTGTATTTTAAGGGTCTTGCACACAGAACCCAGGTAGTGCAGTGACCACGAATGGGGCCACAAACTGCAAGGTCAGCAGCTCGAAACCACCAGCCACTCTGTGGGAGAAAGGTAAGGCACTCCACTACTGCAAAGACCCATAGCCCCAGAAACCCTGCACAGGGTTGCCTGGAGTCGGAACTGACCACCAAGGGTTTAAATCACATCATTAAAGTATAATTCCATCTTGTTGTCCATAATGTCAGGAAGATGGCTTTTTGGAGATGCAGATAAATATGTAAACGTAAATACAGCAAAGAGTGTAATCATGAGTGGATAAATAGGTATAATGTAATAGAAAAAGTACTCTTTGAAGTAAATAAAATAAGTGCAAGTGCACAACCACCAAGGGTTTAGCTCAAATCAATCTTAGTGCTGTGTCTCCATGGCTGACATCATTAGTGGCCACCAAGCTCCCTCTCTCTGTATTGTGGGGGAACTGCAGGGTCAGGGCTGTTTTTTGGGGGTGCACATCTACCCACCTGATGGCATGATGGCTGAGTGAAGAAGGTGCTCCAGGGAAGATGCGGAAGAAATGTGTAGAGTCTCCTGCACCTCTTTATGCAAGTGTCTCTGCACCGCTTTTAGAACAGATTCACTGAACCTGAATGGCTGTAGCCCCGCTCTCTAAACACTTCCAGGTGGTATAGCCACAGAGGGAGCCCCGTCTCCTGATTTCTAACTCACAGTATTCTCCTTAATATTATGATTTTTTTTTCACTTGTGATTGTGGGAAACTGATGTCCTGGGCCTTATGGTAGATACAGAGCTCTGGAGTTGTTCTGTGAGCGCTTCTTGCATGAGATCTCAGTCTCTCTCTAGCACAGAGATTTCCCTACCTGACTTTCTCCACTGCTGCTGAAACTGCTAGTTTTCCATATTTGTAAGTCTTTTTCGGTTTCTTGTAGCAGTGTTTTGTAGTTTTCTTTGTAAAAGTTGTTTGCTTCTTTGGTTACATTTATTCCTTGATGTTTCATCCTTTGGGCTGCTATTGTAAATGGTATTGCTCTCCTAATGTCCTTTCAGCACTGTCATTATTGGTATAGAGGAATCCAACTGATTTTTATATGTTGATCTTATACTCTGACATTTGCTGTATCTTCCAATGAGGTTTAGTAGGTTTTTCACTGAGTCTTTAGGGTTTTCTGTATATACAATCATATCATCTGAAAATAGAGAGAGTTTTACTTTTTCTTTGCCAATTTGGATGCCTCGATTCCCTATCTTGCCATTTAGCTGTGGCTAAGATCAGTTCATTTTTGATGACTTCCACTTTTCCTAAATTCTTACTTCATACACTCCATGTTCTTATTAGTAATGGATGTTTGCAGCTGTTTCTTTTATTTTGAATCATGCCATATCAGCAGATGCAGGTCCCAAAAGCTTTGCTCCATTCACATCATTAAAGTAGATTCTTCCTTAAGAAGATAATTCCATCTTGTTGTCCATAATGTCAGGAAGATGGCTTTTTGGAGATGCAGATAAATATGTAAACGTAAATACAGCAAAGAGTGTAATCATGTGTGGATAAATAGGTATAATGTAATAGAAAAAGTACTCTTTGAAGTAAATAAAATAAGTGCTTAGTAGATTCAGAGCAAGGACTGACTATGCTTGACTGTCATAGGATACTAGTAGCTATACTTTTAAGAACTGATCAAGTATGAGCTTTTATTCATAATGGGATCGCACAGGTATCGAAGCTAACGAAATTTAGTTAGAAATGTTAGAAAGGATAGGTTATTTAGAAGTATTCTAGACTTAACCCTATTTGACTGAAGAAAGGGGTAGGTGAGCTGTAATGAAAGCTGAGACTGGAAAGGACATTTAGAGCAAACACTCCCCATATTTGTTGGCATTGTTTTTTGCCAGCAATATAATCCAAAGACTTTAAATTTTGACTCACAGTAATGAATAAGAGAAATGAAATAGGTGAAAATTATTCAATAGACCTGATGTCTGAAAGCTGAGACTGGAAAGGACATTTAGAGCAAACACTCCCCATATTTGTTGGCATTGTTTTTTGCCAGCAATATAATCTAAAGACTTTAAATTTTGACTCACAGTAATGAATAAGAGAAATGAAATAGGTGAAAATTATTCACTAGACCTGATGTTATAAAGAAAAAATTACCTAAAATTTTCCCATTAATTATTTTTTCAGTTAGTCATATTCATGGTCCTTCACAGAATTCATCTCTAAAACCCAGAGACTTTCACCAAAACCTGTATGAATATTCATAGATTAGTTGCAACTTTGCTGAAGGTCATTTAAACAGATATCTTCATTGAACCCTAATTTCATGGTTCATACCGCTAACCCCATCATAATTAGACTCTGAAGATGACTGCTATTGATCCCACAGAGCATAGCTTCCTCTAACCTATACACTTCCATGTATCCATGACAACTGATACTGATCATATTTTATACCTGTTGAATCCCCAATCAGGCTTTGGTCCTTTGCTTTGTTGTTACAACATAGCACAGAGCCCTGGAATTCAATAGCTCAGAAAATATTAATAGTTTTATTCATCATTGTTTAAAAAAGACGTCAATCCCTAATAAACTAGTAACAGTTGAGCTCACAAAAGAATTAAGATCAGGAAACAAAATTTGACCTCATTATCCACAGCACATAACAACAACAACAACATCTCTAATTATATTTTGAAAAAAAATGTCTCAAACATTGAATTAGTGTAGCAGAATAAAAGATAAGCTGAGAATTAAAGCAAACATTACTTTCCCATGACTGCCTGCCTTACCTTTTCCACATCACCCAGGCCTTCAGTGTCCAAAAGGACCAGGGTGTGATTGGGTTTGTAGGGGTGAGGTACACACCACATCCAGATGCCCTTGGTTTCAGACCTCACTGTGGAGCCCAGATGGAAGCCTGCATGGAAAAAGGGAAAGAACATCAGTGACAGCAGGTATTCCAGGCTGACCAAGAGCTGCAGCACTTAAACTTATAGGATGACAAGTGCCTGACAGGATGAAGAGTCAACGAAGCCTTTATATATACTAAGCTCCTTCTCAAAAACTTCGTGTCTCCTGTTCACTTTATTTCTTTAAGGTGTCAAATCACATCACATTACAGAATTAATGGAAACTATTGAACTATAGATTTTTACCTGATGCTTAAAAGGAAAGAAGGGAAAAAAAAAAATAGAGAAAGGTTCACAAGACAGCTCTATATCTCTAGTTTATCATCATATTG
The DNA here is from genome assembly GCF_000296735.1 of Chrysochloris asiatica. Classification (NCBI taxonomy): domain Eukaryota; kingdom Metazoa; phylum Chordata; class Mammalia; order Afrosoricida; family Chrysochloridae; genus Chrysochloris; species Chrysochloris asiatica. The sequence goes on along the minus strand of NW_006408520.1, from coordinate 25,831,301 downwards.
TTGTCATTGTTGTTGTTGTTGGGTGTCATTCAGTCTGTACAACTCATAGAGACCATATGCACAACAGAATGAAACACTGCCCTGTCCTGGGCTAACTTCACAATGGTTCCCATGCTTGAGCCCATTGATGCTGCCACTTTGCCAATCCATCTCACTTAGGTTCTTCCACATTTTCTCTGACCCTCCACCTTATCAAACATGATATACATCTCCAGTGACTGGTCCCTCCTGACAATATGTTGGAACTATGACAGACAAAGTCTGACCATGCAGGCCTCCAAGAAGCACTCTGGCTGTACTTCTTCCAACACGGATCCTATTGGTCATTTGGAAGCCCATGGTACTTTCAATAGTCTCCTCCAACACAATAATTCAAATGCATCAATTCTTCTTTCATCTTCCTTATTCACTGTCCAACTCCACATGCATATAAGGTTATTAAAAATACCATGGCTTTGGTAAGGTGCACCTTATTCCTCAAACTGACATCTTTGCTTTTCAACACTTTAAATAGGTCATATGCAGCAGACATATTGCAGTACGTCATTTGATTTCTTGACTGCTATTTTCATAAGTGTTAATGATTAAGATGAGCAAAATGAAGTCTTTGACAACTTAAATATTTTCTCCATTTATATGAATGTTGTTTATTGGTCCTGTGGTGAGGATTTTTACCTTCTTCACATTGAGGTGCAACCCATACCAAAGGATGTGGTCTTTGATCTTCATTAATAAGTATTTTTAGCCCTCTTTGCTTTCAGTAATCAAGAATGTATCATCTGTATATGCAGGTTGTTAATGAGGATTCCTCTAATTCTGATGCATTGCTTTTCTTCATATAATCCATCTTCACAGATTATGTGCTCAGCACACAGATTGAATGAGTGTGGTGAAAAAATACAACCCTGCCACACCCCTCTGCTAATTTTAAACCATCAGTGTTCCCTTGTTCTGTTCAAGTAACTGCCTTTTGGTCTATGTTCTGGTTTTTCATGAACACAATTAAGTGTTTAGTAATATTCACTCTCCACAATGTTGTCCATAGCTTGTCATGATTCACACAGTCAAAAGCACAGGTAAACATTTTTCTTGTATTGTTTGCTTTCAGCCACAATCCATCTGACATCAGTAATGTTATCCCTCATTCCACACCCTCATCTGGATCCATCTTTAACCTCTAGTAGTTCTGTCAGTGTATGTTTGCAGCTGTGTCTGAATTATGTTAGCAAAATTTTATTGCGTGATACTGTCTGATAACTTCAACATTCTGTTGAGTCACCTTTCTTTGGAAGGGTTCAAATAACTGCCTTTTGGAGCTCTTCCAGTCAGCTGGCCAGGTAATTGTCTTCCAAATTTCTTGGCATAGATGAGTAAGTGCTTTCAATGCCTCATCAGTTTGTTGAAAGTTTTCAATTTTTATCAATTCACAATGCCTTATTCTTTACCAATGCCTTCAATGCACCTTGGACTTCTTTCTTTAGTATCATTGGCACTTGATCATATGCTATCGCTTGAAATGGTTTTGCATTGATCATTTCTTTTTGGTACATTGACTCTGTGTATTGCTACCATCTTCTTCTTTTTTTAAATATCCTACAGTGTCATTAAAGGACTCCATAAATCTTTACAAGAACAGAAAACCTCATCTTTCTCCTGTGGAGCAGCTAGTGGATCCATACTGCTGACCTCTTAGTTAGTGTCCAATGAATATTTGTGGTGGTGGTGTCATGATGCTCTCTGCATCATTCAATATTTTACCTATAGAGTTCTTCAATACTGCAAGTTTAGATTTGAATTGTTTCTTCAGTTCCCTCAACTTGAGAAATGCTGAGCACGTTCTTCCCTTTTGGTTTTCTCACTGTAGGTCTTTGCACATTTTGTTATAATATTTGACTTTGTCTTCTCGAGCTGTTCTTTGAAATTTTTTATTTAGCTCTTTTACTTCCTCATTTCTTCCATTTCCTTTAGCATCTCTATATTGGAGAGCAAGCATCAGTCTCTCTGGCATCCATGTTGGTCTTTTCCTTCTCTTTTGTCCTCTTAATCTCCTTTTGCTTTATTCCACTATGATGTTTTCAATATCATCCCACAGCTCTTTTGTTCTTCGTTCGTTGGTGTCTAATGCATCATGTCTCTTCCTGAAATGATCTCTAAATTAAAGTGTGATATACTCAAGGTCATATTTTGGATCTTGTGGACTTATTTGAATTTTCTTCATTGTCAGTCTGAACTTGCATATGCCAATTGATGAGCAGTTCCACAGTCTGACCCTGATTTTGTTTTGGCTGTTCTTACACCATCTAGTTGCACAGATATAGTCAATTTGATTTCTGTGTATTCCATCTAGTGAGTTCTATGCATGTTGTCATCTTTTATTTTGCTTAAAACAGGTATTTGCAAAGAAGTCATTGGCCTTGCAAAATTCTATCATGCAAGCTCCAGCATGATTTCTATCACCAAGGCCTTATTTTCCAACTAATGATCCTTCCTCTAGTTTTCAACCTTTGAATTCCAATCACCAGTAATTATAAATACATCTTGATTGTATGTTTGATCCATTTTAGACAGAAGATATTGATAGGATTCTTCAGTTCCATCATCACTGGTTTTAATAGTTAGTGCATAAATTTGAATAATGGTGGTATTAACTGGTTTTCCTTTAAGGCATATGGATATTATCCTATCACAGACAGTGTTGTACTTCAAAACAGATCTTGATATATTATTTTTTAACATAAGGAAAGAGAATTTGAGTGCTATGCCCAGGATACAGAGAATATTATATCCTATCAAAGAGTCCAAAATTTTGACTATCCACCATTTATTATACTTCCTTCAACTAAGACAATAAATAGTCTTGATGAAATTCCTAGGAGACTATTATTCAGAATGGCTGAGACCATTCAATTATAACACCCTTGTTTTCTCCAAAGAGAGGGTATAAAAACCTGGATTGGTTTTTATTCTTATAAACACACTGCACATTTGTCCTGATGTCAATTCTGACTCAGCAACCCTATAAGACACAGTAGGACTGTCCTAGAGGTTTCCAAGGCCATAATCTTTATGGAAGTAAAGTGTCACATCTTTCTCCTATGGATCTGCTGGAAACTTCCAACCAGAAGGGTACATAATCACTGTACTACTGTTATTGTTGTTGTCAGGTGCCATCAAGTTGGAACCGACTCATAGCGACCCCTTGCACAGCAGAACGAAACAATGTCCGATCCTGGG
>NW_006408520.1:25826177-25827647 GCF_000296735.1 Chrysochloris asiatica | reverse complement strand
ACTTTAAAAAGTTCCTGTGCAGCAGATTTGCCCAGTGCAATACGTCGTCTGATCTCTTGACTGCTGCTTCCGTGAGTGTTGATAGTTGATCCAAGAAGCATGAAGTCCTTGACAACTTCAATCGTGCTGCAGAAAGAGCTATAGCTGAAGAGAAAAGGGAAGCTGCCAACTTAAGACTCAAATTATTACAAATAACCCAAAAGATGGCAATGCTACAAGAAGAACCTGTGCAGAAGAAGAACTGTACTACTAGTTGTCCTCAAACTGTTTTACAGAATGACTATTTTCCATCATTTGCTAAAGACAAAACAGTAAGTCCTACTTAGTGCCTCAATGGGAAATGTCAAGATATAATTGGAAGTTATCATTATTTGTCATCAGAAATGTAAAATAAAATACAACAAGTCACTGTCAAGAAGACATAAGTAGTGACTTGGTCCTGGTCATGGACTCATTGGGAGAGGAGGACTGGGGAGGAGAGTCATATTTCAGGTATTTAAAAATGTCTTGAGATAAGGCCTAATTCAGCAAGGTGCTAAAAAATCACCTTGCTATTATATGATGCTATCTTGTGTTGAAAATGAAAGTATATTTCATTTTCTGTTGAAGTTATGAAATGCAATCCATCAAAAAAAAATATGCTTATAAATGTGTTTGAGTTAGACAATGAAAAGTGCCTTCCATTCCTTATTGATGGTCATGAATCCTGAAAATAAGAATAAAAACAAAATGTTTGCTTAGAAGCCAAGTGATAGATTGGGAAACAAAGAGAAGAAATGAAAATGAAAGGAATGACACAAAGAAAATGAAAGGAACCAGGATATAAAGGGAAAACGGGAGTGAAAGATCAATGGAAGAAGAGAAAAACAGATTAAAAGAGGAAAGCATAGTGGTACTGTGAATTTAGTGGGAAGGACTGAGTTTCAGTCTCTAGTGGTGTTAAGAGCAAGTGAGGTCAGGAAAAAAAAAAAAAAAAAAGGCATCAAAGTCTTCATGGACAGACCATCTGTGAAAATCAACATGAACCAAAGGATAAAATTCCATAGAAAAACAACTTCACAAAACAAGAACTATAAATGGTAAACACTGATATGAAGAGTGTTTAATTTTATGTTGAGGAAAACTATTAGAGTTAAGTACTGTGCAGTTTATTGAAAATTGGTGTTTTAAGTCCATCCAGGGATTTTTGGAAGAAATGCCTGGAAATCTCTTCCCAAAATATAGCACACTCTAAACCCTATGGAGCACAACTGTACACAATAGACATTAAATTGCCACACATTGCAAGTAAATCTATAACAACTTATTTAGTTTCAGTTTTTATATAGTAACCTAGTCAGCAACAGTTTAAGAAGTTTTATAATGGTGAATTTTTGTAAGTCTATGGAGAATTCTCAATTACCACTAATAACATGTAAATTGTATCTAAAGTTTGAAAATATGTTTGGTCTTATCTTAAAGACTGAAGAC
>NW_006408520.1:25815967-25826077 GCF_000296735.1 Chrysochloris asiatica | reverse complement strand
AAAAAAAATCATGACAAATTTGTTCATAAAAGTTAAAATCTGAATATCAGTTAAATGTTCACCCACATTACATGGATAAATAAATTTGATGTCGTATAATGGCATACTATAAATTAATACAAATAAATAAATTAAAGATACATACAACAAATCAATGAGTCATAGTTTTCTTGTGAGCCAAAAAGACACAAAATAATACATAAAATATAATTTCATTTGCGTAAAGTTTATAAGCAAGTAAAATTAGATTGCTTTTTTGGAAATGTCTGTATAGATTGTTAAACTAAAAAAATTAGATTAATGACATGAAAATTAAAATATTGGTGATTACTAGTGAGGGTGTGTGATGATACCATATTGAGTTTTTAATATAGAGTATATTTTATTTCTTGACTTGAACAATGATTATTCAGATTTTGTTTTATGTTTAGTAATTTTATTAAGTTTGTGTATTAGAAATGCCTTACAGAAAAAGTATTGCTGTTATTGGGGTTGTGTCCCATCCAGTTGGTTAAACTAAAATTGACCCTGTACAGGGTTTCTGAGAGTGTTGGGTGGGTTTCAACTGCCGATCTTGTGGTTTGAAGTCCAGTGATTATATTACAACTCTACAACAGGGAAGGCATAATCTACCAAGTTGCATAAAATGAAAGTTAAAAAAAATTAGGTACTAGTTTGTTGTTAATTGCCATGTAGTCAGTTATGCCTCATAGTGGCTCTGTAAAGGATTTCTGAGGTATAACCAGTGGGTTTGAACTGCCAACCTGTGGTTAGCAGTCTATTGCTTATCCTATAGACCCACAACAGGATTACAATTGCTAGCTAGCTCCACTGAAATATAAGCTCTGTGAATGTTCTCTTGTCTGAGCATAACCGATGCAGAAGAAAGGAAAACAGTGCTAGAGTTGAAACCTTGAGCAGGTGAAAGTGGAGGGATCCATGGGGATGGTGGGGGACATCTTTGTGTAATGTTGTGAGAATTGCTTATTATTAGAAAAGAGAGCTTTTATTTATTATAGAATTTGTGGACATATATTTGAAGTTGTGAATTTGGTGGCAAGAATTGAAAATAATTTTTCAGAGGGAAGAAGTCAGTTCTTCCTTAATATGAGCCTAGAGGAGACATGATCAGACTGCATCATCACTGGTTCCACACTAGTGGCCCTTCCTCTAAGACAGAACTCACCATGCTTCTGCCCTGCCAGGCAGTTCATCAGGTAGGATTTTCCTGTACGATACATCCCCACAATGGCCACTACCACTGTGGGTTGGGAAATCTTGTGAAGAATTTCTAATGCTTTTGGATTCACTGTCAGTTGCTCGTTCTGGTTTCCCACCAAACAAATAGGAGCAGTCATGATGGGTCTGGAAGTCATGGTAACCTGCAAACCAAAAGAGCCACTCAGGACAACGCAACACATAAATTCATTTATAATGATTATTTAAAATGCATGTATATCACTTTCTGCTTGTGAGCTGTGTTTATTAACTTCTTACATTAAGTGAGGAAATTTTGTGTCCTTCCATTTCAAAGGAAGGTACATATGCCTTATATAAGTTCCTTATTAATGTGTGGTGATGTAGGATAATCACTGGGCTACTAACTGCAAGATGAGTGGTTCAAACCCACCAGCTGCTCCTTGGAAACCTTATACAGGGTTGCTCTTAGTCAGAATCGACTTTATGGCACTTAAAAATAATAACTTTAATCCCTACAAGAGCTTTAAAAGAACTTTACCTTACCCAGGTGGTGCATAAAATGAATAGAACAAGAAAAACAAAGGACACATAATGAGTCCCTGAGAATATTGACAATTGGTGAGTAAATAGAGGAAGAATGAGCATGAAGGAGAGGAGGAATGCTCAGAAAAGTATCTAGGAGCTCCTAGAGAAAACTTGGTCTCTCTTTAATCCAACAAACATATAGTGAGTACCTACCATGTTTTGGGCAGTGCTTGGGGTGCTCAACATGGATACAAATTCTTACCTTGTAGGAACTCTAGTCTAGTAAGAGAAAAAACAAATCTGTTTTGTACGAACATAGTCAGCATGCTCCTTAGAAGTAAGGATGCAAGACTTCATCTCATGTACTTTGGACATGCTATAAGGAAGGATCCATCCATGGAGAAGAACATTCTGCTTTAATAAAGTGTAAGGTAATCGAAAAGGAAAGACTCTTAATACGATGGTGATTGAAAGGGTCAGTAGTTTGAAAATGACAGAGATAAAGACAGAGCCTATATCAATAAGCTCAAACATAGGAACAGTTATGAAGATGAATCAAGAAATGGATTTTCAACAAGTATCATGTTATATGATGCCATTTAAAAAAAATCAACGATGGATTTAGGAAGTGTGCATTATTAACAAACATAGACATCACAGTTATTTTAAGAGTGAAGACACATTATGCCATAAATACAGCTTTGCCGAATCTTAGGAATATAAAATGCAGGATTATTTTTATTGTTGTTAAGCGACTTCTGACTCATTAGCACCCTGCATAGGGTTTCCAAGGAGTGGCTGGCAGGTTTGAATCACCAACCTTTTGGTTAGCAGTTCAGTGCTTATCCTATAGCCCCACACCAGGACTCCTAAATGTGGTTAGTATCCAAGTAAGCAAAAATCAATCTTTTAAGCTTTGCATTATCTGTTAAGATAGAAATACTCTCTTTTATGTTTCTCCAAAGTCATGAAAGGGAAGGAATAGAAAGATGGGAGGAAGGGATCCCACAGCAGTGTCTAAGTGAGGAGGCTGTAATTTGGCTTTCCATCCTAGAAAGGATTTCAGAGCCCTTTCTGAAGATGCACTCTTCCATCTGCCATGTAGGACTCTTTGACATAACCCTGGACAGATGTCTGAAGAGAAACAATGAGTTCTGGGGACACTGTGCATGCTGTCTTCATGCATTACCTTTGCTCTAAATCAAGAAACTGAGCTGCTCAGCATAAAGAGTCCTTGAACAGACACCTTCCAGCTCTGATGCCTCTCTGTCTGCACACTGGCCATCATGGAGTCTGTGCTTGGGAATGTGCTGCTAATAGTTATTTAACAGAAAAGTTCATGAAACAAAGGTTTTGGAAAGACCTTACCTGGAGTGGTCACTGCTGTGTAGTACTGTCTCAGCTGCCCTGCTCACCAGTTGAGCTCCCCTCCTGCTGAGAAACAGAAATGTTCTTTTCAGAAGCTGAAAAGTAAGGCTGACAGTGCAGTCATACAGGATGAAATCCGAAATAGAAAGTAAATTGCATCTGTGATGTTATCTTGCTTATACAGGACACCAGCATGTGGGTTAGGCTGCCTGAAAGTCCAGAGTTGCTCAGTTCATGGGGCACTGGAAATTCAGCTTAGTCTTTCTTTCACAGTTGACTTAGGTGTCTGTCCTTGGTACCCAGAAAAAACATAGAGCATCAGGTGTGAATTCTACAAAAGTACAGCTTTAGAATCCTTCAAAAGTTTTCTCTTAGAGGTGCTTATTCAGGAAAGAGGATTTTTTTTTTTTTTTTAAATTTACTTGCTCATTTACTTTTCATTCTTTTCTCTTTACACAATGTATGTTTCATTAAGGTTCAAAACACACAAGTGTTTGTAGTATTAAAAAAGGAGTTGATTATGGCTCATGGTAATCCCATGTGGCACAGAGTGTAAGTATGCACAGCAGAGTTTTGTTTTGTTTTGTTTTGTGGGGTGGAAGACTAATTTTTGCACATCTTCAGGCATTGCTTTTGCAGAACTGCCTTGTGAGTTTGAACCACCAACCTGTAGGTTAGCAGTTGAGATTAGACCATCTGCACCACCCACACACATAGTGTTGTTGTTCTTAAGTGTCATTGAGTCGGTTCCAACTGATTAGACCATCTGCACCACCCACACACATATTGTTGTTGTTGTTAAGTGTCATTGAGTCGGTTCCAACTGATAGTGAACCTGAACAGGTTTTCTGAGGCTGTAAATGTTTATGGGAGCAGAAATCCTCATCTTTCTCCCACAGAGCAGCTGATAGTTTCGAACTGCTGACCTTGCGGTCCACAGCCCGATTCATAACCATTACGCTACCAGAGTTGCCAATATTGTTGTTAGGTGTCCTCAAGTCAATTATAACCCATAGCAAACATGTGTAGGATTTCTGAGGAGTGACAGGTAAGCTTGAACTGCTGACTATGAAGTTCATAATGACCTTTTAGTCCAGTTATTAATACACAGAACCACACTAGCACTCCAGTGTAACATATTAAGCATCCAATGTTTTAGTCCAAAGAGATAATGGTGAAGGGGCTATGCAAGCACTAAGAATCTGCAGACTCACTGAGGAGGTGATAGATTGAAAGTTCAATAGGGATATGGGCTCAATGCCACAATTATATACATATTGAAGATTTGTTGTTGTTGTTGTTAAGTGCCATCGAGTCAGTTCCGACCCATAGCGACCCTGTACAGGGTTTCCGAGGGTGTAAATCTTTACGGGAGTAGAAAGCCTCATCTTTCTCCCGCGGAGCAGCTGGTAGTTTCGAACCGCTGACCTTAAGGTTCGCAGGCCAATTCGTAACCACTACGCTACCAGAACTCCTTGAAGATTAGGCATGCTCAAAACTGTGCTTGGGTTCCATCCCTCCAACACCAGCACGCGAAAGAGAATAAAATGAGGACATTGGAGATAGATCATTTAGAAGGTATGTTACAATCTACCACTCTATTTCATGTGGAAACATTATTGCACCAGTCCATTAAGATTTTTAGGATCCTTCCCAGTAGTTGTTCTTTACCCATTAATGCATGTACTCATCTACAAGGTCCAAACTCGATTGCTGCCACATCTATGATTCAAACCATGAGAGGGAAAAGAGGAGCCAATGGAGTATACATTAAAATTTCTATAACCAAGACCCACAAGTGGGATGCATAGCCTTCAGTTCATATTCCATGTGCAAACTTAATCTCATGGTCACACCTAGCCTAAAAATATCATCTTCAGCTAAATTGTCATTTGTTATTATTTTTAAGTGTCATAGGGTCAATTGTGACTCCTAGTGACCCTGTATAGGGTTTTCTGAGGAGCATCTGGTAGATTTTAACTGACAACCTTGTGGTTAGCAGTCACGTGCTTTCACTGCAGCACTATACCAGGACTCCATACATTGTGAGTAGCTCACTTTATAAAATGGAATAAAACAATATTTATAGATGAAAATTTTATAACTTTAAAAGTATGTCCTGGTATGGCATTTTGGGTTAATGCGCTTGTGGTTTGAACCACAAGGTTGGCAGTTCATGCTCATCTGTCGCTCCTTGGAAACTCATTGCAGGTTCATTATGAGTCAGATCAGGCTCAATATCACTTAACAACAACCACAATATCAGAATTATATATTTCCAAACTCTAGAATTAAACTTGGCATTTTCAAGAGCTAATCCCAAGTCTAGGTATATATGAAACACAAAACAAAACAACAACAACAAAAAAACCACGACAAAACTTGTTGCTGTGGTTTCAATTCTGATTCATATGGACGCTACAGGACAGAGAGAAAAATGCTCCATAGGTTTCTAAGGCAGTTTGCTACCTTAATAGAAACAAGCGACAGCATCTTGCTCACACAGACAGAGTGTTCAAAAGACAGACTAGTTGGTTAGCAGCCAAGTATTTTAACCCCTGCTTCATCAGAGCTCCTTGGAATAAGCATATCAAAACCCACTGCCGTTGAGTTGATTCTGACTCACAGTGACCCTATATAGGGTTTTTAGGCTGTAAATCATAACAGAGTCAGGAAACTTCATTTGTCTATCATGGAACCACCAGTAGGTCTGTAATTCTTATCCTACAGTATCACTAAGGCTACTTTGGGGTAAATACTGTTGTTGTTAAATGCCATCAAGTCTGTTCCGACTCACAGTGACCCTGTATAGGGTTTCTGAGGAGAAACTGGTGAATTTGAACCACTGATCTTGCAGTTCAAACCAACTCTGCAGTCCAACTCATTAATCCACAGCACCACCCCAAGGACTCCAGTCTTTGCAGAGAAGCACAAACTTGATGTAGTTTCAGTTCACAAGTCTGTGGAGTGAAACTCTGTAGCTAAGAAAAATGTGTGTACAAATTATGAGTCAGTAGGGACAAGATTATAATGAAATGTGCTAGGATCTAGAGTTAGAAAACCAAAAGGGAAGAACATGCTCATTATTTCTCAAATTGCATGAACTGAAGAAAAAAAATCAAACCTCAACTTGCAATATTGAAGGATTCTATGGACAACATTGAATGATGAAGAAAGCATCAAAGAAGAAGGAATGAATATACAGTCATTGTAGCAAAAAGAAATAGTCGTTGTTCAACCATTTCAAAAGGTTGCATATGATCAAGACCCAATGATACTGAAAGAAAGTGTTGAAGATGCAATGAAGGTAGTGACAAAGAACAAAGCTATGGGAATTGATGGAATACAAATTAAAGTCTTTCAAGAAAGTGAGGTGGCACTAGAGACACTCACTCATCCCTTCCAAGCAATTTAGAAGATATCTGCCTAGCTAACTGGCTAGAAGAAACCCATATTTGTGCACATTCCAAAAAGATGTACCCAGTGGAATGTGTAAATCAAGGGACAAAATCATTAATATCGCATGCAAATAAAATTTTGCTAAAAAAAATACAAAAATGGGTACTACAGTACATTGACAGGGAGCATCAGAGGTTCAAGCTGGATTCAGATGAGGGCATGGAAAGAGGAATATCATTGCTGATGTCAGATAGATCTTGGTTGAAAGAAGAGAATACCAGAAAGATGTTTACCTGTGCTTTATTGACTATGCAAAAGCCTTTGATTATGTGGACCATGACAAGCTATGGACAACTTTGTGAGGTATGAGTATTCCAAAACACTTAATTGTGCTCATGAGGAACCCGTACATAGACCAAGAAGCAGTTGGTCATACAGAACACAGGAACAGTGAGTGGTTTAAAAATAGGAAAGGTGTGCACCAGGGATGTAGTTTTCACCATACTTATTCAATCTATATGCAGAGCAAATAATCTGAGAAGTTGGGTTATATGAAGAGGAACATGCTCTCAGGATTGGAGGAAGAACACTGCACATTCAGCCCAATGGGAAGAGGAAGACTCACAATGAGATGGATTGGCACAGTGGATGCAGCAATGGGCTCAAGCATAGCAATAATTTTAAGGTTGGCTCAGAGGCAGGCAGTGTGCATCAGGTCACTCTGAGTTGGAGCTGACTCGACCGCACCTAACAACAACAAGGAACAAGATTCGTAACTTGAGGAGTTCTAGAATGAGGAAGAGTTGCCACTGTGAGAGAAGAGTAAAAAAATAGCAAAATTAAAAATACATTGGTACTACTGGGCATAGAGAATTTAGGACTAGAATTAAGAATGATTAAGAATACACAAAATATAAGACAAAGTTATTTGTTTTGTTAATTGCCAGAGTTGTTTCAGAAGCAGATTGCTAGGAATCAATAGGTTTAAGCTACAAAACTTTCAGCTACTAACAAAGTATTTAACCATTTGAGCCACCCAGGGACTTTTATAAGGTTATTACCCTACCTTATAAGGTTATAACTTGCTTCATGAGTTGATGTAATAACCACATTACCTTAGATAATGGTGCCGTGAGTTGGAGCCAACTCGACAGCAACTAACAAATAGTATAAACTGCAGCTTCAATTTCAAAACAGTGTTTTTGGAACAGGGAGATAAAGGGGGAATTTGAAATTACAAGGGCTTTTAATTTGTAGGAGAAGTGCCTTCAGTGAGACTTGAACATTGGAATACTAGTACTACATATTTCTGAGTTTACTTAAAGTGTCTTTCATACTACTCTCTGAGAAGTCCTGTTTGGTCCTTATGGCCCTCTCCATACAAGTGCTGCCCATGGTGTCTATGTTCACTTGTGCATCCTTATATGTGGTAAGACCTTGTGGCCTCATGTCACATTACTGATAAATTACTACAGGCACTATGTGGGCTACAGCCTTGACATCTTGCTATTCATCCTTTAGGAGGGCCTTTCCAGATTCAGACTGCTTTTATTTTCTCCTAAGAACACTGCACATTCGGCCCAATGGGAAAGAACGTCATCCTTCTTCAGGAGAGCTGATCTGGAAATTATCACAGCAACAGTCAGGTACTTTGACTTCCTTCCATCTTGTTTGGTGTGGGAAGACATAGGTAAATGCATTCTTGCCAGTGTACCTCCAAAATTACCCATTTATGGAGCATTTGAAGTTGAAAGAGTTGAAATTTTTGCCTTGGGTGTCAGGTTTCATTGTTAAACAAATAGTGCTCACTCTGAACCCAAATCTGATCTAATTTAAAAGAGGAAAAATGAATTTCTGACTTGATATTTCTTTCTTTCTAATTCTTGGATATCAGAACATTCACAAATTCAAAGTTGAAAAACTTAGAGTTGGTGCCAAGATACTTTTATCCATAAATGCTATGCCTGAAAAGAAAGAAGAATCTAACACACATTGTTAGCATTCCTGTTTCTATGCATCGCTCTTTTTAAAAAGCAGACACTGTAAAATAAAAAAATGAAAAAAAGAAAGGAATTAGTATGAGTTTCATTCAGTGCTATGATTTCCTTGATGTCTCTTGTAACCTAGAAAACTCCACCCACAGTGTTTACTTAGTCACTCACTGCTATCACCATTTTAAGAAATTCCTGTCTAATAACAAGAGTCCTGGTGTGGCCTTCTGGGTTAATAAGTTGGACTGTAAAATTAGTTTCAATCTCCAGGTTTTCAGCTCAAGCTCACCAGCCGCTTCTAGGAAACCTGGAAAACAAGGCTGCTGTAAGTCGGAACTGTCTCAATGGCACTTAACAACAACAACACCAGTCTAATAACCACATTGCAAATGTTGAAATAGAGAGTAGTACATAAATATTGTAATGCCATTATGTGTACCCTTATAATGGGGAGTGATTCAAACTAAGCATTACTCTTATCTGTATTTGTTCAAATTGTAACTAGATTGTAAGGGCGATGGAAACAGCAGTTTGGGCCTGACATGCACTTACTCTGGTTAAGCACCAAAAAGTGAATCTGTGGGATTTGGACCTTTTGCCCTGTTTTACACTCTTATTTTATTCCTGATACTACCAGTTTTTCTACTTAATTACCTGCTTTTTTCTCCCTCTCTGTTCCAGTCTGCTGCTGCTTATAAGGTTTTCAGTGTCTAAACATTCAGAAGCAGTATGCCTCTCCTTCCTAGTTGGTCTTAGTCAGAAAGCTCTGGTGAAATCTAATCACCATAAATGACCCTGCAAGTATTTAAAATACCAGTAGCTTAGCTTCCAGCATCACAGCAATATACACACCACCACAGTAGGACAAACTGACATAAGAGTGTCCTAGGAAAAGGACTTTATCATGCTTGATAAAGTAGAGGGTCAACAAAAAGAGGAAGACCCCCAGTGAGATGGATTGACACAGTTGCAGCAGCTATGGGCTCAAATGCAACAATTGTGAGGACAGCTCAGGTATAGGTTATATTTCATTCCATTGTGCATCGGGTCACCATAAGTCAGAACTGACTTGGCATCACCTAACAAATAAATATTCTGTTCCATTAGCTTGTACTATGTACAATAGAGTAATGGGAGTTTAAGGAAACGTTCAACTTGCTAGGACAGTCAAATTGAAGCAAAATGCGTAAATCTGCAGCATAGTTATTAGCTATTTGGGTTGTTTCTCTTCTGCACTAACTGGCAAACCATTGCACGACAATAACATCTCCCTTCCAAGGGGAGCATCTTCTCAATTATTGTGGAAGAGCCTGGAGTGTGATTCTTCCTTCTTGACAATGTAACCAGTACTGGATGAGTTTGAACAAGCAAACAAACAAAAGTGGACCATAACTTGTATTCAAGTTTTCTAACACTAGAATAAAAGGGAACTCAAAAACTAAATTCATTTAGATAATGAAGCAGTAGTTAGAATTCCTCTTCTTTTAATATGGGATTCCTATTCAACATATGTGTACAAGTTCTCAACATTTTGCCACAGCCCCCAGAATTTGGAATTTTTGTGCTCAAGATGACAGATCAAGTAGACTTGTAGTGAGGAGCTCGGTCAACAACAACACGGAATACC
>NW_006408520.1:25804981-25812727 GCF_000296735.1 Chrysochloris asiatica | reverse complement strand
GGAGGGTCAGAGAAAAACAGGAAGACCCCTAATGAGATGGATTGGCCTAGTGGCATCATTGATGGACTCAAGTGTGGCAGCAGTAGTGAGGTTGGCTCAGGATCTGGACATTGTTTCGATCTGCTGTGCATGGCGTCGCTATGTGTCGGTTCCGACTTGATGGCACCTGACAACAACAACAGTATTTAAAACCTCCACTCTTCTGTTAGTTTGTCATACTGTAGTGGCTTGTGTAATTTTGTGATACTGGAAGCTATGACAGGTATTTTTAAATACCAGCAGTGTCACCTATAATGGACATATTTCAGCAGAGTTTCCAGACTAAGACAGACTAGGAAGAAGGAGAAGCAGGCTACTTATGAATGACTACCCACTGAAAGCCTTATTAATAGCAGTTGAACATTGTCAGATATAGTACCAGGAGAGGAAAGCATTATGAATAACAGTAGAACATTGTCAAATATAGTGCCAGGAGATGAACCCCTGAGGCTGAAAGGTACTGAAGATACTAATGGAGATGAGCAGCCTTCTAAAAATAGATTTGCATATAACAGCATGAACTAAGCAAAATTTTCAAGACCTTCATTTGCTCATACTTCAGACATATTGTTAGGAGGGACCAGTTGCTGGAGAAGGATATCATGTTTGGTAAGGTGGAGGGTCAGACAAAAAGTGGAAGACCCCCAATGACAAGGATTGGCCAAATGGCAGCATCGATGGGTTCAAGCGTGGCAACGATAGTGAGGTTGGGCCAGGATTGGGCAGTGTTTTGTTCTGCTGTGCATAGGGTCGCTATGGGTCTGTACTGACTCAATGGCACCTAACAACAACAACATGGGTAAAATATTGAATGATGAGGAAAGCAAGGAAAGAAGGTGGCAGCAATATATAAAGTCACTGAACCAAAAAGAAGTGGTGGATGCTAAGTCATTTTAAGAGATAGCATATGATCCAAAGTCAATGATGCTAAAAGAAGAAGTCCAAGGTGCACAGAAGGTATTGACAAAGAAGAAGGAATTAATGGAATACAAATTGAAATCCTTCAACAAACTGATGTGGCACTCATTCATTTATGCCAAGAAATTTGGAAGACAGCTAGCTGGCCAACTGATTGGAAAAGATACATATTTGTGCATATTTCAAAGAGAGCTGATCTAATTGAATGTGGAGACCATCTGATATTATCATTAATATCACATGCAAGTAAAATTGTGCTACAGATAATTAAAAATTGGTTGCAACAATACATTGATAAGGAACTTCTAGAGTTTCAAACCAGATTCAGATGAGGACATGGAACAAGGGATATCATTACTGACATCAGATGAATGTTGGCTATAAGCAGAGAACACCAGAAAGATGGTTACCTGTTCTTTATTGACTATACAAATGCTTTCAATTATTTGGATCATATCAAGTGATGGACAATATTGCAGAAAATTAGTATTTTGGAACACTTAATTGTGCTCTTGAAAAATCCGTACACTGACCAAAAGGCTGTTGTCTGAACAGAACAAGAATTTGCTGAATGATTAATTTAGGAAAGGTGTGCAAAAGGGTTATATTCTTTCACCATATTTACCCAATCTGTATACTTAGCAAGTAATTCAAGAAGCTGGATTATATGAAGAAGAACTTGAAATAAGGATTGGAGAAAGATTCATCAACAATATATGATATGCAGGTGATATAACCTTCCTTGCTGAAAGGAAAAGGACTTAAAATACTTATTGATGAAGATCAAGGACCACAGTCTTTGCTATGGGTTACACCTCAATGTAAAAAAACCTCAGAATCCTCACCACTAGACCAATAAATAACATCAACATAAATGGAGAAAATATTTCAGTTGTCAAAGACGTCATTTTGTTAAGATCAACCGTCAACATACACGGAAGCAGTAATAAAGATATCAAAGGATGTATTGATTGCATTAGGCAAATCTGCTGCACAAGACCTCTTTAAAGTATCCAACAGCAAAGATGTCATCAAGCACTAAGGTGCCCCTCATCCAAGCCACGGTATTATCAATACTCTCAGATGCATGCGAAAGCTGGGCAGTGAATAAGGAAAATCATAGAAGAATTGATGCATTTCAGTTATGGTGTTAGAGGACAACAGTAAAAGTATCATTGATTGCCAAAAGAACAAGCAAATCAGTGTTGGAAGTACAGCCAGAATATAACTTAGAAGCCAGGATGACAAGACTTCATCTTTCATACTTCTGATATATTATCTGGAGAGACCAGTCTCTGGAGAAGGACATCATGTTGATAAAGTGGAGGGTCAATAAAAAAAAAGGAAGATCCCCAAATGAGATGGACTGGCACAGTGACAGAAGCAATGAACACAAATCTGGCAATGATTGTGAGGTTTGTGCATGACAGGGCAGTGTTTTGTTCTGTTGTGCATAGGGTCACTATGAGTCAGTACTGATTTGAAAGCATCTAACAACAACACAACAAATATAATTTATTTACAATTTTCATAGATAATTTATGTAATGTGTAATATATACATTTAAAGTTATTTATAGAATAATTTTGCTTATATATATTGTATATTTAAAAAATTTTAAATGGTTGCAAAATACATGGACAGGGAGCCACCAAAGTACAAGCCAGATTCACAACTAGGGATATCATTGCTGACATCTGAAAGATCTGGAATGAAAGGAAAGAATGAAGGTAAGATATTTGCTTGTGCTTTATTGGCTAGGCAATGGTTTTTGATTGTGTGGATCATGATAAACTTGTATAACGTTGTGAAGATCAGGTATTCCAGAAAACTTCATTGTGATCATTTAGAACCTGTACATAAACCAAGAGACAGTAGTTAGAACAGAGCAAAAGGATAAAGAATGGTTTAAAATCAGGAAAAGTATGCCTCAGGGTTTTATCCTTGCAGGACAAAGAGGCAGTTGTTCGAACAGAATACCGGAACACTGAATAGTTTAAAATTAAGGAAGGTGTGAGACAAGGTTGTATTCTTTCACCATACTTATTCAACCTGTATGCTGAGCAAATAATCTGAGAAGCTGGGTTCTATGAAGAAAAGCATGGCATCAGGATTGTAGGAAGACTCATTAACAACCTGCGATATGCAGATGATACAACCTTTCTTGCTGACAGTGAAGAGGACTTAAAACATTTACTGATAGAGATCAAATAACATAGCCTTTGGTATGGATTACATCTCAATGTCAAGAAAACAAAAATCCTCACCACTGGACCAATAAACAACATTCTTATCAATGGAGAAAAGATTGAAGTTGTCAAGGACTTCATTCTTCTTGGATCAACTATCAACATTCATGGAAGCAGCAGTCAAGAAATCAAAAAACGTATTGCATTAGTGTTGCAGAGCAAAGATGTCAGCTTGAGGACTAAGGTGCACCTGATCCAAGCCATGGCATTTTCAATCATCTCATATGCATGTGAAAGCTGGACAGTGAATAAAAAAGACTGTAAAAGAATTGGTGTTTTTGAGTTACGGTGTTGTAGGAGAATATTGAAAGTGCCGTGGGCTGTCAAAAGAACCAATAGATCCATTTTGGAAGAAGTGCAGCCACAGTGCTCCTTGGAGGCCAGGATGACCAAACTTAGTCTCTCATACTTTGGACATGTTGTCAGGAGGCAGCAGTCGCTGGAGAAGGATATCATGTTTGGTAAGATGGAGGGTCAGAGAAAAAGAGGAAGACCCCCAAGAGGTGGATTGGTCAAGTGGCAGCATTGATGGACTCAAGCGTGCAATGGTAGTGAGGTTGGGCCAGGATCAGGCAGTGTTTCATTCTGTTGTGCATAAGGTCGCTATGAGTCGGTACCGACTCGATGGCACCTAACAACAACAAGAACAACAACAATACTTTAAATATATATATAATGAGCAAATAATCTGAAAAACTGAATTGTATGAAAAAGAAAATTGCATCAGCATTGGAGGAAGACTCATAAATAACCTGTGATATCCATATGCTACAACTTGGCATGCTAGAAGCAAAGAGGACTTCAAATAACTACTAATGAAAATCAAAGACTACAACCTTCAATATGCAATGCAACACAATGTAAAGAAAACAAAAAGTTTCATGACTGGACCAATAAATAGCATCATGATAAATGGAGAAAAGTTGAAGTTGTCAAAGACTTCGGTTTGATTGAATTCATAATCAACACTCATGGAAGCAACAGTCAAGAAATCAAATGACATATTGCATTAGGCAAATCTGCTGTAAAATATTTCTTTAAATTACTAGAGAGCAAAGGTATTAGTCTAAGGACTAAGGTAAGCCTGATATTTGGTTTTTTAAATATTAAATAGCCTTGGTATTTTCAATCCCTTCAAATGCATGTAAAAGTTGGTTGCTGAATAAGGAAGACCCTAGAAGAAGTGATGCACTTGAATTATGCAGTTAGAGAAAAATATTAAAAATACCATGGACTACTAGTAGAACAAATAAATCTTTGTTGGAAGAAGCACAGTCAGAATGCCTCTTAGAAGCTAGGCTGGTGAGATTTAATCTCTCATGCCAGGCAAGGTATCAGCAGATATCAATCCCAGGAAAAGGACTTCATGCTTAGTAAAGTGGAGGGTCAAAAATTTAAAAAAAATAAAAAAGAGGAAGACCCTTAATTAGGTGGATTTGACACAGTGACAGCAGCAAAGGGCTCATAAGGAACACTTGTGAGAATAACAAGGGGCTGGGCAGTCAGAACCAACTGAGTAGCACCTAACAACTACAATATTTACATCCTACCTAGACTTCCAGGGAAGACCATAGAAGAATTGATGATTTTGAGTTATGGTGTTGGAGGAGAATATTGAAAGTGCCACATGGGCTGCCAAAAGAACCAATAGATCCATTTTGGAAGAAGTGCAGCCAGAGCGCTCTTTGGAGACCAAGATGGCCAAGCTTCATCTCTCATACTTTGGGCATATTGTCAGGAGGGACCAGTTGCTAGAGAAGGATATCATGTTTGGTAAGGTGAAGAAAAGACCCCAATGAGATGGACTGGCTAAGGTTGGCCCAGAATTGGGCAGTGTTTTGTTCTGCTGTGCATAGGGTTGCTATGAGTTGGTACAGACTTGATGGCACCTAACAAAAATAACAACAAAGACTTGCATAAATGTCTTATTGTTCTTTGACTTTGTTCACTAAAGCTAATTTTGTCATGATTCTGAAATGTTTCCCATTACTTGTTGAGAATAAAACTTCGTGAAAATTTTCAATTTTCGGTAGTAAAAGAAATCATCCTCCATGTACGTGTCTTAGTGAAGAGGACAACTTTCCCAATCAGACGGGAAGGATTTTACAAATATGCAAGGCTCTTCTACTAAACATTTAGAGTTGCCTCTCTTTGTTACTCTTCAAGGAATAAGGATGCAACTTTTAAAAAGTGAAGGTCCTGCTCTTAAGACAGTTCTCAGTTTGCCCTATGAAAATCATCTGTTCTATAAACCCATTGTCCATTGTCATTAGAGTCATTATGCTATAAATAAATCCAGTTGAAAAGTGAACGTTTCCATTATTACCTTATATTCTCTTAATGCAGTCATATTTAGTGGTATTCATGGTATTAAACTAGCATAGGTTGACCTCCATGCCATTTGTCTAGTCTTCTAACATATTTGTGTTCCTCTTAAATGATGCTAATAAAGCAAGATGAGTATTCTTAAGTCAAGACAGATTTCTATGCCTATGGTACCTTCCGATGTATAAGTCAATAGTCACCAATGTTATGTAATAGGTTATCATGAACTTTCCTGAAATATAATCAACTGTATTACTGGCTAAGTACAGTACAAGGATTTTAGTATTCAACATAGGTTTATTTTTCTTACCCTGTCCTGTAAATGATGAGCATAATCATGTGACTTTCTTTGACAAACGGGGTGGAAGGGACAGTGTCTCATTGATGAGCAGAGTTTTGCTTTCTTTCTTTTGTTTTCAGAAATATTGCTTTTTTTTAACATTTTATTGTGATTTGGGTGAAAGTTTATGGAACAAATTGGTTTTCTATTCAATAATTCATATACATTGTTTTGTGAGATTGACTGAAATCTCCACAAAGTACTCTTCCTACTTCTTCCCTGTGTTTCCTTTTGTCTTTCTATCACTTCCTGGCTTTTCTCCTTTTGATCTCATATGGTTGATGGTTTTAAAGATTGTATATTTCCTTGGCGTTGTTGTTTACTTTTTAGGGCTGTCCATTATTTGGCTGAAAGTTGAGTCATAGGGTTGAGTTCACTTCCAAGTCTGAAAGGTTTCTACAGGCCAGAGTCTTGGATAATCCACCAGTATCTATCAGACAAGTAATACTGGTCTTTATTATTATTTTAATTATTATTTTGAGTTATGTTCCAAGTTTTTCATCCCCTCTATCCTGAACTTCCTATTATGATCCCTTTCAAAATGATCAGCAATGGTAGCTACTCAAAATCTATTTTTTCTGGTCTCAGGGATGTGTGGAGTGTGGTGTCCATGTTGATCATTAATTCTTGGGACTAAGTGTTTCCTAGTGTCTTTGATTTTCTTCACTATTCTTTGCTCTGGATGAGAAGAGAGAGCAATAGCTGCATTTTAGATGGCCTTTTATAAGTTTTTAAGACCCAGTAGCTACTCATCAAAGTAGGCGATAGAACATTGACTTTATGAACTATATTATACCGATTGATCTTGATGATACCTGAGACTATGATCTTCAATCTGTAGGCCCCAAAACACATTTCCCTCAAAGTACTGAGTCATGGCTAACAACGTTCCTTACTAGGCCCCTGTAGCTTCTACAATAGTCATGGATATATTTGCATCAATGTACAATGTAGAAATACCCTCTCTCAAACTTATATATATTGTGGGTGTCGTCCTTCCCAGTCATTTATCTGAAGTTTCTATCTGTGAATACATGCATAAATTATTGCTATTGCACTATTGGGTATGTACTAGTAAGTACATTTGTTGTCTGTAATTCTTGTGCTCTTCCCAGTGACTTCCTTTGCCTTGATATTTTTTTTTTAATGTTTCATTGTGAATTATATGATAGTTTACATGGGAGAACATTAGAATTACATTCATTCTATCATATATTGTTTCAATGCCATGGTTACAATCCCCTCCATGCATCATCAATCAACCAAAGGGTATACCCTGCAAGCCTGCCCCCTACACTCCCCACCCCCACCCCCAAGTCTTCAGCACACTGTCACTCTCCCTCTCTGGATCTAAAGTCCCCAGCTGCTCCATCGCTCCATGTCATCACCTCTGTCTCCATCTCAGGCATCACTGCTTCTCTGGGTAGAGTCCCGCTCTTGGTTCTTCTCCATTGATGGTCCTAGGAACCTCTGCTCCTAGACTGGAAAATTAATCACTCCCTTCCTTGCTATAAAATGTCTACCTTTACATTTCCAGCCCTCACAATCAGTCCTGATAACAATTATTCACTATTGTATCTCAAGAGACCCATCTGCATTTCATTTCATCAGCTCCGCCTAGACAGATTGGATACTACTCACTAGAGATTCTGCCTTCCTCCAGGCCCCCTGGCTCTAGGTTCCCTCTTGAAAGCTTGTAAGCCAGTCATTTCTTGTCTTTGTAGCACCCCTCCCCGCCATTTTGGGTAGCCAATGTCCAAGTTGCCCCTCCCTGTCTACTCTGTGTGTGGAGGGGGTGGGAATGATTCTTGCTGTAAGGATTTGTTCCCTCTTTTGAGCTATTGCATCTATAGGTATAGGTCAAGTTCATCAAAT
>NW_006408520.1:25801852-25803626 GCF_000296735.1 Chrysochloris asiatica | reverse complement strand
AGAGGAATTGCTGGATCATAAGGTATTTCTAGTTTCAACCTTCTGAGGAAATGCCATATTGCTTTCCAGAGAGGTTGGACCATTTTGCAGTCCCACCAGCAATGCAGGAGTGTCCCAGTCTCTCCACATGCTCATCAGCATTTATTGCCCTCTACATTTTTTCTTTGCTGTTATTGTTGGTGTGAGATGATATCTCATTGTTGTTTTGATTTACATCTCTCTAATGGTTAGTGATTGTGAACATTTCTTCACATGTTTGTTGGCTGCTTGGATCTCTTCCTTAGTGAAGTGTCTGTTCATGTCCTATGCCCACTTTTTAATTGGGTTATTTGTCTTTTTCTTGTAGAGGTGTTGCAGTTTCCTGTATATTTTAGAAATGAGTCCCTTGTCTGATGTGTCATTGGAAAAGATTTTTTCCCATTCTGTGGGTTTCCTTTTTACTTTTCTGGTGAATTGTTTTGAGGCATTTAAGTTTATAATTTTTAGTATGTCCCACTCATCTATTTTATCTACTTTTGTTTGTGTGGTTTTCAAAATGTTTTGTAGTCTGTGTATTCCCAGAATTAGTGCTTTCACATTTGTCCTGATTTTTTCATTAATGGCCTTCATAATTCTGGGATTCACATTTAGGTCTTTCATCCATGTTGAGTTGGTTTTTGTATAAGGTGTGAGGTGAATATGTTGTTTCCATTTTTTGTATATCATTTTCCAGTTCTGCCAGCACCATCTGTTGAAGAGACTATCACCTCCCCATGCAATATATTTAGATATTTTGTCAAAAATCAGTTGGCTGTATGTAGCTGCATTAATTTCTGGATTCTCGATTCTGTTCCATTGATCTATGTACCTTTCATTGTACCAGTACCAAGCTATTCTGACCACTGTAGCCGTATAGTAATTTTGAAGTTGGGAAGTGACAGGCCTCCAACATTATTCTTCTTAAACAGTGCTTTGCTTATCCTGGGTCTCTTTCCTTTCCATATAAAGTTTGTAATTGTTTTTTCCATCTTTTTGAAGAATGTCGTTGGAATCTGGATTGGGATCGCATTATATGTATAAATTGATTTGGGCAGTATTGATATTTTCACAATGTTAAGTCGTCCTATCCAGGAGCATGGTACATTCTTCCATTTTTGTAACTCTCTTTTGGTTTCTTTTAGTAGTGTTTTGTAGTTTTCTTTGTATAAGTCCTTTGTTTCTCTGGTTACATTTATTCCTAGATATTTCATACAATGGGTGGCTATTGTTAATGGTATTGCTTCCCTAATGTCATTTTCAATTCTGTCGTTTTTGGTATAGAGGAATCCAACGGATATTTGTATGTTGATCTTATATCCTGCCACTTTGTTCAATCTTCCAATGAGGTCTAGTAGCTTTTTTACTGAATCTTTGGGGTTTTCTACGTATAGGATCATATCGTCTGCAAACAAGAAGAGTTTTACTTCCTCTTTGCCAATTTGGATACCTTTAATTTCCCTGTCTTGCTGTATAGCTCTTGCTAAGACTTCCAGCAGAATATTGAATAGGAGTGGTGACAATGGGCATCTTGTCTGTTTCCTGTTCACAGAGGGAAGGCTTTCAGTTTCTTTCCTTTGAGAGTAATGTATCCTTTTGGTTTTGTATATATGCTCTTTATTATGTTGAAGAATTTCCCTTCAATTCCTATTTTGTTGAGTGTTTTTATCAGGAATTGATGTTGGATTTTGTCAAATTCCTTTTCTGCATCAATTGATATGATCATGTGGTTCTTTTCTTTTTTCTTATTTATATGATG
>NW_006408520.1:25792072-25800611 GCF_000296735.1 Chrysochloris asiatica | reverse complement strand
TTAGTTCTTCTGTGTCTTTGTCAAGTTTCTTTCTGGTTGTTCTATCCATTTTTGAAAGCGGTGTATTAAAATCACCCACTATTATTGTAGATTAATCTACTTCTTTCTTCACATCTATTAGAGTTTGTTTTATATATTTTGGAGCTCTTTCATTGGGAGCATAGATATTTATTATGATTATTTCATCTTGTTCAATAGTCCCTTTAGTCATGAGATAATGTCCATCTTTATCTATTATGCTGTGTTTTTTTTTTTTTTTGCCTTAAAGTTTATTTTATCAGAGATTAGTATTGCCTCTCCTGCTTGCTTTTTATTGCAATTAGCTTGATATAATTTTTCCATCCTTTGACTTTTAATCTGTTTTTGTCTCTGTGTGCGAGATGTGTCTCTTGCAGATAGCATATTGAGGGATCTTGTTTTCTTATCCGTTCTGCCACTCTCTGTTTCTTAACAGGTCTATTTAATACATTTATATTCAGTGTCATTATTGATAGGTATTGATTAATTGCTGCCAGTATGTCTGTTTTTTTGTGTGGTATTGCTGCTTCTTTGTTCTGTTTGTCTTTCTTTGTTAAGTTCATGATTTTTGTGTTCTTTCTTGTGAGTTTCCTCATAGTTTTAATGTTTTCATGTTCTTCTTAGATTTTCATTCTCTTGGTACATTGTGAAGTGTTAATTTTCTTTGAGGTTGCCTCATAGTCCATTAACTTTTCTTTCCATTTAGTGCAGTCTATTTTATCCTGTAATCGACCTGACCTTCTCACTATCTGGATCTCTGTTCTTACGTGTTTACCTTCTTGTACATTGTACTTGCTTTGATCGTAGACTGACCTCCCAGATTCTCTGAGTTTGTTCTTATAGTTTTGTTCTGTTAACAACTCTTTTTTCTGTTGACTTCATTCAGGGAGGTGCTGCCATGTATGCCAATCTCTTGTTGTCTGTTCTTGTTGGTTCTCAGTCCACAGAAAACCCTTTAGTATGTTTTGTAATGCAGGGTTGGCTTTGGCAAAGTCCCTTAGCTTCTGTTTATCCTGTAATGTTTTGATTACACCATTATATTTGATTGATCACTTTGCTGGATAAAGGATTCTTGTTTGGCAATTTTTTTTCTTTCAGGGTTTTATATATGTCTCCGCATTGCCTTCTTGCTTGCATGGTTTCTGCTGAGAGATCCGAGCTTAATCTGACTTGCTTGCCTTTGTATGTGACAATTCTGTTTTCCCTGGCTGGTTTCAGAAGTATCTCCTTATCTTTGAGTTTGGAGAACTTGACTATTATATGTCTTGGTGATTTTCTTTTGGGGTCTACCCTTCCTGGAGTTCATTGAGCTTCTTGAATGTCTATCTTTTCAATTTTCAATATATTAGAGAAATTTTCTTCCAGCAGTTCTTCAACTATTTCCTCTGTGGACTTGTTTGATTCTTCTTGTTCTGGAATGCCGATAATTCTTAAGTTATTCCATTTCATGTTGTCCAACATGAATCTTAGACCTTCCTCAGAATTTATTTATTTATTTTTTTGTTTGTTCTTCTATCTTAGTGGTATTGAGAGATTTGTCTTCCAGCTCACTGGTTCTGCCTTGCATCTCATCTATTCTATTCCTCTGCTGTTTCAGAGTGTTCTCTATTTCTGTTATTTTGTTATTGATCATTTGGACTTCTTTATGTAGTTTTTGAATTGTTTCCAATGCTGTATCTATATTATTTGATTGTTCCTGTTGCACTTTCCTGGCTTCTTCCTTATGTTTCTCAACTCCATTGTAAAGTGTTTTGAAACATTTTATGATCATTTTTCTGAATTCCATCTCAGGCATTTCCAAGGCCTGGCCTCCTTCCAAAAGGAGTCCAGGTCTACTTCTAGATTATTTGTCTCAGACATTTTATCTTTTTTTTTCTGGACATGTATTGATATGGTCATCTGTTTTTGCTTCTTGGACATGTTTAATATTTATCTGTGGTCTTAATACTTGATTGAGTATGTGTTTTGGTAATTTTTTATGTTTTCTGATTGCTTCTAGGAAGATGTGATCAGGATGTGTGCTTCCCTTTTCACTCTTCTTATTGCTTAACTCAGAGTAACTTTCACAGGTGTTGTCTGTTTCCCTGGTATATGGCAGTTGGTATTGGTTCTTGCCTGTGTTTTGGTGTTTTATAAAGTGTGATTTTAGCTTTGCTATATGGCAGCATTTGCTGACTCTTCTTGTGTAATAAAGGGAGGCAAGGAGTCCTCCAAAGGCAGAAGGGGGGGGCATATAACAGCAAAACAACAGCAGTGGGGGAAAAATGAGAGAAAGAAGAAGAAGAAAAAAAAGACTAAAAAGCAGCACCAACAAAAATAAGACTGAATACTGCAGTCTCTAATCACAGAAAAGGGAGAGGAAGGAGAGAAGAAAAAGAAGGAAAAAAAACAAAATCTATAGCTTAATATGAGTATGACTTTAATGTCCTCTCTTTAAGTTCCTGCCTTCAAAGCTGCCCGAGAGATTCCAAGTTGCCAGTGTTGATTGTTATGCTATACCTCAGGCTCCAATCAAACCTTTGGCCTGTTTTGCCTTTTAACTCTCTTTACCTCCCTTCATCCCTCTCCTTCTCTTTCCCACGATAAAAAACAGAACAAAAAATAAACAGATAGTAAAAGTTCAGGGCCTCTGCTTGGGCTGAGTATCTGTGCACATGCGTGGCAGAACAATCCACCAGCAGTGAGGGTGGGGGGGTGTCCACTTGGCTCAGGCTCTCCCTCTACTCATCAGAATGGAGGTGGGCAAACAGTGGGCATGCCAATTACCAGATACCAAAGAAAAAAAGAAAATCAGAACAAAGCAACACTGACAAAGTATATTGTCCACCTTTGTCCCAAGGTTCCCGCAGCGTTTTTCTGTGGTGTTTCTGCTCCCCCTGTTTCATCTTGACACTTGGTCTCACCCAGGATGTCAGCTCAGGCCGCTGAGCCCAGCCCGGCAGATTCAAAATTACGTGATTTTTACTTCAGCTCCAAACTCCACAAGCTATTAGCCTTCAAACCTTTAAAATATTCCTATCTCTGTGTTTCCGAGTTTTGGAGCTCTGCCCTGGATCTGCTTTGCCTGGTATTCTGTGTTATTGCTGATGGCGAACTTCACTGCACCTCCACCCTAGCCACCATCAAGCCCAGCCTCCTCCTGGTTTGATAATTTTTTGATGACCTTAATAGTTATTGTATTTCCCTTCACCCAGTTAATATGTGTCTGCACTTTCATTATGGCTTTATTTTCCCTTCTCCTCCCACCCATAGGAAATTTCAAACAATATTTATTTCTGCATGCAAACTTTTCTTCACTTTTTTATAATAATAGTATCATACAATATTTATACTTTTGTGATAGACAAATTTCACTCAGGATGATATTTTCTAGGTTGATCCATGTTATGAGATGTTTTCCATATCCATTATTATTGTGAATGAAAGGCTGATCTGAATGGGAGAACTGTGTTCTAAATAATCTGACCCTGAATTGCAACCTGGTAACTTCCCTAAGAAGCCTGACAACTGTCAGTATGGTTTCTGATTTATGTGTAGCCAGTGTAATGGCTTATTGAACTCAGCTGAGTACAGTGTACTCTGGCAAGGATGATTTTTAAAAATTCACACTTGTAAATTTAAAAAATTCCAATTATGTTTGTTCTCATATTGACTCATGCTTCATCAGCAAATGAAGATCCATGAACTTTGTTCTATCTATTATTTTATTTAATATTTCTATTTTTTCCAAAACTTAAGGTTTGGTTTTATTTTTATATGCTGTCTGGCAATGTTTGCATCTTCATGAACAGTTGTACCAGTGCTGGCCAAGTCACATATGTAATTTTACATTTTCTAGTAGCCTCATGAAAAGAATATTAAAAACCACATGAGAAACAAATATTAACAATATGTTTGCTCCAATATATCCAAAATATTATCATGTAAACCTGTGATGTGTATAAGGAGCTTTGGTAGCATAGTGGTTATGAGTTGGGCTGCTAACCTCAAGGTCAGCAGTTTGAAACTACCAGCCCTTCACAGGAGAAAGATGAGGCTTTCTGCTCCCATAAAGATTTACAGCCTCAGAAACCCTATGTAGATTTGTTATGAGTAGGAATCGACTCCATGGCACACCGCTGTGACAACCACCACCACTGCTATGATGTATATGGAGTACTGGTGTGGTGATGTAGGATGAGCTCTAGACCTCAAGGCAGGTTTGAACTACAAGGTCATAGTGTCAAACTCACCAGCCACACTCTGGAGGCTCTATACAGGGTCTCTAACTTGATGACACTTAACAACAATGATCTATATAAAAAATCATTACTAAAGCATATTGTATTTCTTTTCATTATTCTAAATCTACAAAATATGATGTGTATTCCACACATACATCTTAATCTGGACATGTTACATTTCAAATATGGATGTTTTTTATGTTAAGTGCTATCAAGTTATTGTGACTACTATATAAGGCAATGTACATTTAGAACATTTGGACTGACTTTAAATTTCTCCTTAAATCTACTATTTTCTTATGAGCTTTCTTTATTCTCTATATTCTGCTTGGAATAATACTACTACATTTTAATCATTCCACCTCTTCCCTTATCCTTCACATGGAAATTATACACTCTAGTTCATTCATCTAGTGGTCATTGTGTCCCTGGGTGGTATAACTTGTTAATAGGGGTGGAGGTTGGAATATGCACAAGGATGCCTCAAAATAAAAGGACTGACAATCCACTTTTAACAAATGAAGCCACTCAAAATCCCATGGAGCACAGTTTTACTGTGACACACATGACACAGAGTCAAATCTACAGCAACTAGTGGGAATTACATTGCTCATATTTCACTTAACAAAGGCCAAAATTAGTCTTTATGTGTATCTTTCTCCAAAAGTATGCACGGATCTTAGAACACTTTGTCTCTATTTAAACCTCTATCAACTTAAATTCAACTTTATATTTAATTCTCTCAAAAATTTAAATTAATGACTAATATTATTTTAAGCAATGAGCTAGGTATTGAAGTTATATTTTCATGCAAACATATTTGCAATGTTACTTGCTCTGCATTCCAGTTTCCCTCTCTGAGTTTTCACCTAGGAACATGTTGTTAAGTGCCATCAAATTGGCTCTGACTCATAGTGGTCCTGAGGAGTGTCTGGTGGATTTGAACCACTGACCTTTGGTTAGAAGTCCAGTGCTTATCCTACAGTGACACATCAGAACTCTATCTAGGACTATAAATGTAAATAAATATACAATGATTATGAATAAGACATTGTATCTTTCTTTAAATGGGACCAACTCTTTTGTTTGGGAATTGCGTATAAAAAATTGGATTGAAAGCAAAGAGAATGTGCATGGCTAAGACTGGAGGATGAGGTTGAATGTGAACTGAACCATGACTACTTTCTTTCTCTAGGTCTCACAAATTTCTACCACTGAGAAGGTGCGGTTAATTTTTTATCACTCTTTATTAAGATTCCTATCTCAGAAACGCCTGGTGAATTTTCCATCACTGAGAAGTTTTTGCATTACATAGGTTCTAGTTTTCTCAGATTTTACTGTTCTAGTTAAAAGAAAACTTGGAACATATAATAACATTTTTTTTTTCCTAAAAAAAGAAAACAAACATACCCTGAACTGCTTTCCCTTCAGTTTCACAGTCAACAAGAAGAATTTGGACTCTTGAAGAATAAATATAAAGCATGATTTAAAGTTAAAATTCTTAACTAAGCTTCCCAGAAAATGAATTCAGATTCTAAAATGTCTAGTTATCTCATCAACTGAGTCTTGGGTAACAGTCAGTTCTAATGTAAGAAATATGGGGCAAGGTCTGCTTTCTTCCTTCTCTCACCTTTTAAGACTATCTGGCTAATATTTTGTGAAAAATAGGGAGACCCCCAACAGTATGGATTGGCACAATCAGTCAGAACAGACTCAATGGCACCCAACAGTAACAACAACAACATTCAATGTTCATTCCAACCTTTCTTTGTGAATTCAAATTCTTGATGTCTATTTCAAGAACACCGTAGAAGAATTGATGCATTTGAGTTATGGTGTTGGAAGAAACTATTAAAAGTACCATGGACTTCCAAAAAGACAAATCAATGTGTGTTGGCAGAAGTACAGCTAGAATGTTCCTTGGAAGTCAGGATGTTCAAACTTTGTCTCTCATTGGACATGTTATCAGGAGGGACCAGTCACTGGAGAAGGATATCATGTTTGGTAAAGTGGAGGCTTGGAGGATAAGAGGAAGACCCCAAACAAGATGGATTGACACAGAGGTGCCAGCAATTGTCTCTGGTGTAGCAATGATTGTGAAGTGATATAGGACCAGTGTTTCATACTATTGTGTATTGAGGCTCTATGAATTGGTACTAACTCAATGTCACCTAACAAAAACAGCAACGCATTTCAGGACAAGATTTGAATCATTCTTCCTGGTATTATAAAGGAGATTGAAAGTGAAAGTAGATAGTGCTAAGAAATCAGCTGTTTTCTGTTCTGACTAATAAAATATGTGTTTATATTGTTGCTAAATGTCATTGAGTCGATTGATGTATAGGGTTTCTGAGAAGCAGTTTGTGGGTTTGAAACTCTGAGCTGTTTTCAGCAGTCTAGTTCTTATCCTACAGTGTCATTCCAGGAGTCCTTGTTGTTGTTAAGTGCCATCAAGTCTGTTCTGACTCATACTGAGGAGCATCTGGTGAGCTTGAACAGGGAACCTTGCAGTTCAAACTGACCTTGTGGTCAGTGTGTTAACCCACAGAGCCACACCAGGATTCCTTGCTCATATTGTTGCTGTTGAGTGCAATCAAGTCAGTTATTACCCATAGCAACCTTGTATAGTATTCCTAAAGTGCCACTGGTGAGCTTGAACTACCAACCTTGAGGTTCAAACCAGGTTTGCAGTCCAGTGCATTAACACAAAGCACTACACAAAAAATATTTGCATGAATGGCTGAGTTATTTTATTAACTTTGTGAAGTATTAGGGTAAATTAAGGTGATTTCCCCTGGTGTGGCATTGTAGGATGAGCACTGGACTACAAACCACAAGATCAGCAGTTCAAATCCATCAGCTGCTCCTTGGAAACTCTACACAGGGTTTTTATGAGTTAGAACCATTCTACAGCATTTAGCAACAGTAACAACAACAACATAAGTTGGAAGAAGTTACTGGGTGGTGTAAAGAGTTAAGGTGCTAAGCTGCTAATGTAAAATTTGGAAGTCAGAGTCCACCCAGAGGTGCTCTGGAGTCCTGGTGTGGCACTGTGGGTCAATGCACTGGACTACAAGGTCTGTTTGGACCACAAGGTTGGCGCTTCAAGCTCATCAGAAGAAAGACTTGGTGATGTTTTTCTGAAATACCAATCATTTAAAAACCCTTTGCATAAAAGAAGCAAGTGTAAATTGCTTTAATTTGATTAACTTAACCTATACTTACGGATGTAGTAGCTCAAAATTCCAACTGAGACTGAAGGAGTCTTCACATCAAGGATCAAACTTATCCCCTCTATACACAGCGTTGATTCAGATGGGCAACTTAGACATGGTCCACCTAAAACGAGGGGAGCTATAAAGACACAAAGTGGCTAGCTTAAAAGTTTTCAAGAGGGAGTTTAGTTTCTGAGTGTGCAGGGGAAGGTATAAGCTCCACTGACTAATTTTCATCTTGTCTAGATAGGTGTGGTAAAAGGACATGGGGCTAGGATTCATTTGATTCAATAGTGAGCAATTGTTATTATAAGTAATTGCAATTGTCTCAATTGTGAATGTAGAAGTTGTATAACAAAAAGAAGGGAGTAGTTAACCTTATATTCCAAGAACAGAGGACCCTAGGACCATCAAGACAGAAGAGTGTGAGCTGATCATGGTACCCTAATCAGAGAAGCAGTGACACCAGAGATCAAGACAGAGGTGATAGCATGGAGAGATAGAGCAGCTGAGGACTCCAGACTCATGGAAAGAGAAAGGCTGTGTGATGGTGGCCAGGAGGCTGGTTGTTTAAATGATTATATATTCCTGCGGGTTTTTGTATATATCAAAAAATCCCAAAAAAACCCAGAGTGAATAAAAGTAAATACTGTCAACTAATGATGCATAGAGGGGTTTATAATCATTGCAATGAAACAAAATTCAATAGATTGAGTGCAAAACCCATGTTTTCCCACGTAAACTAGTAAACTATCACTCAATTAACAATAAAAGCATATATATATTGCTCCTTTGAGGCCAAGATGGCTAAACTTTGGATATATTGTCAGGAGAGAACAGTCGCTGGAGAAGGAATCATGCTTGGTAAGATGGAGGGTCGGAGAAAATGAGGAAGACCCCCAATGAGATGGATTGGGCAGGTGGCAGCATTGATGGACTCAAGTGTGGCAACAGTAGTGATGTTGGCCCAGGATCGAGCAGTGTTTTGTTCCATGTGCATAAGGTTGTTATGAGTCGGTTCCGACTCAATGGCATCTGACAACAACAACAACAAATATATATATATATTTGTTGTTGTATATA
>NW_006408520.1:25787926-25791014 GCF_000296735.1 Chrysochloris asiatica | reverse complement strand
GCAAGTGTGGGTGTTCTTGTGCATATGCCCTCTCTTCTTATCAGCTGGATGCTTCACTCTCCCTCCACTCTAGTTCTCTGTGGCTATGTCACTGACTCTAGACCCAAGAGTCCCAGGTCTTGCAACACTGCTGGTCAACCAGGTCCCCACCCAAGTTCACAGGAGTCTATTGAATGTTGTAGTATTTAGCTCGCAACTTCATTGCTTTTTTCCCCTCACTTCCCCTTATCAGTGATGAACGTGGTCACCAATCAGAGTGTGTATTCCCTTTGAGTCTTAGTCTTGGAAGGGGGTTTGCTCTGAGGGGACCCAACCACTTGCCTTGATGTCTCCTGGGCAAGCAACTTGTTTGTTCTTATAGTAATCAGTCGGTCTGCCTATATTGTTTTGTATTTTCCTGTCAGTCTTTCTTTCAAGAAGTATCTTCTGTTCTACTAGCCGATCCAGACTGGTCTGCTTTTCCTTTCAAGTGGAAATTTCCCACCTCTAAGATTCTGGATGCTGTTCAGGATTCCACCTATGGTCTTATGTAATGCAGAGGTTCCACAGAAAGCCTCCTTCAATGGGCACATTGTAGCACTATTTTAGGTATTCCAATCAGTTATAGGCAGATGACAGACTTACAAGCTGTCTATGGTGATCTTTCTGGCTAGATCTTTCTCTCCGCCTCCAGTATCTATTTTATAACGGTATGCCAGGGAAACTAAGATTCATAAGACAGTCAAGCATTCAACATTATTTCTTCCCTTTCCCCTATTTCCAACTATGTCTCAATCCCTGTATCCCAGAGCCCTGTTATTCCAAGTTTGGGCATAAATCAATCATTATTTACCCCTGTCCCAGTTAACCCATGAAAATCTGCCTAAGTCTTCTCCCATCCACATTGTTCTTCCATTCCCCTCCCCTTTCTTGTATATTGTCCCCTTCCCTAGCACCCAAACTATCCTGTGTCTATTCTCTACCCTGTGAGCCACCTCCATCCCCTCACCCCACCCCCAACATTTCAGCAACCAGCAAAGAATCGCTCCCCCCTCCCTCTTTAGTATGGGTTCTTTTTCTTAGTCTTTTACAGTAGTGGTCCTATGCAGTATTTCCCCTTTAGTGACTGACTAATTTCACTCAACATAATATCCTCAAGGTTCATCCACATCCATGTTATGCAGTGGCTTGCAGC
This sequence comes from Chrysochloris asiatica, assembly GCF_000296735.1. Lineage (NCBI taxonomy): Eukaryota > Metazoa > Chordata > Mammalia > Afrosoricida > Chrysochloridae > Chrysochloris > Chrysochloris asiatica. The sequence continues at coordinate 25,789,840 of NW_006408520.1, read as the reverse complement.
CTCCTTGTTATTCTTCAAGGTAGTATAATATTCCATTGTATGTATGTACCATAGTTTGTTTACCCATTCTTCAGTTGATGGGCACTTTGGCTGTCCCCATCATTTTGCTATTGTAAATAGTGCTGCTATGAACATTGGTGTGCGTGTATCTACTGATGTTATGGCTCGTATTTCTTATGGGAAAATACCAAGTAGAGGAATTGCTGGATCATAAGGTATTCCTATTTCCAATCTTCTGAGGAAGCACCATATTGCTTTACAGAGAGGTTGGACCATGTTGCAGTCCCACCAGTAATGCAGGAGCATCCCAGTCTCTCTACATCCCTGCCAGCATTTATTGTCCTCTACTTTTTTGATCTTTGCTGTTGTTGCTGGTGTGAGATGATATCTCATTGTTGTTTTGATTTGCATCTATCTAATGGCTAGATGGCAGATCGTGTAGATGTGCATTGAGGAGCTCCGTCACCAACAACACAGAATACCAGGCCAAGCAGGCTCAGGGGATGGTGCCAGAAGTCTAAAACACATATAAAGGAATATTTAGAAGATTGGAAGGTTTACAGCTAGAGAAATTCATAGGAGAATCAAGAAATCCATTGCTTTCTAATTCAAGACGCTCAGTTATTCCCAGAGCCACCATCTTGGGAGAGAACAAGTGGGGGAAGGATCAGAAAAGCCACAAATGCCTGACAAAACTGAGGAGATGCAGTTGTGGACATTCAATTTTTTTGGTATCTGTCCATTGTTCATGGATCTCTCACTGACTGTGCATCTCCATTCTGATAACTGGGGATACCTGACCGAATGGATACTCCACTCCCACCCCTGGAGGGTTCTACTATGTATGCGCACAGATCTCCTAGAAATTTAAAGTGACAGTTTTGATATAAAACCAAATGGCCACTACTCATCTCTCTGTCGTATGGTGGTGGCTTGTGAATTGCTGTGATTCTGAGGGTTATGCAACCAGTATTTTAAATAAACATCAGGGTCACCAATGGTAGACAGGTTTCAGATGAGCTTATAAACAAAGATAGACTAGGAAGAAAGAGTGACAAACTACTTACGAATATTTAGTCACTGACAGCCTTATGAATAGCAGAGAAACACTGTCAGATACAGTGCCGGAAAATGAGCCCCTCAGGTTAGAAGGCACTCAAAATGCAACTGGGGAAGAGATGCCTCCTCAAAGTAGAGTTGACATGAATGGAGTTAAGCTCGTGTGAGAAAAGCCCACAGAACTTTCTTTTCCTGATGGGGCACAACTCAAAATGATGAGAAAAAGCTGTAAACATGCATTGAAAATAGGAACATGGAATGCACAAAGTATGAATCTAAGAAAATTGGAAGTTGTCAAAAATGAAATGGAACGCATAAACATCGATATCTTAGGCATTAATGGGCTGAAATGGACTGGTATTGGCCATTTTGAATCTGGCAACCACATGGTTTACTATGCCAGGAATGACAAATTAAAAAGGAATAGTGTTGCATTCATCATCAAAAAGAACATATCCAGATCAGTCATAAGGTGCAATGCTATATGTGATAGGATAATATCCACACATCTACAGATAATATAACTATTATTCAAATATATGCATCAACCACCAAAGCCAATGAGGATGAAATAGAAGAATTCTACCAATTTCTTCAATCTGAAATCGATCAAACATGCAATCAAGATGTATTGCTCATTATTGGTGATTGGAATGCAAAGGTCGGGAGCAAAGAGGAAGGACCAATAGTTGGAAAAGATGGCCTTGGTGATAGAAATGATGCTGGAGAACACAGGATAGAATTCTGCAAAACCAATTATTTGTTCATTTCAAATACTTTCTTTAGACAGCATAACAGATGACTATACACATGGACCTCACCAGATGGAATACATAGAAATCAAATTGACTACAT
>NW_006408520.1:25775278-25785504 GCF_000296735.1 Chrysochloris asiatica | reverse complement strand
TAAGATGGAGGGTCAGAGAAAAAGAGGAAGACCCTCAACGAGATGGATTGGCCAGGTGGCAGCATCGATGGACTCAAGTGTGGCAACAGTAGTGAGTTTGGCCCAGGATCGGGCATTGTTTCGTTCTGCTGTGTTTAAGGTCGCTTTGAGTCCGTGCCGACTCAATGACACCTAACAACAATGGCTAGTGATCGTGAACATTTCTTTATATGTTTGTTGGCTGCCTGAATCTCCAACCTGGTGAAGTGGTCTGTTCATGCCCTGCGCCCATTTTTTGATTGGGTTATTTGTCTTTTTCTTGTAGAGGTTTGTAATTTCTTATATATTTTAGAAATAAGTCCAGCATTTGATGCGTCATTGCAAAAAGATTTTTTTCCCATTCTGTGGGTTCCCTTTTTTCTCTTCTGGTGAAGTCTTTTGATGCACATAAGTTTTTAATTTTTAGTATGTCCCACTCATCTATTTTGTCTACTTTTATTTATGGAGTTTACAAAATGTTTGGTAGTCTGTGTATTCCCTGAGTTCATGTCCTCACATTTGTTCCCATTGTTTCATTGATGGTCTTTATAATTCTGGGATTCACATTTGGGTCTTTAATCCATGTTGAATTTTTTTTTTTTTTTTTTTTTGTGTGTGTGTGTGTGTGTGTAAGGCATGAGGTGAAGGTCTTGTTTCAATCTTTTGCATATCGCTTTCCAGTTCTGCCAGTACCCTCTGTTGAAGAGACTATCACCTACCTATGTGATATATTTAGGTATTTTGTCAAAAATTAGTTGACTGTGTATAGATGGGTTAATTTCTGGATTCTTGATTCTGTTCCATGATCTATGTATCTTTCATTGTACCAGTACTAAGCTGTTTTGACCACTGCAGCCGTGTAGCAAATTTTGAAGTCAGAAAGTGAGAGGCCTCCAACCTCATTCTTCTTAAACAGTGCTTTGCTTATCCTGGGTCTCTTTCCTTTCCATACAAAGTTTGTAATTGTTTTCTCCATGTCTTTGAAGAATGTCTTTGGAATCTGGATTGGGATTTGCATTATATATCTAAATTGCTTTGGGTAGTATTCACATTTTCACAATGTTAAATCTGCCTATCCAGAAGCGTGGTAATTCTTCCATTGTTTTAGGTCTCTTTTAGTTTCTTGTAGTAGTGTTTTATAATTTTCTTTGTATAAGCCCTTTGTTTCTCTGGTTACACTTATTCCTAGATATTTCATCCTTTGGGTGGCTATTGTTAATGGTATTGCTTTTCTAATGTCCTTTTCAATGCTGTTTTTGGTATAGAGGAATCCAACTGATTATTGTATGTTGATCTAATATCCTACCACTTTGCTGAATCTTCCTATGAGGTCTAGTAGCTTTTTGACGGAGTCTTTGGGTTTTCTACGTATAGGATCATATCATCTGCAAATAGAGAGAGTTTTACTTCCTCTTTGCCAATTTGGATGCCTTTAATTTCCCTGTCTTGCCATATAGCTCTTGCTAAGACTTCCAGCACAATATTGAATATGTGTGGTGACCAAGGGCATCTTTGTCTGGCTCCTGTTCACAGAGGGAAGGCTTTCTGTTTCTCTCCATTGAGCGTAATGTATCTTTTTGGTTTTGTATATATGTTCTTAATTATGTTGAGGAATTTCCTTTCAATTCCTACTTTGTTGCTTGTTTTTATCAAGAATGGATGTGGATTTTGTCAAATGCCTTTTCTGCATCAATCAATATGACCATGTGGTTCTTCCTTTTTTCTTATTTATATGGTGGATAATGTTGATCATTTTTCTAATGTTGAATCATCCTTGCATTCCTGATATGAATCCCACTTGATCATGATGTATTATCTTTTTGATATGTTGCTGGATTCTGTTGGTTAGGTTTTGTTGAGAATTTTTGCATCAATGTTCATGAGGATATTGATCTATTGTTTTCTTTCTTAGTAAAGTCCTTCCCTGGTTTTGGTATGCGGGTTCATAAAACGTATTAGGAAGTTTTCCATCCTCCTCTGTCTTCTGGAATAATTTGAGTAGAACTGGTGACAGCACTTCCCTGAATGTTTGGTAGAATTCACCTGTGAAGCCATCTGGGCTTGGACTTTTTTTAGTTGGGAGTCTTTTGATGACCTGATCAATTTCTTCTTTTGTTATAGGTCTGTTCGGGTTTTCTACTTCACTGTGTGTAAGTGTAGGTAGGTCATGTTTTTCTAAAAATGTATCCATCTCCTCTAAGTTTTCAAATTTATTGGAGTACAACTCTTCATAGTATTCTGTTATCCTTTTGATTTCCTTTGGTTACATTGTGACATCACCCATGTGGTTTCTAATACATGTTATTTGTGTCTTCTCCTTCTTTTCTTTTGTTAGGTTTGCCAATGGTCTGTCAATTTTGTTAATCCTTTCAAAGAACAAATTTCTTGTTCTGTTGATTCTATAGTTTTTTCTGTTTTCTATCTCATTTATTTCTGCTCTAATCTTTATTATTTCTTTTCTTTGGTGGCTGTAGTTTCCTTCTGCTGCTCTGTTTCTAATTGTTATAGATGCTGTGTTAATGAGTTAATTTTGGTTCTTTCTTCTTTTGGGATATGTGCATTTATTTCAATAAATTGTCCTCTCAGCACCACTTTTGCCATGTCCCAAAGATTTTGGTATGTTGTGTTTTCATTCTCTTTTCTTTATAGGAATTTTATGAATTCAACTTTAATTTCTTCTACTGCCCAGTCACTTTTCAGCAGGGTGTCATTCAGTTTCCATTTGACTTTATTTCCTTGGTTTTCCTATTGTTGATTTCTTATTAGATGGCATTGTGGTCTGAGAAGATGTTTTGTAGTATTTTGATATTTGTAAATTTATGAAGATTTGTTTTGTGGCCTAAGACATGGTCTATTCTCGAGAATGTTGCATGTGCACTGGAAAAGAATATATGTATTGTGTTGTTGTTAGGTTGAATGCTCTGTACACATCTATGAGGTCTAGTTGGCTGATTGTGTTATTCAGTTCTTCTATGTCTTTGTCAAGTTTCTTTCTGGTTGTTCTATCCATTTTTGAAAGTGGTGTATTAAAATCACCCACTATTTCTGTAGATTTATCTATTTCTTTCTTTAAATTTTTTAGAGTTTACTTTATATATTTTGGAGCTCTTTCATTGGTGGCATAGATATTTATTATGGTTATTTCATCTTGTTCAATTGTCCTTTAATCATGAGAAAATGTCCATCTTTATCTATTATGCTGGTTTTTGCTTTAAAGTTTATTTTATCAGAGATTAGTACTGCCACTTTTGTTCGTTTTTTATTACAATTAGCTTGGTATATTTTTTTCTGTCCTTTGACTTTTAATCTGTTTTTGCCTCTGTGTGTGCGATGTGTCTCTTGCAGACAGCATATTGAAGGATCTTGTTTTCTTACCCATTCTGCCACTCTCTGTCTCTTTACAAGTGCATTTAATTTGTTTACATTCAGTGCAATTATGGATAAGTATGGATTAATTGCTGCCATTATGTTTGTTTTTTTTGTGGTGTTGCTGCTTTTTTTTTTTTGTTCTGTGTGTCTTCCTTTGTTGAGTTCATGCTTTTTGTGTTCTTTCTTTTGAGTTTCCTCATAGTTTTAATGTTTCCATGTTCTTCTTAGATTTTCATTTTCTTGGTATTTTGTGAAGTGTTAATTTTCTTTGAGGTTACCTTATAGTCCATTAACTTTTCTCTCCATTTAGTGCAGTCTATTTTATCCTGTAATTTATCTGACCTTCTCATTATCTCTATCTCTGTTCCTATGTGTTTACCTTGTTTTACATTGTAGTTGTTTGGATCATAGACTGATCTCCCCGATTCTCTGAGTTTGTTCTTATAGTTTTGACTTTATTTCCTTGATCTTCCTATTGTTGATTTCTTGACTCTTCCTTCTGTTGATTCTGGGAGGTGCTGCCACGTATGCCAATCTATGGTTGTTGCCTCTTCTTGTTGATTCTCAGTCTACAGGACTCCCTTTAAGATGTTTTGTTGTGCAGGATTGGCTTTGGTAAAACCCCTTAGTCTGTTTATCCTGGAATGTTTTGATTATACCATTGTATTTGATTGATAGCTTTGCTGGATAAAGGATTCTTGGTTTGCAGTTTTTTTCTTTCAGGGTTTTACATATGTCTCCCCATTGCTTTCTTGCTTGCATGCTTTTTGCTGAGAGATCAGAGTTTAATCTGACTTACTTGCCTTTGTATGTGACACATCTCTTTTCCCTAGCTGCTTTCAGGAGTGTCTCCTTATATTTGTTTTTGGAAAGCTTGATTATGATATGTCTTGGTGATTTTCTTTTGGGGTCTATCCTTCCTAGGGTTCATTCAGCTTCTTGAAAGTTTATCTTTTCACTTTTCAGGATGTTAGAGAAATTTCTTCCAGCAGTTCAACTCTTTACCCTGTGGACTTATGTGATTCTTCTTGTTCTGGAATGCCAATAATTCTTATTTCTCTTCATGTTGTCCAACATGAATCTTATAACTTCTTCAGATTTTTTTTATCCTCTTTTTCTGTTTGCTCTTCTATCTTAGTGGTATTGGTAGCTTTGTCTTCCAGCTCACAGGTTCTGCCTTCCATCTCTTCTATTTTATGCCTTTGCCCTTTCAGAGTATTGTCTATTTCTGATATTCTATTATTGATTGTTTGGACCTCTTTCTGTAAGTTTTGGATTGTTTACAATGCTGTATTTATCTTATTTGATTGTTCCTGTAGCACTTTCCTGACTTCTTCCTTATTTTTCTCAACTCTATTGTAAAGTGTTTTGAAACATTTTATAAACATTTTTCTGAATTCCTTTTCAGGCATTTCCAAGGCCTGCCCTCCTTCCAGAATGGAGTTCAGGTCTACCTCTAGGTCATTTGTCTCAGACACTTTATCTTGTTTCTGGACATGTACTGATATGGTCATCTGTTTTTGCTTCTTGGACATATTTAGTTTTTCTCTGTGGCCTTAATACTTAATTCAGTATGCTCTTTTACTGTTTTTTATGCTTTCTGATTGTTTCCAGGTAGATGTGATCAGGACGTGGGTTTCCCTTTTCACTCTTCTTATTGCTTAACTCAGAGTAACTTTCACAGGTGTTGTCTGCCTCCCTGATAATGGCAGTTGGTATTGGTTCTTGCCTGTGTTTTGGTGTTTTATATAGTGTGATTGTAGCTTGAATATAAGGCAGCAATTGCTGTCTCTTCTTGGATAATTTAGGGAGAGAAAGAGTCCCCTAAAAGTGGAAGGGGGAGCATAAAACAACAAAACAGCACCATCCAAAAAAAGAAAAAGACAATACCAAAAAGCAACAACAACAACGAAAAGACAAAACTAGACTGAGTGCTGTAGTCTATAGTTGTAGGAAAAGGAGAGGAGTGAAACAAGGGGGAAAAAAAATCAGTAGCCTAATATGAGTATGCCTTTAATGTCCTCTCTGCAGCTTCTTGCCTTCAAAGCTGGCTGAGTGATTTCAAGATGCCATTGTTGGCTATTATGCTAATCTAATTTTCGGCCTGTTTTGTTTTTAAACTCTCTTTCCCTCTCTATTTACTTGTCCTGGCCATTCCCATATTTAAAACAAACAAATAAATAAAAAATAAATAGTTCAGGGCCAGCGCTTGGGCTGAGAATATCTTTTCACATGCATGGCAGAAGAACCCATCAGTGGTGAGTATGTGGGATGTCACTAACTCAGACACCCCCTCTAGTCACCAGAATGGAAGAACACAAGCACTGGTGGTGCCAATGAACAGATACCAAAACATAAGAAAGTCAGAACAAAGCAAAACTGACAAAATGTATTGTCCACCTTTGCTCTGAGGTTCCTGCAGCATTTTTCTATGGTGTGTCTGCTCCCCCAATTACTATTGCCATTTGGTTTTGCCCAAGATGTCATCTGGTCCAGCCGCTGAGCCCAGCAGATTTAAAAATATGCAATTTTTACTTTTGCTACAAGTTCCACTATCTATAAGCCTTCAAACCTTTTAAACATTCCTGTCTTTGTGAATCTGAGTTTTGGAGCTCAGCCCTGAATCTTCTTTGCCTTCTATTCTGTGGTATTGCTGACAGCGAACTTCACTGCACTTCCACCCTAGCCACCATCAAGCCCTGACTCTCTCCATTATCCTTTTATACTGTTTGAGGAATACTGTAATCAGAAGGTTTCTTTATCACCTACCACCGATGGAGCCAATATTCAGACACAGGACTCAGAGAAAAGAGCAAAGTGTTTATTGAGTATCAATACCCATGAGAACAAGTGAGTGGAATATCTTTACTGTCTTTCTAAGGAAAAAGTAGAGGGAGGATTTATAGTGATCTTGTGTTTGGGTAGGAGCCTGAGTAATTTCAGAAACTTCTTTGTTGCTTTGTTTATCTCAAGTCTCACTAACCATTTTGGATATGTTATCTGTGATAGATACTGTTGGATTTTTCTCAGTGACGGATATCAGTGGTCTTCACAAGAAATAGGTATCTGTTTTCCCCACTTTCTGGGATAGTTCTTGCAGAATGAATTAGCTAGCAACTAAAAGAAGAAATGATTAATATCTAAAAAAAAAAAAAAGATATTATGTGTTATGTAATAATTGATTATGGTTTATAGGTAGGGAAGAAGCTATGTTTTAACTATATCTTTTATGGTTATCCTGATCTCAAATTACCTTGGTCAAGCTAAAACTTGCTGGGTGCCCTTAGTTTCTCACTGCCCCATTTCAATTGCTACCTGTTCATTTCTCAGTCTTGGAAAATGGAAAGATACTTCTCTCTGGCTACTTTGTGCTAAATGGGGGTACCATGAGGCATAGTCAAGGGGATGAACCCAAGCTGACAATTGTCTCTTCTTTCTGAAATGGAAGAAACATCTTTCAACTGGAAAAAATTTTACTTTACCCTGGGAGTATAGCTTACATATGCCTTCATGTCCTATTGAATCTGAACTCATTTATACCACATTCATTTAATGGTGTAGTGCTGCAGTGAATGTGGAAATTTGTGACTCTGAGGGTCAGACAATGCCAAGTTCATGATGGGAAGCTCAAGTTGCATGGTGACTAGGCGGTCTGTATTTGGGCATGCAGTCCCCACTAAGCCCCAGGACCACTCATCTGTCAGTTTGTTTTACTGTGGTGAGTCACGTGTTGCTGTGGTGCTGGAGGCTGTTCCATCAGTATTTTGAATACCAGCAGTCACACATGCTGAGCAAGTTTCAGGGAACTTCCAGTCTATGACAGACTAGGAAGAAGCAGAGGGAGACCACCTCTGAATGTTTACAGACTCAAAATCTTATGACTGGCAGCTGATCATTGTCAAATACAGTACCAGGAGATGAAAACATGATGATTAGCAACAAAACATGGTCAAATATACTGCTGGAAGATAAGTTCCTAAGGTTGGAAGTCACTGAAAATGCTATTGGGCAAGAGAAGTCTCCTCAAAGTAGAGTTGACTATGATGATGCAAATGGAGTAAAGCTTTCAAGACCTTAATTTGGTGATGATGTACAACTCAAATATGAAAAGAAGCAGCTGTAAACATCTATTAAAAATAAGAACATGGAATGTTCAAAGTATGAATCTAGGAAAATTCGAAATTGTTAAAAAAAAAAAAAGAAGTGGAACATAGAAAGATCAATATCCTCGCATTAGTGTGTTGAAATGAACTGGTAACAGCCATTTTGATTCTGACAGTCATATGGTTTACAATATTAGGAATGACAAATTGAAGAGGGATGGCATTCATTGTCCAAAAATGCATTTGACTTGGCTGCAGTCAATTTTGAGTGCCTAGTCTGCCAGAAGCAGAGACCAACACTGAGTCTGTGATATGGTACCATTCATACTCTGGTGGGATCAGTCAACAAACTGATATCAGGTTGATTATATCAGGCTATTTCTATTGTACAAAGCACAGTTAAGAATGCCCTGTGGCCACTTTGGGTTTCTCATGCAGAAATGAGGACTGTAATTGCTATGAGTATGTATTCCTTGTATGTATGCATCACATATTTTGTCTAGTTAACTTATAAAATATAAGATGTAAATTGGTTTAGTGAAAATTATGCTTCATAATGTGAATAGTTTTGCTTGTATCTTTTCTGTGAAATTTTCATTATCTTCTATTTGCCCACTTTCTATTTCTTAATTAATCTGATGAAAACTTAGTTTGAGGAACACAAATTTGTTTATCACTTTGGTAATATTTATTTTAAAGGTTTTCCTCAATGAAACAAAGATGATATATATTTTTTAAATGACCAACTATATTCTACTCTTAAGACAAAAGAAGCCACTTTTTATAGTTTCTGCTACAGGAATTCTAATCTATTTTATACGTGAGCTGATAATTTTCATCCCTACCCCAATAAATTTACTAGCACCAGGTAGTACAATTAATGTATCGCCAATTACATCGAGGAGATTTGAAAATCCTGAATGATTCTTTGCTGCTTCAATCTCTTTTTGTAGTTTATCTATCTCATTATTTAACTCCTCAGACTTCTTTTTAAATCCTTCCATAAGCAATTCTTCTTGGACCTATAAAGGGGAAAAAGTAACTTTGAAAAACAAATATCAAGAGTAACAGTTTTGTCCTTTGGAAAATAAAAAGCAATGTTTAATGGAAATTAATTTCCAGTTTCAACTGAGGAAGTGTGGTCACAAACATTTAAAAAATAATGAGAACTGCTAATCCTGTATAGTAAACTGCTTACTAAGATCCAGATCAAGACAATGAATGTATATTACTCTAAGTTGCATAGGATGACTCAGTCAGATTTGGAAACAAACACACAAGGTGTCAGAGCACTCTGTCTTTCATGAGAGGGCAAATCTAATACTTTCAAGACATTATGGATCTCCTTGCGGTCTCTTTGATGTAGTATTAGGAATCATAAAGACTATAGGACTAAGGTAATATTCAAATAGGGCACAATGAGATTATTGTGCAATTGCAGCAAATAGCTGTGCATACTCTTTGTCTTCTCCAAAGACTAACAAGGAAGAAGGCGCTAGAATCTTGGGGACTTAAGGAGTTCAGTAGCATCCTGATGGATTGCAGATTTTAGCAAACCAAATACCTGTATTCTTCCATTGGAGACCACAGTTTTGCTTTACATTTTGACCCTTTTCTTCTTTAGGTACCAGGAAAATGTCTGTCAGACACAGCCCAGACCCAGGATAGACTTACCTTCAGTTTATGTTCCAGCACCCTTTCCTGCTCTCTTAGGAGTGCTTCTCTGTCCTTTTCCATCTTCTCTTTCAATTGCTCCATGTTTTCTTTGAAGCTCTTCTCTTGAGCCTCCATCTTTTGTTGCTGCTCCTTCTGTTTCTCTTTCAGCAGCTCCTTCTCCTTCTCTATCGCCTCCATCTTGGCCCGTTCCGCTGTCCCACAAAGGATGTAGGGAGAGAAGAGAACAAGTCAAGCCTGAATCTCTACCCTCCTGACATAAGGCATCAAACTGACTGAAAAAAGAAGAGTATAAGTCTCTGTATTCTTTTGGTATACACATAACCAAAGGCACTTCAGAATAACTACAACTTCCCTGGTTACTTTCAGACTCAGTAGAACATGTTTTCATTAAAAAATGGGAATCTCCACATTTCAGATAATCTTATTCTTCAATCCATCAGAGCACCTTTCAGGAAGCTCCCCACTCCTTAGTGGGATGAGTCCAGCCACTGTACCTGCTATGACCTTCTCCCGATCTGTGAGGGCTTTGTCTGATTGCAGGATGGATTCTTCGACTGGTGCCTGTGACTGCAAGAATCTCTGGAGGACCTCATTTGCCTGAGGAAGCAACAAGAAGTAAAGCCACTTCAGGCAGTAGAGATCTAGCCTCTTGTTGTGAAAGAATTGTGCCCTGAAACTTCAAACATGACTCTGAATTGTCTAAAATATGTTTAGCATAACCCAGAACTTCCTTTTTTTTCTGTGAACCCAATGTAAATTCCAAATCCATTTAAGGCTGTGAAAATCCCTCAATCACAGCCTCTTTTCTATCTCTCTAGCCTCTATTCCCAGTGATACTGTCCACTTTCCTACCAGGAAACACACAATCAATTATGTGTGTAGTTCTCAAAACACATAACATATGTTGTTTTCATAGACTTGAAAATTCTGTTTCCTCCTTTCTTAACAAGGGTGAAATGGTATGACACAGTGGCAACAGCAATCATCTCAAATGTAATAGCAATTGTGAGGATGGTGAAGGATCTGGTAATTTCCATTCTGTAGTGCATAGTGTCTCTA
>NW_006408520.1:25750116-25752734 GCF_000296735.1 Chrysochloris asiatica | reverse complement strand
GCATCGACCATTTCCTTTTGGTACAGTGACTCTGTGTATTTCTTCCATCGTCTTTTGATACTTTCTTCATCATTAAATAATTTGCCCAGAGAGTCCTTCAATAATAAAAATTGAGGCTTGAATTTTTCTTCAGTTCCCTCAGCATGAGAAATACTGAATGTTTTCTTCCCTTTGGTTTTCTAACTCCATATCATCATGCAGAACCTCCTATTCCTTATTTGGATCTCAGGTTAAGAGAAAACCACCTAAATGCAGAAGACACTGGCATGAGCTAGAACAATAATAAGGGTGTGGTGTGGAAACATATTTCCAATACAGAGTAGTGAGAACTGAGTCTGAAATGCAATCCAGGAATTTGTGACTTGTGGACCTGATTACATTATTAAAGAGACTCAATTTATAGAACAATTGAAAGCAATTAAAGATGTGAGATGGATGAATAAAAATAAAGAAAATTTTAGGAAAACCAATGTTTTATATTAAAACACAGGAGTAATTGGGAATTGAGATCCTTGAACACTTCAGATTCTTCTAGAATTTTAGAGCTAGAAAAAGTCAAATGATGATTTTGCTGTTGATGGAATTGAATCTAAAAAGTTTCACTGGTTATCACAGCTACTTAAAAATATAGCCTCCGACTTAACACAAACTTCTGACTCCCAATCTATTGCTCTGTGTGTGACACTGATCCTATATACAGTTTAACAGTCTGATGCGATGGAAGGCTATCAAAGGTGAAGTTCTGGTGTGGCTTTGTAGGATAAGCACTGGACTGTTCTGTGAATGTCCTTGTAAATGGTCTTTACATTAAATACTATTTGTTTCCCATTGGGTGAATCATCTGCTGGATATATATATCCCTCCCCATTCCTCATATATTTGTCTTTCTCTGTTTCAAAAAAATGATGAACTTTTGCTCATGGCCTTAGGTGTGACATGATGGAGGTAAAAACAGAAAGACCAATAAATCTTGTAATTTTCTTTGCAATGGCTTGACACATGTTGTTGTTGTTATTATTGTTGTTACATGCCATCAAGTCAGTGATGACTTACGGAGACCCTATGCACAACAGAATGAAACATTGCCTGGTCCTGCACCAACCTTACAATTGTTGCTACATTTGAACCCATTGCTACTGCCACTGCATCAATCCATCTCATTGGGTGTCTTCTACTTTTTCGTTGACCCTCTACTTTACCAAGCATGATATCCTTCTCCAGGGACTGGTCCCTCCTTACAATATTTCTGAGTTATGAGAGACAAAGTCTGGCCCTCTTGGCTTCCAAGGAGCATTCTGGCTGTGCTTTTCCAACACAGATTAATTTGTTCTTTTGGCAATTCATGGTACTTTTAGTGTTCTCCTCCTACACCATAAATCTAGTTCATCAATTCTTCTATGACCTTCCTTACTTACTATTCAACTTTCACAATACACATGAGGTATTGAAAATACCATGACTTGTGACAGGCACACCTTAGTCCTCAAACTGACATGTTTGTTTTTCAGCACTGTACAGAGGTCTTGTGCAGCAGATGTATGCCATTTGATTTCTTGACTGCTACCTCCATGGGTGTTAATGATTGATATGAGCAAAATGAAGTCTTTGTCAACTTCAATCATTTTTTCATTTATATGAATGTTGTTTATTGTTCTGTGGTGAGCATTTTTGCCTTCTTTACACTGAGGTACAATACATACCAAAGGATGTAGTCTTTGTTCTTCATCAGTAAGTATTTTAAGTTGTCTTTGCTTCAGTAAGCTAGGTTGTATTATCTGCATATAGCAGGTTGTTAATGAGGTTTCCTCCAATCCTGTTGCAATGTTTTTCTTCATATAATCTATATTCTTGGATTATTTGCTTAGCATACAGATTGAATAAGTGTTGTGAAAGAATACAACCCTGTTGCACAACTTTGCTAAGTTTAAACCATTCAGTGTTCCCTTGTTATGTTCAAATAACCACCTCTTGACCTAAGTACAGTTTCTTCGTGAACACAATTAAGTGTTCAGTAATATTCGCTCTCCACAATGTTGTTCATAGCTTGTCATGATTCTTACAATTGAAAGCCTTTGCATAGTAAATAAAGCACAGATAGACATCTTTCTGGTATTCTCTACTTTCAGTCAAGATCCATCTGACATCAGTAATGATAGCTGTCATTCCACATCCTTGTCTGGTTCCATCTTGAACCTCTAGCAGTCTTCTGTCAGTACACATTTGCAGCTGTTTTCGTTTATCTTTAGCAAAACTTTACTTGTGTGAGATATTAATGCTACTTTCTGATGACTTCCTTATTCTGTTGAGGCACCTCTCTTTGGAATGGCACAACTATGGGCCTCTTCTAGTCAGTTGGTCAGGTAGTTGTTTTCCAAATTTCTTGGCATAGATGAGTGAGTGTTTCCAGTGTTTCATCAGTTTGTTGAAAGATTTCAATTTTTTACCAATTCCATGTGCATTATATTTGCCAGTGCTTTCAATTCGCCTTGGATGTTTCTTCAGTATCATTGGCACTTGATCTTGAGGTGATTTTATACTGATCATTTCCTTTTGGTACAATGACTTTGTATTTCTTCCATCTTTTTTTTGATGCTTTCTGCATCGTTCAATATTTTGCC
>NW_006408520.1:25736201-25749781 GCF_000296735.1 Chrysochloris asiatica | reverse complement strand
TGGGAGAAAGATGAGGCTTTCTGCTCCCTTAAAGATTAACAGCCTCAGAAACCCTGTACAGGGTCGCTATGAGTCCGAACCGACTCCACGGCACACAACCACCAACCACCTTCTCTGTTGTCTTCTAAATGACCTTTTGCTTTCTTCCTATTTGATGTTTTTTATATCTATCACAACACTTTTGGTCTTCATTCATTAGTGTCTAATGCATCAAATCTGTTCTTAAAATGATTTCTAAAGTCAGGTGTGATATACTCTAGTTCATATTTTGGATCTTGTGGAGTTGTTTTAATTTTCTTCAGTGTCAGCCTGAACTCACATGTTCCAATTGATGGACTGTTCCACAGTCTGCCCCTAGTCTTGCTTTGGCTGATGATATGGAGTTCTTCCACCATCTCTTTCCACAGATATAGTCAATTTGATTTCTGTATGTTCCATCTTGTGAGTACTATGCTTGTTGTAATCTTCTACGTTGTTTAAAAATGGTATTTTCAATGAAGTCACTGGCCTTGAAAATTCCATCATGCAAGCTCCAACATCATTTCTATTACCCAGCCCATATTTCCCAACTGCTGATCCTCTTTATTTTCAACCTTTGGATTCCTATCACCAGCAATTATCAATACATCTTAATTGCAGGTATGATAATTTTTTTGACTGAAGAAGTTGATAAAATTCTTTAATTTCATCGTCACTGGCTTTAGTGGTTAGTGCGTACATTTGAAGCATGTGGTATTAACTGGTCTTCCTTGCAGGCATACTTATATTGTCCTATCACAGACAGTGTTAGATTTCAAAACAGATCTTGATATATTCTTTTGGAAGAGGGAAAGAGAATTTGAATGCTATGCCCAGCATCCGGTGGATACCATATCCTATCAAAAAGTCCAAAATTTTGACTTTCTGCCAAAATTTTGGGATTATACTTCCTTCTACTAAGACTAAAAATGGTCTTGATGAAATACCTAGGGGAGCATGATCCAGCATGGGTGAGGCCATTCAATTATAATACCCTGTTTTCTCCAAAGAGAGGGTATAAAAACTTGGATTGATTTGTATTCTTATAAAAACTTTTCTCAATGTCCTGATGGCAGTTATGACTCTGCAACCTTATAAGATGTAGTGGAACTGTCCTAGAGGGTTTCCAAGGCCATAATCTTTATGGAAGTAAAGTGTCACATCTTTCTCCCATGGATCTGCTGGTAGCTTCCAACCAGATGGGTACATAATCACTGTACTACTAGTTGTCCTCACACTATTTTACAACATGACAATCTTTGCTAAACAGAATACAGTAAGTCCCACTCAGTGCCTCAATAAGAAAGGTCAAGGTGTAATTGAAAGTTATCATTATTTGTTATCAGAAATGTAAACTAAAATAAAACGAGTTGCTGCCTAAAAGGCAGACACAGTGTCTTGGTCCTTGTCATGGACTCATTGGGAGAGGACAGGGGAAGAGAGTCACAGTTCAGGTATTTAAAAATATCTTGAGGTTAGGGCTTATTTCAGAAAAATGCTAGAAAATCACCTAGCTATTAAGTGATGCTAGAAAATGAAAAGATATTTCATCTTCTGTTGAAATTATGAAATGCAATCCATTAAAAAAATCATATTTATAAATGCATTTGGGTTAGGCAATGAAAAGTGCCTCCTTTTCCTTATTGATGGTCATGACTCCCTTAAAATAAGAATAAAAGCAAAAATGTTTGCTTAGAAGCCAAGTGATAGATTGGGAAACAAAGAGAAGAAATGAAAATGAAAATAATTAGTCAGAGAAAATGAAAGGAACCAGGAGAAATAGGGACAAAAGGAGTGAAGGATCAATGGAAGAAGAGAAAAACAATGATTAAGAAAGCATAGTGGTCCTGTGAGTTTAGTGGGAAGGACTGAGTTTCAGTCTCTAGTGGTGTTAAGAGCAAGTGAGGTCAGGAAAAAAAAAAAAAAATAGCATCAAAGTCTTCATGGATAGACCATCTGTGAAAATCAACAAGAACCAAAGGATAAAATTCCATAGAAAAATGACTTCACAAAATAAGAACTATAAATGGTAAAGACTGACATGAAAAAGGTGCTTAATTTTATGTTGAGGAAAACTATTAGAGTTAAATGCTGTGCAATTTATTGAAAATTAGTGTTTTAAGTCCATTCAGAGATACCTTGGAAGAAATGTCTAGAAATCTCTTCCCAAAGTATAATACAGTTTAAACCCTATGGGGCACAATTATACACAACACAAATTGGATTGCCACACATTGCAAGTAAATCTATAGCAACTGATTTAGTTTCAGTTTTTATACAGTAACCTAGTCAGCAACAGTTTAAGAAGTTTTATAGTGATGAATTTTTATATGACTATGGAGCATTCTTAATGACCACTAATAACATGTCAATTGCATTAAAAGTTTATAAATATGTTTGGTCTTATCTTAAAGACTGAAGACGTGTATGCCCTGTGATCCAACAATTTCACTCCTGAGTATTTATGCACAAGCAGTTTGTATACATAAGCAACTTTTTATAAATACAAAAAAAAATCATGACAATTTTGTTCATGAAAGGCAAAATCTGAATATCAGTTAAATGTTCACCCACGCTGCATGGATAAATAAATTTGATGTTGTCATATAATTGTTGCTGTTGTTATGTGTTGTGGAGTCGGTTCAGACCCATAGTTACCCTGTATAGGGTTTCCAAGGCTGTAAATCTTTATGGGTGCAGAAAGCATCATTTTTGTCCCACAGAAGAGCTGGTAGTTTTGAATTGTTGACTGTGAGATTAGCAGCCCAATTCATAACCACTACACTGGCAGTCATAAATGGTATACTGTAAATTAGTACAAAGAAATAAATGAGAGGTACAAACAATAAATCAATGAGTCATAGTTTTCTTGTGAGGCAAAAAAAGACACAAAACAATACATAAAATATAATTTCATTTAAGTAAAATTTATAAGCAAGTAAACTTAGATTGCTTTTTTGGAAATCTCTGTACAGATTGTTAAACTTAAAAAAAAAATCAGATTAATGCCACAAAAATGAAAATATTGGTGATTTCTAGTGAGGGTGAGAGATGGTATCATATTGAGCTTTTAATATAAGATATATTTTATTGATTGACTTGAACATTGATTATTCAGATGTTCATTGTTATTAGCAATTTTATTAAGTTTTTGTGTATTAAAAAAGTCTCATAGAAAAAGTATCATTGGTGCTGTTGTGTGCCGTAAAGTTTGTTCAAACTCATATTGACCCTGTACAGGGTTTCTGAGAGTGCTGATGGGTTTCAACTACCAATCTTTTGGTTAGGAGTCCGGTGCTTATATTACAGTTCTACACCAGAAAAGATATAATTTACCAAAGTTGCAATAAAGAGAAGGTAAAAAAAATAAAATCAGGTGCTAGCTTATTCTTAATTGCCATGGGGTCAGTCATGCCTCATAGTGACTCTGGAAAGGATTTCTGAGGTACAGTAGTAGGTTTGAACTGCCAACCTGTGATTAGCCAACCTGTGGTTAGCTGTCCATTGCTTATCCTATAGAACCACAACAAGACTACAATTGCTAGCTAGCTCCACTGAAATATAAGCTCTGTGAATGTTCTCTTGTCTGAGCATAACCGATGTAGAAGAAAGGAAAACAGTGCTAGAGCAGGTGATAGTGGAGGGATCCATGGGGATGGTGGGGTACATCTTTGTGTAATGTTGTGAGAATTGCTTATTATTAGAAAAGAGATCTCTTCTTTTTATAGAATTTGTGGACACATATTTGAAGTTTTTGATTTGGTGGCAAAAATTGAAAATACTTTTTCATTGGGAAGAGGTCAATTTTTCCTTAATATGAGCTTAGAGGAGACATGATCAGACTGCATCATCACTGGTTCCACACTAGTGGCCCTTCCTCTAAGACAGAACTCACCATGCTTCTGCCCTGCCAGGCAGTTCATCAGGTAGGATTTTCCTGTACGATACATCCCCACAATGGCCACTACCACTGTGGGTTGGGAAATCTTGTGAAGAATTTCTAATGCTTTTGGATTCACTGTCAGTTGCTCGTTCTGGTTTCCCACCAAACAAATAGGAGCAGTCATGATGGATCTGGAAGTCATGGTGACCTGCAAACCAAAAGAGCCACTCAGGATAACGCAACACATAAATTCATTTACAATGATTATTCAAAGTGCACTTTCTGATTGTGAACTGTGTTTATCAACTCCTTACATTAACTAAGGAAACTATGTGCCCTTCAATTTCAAGGGAAGGTACATATGCCTTATATAAATACCTTATTAGTGTATGGCAATGTAGGATAATCACTGGGCCAGTAACTGAAAGATTAGTGATTTAAACCCATCAGTTGCTACTAAGAAACCTTATATAGGGTCGCTATTAGTAGGAACTGACTTTATGGCACTTAATAACAATAAATTTAATCCCTACAATAGCTCTAAAAGAACCTTACCCAGGTTATGCATAAAATGAGTAAAACAAGAAAAACAAAGAACAGATAATGAGTCCCTGAGAATATTGACAATTGTTGAGTAAATAGAGGAAGAATGGGCATGAAGGAGAGGAGGAATGGTCAGAAAAGTATCTAGGAGATCCTAGAGAACTTGATCTCTCTTCAATCCAACAAACATATAGTGAGTACCTACCATGTGTTGAGCAGTGTATGGGGTGCTCAGTATTCACTCATGAGCAAAATGGATACAAATTCTTACCTTGTGGGAGCTGTAGTCTAGTAAGGAAACATAATGAAAAACAAATGAGCAAAGTATACATATATGCAAGTGCTCTGCAGAACAGCAAGAATAGGGATAGGTTGTGTTAGGCCTGTGTGTATACATGGAATAATCAAGGGAAGCCTTCCTGAGAATAGATAAATGGAGATGGTCACAAGCCTTGTTGAAGAGCCATTTAATGATTTAGAAAGTGCAGGTAACCATTTATAAGGAAGAGTCATCTAGAAAGGCACAAAGATGGATAAGGAATGTTGAGCTTTTTCAGAATAAAAAGGACAGCTCTATCTATTACTCCAGGAATTAGTTTATTTGACTGGAATGAAAGGATATTTCCTGTTTATAGGTTAACAGAGAAGAATGCCAGTAATCTTGGTGTTTGTGCTTCTATCCTAACCTGACAGAATTTCTGGTCTAGACAGTTTATAATTTTTACCAACATTAATGGAGAATTTCTGACACCCAAGGATTTAAACCCAAAAGCTTTGACTGTCTCTTTATTCTCTCTAGTATAGCACCAAACAGCATTTCCATGTTCCTAAACTTTAATAGCTGTGTCCCCAGGATGTGTACTTAATTTTCTGAGACTTAATTTCTCCTCTTGTTAAATGGAAAGATTCAAAATACGACTGGGGAATAGTTGCCTCCTCAATATAAAGTCAATCTTAAGGAACTAGATGGAGCAAAGCTTTCTGTACTTTCATTTGTTGTTGGGCAATGACTCAAAATGAGAAGAAACTTTTGGAAACACCCATTAAGAATCAAAATATTGAATGTAAGAACTATGGATCCAGGAATATGAGAAGTCATCAAAATTTAAAGGAAACATATAAAGATCAACATTCTAGCTATTAATGAGCTGAAATGAACTGGTATTCGCCAGTCAGGTGGTTTATTGTGTCAGAAATGATGACTCAAAGAGACATGGTGTCACATGCATTGGAGTCCTCACCTTGAGGGCTAAAGTGTACCTGATCCAAGTCATGGCATTTTCAATCACTTCATATGCTTGTGAAATTTGGAAAGTGAATAAGGAAAACAAGAGAAGAATTGATGTATTTGAATTATGGTGTTGGTGAAGAATATTATGTTGTTGTTGTTAGGTGCCATTGAGTCGGAACTGACTCATAGCGACCCCATGCACAGCACAAGGAAACAGTGTCCGATCCTGGGCCAACCTCACTACCGTTGCCACACTTGATGCTATCAATGATGCCACCTGGCCAGTCCATCTCGTTGTGAGTCTTCCTTTTCTTCTCTGACCCTCCATCTTACCCATCATGACATCTTTCTCCAGCGACTGTATATTATGTATACCATGAAGTGGCAAAAGAAAGAACAAATCAGTTTTGTATGAAGCATAGCCATCATACTCCTTAGAAGCAAGGATGCAAAACTTCATCTCATGTACTTTGGACATGCTATAAGGAAGGATCCATCCATGGAGAAGGACATTCTGCTTTAATAAAGTGGAGGGTCAGCAAAAAAGAAGAAGACTCTTAAGAAGATGGTGATTGAAAGGGTCAGTAGTTTGAAAATGACAGAGATAAAGACAGAGCCTATATCAATAGGCTCAAACATAAGAACAGTTATAAGGATGAATCAAGAAATGAATTTTCAATAAGCATCACATTATATGATGCCATTTAAAAATGGACAATGGATTTAGAAAATGTACATTATTGGCAAACATAGATATCACAGTTATTTTAAGTAGTTGATTAGAGAGAGTGAAGATGCTTTATGCCATAAATACAGCTTTGCAGAATCTTAGGAATATAAAATGCAGGATTGTTTTTGTTGTTGTTAAGCGACTTCTGACTCATTAGTACCCTGCATAATAAGGTTTCCAAGGAGTGGCTGATGGGTTTGAATCACCAGCCTTTTAGTTAACAGTTCGATGCTTATCCTATAGCCCCACACCAGGGCTCCAAAAAGTGGTTAGTATCCAAGTAAGCAAAAAACAATCTTTTAAGCTTTGCATTATTTGTTAAGATAGAAACAATTTCTTCTGTTTCTCCAAAGTCAGGAAAGGGGCAATCTGGAAAAGCCTGAGGAATGGAGTAGAAAGATGGGAGGGAAGGATCCAACAATAGTATTTAAGTGAGGAGGCTGGAATTTGGTCTCCCATCCTAAAAAGGACTCCAGCCCACTTTCTGAACATGAGGGTATAAGATGAATTCTCCCATCTGCCATCTAGGACTCTTTGTTATAACCCTGGGCAGATGTCTGAAGAGAAGCAACAGGTTCTGGGGACACTGTGCATGCTGTCTCCATGTAGTCACCTTTGGTCTAAGTCAGGACACTGAGCTGCTCAGAATAAAGAGCTCTTGAGTAGACTCCTTCCAGCCCTGATGCCTCTCTCTGCCTCTGCATTCTGGCCACCGTGGAGTCTGCACTTGGGACTATGCTGCTGTTAGTTATTTAACAGAAATGTTCATGAAACAAAGTTTTTGGAAAGACCTTACCTGGTTTGGTCACTGCTGTCTAGTATTGTCTCAGCTGCCCTGCTCACCAGGTGAACTCTCCTCCTGTGGAAAAAGGGTATTGTTCTTTTCAGAAGCAGGAAAGTAAGACTGATAACCCAGGATGAAAACTGAAATTGAAAGTCAGAGTGCATCTTGTGAAGTTAGCTTGCTTTTACAGGAAATCAGCATGTGTGTGAGGCTGCCTGAAAGTCCAGAGTTGCTCAACTCATGGGGCACTGGAAATTCAGCTTAGTCTTTCTTTCACAGTTGACTTAGGTGTCTGTCCTTGGTCCCCAGAATAAATACAGAGCACAAGGTGTAAATGCTAACAAAGTACAGGTTGAGAATATTTCAAAAGTTGTCTCTTAGGGGTGCTTATTCAGGAAAGAAGATTTTAAAAACAATTTTTACTTGCTCATTTACTTTTTATTCTTTTCTCTTTACACAGCATTTGTTTCATTAAGGTTCAAAACACACAAGTGTTTGTAGTATTAAAAAAAAAGAATTGATTATGGCTCATGGTGACCCCATGTGGCATATGATGGAAGTATGCACAGCAGAGTTTTATTTTGCTTCTTGGGGTGGAAGACTAATTTTTGCAGATCCTCAGGTATTGCTTTTGCAGAACTGCCTTGTGAGTTTGAACCACCAACCTGTATGTTAGTAATTGAGAGCAAACCATCTGCACCACTCAGGCACTTAGTGTGATATGTTGTTGTTTTTAAGTGCTCTCAAGTCAATTAGGACCCACAGCAACCCTGTATAGGA
The DNA here is from genome assembly GCF_000296735.1 of Chrysochloris asiatica. Classification (NCBI taxonomy): domain Eukaryota; kingdom Metazoa; phylum Chordata; class Mammalia; order Afrosoricida; family Chrysochloridae; genus Chrysochloris; species Chrysochloris asiatica. The sequence continues at coordinate 25,741,812 of NW_006408520.1, read as the reverse complement.
TTTCTGAGGAGTGACTGGTAAGCTTGAATCACTGACCATGGTGTTCATACAGACCTTGCTGTTCTGGCATGCAAGCACTAAGAATCTGCAGACTCATTGAGGAGGTGATAGATTGAAAGTTCAATTGGGATCTGGGTCATGGGCTCAATGCTACAATTATGTACAGATTTTGAATGTTAGGCATACTCAAAACTGTGCTTGGGTTCCATCCCTCCAACTCCAGCATGTGAAAGAGAATAAAATGAGGACATTGGAGATAGAACACTTAGAAGACATGTTACAATCTACCACTCTATTTGTTGTGGAAAATGTACTCCACCAATCCATTTAGATATTTAGGATCCTTCCCAGTGGTTGTTCTTTATCCATTAATGCATGTACTCATCTGCAAGGTCCAAACTCGACTGATGCCACATCTATGATTCAAACTGTGGAAGGGAAAAGAGGAGCCAATGGAGTATACATTAAAATTTCTCTAACCAAGACTCACAAGTGGGATGCATAGCCTTCAGTTCATATACCATGTGCAAATTAGTCTCATGGTCACACCTAGCCTAAAAATATCATCTTCAGATAGATTGTCATTTGTTATTGTTTTTAAGTGTCATAGGGTCAATTCTGATTTTAACTGTCAACCTCGTGGTTAACAGTCAAGTGCATATGCTACAACACTACACCAGGACTCGATAGATTGTGAGTAGCTCACTTTATAAAATGAAATAAATAATATTTATAGATGGAAGTTGTATAATTTAAAAAGTATGTCCTGGTGTGGTGTTGTGGGTTAATGTGCTGAACTACAAGGTTGGTTTGAACCACAAGGTCAGCATTTGACACTCACCAATCACTCCTCAGAAACCCTATACACGATTGCTAGGAGTCAGAACCGACGGGATGTCACTTTAAAATGGCAACAATCACAATATCAGAATTACATTTTTCCAAGCTCTAGAATTACGCTTGGCATTTTCAAGAGCTGAACCCAAGGTATATATGGAAAAACAAAATCAACAAAAAGCAATTGTTGCTGTGGAGTCAATTTTGACTCCTATGGACCCTATAGGAGCTCTGGTAGCATAGTGATTACAAATCTGGCTGCCAACCTCAAGGTCGGCAGTTTGAAACTACCAGCAGTTCCACAGGAGGAAGATGAGGCTTTCTGCTCCCATAAAGATTTACAGCCTCAGAAACCCTGTGCAGGGTCACTATGAGCCTTAGTCAGAACCAACTCCACAGTACTTAACAACAACAACAACAATAGACCTTTTAGGACAGAGGGGAAAATGCCCAATAAGGTTTCCAAGGCAGTTTTCCATCTTTATAGATGCAAACTGCTGCATCTTTCTCCTATAGAGTGTTCAAAAGACTGACCAGCTAAACATTTTAACCCCTGTATCACTAGGGACCCTTGAAATAAGCACAGCAAAACCCACTGCCATTGACTTAATTCTGACTCGTAGTGAGACTGTAAATTGTAACACAGTCAAGAAGCTTAATTTTTCTCCCATGGAACCACTAATGGATTTGTAATTCTTATCCTAAAGCACTACTAAGGCTACTTAAGGGTAAATGTTGTTGTTAAGTGACCTCAAGTCAGTTCTGTTCCATAGTGACCCAGTATAGGGTTTCTGTGGAGCAGCTGGTGAGCTTGAACCAGCGACCTTGCAGTTCAAACTGACTTTGCATTCCACTACATTAACCCGTAGCTCCACACCAGGACTTTATTTCCTGAATAACAGTGATTGATGTAGAAGGAATAATAGACAAAAAAAATAAATAAATAATAATAAGAGTATCCCCCTTAGTCTATGGGATCCAAGAACTTTCTCCCTTTTTCTTTTTGTGTGTGGTTGTTTTAGTTTATCAGATAATAAGACTAGTTATTCCTTTTGGCTATGAAGCAATATTGATATTATCATTTAGAAATGAAACAAACAAACAAATAATTAGAGATCGTTCAGATTCCAGATCTCTTCTTGCAATTAGTGAAAAGAAAAACATATTGTAAAATTATGTTCTGTGAATCTGAATAAAAAAAAAATAGTACTAAAAGAAGAATTGGTATAATTGCTATAATGATTTCCTAAAAAAGCTCATTAGTTATTATTTCAACTCTAAAAAAGATGAACTAGTTTCTTTTTTTAGTAGATGGTACTTATTTGGGACCTAGTCCTTGACCCTATAATACTATATATCATCAGGACTTGTTAAGTGCCATCAAGTTGGTTCCAACCCAGAGTGACCCTGTATATGGTTTCTGAGGAGAAACTGGTGAGCTTGAACCATCCACCTTGAGGCTCAAACTGACGTTGCAGTCTGGCACATTAATCCACAGCATTACATCAGAATTCCAGTCTTTGCAGAGAAGCACAAACTTTATGTAGTTTCAGTTCACTAGTCTGTGGAGTCAAATTTTGTAGCAGAGAAAAATGTGGGTATAAATTATGACTCAGTAGGGACAAGATTATAATGAAATGTGCTAGGACCTGGAGTTAGAAAACCAAAAGGGAAGAATATGCTCAGCATTTCTCAAATTGAATGAAGAAAAAATTCAAACCTCAACTTGTAATATTGAAGGATTCTATGGACAACACATTGAATGATCAAGAAAGCATCAAACACTTCCAGTTATGGTGGCTGCTGAGGCAGAGTCAGGTAGGACAGGCTCTGTGGGGGGAGGAACTGAAAACCCAGAGAAGCATAAGGTGCAGGGTGTCAGTTTCCCACACACGTCATTGAAAATATCACGGTATAAAGGAAAATACTGCTATTTAGGAATCGCTTTAGGTGCAGGACTCCCTCTGTGGCCACCCTGCGTGGGTGGAGTTCAGAGGGCGGGGCTACAGCCATACTAGCACAGGGAACCTGTGCTAAAAGCAGTTCAGTGACATTTGCAAAGGGAGGGAGGGGGGAGGGGGAATTCTACACATTTTTTCCTCCTCTTCCCTGCCACACCTTCTTTGCCCAGCCAGGACACTTTCAGGCAGGTGGGTGTGCACCTCCAGAAAAGGGGTCAGCGTTGGGCCCACAGTTTTTCCATGGCACAGAAAGAGCCCTGTTGGACCTAAGGGCAAATTCCTTGGTGGCTGCTTATGATGTGAGCCTCTGGGTAGCAGCCCTAAAATTAACTTGTGCAGGACCCTTTATCTGGCATATCCAGCAAGAAAAATATAGGCCTGTCAGGCCGGTCAGACAAACCATATGAACAATCTGAAAAACCTCAACATAAAAGAAAGCAATTATCTCAAGAATTATGCTGTGCACATGCAGATACCTAACTGATCTTCAGAGACAAAAATAGTAGACAATGTTTCTCCCATTAACTTCTCAGTATCTACCTATGCATCTCTACAGTGGTGACTAGAGGAGGGGCCTGAGGGAGCAGACATCCCCACTCACTGCTGGAGACCTTGACAGTGCACACACAGTGCCTGTGTAACAAGGTGACTGGCCAGTCAGCCACAGTTTTACTTTTGTTTCAAAGTGGTGGTTTTTGTCTCTACTTTTATATTGCTTCTGTTTTGGGTCCTTTTGATCACACACTTTTCCTGGAATTGGGAGCTTTTTCTCCCTTCGTTACCCAAGGAGAAACAGCAATCATGGCCATATAGCCAAGTTATAAGCATACCGCATAATATTCCACCATTGAGACAAGAGTCAATAACAGCTGCTAAGCATTACATGCAAAAAGGGAAGCCTATCTCCTGATCATATCCGCCAGGAGCCACCCAGTAATAACGCAGCAACAAACATCCATTTAAGCATTAAAAACTCACATAACTACTGGAAATGACCAATAAAACAAACAAAAGATCTCAAAACATGCCCCAAACCAGAAACAAGTAACTGAGACAAAGGAGCTGGAGACAAATAAAGGATATCCAGAAGAGGAAGAGCAGGTTTTGGATTTGCCTGAGAAGGAATTCAGAAGAATGAAATAGAAACAAATTCAAATGCTCCAAAATGGGGTGGAGGAAAACAAGGAAGAAGTCAGGAAAATGCTACAAGAGCAATCAAACAAGATTGATACAGCATTGGAAACCATTCAAAACCTGAAAATAATAAAATATCAGAAACGGACAATGCACTAAAAGGGGAAAAGAGTAGAATCGAAGGGATGGATGACCTGATCAATTTCTTCTTTTATTATAGGTCTATTCAAGTTTTGTACTTCACTCTGTGTAAATTTAGGTAGGTCGTGTTTTTCTAAAAATGTATCCATCTCTTCTAGATTGTCAAATTTGCTGGAGTACAACTTTTCATAATATTCTATTATCCTTTTAGTTTCTATTGGTTCTGTTGTGGCACCACCCATGTGGCAATGTGTGTTATTTGTGTCTTCTCCCTCTTTTCTTTTATTAGGTTTGCCAATGGTTTGTCAATTTATCAATTCTTTCAAAGAACCAGCTTCTTATCCCTTTGATTCTTTCTACAGTTTTTCTTTTTTTCAATCTCATTTATTTCTGCTCTAATCTTTATTATTTATTTTCTTCTGCTGACTGTTGGCATGCTATGTTGATCTGTTTCTAATTGTTGGAGATATTGTGTTAATGTGTTAGTTTTGGTTCTTCTTTTTGGATGTGTGCATTTATTGCAATAAATTGTCCTCTCTCATTGTGTCCCATAGATTTTGGCATGCTGTACTTTCATTACCATTTTTTTCTAAGAATTTTTAAGTTCACCTTTTATTTGTTCTACTACCCAGTTGCTTTTTAGCAGGATGTTATTCATTTTCCATGTATTTGACTTTATTTCCTTAGTCTTCCTATTTTTGATCTCTAGTTTTATAGCATTGTGGTCTGAAAGATGCTTTGTAGTATTTTGATGTGTGTAAATTTATGGAGATTTGTTTTTTCGCTTAACAACTGGTCTATTCTAGAATGTTAAATGTACACTGGAAAAGGACATGTATTGTGCTGTTGTTGGGTTGAATGTTCTGTACACATCTATGAGATCGAGTTGGTTGATTGTGCTGTTTACTTCCTCTGTATCTTTGTTGAGTTTTTCCTCTGGTTATTCTATCCTTTTTCAAAAGTGGTGTATGGAAATCATTCACTGTTATTGTAGATTTGTATATTTATTTCTTCAATTATAGTAGAATTTGCTTTATATGTATTTGGGACTCTTTCATTGGGAACGTAGATATTGTAGCTTTGTCATCTTGTTCAATTGACCCTTTAATCATTTCTTTCTTTATCTCTTATGCTTGTTTTTGCCTTAATGTTTATTTTATCAGAGATTAATATTGCCACTCATGCTCATTTTTTATTGCAATTAACTTGGTATATTTTTTCCATTTTTTGACTTTTAGTCTGTTTTTGTCTTTTTGTGTAAGGTGTGTCTCTTGCTGGCAGAATATTGAAGGATCTTGTTTTCTTATCCATTCCTCCACTCTCCATCTCTTAACTGGTGTGTTTAATCCATTGACATTCAGTGTAATTATCAATAAGTATGAATTAATTGCTGTCATTATGTTAGTTTTTTTGGGGGTGCTGCTGGTTCCGTTGTTCTGCATGTCTTCCTGTGTTGAATTCATGTTTTTGTGTGTTCTTCTTGTCGGTTTCTTGTTTGTTTTAATGTTACCATGTTCTACTTGGATCTTCATTTTCTT
>NW_006408520.1:25733155-25735696 GCF_000296735.1 Chrysochloris asiatica | reverse complement strand
CTTTGTAAGTAACACTTGTCTTTTCCCTAGCTGCTTTCAGAATGCTCTCCTTGTCTTTTTTTAGGAGAGCTTGATTATGGCATGTCTTGGTGATTTTCTTTTGGGGTTCACTCAGCTTCTTGAGTTCTTATCTTCTCAAGTTTCAAGATGTTAGGGAAATTTTCTTCCTGTAGCTCTTCAACTATTTCCTTTGTTATCTTCTGTGATTCTTCCAGTTCTAGAATGCTAAAAATTCTTATTATTCCTCTTCATGTTTTCATACATGAATCTTAGATTTTCTTCAGATTTTTTTTTTATCCTTTTTTCTGCTTGTTCTTCTATCTTAGCAGTATTGAGACACTTGTATTCCAGCTCATTGGTTCTGGCTTAAATCTCTTCAATTCTACTCTTTTGCCCTTTCATTGTATTGTCCATTTCTGATATTTTATTATTAATTGTTTGGATCTATTTTTGCAGGTTTTGAATTGTTTTCAAAGCTGTATCTATCTTATTTGATTGTTCTTATGGTGCTTTCCTGATGTTTTTCCTTATTTTTCTCTATCCCTCTGTGGAGTATTTGGATGACTCTCAAAATCATTCTCCTGAATCCCTTCTTAGGCAGTTTCAAAGGTAGTCTATATCTACCTCCAGGTCATTTGTCTCAGTTACTCTATTTTGTTTCTGGGCGTGTGCCAAGATCTTCGGTTGTTTCTTGGATATTTTCAATAATGAGATGTGCTTTTAACAATTAGACGAATATATGTTGCTGTATTATTGAGTTTTCTGAGTGCCTTCTGGTAGATGTGATCAGGAGATAGGCTTCCCTTTTCACTTCTCTTATTACTCATCTGTGAGTAATTTTAGCAAGTGTTGGCTATCTATGTAATGTATAGCAGCTGATATTGGCTCTTTCCTGGATGATGGGATTTTTATAGAGTGTGATTATAGCTTGGATATTTGGCTGCAGTTGCTCTTCTTGGGTAACATAGGAAGAGAAAGCTCCCACCTTAAGGAAAAAAGGAGGACCAAATTAGCAAAACAAAACTAAAAACCATAGCAGATTATTCTAGTAGTCTTTGTTAAGCAGATCTGTGTGCATGCACAGTAGAAACATCCAGGGCTGAGTGAGTGTGTCCACTCTCTCAGGCACCCCCTTTAGTCACTGCAGTGGAGGTATGCAGACAGAGGAAAAGACATGAGTGGAAGAAACATTGTTCAAACTTGTATCTCTGACGATCATTCAGGACTCTGTGTATCCACAGTGTCCTTCTCAAGATGAGTGTGCCCTTCTCCCTCTAGTGTGTTTTTAACAGGTGTTGACTTTACACACTATTCTTGTCTATAGTAGCTGGTGTTGGTTCTTGCTTTTTATGTTGGGGTTTTATAAGGTGCAAATGCAGCTTGGCTCTATGACCAGTGCTGCTGCCCCTTGTTAGGTAAGGCAAGAATAAAAACTCCTGCCCAAATAGGAGGCCAACTTTAGGGCTAAATCCCCAAGTCAGACATCAAAAGAACCCACCAGAGGATTAGCTTCTGGAGCTGATTGGGACTTTCAACTTCTTCCTCTTTGTGCCTGGGAAAATCCTTCTTCTGCACAACTCAGGATGACAGTGTCTATTGTATGCTGTGGGTGCAGCACTGGACACTTTTAAGGGTATATTCCCACCTGCGTGAAGACTCCCAGGCTGGGCAGAGAGGGTGTGACAGTGGAGAGCACAAGAGTGGATGGAAAAAAGGAAAAAATTAAACAAAACACAAACAAAAAACCTTCATACCTCTTTTTCCATAAGTCACTGAGTGGTTTTCATGCTGTAGCAAGCTTGTTGTGGCCCCACTCTCCATCATCTGTAAAGGACTTCCCAATGGAGAGGTCACTCTCTTTACTGCTGTCCCTTCAGATTTCTCCACCAGTATGCCTCCGAAACTATTTCCCCTACTTTATATTAAATTTTAATCTCCAGGACTGTCCTGGAAAATAATTTTTCTTGGTTTTTCTATGCCTCAGACGTGGAAACTTTGCTGGGACCCTCTATTTATCCCACCCCCGAACAGAAGTTGCTTTGAAAATACCTTTTATAAACAACAACAAAAAAGCAGACTACACACATGGGCCTCACCAGATAGAAAACACAGAAATCAAATTGACTATATATGTGAAAAACGTGGTAGAAAAGCTCAATATCATCAGTCAAATCCAGGCCAGGGGCATACTGTGAAATGGACCATCAATTGCTCACAGGAAAGTTCAGACTGAAGCTTGAAAAAATTAAAACAAATCCATGAGAGCCAAAATATGACCTAAAACATAGCCCACCTGAATTTATTCAACACCTCAAGATCAGATTTAACTAATGACTGAACACCAGAAGAACTGTGGATGACATCAAGAATAGCATACAGGAAGAAAGCAAAAGGTCATTAATAAGACAGAAAAGGTCAAAATGGATGTCTGAAGATAGTCGGAAAGTTATTCTCCAGCATAGAAATTATAAAGGATTGGAAGAAATAAGTAAGTCAAATAGCTTTACAGAATATTTCAAAGGACAGCTTGAGCAGATAAAG
>NW_006408520.1:25730709-25732250 GCF_000296735.1 Chrysochloris asiatica | reverse complement strand
AAGCCATTTGAACTGCAAGGTCAGTGGTTCAAGCTCACCAGCTGCTCCTCAGAAACCCTATACAGGGTCGCTATGGGTCGGAATCGACATGACAACACTTAGCAACAACAACAACATGCATCACATTGCAAAGAATTGTATTCCAGAACATTGAACTGTGCTTATGTAGAACCTATACACAGAAAAAGAGGCAGTTGTGAGAACAGAAAAAAGTGATAAAGAATATTTGAAAATCAAGAAAGGGCTCTACTAGGGTTTTGTTCTTTTACCATACCTACTCAATTTGTATTGATGAACAGATAATCTGAGAAGCTGGATTATATGAAGAAGAATTTGGCATCAGGGTTGAAGGAAGACTCATTAGCATCTTGTGGTATGCAGATACTACAAACTTGTTTGCTGAAAGCTAAGAGGATTAAAATACTGATGAAGATAAAAGACTACAAATTTCAGTAAGGGCTGCATCTCAATGTAAAGAAAACAAAAATCCTCAAAACTGGACCAATAAATAACATCCATATAAATGGAAAAAATATTGAAATTGTGAGACTTCATTTTGCTTGTATCACATGTAACACTAATGTAAGTTGTTGCTGTTACAGCCAAGAAATTACATTTTGCAAATCTTCTGTACAAAACCTCTTTAAAGTTTTAAAGAGGGATATCAGATATCAGTTCAAGGATTAAGGTGGGGCTTACTCAAGCCATGGTATTTTCAACAGCCTCATACGCATATGAAAGTTGGACAATGAATAAGGAAGAACCTAGAAGAACTGATGCATTTGAATTGTGGTGCCTGAAAAAATATTGATGGTATCATGGACTGCCAGAAGAACAAATGGGTCTGTGTTGGAAGAAGTACAGACAGAATATTTCTCAGAAGCCAGGATGGTGAGACTTTTTCTCTCATTCTTCAGACATGTTATCAGGAAGTATCAGTCTCTGGAGAAAAATATCTTGTTTGGTCAAGTAGGGAGATCAGCTAATAAGAGGACGATCTCAAACAAGACGGGCTGGCAAAGGGACAGCAACAATTGTGAGGATGGCACAAGAGAGTTTTATTCTGTTTTATGTAGGTTCTCTATGAGTCAGAACTGATTCAATAGCACCTAACAACAAATTTGGAAGACAACTATCTGGCCGACTGATTGGAAGAGATCTGTATTTGTGCCCATTCCAAAGAGAGGTGACTCAACAGAATGTGGAAATCATTGGACAATACCTTTGATATCCCATGTGAGTAAAGTTTTACTAAAGGTAATACAGAAATTGATGGAAGCATACATTGACTGTTTCAAGTTGGATTCAGAAGAGGATGTGGAATGAGGGATATCATTGCTGATGTCTGATAGATCTTGGCTGAAAACAGAGAATACCAGAAAGATGTTTACTTGTGCTTTACTGACTATGCAAAGGCTATGAACAACATTGCAAAGTATAAGTATTCCTGCACACTTAATTGTGCTCATGAGGAATCTGTACATGGACCAAGAGGCAGTTGTTCAAACAGAACATGGGAACACTGAATGTGAATTTAAAAA
>NW_006408520.1:25728335-25729579 GCF_000296735.1 Chrysochloris asiatica | reverse complement strand
TGCAGTAAAAGAGGTGAAAAAAATATTTTTCAAAGGTCAACTCAAGAAGACAAAGTTGTGAGATGGAATGAGCCGGAACACAAACACCCACATGTAAGGCTTTATTGGAGGTCAGAAGGAAAGAGAGAGAGAGAGAGAGTATTGCTGGGGGAAGGACTTTTATACTGGTCAAAGAGGAGGGTGGGGTTGAGATTAGTGGAGGTAACTGATAGGTTGACTAGGGATGCTGTGCAGGTAGGGAGAGAGGAAGTTCCGGTAGGTTGGAAGAAAGGTTACAGGAGGGAGAGTGAAAGTGCGGTAAGCAGCCATTTTATTATACATGTGGATAAGGATTCTATCAAAAATATTACAAAGAAATGTGTAGAGACTTGAAGTTGTAAAACTTAAAAAGGAAGAATACACTCAACATTTCTTGAGTTGAAAGAACTAAAGGAAAAACAATCCAAATCTTGAGTGTCATTATGGAAGTATTCTGGTATTGTGCTGTAGGATAAGTACTGAACTGCTAATTGCAAGGCTGTTGGTTCATTTCCACCACTTGCTCTTTGTAAATCCTGTACAGGTTTGCTATGAGTCAGAACCAACTTGACAACACTTAACAACAATAACAACAATGTTGACAAAATAGTGAATGAAACAGAAACCATTCAAAGTAGATGGAATACATAAAAAGAGTAACTGTACCAAAAAGAAATGGTCAGTGTTCAATCATTTCAGGAGGTAGCACATGAGCAAGAATTGATGGTGTTGAAGGAAGAATTCCAAAGTGCACTGAAGGCAGTAGCAAGAAAACCTCCAGGAAGTGAAGGATTACCACTTGAAATGTAACACCAAACTGTGTAGCACTTACTCTGGTCAAGAAATTTGCAAGACAGTTTTACCAGATAAACTGACTGGGAGAGATGTGAATTTGTGCCCAGTCCAAGGAAAGATTACCCATCAAAATGTGAAAACTACTTACCAATATCATTAATATCCCATACAGTAAAATTTTGCTAAAGATAATTTTTAACTGGTGCCAGAAGTAAATCAACAGGGAATTTTCAGAAACTCAAGCTGTAGTCAGAAGAGAATGTGGAATGAGGGATATCATTACTGACATCAGATGGATCTTGACTGGAAGCAGACAATGCCATAATGATGTGTACTTGTGTTTTGTTGACTATGCAAAGGTATTTGACTGTGTTGATCATAATGAACTATGGTTTACATTGCAAAGAATGGGAATTCCTGAACATCTAACA
>NW_006408520.1:25726507-25727875 GCF_000296735.1 Chrysochloris asiatica | reverse complement strand
GGAATGTGGAAATCTTTGAACAATACCATCATTATCACATGCAAGCAAATTTTGTTGAAGATACTTCAAAAACAGCTGCAACACTATATTGACAGGGAACTAACAGAAACTGTCAGTTGCCTTATATGCATACAAAAGCTATACAATGAATAAGGAAGACTGTACAAGAATTGATGTATTTGAATTATGATGTTGTTGAAAAATATTGAATATAGCATGGATTCCAGAAATACTGGCTACTCTATTTTGGATGAAATACAACTCAAATAGCTCCTTAGAAACCAGGATGGGGAGACTTTGTGTCATGTAACTTGGGCATACTTTTAGGAGGGACAAGAGCCTGAAGAAGGATATCATGGTTTGTAAAGTGAAGGATCAGTTAAGAAGAGAAAGACCCTCAATGAGAAGGATTGACACAGTGAGTGCAGCAATGAGTTCAAGCATAGCAACTATTGTGGGTATGGTACAGGTTCAGACAATGCATAGCTCTCTTGTACATAGGTTGTTATGAGTTGGAAATGCCTTGAAGGTACCTAACAATAACATAAAATGATAAATTATTAGGGTTTTGAAAAAATGAACCTATATACCATATTTTATTAGTGGAGAGCATGCAAATAAAGTATATCAAATACTTTTAAATGAGGAAATAAAATATTTTTTAATAAAACAGTTTGAATAATTACTTACTAGTTTAAAATACAATATCCAGAGTTGGAATAAAAAGAGTGATTTTTTTTTTTTTTAATGTGGCCCATCATGGTGCATTCTCTACAGGGCAGTAATAATGTGCCCCAATTCCTTTAGGATCTTTTGATCCACATCTTCAAAGTAGCTCTTCATGAAAACTTTGATGGCTTCTTTCTCGGGTATCCTGTACAGGTCCAGCAGCTACTGAAGAACTTTTGTGGATAGTTGCACTTTCTGTTCTATCTGCTAGTCATAGTGGGCTGTTTGCACTGCAATTGAGTTCTCCATCTGGGCCAAGGTCAGGACTGTGTTCTTCATGCAGAGCAGATCTCCTTGCTGATGACATTGATATAGGTCAGACTTTCAAAACCTGCAGAAGCTACAAAAGTGGTGGCTGTCACATGATGGGAGATAGAAGAACAACCCATGTTCTGTTTAATCATGAGAATATAAATTGAGTTATTTTTTAGTCTCTGGCTAGAGTATTGGGGAAAAAACAAAAAAACAAAAACAAAAGCCTTTTCTTTTTCACAAGTAATCGTTTTAAGGTTTTTGTTTGTTTGTTTTTTGTTTTTTTTCCTAAGAAACAAGACTTATGAAAACTTTTGCCAGCACCTAAATCTTTGTTGTTGTTTGGTGCCATCAAGTTGGAACTGACTCATAGCTACTCTATGTACA
>NW_006408520.1:25723880-25725827 GCF_000296735.1 Chrysochloris asiatica | reverse complement strand
TTTTGGTCTTTTCCTTCTTTCATGTCTTCTTAATGACATTTTACTTTCTTCCTGTATGATGTTCTTAATATATTTAGTTCTTAATGTCTTCGGTATTTAGTGTCTAATGCATCAAATCTGTTCTTTAGATGATTTCTTAATTCAGGGGGAATATGTTCAAGGTCATATTTTGGCTACTGTGGATAGTTTCCATTTTCTTTAGCTTTACCATGAGCTTGCATATGAGAAAATGATGATCTGTTCAACAGTCTTCCCCTGGCCTTGTTTTGGCTTTTCCACCATCTCTTTCCACAGATACAGTATATTTCACTTTTGCTTGTGCCATCTGGTGTGGTCCATGTGTATAATCTTTTATTGCTTTGAAAGGGTATTTGCAATGCACAAGTCAGTTGTCTTCCAAAATTCTGTCATGCCATCTTCAACAGCATCTTTATCACCAAGGCCATATTTTCCAACTACTGATCTTTCTTCTTTGTTTTCAACCTTTGCATTCCAAGTACCATTAATTATGAACACATCTCTTTTGCATGTTTCATCAATATCAATTTGAATAACTAGGTAGAATTCTTCAGTTTCTTCCTAACTGACTTTAGTAGTTGGTGTGTAAATTTGAATAATAGTGGTATTAACTGGTAACAGACACCTTTGTACTCTAAGAAAGATCTTGGTGTTTCTTTTTGATAGTGACTATGACACCATTCCTCTTCAATTTGTCATTCCAGTTGTAGTAAATCATGTCATTGTCAGACTCAAAATGGCCAATTCCAGTCCTTTTTTAGCTCATCGATGCCTAGGATATCAATGTCTATGCATTCCTTATTATTTATGTGTATGACAATTCCCAATTTTCCTAGATTCATATTTCATACATTCCATGTTTTGATTATTAATTAATGTTTACAGCTGTTTCTCTTCACTTTGAGAGTTGTTTCCCATCAGCGAATGAAGGTCCTGAGGGCTTTTACTCCATTCACAACATCATAGTAAACTTTACTTTAAGAAGACAGCTCTTCCCCGGTCATCGTTTGAGTTTCTTCCAACCTGAGGGACTCATATTCCAGTACTATCTGACAATATTCTGGTGCTCTCCATCATGTTCAATATTCAATATTATGTTTCTGGTAGTGTTCCACTCTTACTCATAAGGTTTTTAGTGACTACATATTTGAAAGAAGTCCATCTCTCCTTCTTCTTAGTCTATCTTCTTCTGGAAGCTCAGCTGACATCTGCCCACCTTTGTGACCCTGGTGATATTTAATTACCTGTGGCAAGCTTCCAGAATCACAGTAATACACAAGCCATCAAAGTATGGCAAAAATAGTGGTGCCACTAAATCTACAAGCATGTAGTTCCTAAGCCTACTGGCATTAAAAGCATTTGTTTCTCTTCTCTTGGATAAGACTTTTTTTTTTTCCAAGACATTAAGCCTTAGTCTTTTGTTAGCCTATTTCATTAGCTTTCCACTGTTTGATGTTTTCTCCATCACCTCCCACCCCCCACCCTTCCTCCTCACTTCTAAATTGTGTATTGGTCATGCAGAAAACCTAGATTCCTTTGCATAGTGCAGGGCACTAGTCCCTACTAGGTAAACCGACATTCCAGAATAGCTTCTCATCAGAGCTACATGTTGGGTGACCAATGTATGTGGTTTGCCCAAGACTTTGCTGGTTTTACTCTGAAATTCTCACATCTGAGAAAAGGGCAGTCTTGGGTAAACAAGAGACACTGATGGTGCTACTTATAGTAGTTCTTTGAAACTTGACTTGAGGTCTTTTCATATAATGCCATAGTTTCACCTTGTTTAATAGTTTAAAGTACCATTTATATGAAGGAACCCCAGATATTATTTCCTTCTGTGACCATGGGCTTTAAACTTTAGATTTAAATGCCTCCATATATCTCTTCTGACAGTGTTTCTCTGCTATTCATAGAGTTTTCAGTGACTAG
>NW_006408520.1:25721903-25722770 GCF_000296735.1 Chrysochloris asiatica | reverse complement strand
ACCAGGACTCCTTCTTGGGATGTTGTTGGTAAGTGTCATCAAGTTGGTTTCGACTCACAGCGACACTGTATAGGGTTTCTGAGGAGCAGCTGGTGAGCTTGAACCACCAACCTTGCAGCTCAAACAGCTTTGCAGTCTGGCGCATTAACCCACAGCGCCACACAGTTAACATTCATTTAACATCAATATTTAAAAAATCCAAAGAGCTTCATTTACCATGAAAAACTATTCTTCAGATTTTCCTATCATAGCTAAATAACACATCCATATAAGCAGGTGTTTAAATCCCAAACCCTGGAGTTAGTCTTCATGCTTCCTTCTCTTTAATCCCTACATTCCATTCATCATCAATCCTTAAAGGATTTCAACATCCAAAATATGTTTGGAATCTGTATTTTGACCCTAGCCAGTTCTGTAGCCTTATCTAACACATTCCCATTTGTTGTTGGACCATTGTAAATAGAACCTATCCTTTAATTCATATTCTTTCGCCCCCATAAGAGCAGTTTTAAATGTAAATTAAATTATTTTCCTGTCTGCCTAATCTCTTTCATTATGCTCACATTGAGTTTAGAATAAACGTTAATCTTTATATCATTTCTATCACCAAAGCCATATTTTCCAAGTACTGATCCTTCCTCTTTGCTCCTACCTTTTGCATTCCAATCACCAGTGACAATCAATACATCTTGATTGCATGTTTGATCAATTGCAGATTGAAGAAGTTGGTAGAATTCTTCTATTTCATCCTCACTGGCTTAAGAGGTTGGTACATAAATTTGAATAATAGTGTGGTATTAATTGGTCTTCCCTGTAGGCACATAGATATTATCCTATCACAGACAGCATTGCACCTCATGACTGATC
>NW_006408520.1:25719335-25721408 GCF_000296735.1 Chrysochloris asiatica | reverse complement strand
AAGCCACCACAGTACAACAAACTGACAAATGAGTAGTGCGACAGGGTTGTATTCTTTCACCATACTTATTCAACCTGTATGCTGAGCAAATAATCCTAGAAGCTTGTTTATATGAACAAAAATGTGGCATTAGGATTGGAGGAAGACTCATTAACAACCTGCGATGTGCAGATGATATAACCTTGCTTGCTGAAAGTGAAGAGGACTTAAAAATATTTACTGATGAAGATGAAAGAGCATAGCCTTCGGTATGGATTGGATCTCAATGTCAAGAGAACAAAATTCCTCACCACTGGACCAATAAACAAAATTTTTATCAGTGGACAAAAGATTGAAGTTGTCAAAGATTTCACTCTTCTTGGATCAACTACCAACACTCATAGAAGCAGCAGTCAAGAAATCAAACAACATATTGCATTAGGTAAATCTGCTGCACAAGACCTTTTTAAAGTGTTGAAGAGCAAATATGTCAGCTTGAGGACTAAGATGTGCCTGACCCAAGCCATGGTATTTTTACTAACCTCATATGCATGTGAAATCTGGACAATGAATAAAGAAGACCATAAACGAATTGATGCTTTTGAGTTATGGTGTTGGAGTAGAATATTGATAGTGCCATGGCTGCCAAAAGAACTAACAGATCTGTACTGGAAGAAGTGCAGCCAGAGTGCTCCTTAGAGGCCAGGATGGCCAAACTTCGTCTCTCATACTTTGGACATATTGTCAGGAGGGACCAGTCGCTAGAGAAGGATACCATGTTTGGTTAAGTGGAGGGTCAGAGAAAAAAGGAAGACTCCCATAGAGTTGATTGGCCAAGTGACAGCAGTGATGGACTCAAGCGTGGCAACAATAGTGAGGTTGGTCCAGAATCAGGCATTGTTTCATTCTGCTGTGCATAAGGACACTATGAATCAGTACCAACTCAATGGCACCTAACAACTACAACAACAGCAATCTTTATATGATGCTCTAAGTCTTTCAAGATCTTCTGAAACCATGCATGCTTCCTTTAACATTCATTCTACACTTATTTCAATCACATTGCCTTTCTTTTATTTTCTTCAAATTGCAAAGCTCTTTCTTGCCTCAGGGTCTTCTCACATAATGTCCCCACTGTCTGCAAAACTAGTGTTCTCTGTTCTTCTTCTGTCAAATTCCTACCAATTTTTAAATTTTCATCTTAAGCATTACTACAGACAAGCATTCTCTATCCATAAGTCTAAATTATATAACATATACATAGACAACAACAACAACAAGACCTAAGGACCTTTGGTAGCATTATGAGTTGGGCTGCTAACTTCAAGTTCAGCAGTTTGAAATTAACAGCCAGTCCGCAGGATAAAGATGAGGCTTTCTGCTCCTGTAAAGATTTACAGTCTTAGAAACTCTATACAGAGTCTCTATGAGTTGGAACTGACTCCATGGCACACCATCACCACCACCACCACCACCATACCTAGACCTACTTATTCTCTAATACCAAAAGAAACCCAAACCCATAGATGTCAAATTGATTCCAACTCTTAGTAACCTTATAGGCCAGAATAGAACTGTCCCATAGGCCTTTCTTGACTATAATCTATATGAAAGTAGATTGATATAACTTTCTTCAGTAAAGCAACTGGTAGATTCTAACTGCCAACCATTTCATTAGAAACCAAGTACTTTAATCACTGCACAAAGCGGTCAAACACTTTAGCCACTATTTTCTCATAATAATGCATCATTTTGATTTACTGTGCTTATCAGCATTTATACTTATGACTTCAAATTTTTTTAACTTACTTTGTTTTCTATCATAGTGGAATAAGTACAGAAATCACATTTGTTTTATTCATTATCATACCCAGTGGTTGATAGTGTGGTTGTTATATTGTAGACATTTACTAAATATTTTTGAATTGATAGACAAGAGAATTGCACTAAGGTTAGTGACTAAGCCTGGCATAGATAAAGTATTTGACTTTTCCTGGTTTTATCACTCTAGATAGATAAAACACTCGTGGAAGCAGCAGTCAAGAGATCAGACGACATATTGCATTGGGCAAATCTGCTGCACAGGAACTTTTT
>NW_006408520.1:25714227-25718899 GCF_000296735.1 Chrysochloris asiatica | reverse complement strand
TTCTGCTGTGCATGGGTCGCTATGAGTCGGTTCCGACTCGATGGTACCTGACAACAGCAACATAGATCTCCTGGAATGATAGTTCATAAATAGGGAGCAGAGAAGTTGTTGGAGAAAGTTACTAAAACAGAATTGGTGTCGAATTCTTTTCTCTTTACTCATCGTATTATTTTGAATAGTAGATGTCACTAGAAATCATTTTATTCCCTAGGTAAATTTCATAACTATGCACCTTGAATTGTTTCTACATATTTGTTGGATTTGATTTTTAATTCCTCCCTTTTTGTCCTTTAAATAGGGCAGAAGAAAGTCCAGGCAAGGAGTAGGGAGAGAGAGACTCAAGAGGTTCACTGACTATTGTGCTGTCCTTGGGATGGGTAAAGATGTAGGAGCAGAACTCTGTAACTTGTTCTACAAAATAAGCTCTCTCTCATATAGCTGTTCAAGGTGAATAAGGTACTTCCTTTGAGTGAGCTGGTCAAAGTTGAAGCACTTCTTGGGAAAGGATTTTTGGATGCATAATCAGAGCTCATTAAAGCTTTAAATTTTTTATCAGTACCTGGGAGAATAAAAATTAGAGGTAGTACAACTTCAAACTAATTACCACAAATAATTGAACCTCAACATCATACTTTTCACAAAACCTGTATAAAGAAATAAAAGCTGATTATGGATCAGAAATTTAAAAAGGAATGTGGTAGAGAAAAAGAAAGTATTTCTACCAAGAAAATAAATTGGATCCAATTAACTCAGCCAACTAATGCTTTCATATTCTTTAGTACTAGACTACTAACCACAATTCACCAACAGCTCCTTAGAAACAGGGTCACTATGAGCCAGAACAAACTCAACAACACTTAACAACTAGCACAACTACCAGGGCATATAATTAAGAAATTATCATTTTCAGCACCAACACAAAAATGGTCATTCTTGGTATTGTCTATTTGTTACCAAACATCAGTCCCAGGAACCTTGTTACTGATTCAGTGAAAGATACTAGTACTTATCAGCAGTGATAAGCATTTCATTTGCTTACAGCTCCAGAATCCCCCAAAAGCTGAAAAGATACTCATAAACTCAGCTGAGTTATCAACATCACTATTTTCAGGTGAGGATTTGGTTTGATTCAATTTGTCAGCTCAGTCACAAAGCTGAAATGTTAATTAGGAAAAGTGCAGAAAAACAATATTACATTTATGCTATATTTTCTGCCAATGCTTTTCTGAAACAACTTATTTTCTCTTCATTATATTATTCACTCATCCCACAAATATTTTTTTAGCAACTTTATGAACCAGGCACTCCTTTAGAAAATTACAATGCATGATAAATGCTGCTGGCATAGAGTTTAGCCTCTAATAAGGGAAACAGACAATAAGCAACCAAAATATAGCAAAATATCAGATATCAATAGCTATTGTTTTCTTTTTAAGTTTTTATTGTGAATGAAGTAATAGTTTACATGGGAGAACATAGGTTTTACACTCATCCTATCGTATTTCATTTCATTGCAAAGATTACAATCCCCTCCATGCATCATCATCCAATAGTATTTGCTTTGATTCCTTGTTTTTGTTTGTTTGTTTTTGATGTACACAAAAACAATCAAGAATATATAATCATTTATATAACCAAAGGGCACATTATGCAAGCCTGACTTCTGGCCACCAGTATGCAGCCTTTCTCTTTCCATGATTCTAGAGTCCTCAGCTGCTCTGTATCTCTATGTCATTATGTTATGGATTGTATAATCTAATTAGTTGAACTTATTATCTTCCCTTTGTGTTTATACTGTCGGGTCTAGGTATGTGGTAGGCATTGACTCATGAATCAGTACTTTATGCTTAGAGGTTATGTTTTCTTTTCCTCGACACAGCTGGCTTTATTTGACTAATGAATTGTATCCTAAGTCAAACTTTCACCACTTCCAAGAAGAAAAAGAATAACATATCAACACAATCAACTGTATGGAATATACAGGATTTAAATTGACTATATTTGTGGGAAGAGACTATAGAGAAGCTGAATATCACCAAGGTCAGGGCCTGCTATTGGATCATCAGACTCATATTGAAGTTCAGGATGAAGCTGAACAAAATTAAAGGCTAAATGTGACCTAGGATATACACCAACTAAATTTAAAGACTATCTCAAAAACAGATTTTATGCATTATCCATTAATGACTGAAAACCAGACGAGTTGTGGGATGACTTTAAGGACATTGTGCATGAAGAAAATAAAATGTTATTAAAAATACAAGAAAGAAAATACCAGAATGGATGTCAGACCGGACTCTGAAACTTCCTCTTGAGAAGCTAAAGCAACTGGAAGAAATGATGAAGTGAAAGAGCTGAACAGAAGTTTTCCAACGGAAGCTCAAGAAGACAAAGTCAAGTACTACAATGGGATGTACAAGAACCTGGAGTTAAAAAGGAAAAACGTGCTTGGCATTTCTCAAGCTGAAAGAACTGAAAAAAAGGCTCAAGCCTGGAACTGTAATATTGAAGGATTTTATAGGCAAAATATTTAATGATGCAGGAAGCATTAAAAGAAGATTAAAGGAAAACACAGAGTCATTATAACAAAAAGAAACGGTTGATGTTCAACCATTTCAAGAGGTAGAGTATGAGTGAAAAAGAAAGTAAAAATGAATAAGAAGAACCAATGATATTGAAGGAAGAAGTCCAAGCTGCACTGAAGGCACTGGTGAAAAATAAGACTTCGGAAATTGATGATATACAAACTGAAAGGTGTCAACAAACAGATACAGACATGCTCACTTGCCTATGCCAAAAATTTGGAAAATAGCTACTTGAACAACTGATGGTAATAGATACATATTTGTGCTAAGTACAAAGAAAAGTTACTATTTATTTGGAATATGGAAATCATTGGACAATATCATTATTATTACATGCAAATAACATTTTTTTTTAAAGATAATTTGTAAATGGTAGCAGTAGTATATCATCAGGGAACTGCTAAAAATTCAAGCTGGACTCAAAAGAGAACATGGAATGAAAGATATTATTGCTGATGTCAAATGGATCTTGACTAGAAGTCAAGAATACCAGAAATATTTTACTTTTGCTTTATTGGCTATGCAAAGATATTCAATGTGCAGACCATAACAAATAATGGATAACAGTTCAAACAAGGGGAATTTCAAAACATTTAATTGTGCTTATGAGGAACCTGTACATAAACAAGTTGTTAGAAGATAAACAAAGCTAACATGTCCTGAACTGCTTCCTCTTCAACATCACAGTCAACAAAAGAATTTGGACTCTTGAAGAGTAACTGGACAATTTAAAATCTCATCTGAAGTTAAAATTCTTATTCAAGCCTTTAAGAAAATAAATTGAGATGCTAAAATGACCAGTCACTTAAGAACAGAGTTTGGGATAATAGTCATCTCTAATCTATGAGAAATGTGTTCTTGTCAGGTGCCATCTAATATGTTCCAACTCACAGCAACCCTATGCACAATACAACAAAATACAGCCAGGTCCTAAATCATCTTCACAATAATTCTTACATTTGAGCCCATTGCTGCTGCCACTGTGTCAATTTGTCTCATTGGAGGTCTTCCTATTTTATATCATCAGCCAAAACAAGGCCAGAGGCAGACTAATAGAAATTTGGCCAAATCCATTTTGTCTGTCTATCCTGTTGCTTCTCTAACTTATTCAGATTTTCTGGTTAAGGTTTTGCAAATGGACATTAGCACTTGTCTTCGTGAACACAAATTCCTGAAACTTAATCTCCTGGTACTGTGAGTTTGAAAGTGAAAGTATGGCAAGACTACTTCAAAATAGGATCAGTGTTGAGAAATCAGCTGGTTTTTCTTTTGACCAATACAATCTTTGTTTATGTCAGACAACAGAAAAATAGTTGCATGGGCAGTTGAATCTATTTAAGAACTTTGTATAGGGTTGTTGTTGTTTTTGTTATGTGCCGTCAAGTCAGTTCTGACCCATAGTGACCCTGTACAGGGTTTCCAAGGCTGTAAATCTTTACAGGAGCAGAAAGCATCATCTTTCTCCCACAGAGCGGCTTGTAGTTTCAAACTACTGACCTTAAGGTTCACAGCCCGATTTGTAACCATTATGCTACCAGAGCTCCTTGTATAGGGTAGGGGTAAATAAAGGCAAATTCTCTTTATCTATAAACTGAAAGGAGTAAACAAACAAAAAAAAACTCTCAAAGGCTAAATAAAACCACTATCTATTTTACAATCCATAGATGTCTCCCAGGGTTTAGGCTCCATCCTTTATGAATGTAAACACCAAGGAAGATAGAGCAGACACCCATTACCCAAATGACCCCATTGTGCTTGATGCAAGCAAAGTCAATTCAGCCATACCAAGTGAAGAGACAAAACAAGTTTAATTACTTAGTCATAAGAGGAAAACAGAATTTTAGTACTACATCAATGTCTGCTTCTAAGCATCTGCCTAAAAACAGAGTTTAACTAAGAGGGAACTTCAAAGAGTTTATGGGAAAATCCCATGATCTTTTCATTGCATTCTTCCATGAACTTTCTGAAGCCCTCATATGCTTCGTAAAAGTTAAAAGTCATGTTAACACATTCTATTTGCGAGGACAAGGGTGTTTTGATGTTACGAAAGGAATAAATAAAATTTGTTCAACCATAGCTATAAACTA
>NW_006408520.1:25713450-25713952 GCF_000296735.1 Chrysochloris asiatica | reverse complement strand
ATACTACATACATGTAAGGAGTCCATGTGTGGCACTGTGGGTTAAGGCATTGGACTACAAAGTTGGTTTGAACAGCTCACCAGCTGCTCCTTGGAAACCCTATACAGCTATGCAGGGTGTCTATGGGTCAGAACCAGCTCAATGACAGTTAAAACAACAAATATATATATACATGTTTGGAGTCCTGGTGTGGCAGGGCAATATAAAGTCACCAGCAGACTGCGAACCACAAAGTTTGTAGTTCAAACACACTAGCTGCTCCTCAAAAATTCTATAGAGTATAGCTATGAGTAAGAACCAACTTGACAGCACTTAACAATAACAATATATATATTGAGTCATCAACTCTAGGAACCAAACCTAGAGATATATGTATATGGAAGCTATAACAGGACCAGAAAATGAGCCTCTCAGGTGGGAAGGCACTCAGAATGCAACTGCGGGAAAAAAATGCCTCCTCAAAGTAGAGTTGACCATGATAATGTGAATAGTTAAGCTAGGG
>NW_006408520.1:25707000-25710825 GCF_000296735.1 Chrysochloris asiatica | reverse complement strand
GGAAGAAGTGCAGCCAGAGTGTTCCTTGGAGGCCAAGATGGCTAAACTTTGTTTCTCATACTTTGGACATGTTGTCAGGAGGAAACAGTCGCTGGAGAAGAATGGATGTTGGGTAAGATGGAGGGTCAAAGAAAAAGAGGAAGACCCCCAACGATATGGATCAGCCAGGTGGTATCATTGATGCCGTCAAGTGTGGCAGCAGTAGTGCGGTTGGCCCAGGATTGGACATTGTTTCGTTCTGCTGTGCGTGTGGTCACTATGAGTCAGTTCCGACTCGATGGCACCTGACAATCACAACAACAAAGCTATATATAACCATGGGTTAGGGAGATAGGAGACATTTCAGATGAAGGCAATTGAATAAACAAATGGCTTCCTCAACTACTAAGAAAGCACAAGATGAATTATGTGGAGGAATATACAACAAAGTTCAGTACACAACCACAGATGATGGGGTCAAGTTCTCTCATGAGAAAACAGGATATCAGTGATCCTGAGGGAACATGTTACACACTGGCCTAAATAGATGTGTTATAAAGTACTGCCAATTCAGTTCTGAATCATAGAGACCCAGTGTAGTTTCCAAGAGGCAGCTGATCAGTTTGAACCACTGACCTTGTGATTCAAACTGACCTGTAGTCCTGTACTTATCCTATAACACCACACCAGAACTCCTTAATAGAGTTGTATCTGCTTCAATGCCTATGCATATATTTGGTTCTACTTATTCAATAATAAGAGCCCTGTTGTGGTGCTGTAGAAATATGTCCACCCTGTTGCCATTGCCATAGATTTCAGCCATACCATCCCCCTTCCCAGTCACATCCCACCCCCACTCCCTGTGTAGTTGACAATATCCATTTCACACTCCTGCCCTTTAGCTATGATCCTGCACCTGCTTTACTGCTACCTGAAACCAAAGGATTGCTCTGCTTTGAGAGTCCAGTCCCAAATGCTTCTATTCTTTACTAGACAGTACATGACACACAAAATCTGTGCTAGATGGGGAAAAAAAAAACCTCCAATACCCCAGCATCTCCATAAATGTTTGAAAACCCTTTACTTTGGTAAGGTAGGAATATGCTTTAAATTTGTCAGTTACAGCTTCATGAACTACCTTTGTTTTACCAACAACACAACATGGAAGAATTGGACAGCTGATCTAGGGCCTTGCAGGTTGGCATTGTTGATGGCCCATCTTCATTGTTGTTGTTGTTAAGTGTCGTCGAGTCGATTCTGACCCATAGCAACCCTGTATAGGGTTTCCAAGGAGCAGCTGGTGAGCTTGAACTTCCAACCTTGCAGTTCAAATGGCTTTGCAGTCTGGTGCATTAACCCACAGAGCCACACCAGGACTCCCATTAGCTTAGGTATATTACAATTGAGGTGCCACTTGTTGCAGTAAGGAGGGAAAATCAAAGGTAAACATGGCATCATCAATATAACGGGGGAGGTAGATACCAGTGGGCTTATGCCACTTTTCTAGGTCCTGGGCAACTAGTCCATGACACACTAGGGGTTGTGAACATGCCCCTGAGCCAGTAGCGAACACCCAGTTTTTCCCATGCCATTCAAAGACAAACTGTTCTTGTCTGTCACAGTCTATGGAAATACTAAAAAAGGCATTAGCTAGGTCAAGCACAAAATTGATAAGTGTATAAATGTTCCCCAATATTCTTGGGGAGGGAAGCAATGTTATGTACAACTGCATGAAGAAGAGGTACCACCATATTAAGCTAGAGGTAGTCCACAGTCATTCACAGTGATCTGTCTATTTCCACACTGGTCACTTTGGGATAGTTAATAGACTGTAAGCAAGCCTAATAATCCCCATCCAGGCTAATTTGTCCAAGATTGCCTCATGCCCTCCAGGTAGGTGGTATTCTTGATGTTAACCACTCTGTAAGTTGGGATCAGGTAGACGGGTCCACTTTGCCCATTCCCAAATAACAGACTTTACCACACAGACCTTTAAATGGAACTCTTCTGCAGTCCTAAGTATCATCCCTTCCAGTAGATCCATCCCTAGGATATATTCAGGGAGAAGAGAAATGTGTATTTTATATTCCTTAGAGGGACAAATGGCCAATCTGCAGAGTCAGATCCACCTGGCACACTTTAATTGTGCTGGACATATCAAAATCTGTCATGTAGTACAATGTTGACTGTCATAGGCTAATATATTTACCCCTACAAGAAATATCAGTTAATACAACTATTATTCAAATTTATACACTAACAACTAAAGGCAGTTATGATGAAATTGAAGGATTCTACCAACTACTACAGACTACTACTACAAATTGATCAAATATGAAATCTAGATGTATTGATAATTAATAGCAAATGGAATTCAAAAACAAAGAGGAAGGATCAGGGTTGAAAAATATGGCCTTGGTGATAGAAACTATGTCAGAGATAGCATGATAGATTTTTGTAAAACCAATGATGTCTTCATTGCTAATACCTTCTTTAATCAATATAAAATACAACTATACACATTGATCTTGCAAGATTGAATACACAGAAATCAATTGACCAGATCTGTAGAAGGCGATGGTAAAAAAAAAAAAAAGCTCCATAGCATCAGCCAGAACAAGGCCAGGGGCAAACTGTGAAACAATTATCAAATGTATGTATGCAAATTCAAGCTGAAGGTGGAGAAAAATAAAACAAGTTCATGAAAGCCAAAATAATGACCTTGAGTACATCCCACCTGGATTTAGAGATCCTCTGAAAAACAGATTTGATGCATTAATATCAAAGACCAAAGAGGGGGCTTGATGGCAGCTAAGGGGAAGGTGTAGTGAAGGTCGCTGTCAGCAATAACTCAGAATTCCAGGCAAAAAAGAGGCAAGACAGAGCTTCAAAACTCGGACCTACAGAGATAGGAATAGTTTAAAGGTTTGAAGGCTTATAGCCTGTGGAATTTGGAGCTGAAGTAAATAATTGCATACTTTTGAATCTGCCGGCCAGGCTCAGAGGTCTGAGCCGACATCCTGGGTGAGACCAAGAGGTGGGACAAAATAGGGACTGCAGAGACACCATGGAAACACTCCGTGGGAACCTTGGGAAAACAAGGGTGCACAATATACTTTGCCAATTTTGCGTGGTTCCGATTTAATTTTTTTCTTTGGTGTCGGGTAATAGGTGTGCTCACTGTTTGCCCACCTCCATTTGGGTGAATAGAGGTAGGGGCTTAGCGGAGTGGCCAAGACCCACCCTCACCGCTGGTGAATTCTTCTGCCAGGAACCCACACACTCAGCCCAAGCTGATACTCGGATGTGCGTCCTATTTGGTCTGCCTTTTTTCAATGGCTTGAGAGGGGTCCTGGCGTAGCGCTGTGGGTTAAGGCACCACACTGCAAAGCCTTTTGAACTGCAAGGTCGGTGGTTTAAGCTCACCAGCTGCTCCTTAGAAACCCTATATGGGAAACATGGATGTGCTTCCTATTTGGTCTGCTTTTTTTCACTGGTTTGAGAGGCGTCCTGGCGTAGCACTGTGGGTTAAAAGGCACCACACTGCAAAGCCTTTTGAACTGCAAAGTCGGTGGTTCAAGCTCACCAGCTGCTCCTCGGAAACCCTATACAGGAGATGTGGATGAGCGTCCTATATGGTCTGCCTTTTTTCACTGGTTTGAGAGAGGTCCTGGTGTAGAACTGTGGGTTAAGGTGCCATACTGCAAGTCCTTTTGAACTGCAAGGTCAGTGGTTCAAGCTCAATAGCCGCTCCTCGGAAACCCTATACAGAGTCTCTACAGGACAGGACCTAACAACAAGAAGAGGAGGGCAGAAGTGACTGAAAGAGAGTAAGGACATTAAAGA
>NW_006408520.1:25694509-25704535 GCF_000296735.1 Chrysochloris asiatica | reverse complement strand
GCTTGCTGAAAGGGAAGAGTCCTTAAAATACTTACTGATGAAGATTAAAAACCACAGGCTTCGGTTGGCATGGATTGCATGTAAAGAAAACAAAATACTCACCACTGGACCAATAAACAACATTCTTATCAATGGAAAAAAGACTGAAATTGTCAAAGACTTCATTTTGCTCGAATAAACCATCAACATTCATGGAAGCAGCAGTCAAGAAATCAAGCAATGTTTTACATTCGTCAAATCTGCTGTACAAGACCTCTTTAAAGTGTTGAAGAGCAAAGAGGTCAGTTTGAGGACTAAAGCCATGATACTTTCAATAACCTCATATGCATGCCAAAGTTGGACAGTGAATAAGGAAGACCATAGAAGAATGCATGCATTTGAGTTATGGTGTTGGAGGTGAATGTTAAAAATACCAAGAACAAACAGATCTTTGATGGAAGACATACAGCCAGAGTGTTCCTTGGAAGCCAGGACGGCCAGACTTTTGTTGTCTCTCATACTTCGTACATATTGTTAGGAGGGACCAGACACTGGAGAAGAATATTATGTTTTGGTAAAGTGGAGGGTCAGAGGAAAGGAGGAAGACCCCCAACAAGATGGATGGGCACAGTGGTGGCAGTGATGGGCTCAAACTTAGCAACCATTGTGAGATTGACCCCGGTCCTGGCAGTGTTTAGTTCTGTTGTGCATAGGGTTGTTATGAGTAGGTACCAACTTGTTGGCACCTAACAACAACAATATAGGAATAAGGACATATTCCGTTGGAGCATGATAAGAGTTCTCTATAAATTCCAACAAATAGCAACTCATGCTCTTTGTCTTTTCTCAAACATAACACTGAAAGAAGGTGCTGCAAGCTTTTTGATTTAAATAATTAAGCAGGATCATGATATATTTCAAATTTCAGTAAACCAATTTCATTATGTGTCCCTGAGGCTATGATTATGCTTCATATTTTGACCTGCTTTTCTTTTGTTGTTTTTGTTGTTAAGTGTCATCAAGTTTATTCCGACTCTCTACCAGGTTCCAACTCACTACAGGAAACCCTCTAAAGGGTTTCCAAGGTGCAGCTTGTGAGTTTGAGTTGATCATTTGGTCCAGTACTTATCCTATAGCGCTACACCAGGAAATTGTCTGCCAGCCACTGCCCAAGCTCATGGTAGACTTGCCTTTAGTTTTTGCTCAAGCATCCCTTTCTAGTTTCTCAGAGGTTTTCTCTTTCCCTTCCTATCTTCTCTCTCAGTTGCTTCATGTTTTCATTAAAACTCCTTTCTTATTTGTTGTTGCTTGCTGTTATTTAATGCTGTTGAGTTGGTTCCAACTCATAACAAACCTGTATAGGGTTTCCAAGGATCAGTTGGTGAGTTTGAACTACTGAACTTGCTGTTCAGCTCATTAACCCACAGCACCACACCACACATTGTCTAGTGTGTTCTGACTCATATTATGCACAACAGAATGAAACACTGCCTGGTCCTGTATCATCATCACAATTTGTTACGGTTGAGTTCATTGTTGCTGCCACTATGTCAAGCCATCTCATTGGAGTTCTTCCTCATTTTTGCTGACTCTCCACTTTATCAAACATAATATCCTTTTTCAGGGACTGGCCTTTCCTGTTAACATGCCCTAACTATGAAAAACAAAATTACTTCTAAGGATCATTCTGGCTGTGCTCCTTCAAAACAGATTTCTTTGTTCTTCTGGCAGTCTATGGCACTTTTAATTTTCTTCTCCAACATCATAATTCAAATATATTGATTCTTCTCCAGTCTTCGTTATGTATTGTCCAAAGTACTGGCAAACCCACAACACAATCACAACATCACTACAAACACTGATCCATGGAAAGACATGCTTTGGGGCAAAGATGAGCCATGATTCCTGTTGACAATGTTTCTTAATTTCACGGTCTTGGTCTTTGCTTGGATGAATTTAGAGGAACAGAATTTTTCTGCTTATACCTGGAAATTATAATCCAGCTGTTCTACAGGCAGTTCTTCAATATGGGCTAAAATATTTTTTTATCACTTGTAGGGAAATCAAAGACAAAGTCTTTTATTTTGGAAAAAAAATCCTGATATACTTTATAAGAGATTTGGCTTTTGGATTTGGGATTCTTCTTTAAAGAATTGAAAAGAGAAGAACCATTAAAAGCCTCAGGAAAGGGGTTTGTTGCCTTTTACTTCTGGCATGCACTGCCTGTCTTTAAATCATTTATATAATCATGTAAATCAACCTTTAATCAATCTACCTAAAGCAAGAACAAAACAAGCAAACATTTAAAAAAAAAAATGTGTGGACAGAGAACACAGTCAAGGAAGCCACAATTTTGGAGAATAGTGAAAGTATGGAGTCCTGATGTGGTGCTGCAGGTTAATGCGCTGAACTACAAGGTCAGTTTGAACTGCAAGGTCAGCAGCTCAAGCTCACCAGATGCTCCTCAGAAACCCTATACACAACAGTGGAAGTGTATATCTCAAGTGAAAAAACTTAAGCTTCCTCATTCTGTATATGGAGCTCAATAGGGTAGGTATTTTACAATTGTTAATTGGATGGAAAGAAATATTCTGAAGTATTTTTCTGATTTTACTGTTGTCATGTCTGATATAAAATGTGGACTTAAAGGCAAAGTAATACCTGATATAAGGATAAGCTGTTGCTGGAAAAATATTATGAGGAAAGGTGATGGCCAGGTCAGTAAAGAAAAATGAAAAATTACAGACCACAAATCCACACACCATACATAAGGAGTCCTGGTATGAGACTGTAGAATAAGCATTGTACTGCTAACCCCAAGGTTGGTAGTTCACACATACCAGACATTTCTCAGAAATGCTACACAGGGTGGTTATGATTCAGAACCAACTTCAGGACACATAACAACAACATCAAAAATACACGTAGCATAAATAAGCTCAAGGATTCTTTTTAGCAAAAATCTTCCACTAAATGGGGTTAACCTAAATGTAATTAGGAGACCTCACCATATCTCTACATCATTTATATTGGACTTGAGCATGTCTTGCAGAGAGATTATATGATAGATAGCAGCTGTTTAATAAGTGTTTGTTGAAGAAATTAATAAATTAAAATGGATAGTCCTTCTAAGTTTATAAGTTAGTCTCCCTCATAAATATAAGCCATACAACAAGTTCATATTATTAAAAAATGATAACATATTATATAAGAGAATGTAGACTGATATGTGTGATATATGTAAAAGAAATAAAGAAGGATTTGACAGTTTCCTAAACAGATATCTCAATTTGTTTTTTTTTCTGGACCCTTTAGTGTACAGAATCCTTAGGAAAATTCCAATATTTTCTAGTAAAACAAGTGATAGAAAAATGGTAAGTGTGCATACTAACAAAGGTGAAAAACTTGTAGGATCCAGAAAAACAAGACACCAAATTTTGTTCTCACAGTTTGAATTTTGAATTTTACTGTCTACATACCATCTATATGAGTGAGATCTATTACTATCCAAACTAGTAAAGTATGTTGTTGCTGTGGCTGTGTGCCATCAAGATGATTCAGACTCATATTGGTTCTATGTGGCAATGTAGAACTGCTCCCTCCATCATCAGAGCTCCTTGAGTAAAACATACCACATGAAAAATATTTTTTAAATGAAGTAATTGAATTTCATTATAATTCTATGTTTAACAACTTCCAATTTTATTAATTATTTTCCTCAAAACAGAACAAGAGGAATACATCAGAAGAAGTACCTGTAGCTTAGGAAGTTATAGTACTGATTGTAATCTGAAAATACTTTCATTGTACCAATTGCTCTGATATCATTTAGTCACACATTGGCTTCTACATATCCTCAGAGAGCTAAAACTCCAGTCACTTAATATTTTCAGATAATAATAACCCATGAAAATCGTACCCTCTTAATCACCATTTTCCTGGACCTCATCTTGTCAAATGTATATTGACTTCACATGACGAAGGATAGGGCTCAGTAGACACCACCCCTACTGATCCATGGAGACCATATACTGATACCTGGAATCAGCTTCAAGGCATTTTCCAGGTACTCAATTTCAGTGGTAGTACATCATCTAGCTTCAGGTCCAGGATGAAATCACAGTCTAAAATTTAGAGAAACAAAAACTCACACTTTTTTCACCACATGTGAAGGAGGATTTTGCCCCATTTATCTTTGTTAGTTCAATCACATAGTTAAGAATTTAGCTAAGGAAAAAGAGTGATTTATACCACAATTTAGAAATAAATTTTATAAATATCCTATTTTGCCCTGTGTTCTCTCTTCATTACTCATATCAACTGACTCAAAAGATAAAAGATATTTCAGTCAACATTCCTATATTCCCAGTAAGCATGGTGATTGGGTCCCTGGAAGGATACTGCAGCTACCACAGGTCCTAGTGGTTGATGGTGCATGTGCTCTTGTAGACCAAGGTGTAACTTAGAAGCACAGCTAGTGCAAAGATCCATGAGTCATTTTTAGGATCACCCTAGAAAGCACAATGAATCAAATATTACATTAAATGTGGCAAGGCCAGAAATCAAGATGAAGAGATTACTTGGATAAAGGGAATCCAAATTTTTGTCATCAAAATAGAGCTGCCACATATCCCAGACGATTGGGGCAAGTTCTCTAATGGACTAGTTACTATGTTTCAAGTCATAGCAAAATGGGGAGGGCTAAGAGATTGTTGGGTGTGCCACAGTGCTTTGTTATGTTGTGCATAGGATTGCTATGAATTGGTACTGACTGGATGGCACCTAACAACAACAATAACAATTTTTGACCAATGCAATATAATTGTTGTTGTTGTTGTTAAGTGCCGTCGAGTTGGTTCCGACCCATAGCGACCCTGTACAGGGTTTCCGAGGGTGTAAATCTTTACGGGAGGCAATTAATGCATACATTTTATGAAAAATTTTTCCAACTCTTCACTTTTGAACTGAGCACTTTTTATTCCTATGTTATCCTTTAATTAAAAGTTTGAAAGATTTATCAGTAGATGTATTTATACAGTATAACCTTTGAGAGCTGGAACTCTACAGGACCACTTTGTTTGTCTGGGTTTTGAGCATAGCCTCAGCCATTGTTATTGTAATATGCCATTTTGATTCTAAGCTTGCTAAATTAAAACAGAATCGATCTTATCTGGGAACACTGTATCCTGCCATTGTTTTAAAAGCTTCTGTGTCTTGACTTTTCCTATTGATATAATTAGGAGTTTGGAATATTAACTAAGATGATAAAATCATCTGCATGGGTTACTTGTTTGCCATTGTCAAAAGAATGCTATAAAAATAGCATGTGAACAGAAGCAATTTAAGCATCCAATTAACAGCCTGCACAACTGTCAGGATACTTTGTTAGTCCGGCTCTCTAATAAAGGTTTTCTTTTTCTCTGTTATACTTGGAATTGCCACTGACTGGATTCAATTGCTCCAGGGCATTGGACCCAAGATTTTGAAGTAACAAAGTTGGTTTAGATCCTGAAGTTCTGCTGTGGTCTCATCCCACAAGTGTCTAGTCTTGGGGACAACAAAGAACAGAGATGGGGCAACTCTACTCAAGTTTAAGAGGTCTCTGGTCCCTGGTCTCTGTGACTGGAAATGAAGGAAGACTCCACAGTGTTTGATCTGGCAATGAACACAGAGAGAGAAGCTAACAGGGTAATTGCGTGGCACCAGAAATGTAAGTCCCCAGCAAAAGCCAAAGGGACACTTCCAGCAACAGGTTTAGTCCTGTGAAGAAGACTAGCTAAGGTCCAAGAATGGGTGACAGCCCAGTGAGGAAAGTTCAAGAATGGGTGAGGAATCTGGGGTGTAAATCAAACAAGGAAACCTGGTTAGTACCAAATAATTGGACTGGTTGATTTATTTTCAACTGCAAGGCTTTTTTTTCTAACTATTTTAAACCTTGTCAAAGTTTTTGACTTTTGAGATTTTCAAAGCTATACACCCAGTCCTTGGAGAACTCCTTCAGTATTTTGCTTCTCTCTTCACACCTGGAATCCCAGAGACCCTAACTTGGCCAGAGGGCTTCCTTCCTGGATTTTGTTGGTATATTCAAACCCAGTTTTTGGAAGTTGCTACTTGATCCAGGTAAGAACACACTCTGATAGGGTTCCGTTTTCTAACTTTAGCAGAACAAATAGCAGTTTATCAAAGAGTTCAAAGGTTCTTGCAAGAAACCTCTGGCCAAGGTTGGAGGGAAAGAAATTTACCGTGGGCTAGAAGAGAAAAGATGCAGCAGACTGACAGAAAGTTTGTTATACTGTGGAAAATGAAGACAGTAAAATCCTGAAACAAGTTCCCTTGGGCTCATTGTCACCAACTGGTGCTATTTTGAAGGAGATTCCTTAAAGAATGGGAAACTCAAGGTGCTACTTTTGCAGGGCTGGCCTCAGTATGAACTGGCAAATGGAGTAAAATGACATGAAAATAGGTCCAATGATTTTAATAAACTATTGCAGTTAAATTTGTTTTGTACTAGAATGAATAATGAGTCCTGGTGTGGCACTGCAGGAAAATGCACTGGACCACAAGGGCAGTTTGAACAATAAGGTCGGTTGTTCAAACCCACCAGCTGCTCATTGGAAACCCTACATAGAGTTGCTATAAGTTAAATCAACTTGATGGTACTTAATAACAACAACAGAATGAACAAGTGAGATAACATTTGTATGTTGAATCTTATTATTCTGTGGAAACAAAATATAAAGGTAAAGATAAAAAACCAAAAACAAACCCTAACTCCTTTGGGAACTAAGGTCAAGAGTGACAGGAGCAATATATATTGGAACATGCTACCGATGAAGTTTTGGAGTCTTGTTTGATAGCCCCAGACCCAACAGCACTGGCAGTGATATGACAGTGTCTTTGCATCTACAAGGAAGACCAGATAATCTGACTATTATTCAAATTTATGTATCACTCACCATAACCAGTAATGATGAAATTAAGGAACTCTACCAGCTTCTTTATTCTGAAAGTGGTAAAACATGCAATCAAGCTGCATTGATAATTGCTGGTGATTGGAATGCAATCTTTGAAAACAAAGAGGAAGGATCAGTAGTTGGAAAATAAAGTCTTGATGAAAGAAGCAATGCTGGAGATTGCATGATAGAATTTTGCAAGATCAGAAGATTTCTTATTTGCAAATAGCTTTTTTCAAGAACATAAATGTTGACTATACACCTGGACCTCACCAAATGGAATGCACTGGAGTCAAATTGACTGTATCTGTGGGACGACACCATGAAGAAGCTCAATATCATCAACCAAAACAAGACCAGCAGCATACTGTGGAATAGAACAACAGTTACTCAGAGCTAAGTTCAGAGTGAAGCAAAAGAAAGTTAAAATAAGTCCACAAGAGCTGAAATATGACCTTGAACATATCCCACCTAAATTTAGATACCATCTCAAGAACAGATTTAATATATTAGACACTAATGACAGGAAATCAGAGGAGTTATGGGATGACATCTAGAACATCATACATGAGGAAAGCAAACTGTCATTTAAAACACAGGAAAGAAAGAAAGAAAAGACAAAAATGTGTATCAGAAGGCACTCTGAAACTTGCTATTGAATGCAGAAAAACTAAAACAGCTAGGGGAATTAATGAAGTAAAATGACTGAACAGAAAATTCCAAAGAGCAGCTAGAGACGACAAAGTAAAGCATTACAATGAAATGGAGTTAGAAAACTGTTGGAAACACTTAACCCCCGTTGCTTGGCACAGCTGCAGTAGGGGGTGGGGGGGATGAGGGATGGGGGGGTGAGGGGTGGGGTGGAGACATTATGCACAGCAAATGACTCTCAAAAGCAGTTCCCTCAAGTTAATTCTGAATTTACTTATAAAAATATATAATATGGCCATATTCACAGCCTTTCACTATGAGTTCTACAAACCTTAGGAAAAACTGGCTTAACAATTGCTTTCAGCTTCGGTAGATTGAATACAAAGAGAAATTGTGTAAATTACTCCCTTTCATAGAAAACTTAAGTAACTGCATTTGTGAGACCACAAAAGCAGATAGCAAATTAAAGTCAAGCTGGCCTACCCCCATAGACCTCACCACAATCAGTCACTAGCTAGAATTCACAAACCCCTATATACAAGCACCTGCGTAAATAAGCAGAAAATAATGAACTTAAGTAAAGGATAGTTTTGACTTCATAATCGACACTTCTTGCAGCAAGTAGCCAGGTTGGGCTTTATGCCACATAGCTTCCAAGTGATTTAATGAATACCTTTATTATGAAAATAATAGTACATTATGTAGGATAGAAAGTCAATAATCTTTTAGTAGAAACAAGAAGAAACAGTTTATCACATACTGGGAAAGGAGATAAAGGTCAGTTTGAACATCACAGAAATATTTTTGTCAAGGTTGTCTAATAACCAGGTGCAATAATGTTGTGACTAAAGGTGTCAATTCATTATGTACTGTGTAGTTTTAAGTATAAAAATAAAGACTTGCTGAGCTGGGTGAGCAGACAGCAGAAGGCAGAAGGTAGAAAGAGAACAACAAGCTGTACAGCATGGACAGCACAGCAAGCTGACTGAGAAAGCTTTTCAATTGCATTCATTCATTCATTCATTCACCGCTGACTCCGCGTCTCTTCTCATGTCCCATGACCCCACAGAGAGCTGGTCTCCCCGCAGAAAACTAAAAGGAAAAATCACATTTAGCATTTCTAAAACTGATAGTATTGAATAGAAAAATTCAAGTCTCAGTTTGCAATATTGAAGGATCCTATAGACAAAATATTGAATGATGCAGAAAGTATCAAAAGAAGATGGGAAGAATACACAGTTACTATATCAAAA
Organism: Chrysochloris asiatica; assembly: GCF_000296735.1. Lineage (NCBI taxonomy): Eukaryota > Metazoa > Chordata > Mammalia > Afrosoricida > Chrysochloridae > Chrysochloris > Chrysochloris asiatica. The sequence goes on along the minus strand of NW_006408520.1, from coordinate 25,695,699 downwards.
ACTATTGTTCAATGTTCATTCATTTCAAGAGGTGGCATAAAATAAAAAGCAATAGAATTAAAAGAATAACTCCAAGCTAAGCTGAAAGCATTGATGACAAAATAAGCCTCCAGAAATTTATGGAATAAAAGTTGAAATGTTTCAATAAACTGATACAGTACTGAAGATGATCACTGGTTTATGTCAAGAAATTTGGAAGACAGCCACCTGGCTAACGAATTGGGAAAGATCCATATTGTGTCCATCCCAAAAAAATTGACCCAAAAGAATATGTAAATATTTGAACAATACCATTAATCATACATGCAATTAAAATTTGCTTAAGATAATTCAAAAATAGTGGTAATATTTCATCAATAGGAGGCTGACAAAAATTCAAACTGGATCCAGAAGAGAACTTGGAATGAGAAATATCATTGTTGAAGTCAGGTGGATATTGGCTAAAAGCAGAGAATTCCACAAAGATGTTTACTTGTGTTTTTTGATTACTAAAAGACATTTGACTCTTTGAATAATAACAAACTATGAGTAACATTGTGAAGAATGAGTATTTCAAAACACATAACCATGTTCATGAGAAACCTGTACATGACCAATAAGCAGTCATTAGAACAGAACAAGAAGTATTGGATGGTTTAAAACTAGGAAAAGTAAGGAGACGAGGGGCTTGATGGTGGGTAGGGTGGAGGTGCAATGAAATTCGCCATCAGCCATACCACAGAATACCAGGCAAAGCAGATCCAGGGCAAAGCTCCAAAACTTGGGACCATAGCTAGGAATATTTTCAAAGTTTGAAGGATTATAGCTAGTGGAACTTGAAGGTGAAGTAAGAAATTGCGTACTTCTGAATCTGGTGGGCTCAGAGGCCCAGAGATGACATCTTGGATGAGACCAAATGGCACAACCAAACAGGGAAGCAGAAACACCATGGAAAAATGTCATGGGAACCTTGGAGCAAAGGTGGGCAATACACTTTGTCAGTTTTGCTTTGTTCTGATTTTTGTTGTTGTTGTTGTTTGGTATCTGGTCATTTGCCACCCCAGTGTTAGCACATCTCCATTCTGGTGACTAGAGGGGATGCCTGAGTGAGTGAACACCCCCCACCATCATCACTGGTGGGTTCTTCTGCCATGCATGCACACAATACTCAGCCCCAGAGTAGGACTTGAACTTTTTTTTTTTTTTTTTTT
>NW_006408520.1:25692754-25693648 GCF_000296735.1 Chrysochloris asiatica | reverse complement strand
GATATCTACAGCATTGGAAACAATTCAAAGCCCACAGAAATAGGTCCAAATGATCAATAGTAGAATAGAATTGTCTATTACTGGATAGACAATACTCTGAAAGGACAAAAGAGTAGAATAGAAGAGATAGAAGGCAGAACTAGTGAACTGGAATACAAATCTCTCAATACCACTAAGATAGAAGAGCAAACACAGAAAAGGATTTAAAAAAATCAGAAGAAGGCCTAAGATTCATGTTGAACAAACAAAGAGGAATAACTTAAGAATTGTTGGCATTCCAGACCAAGAAGAATCACACAAGTTTACAGAGGAAATAGTGAAGAACGAGAAGAAAATTTCTCTAACATCCTGAAAAGTTAAAAGATAAACATTCAAGAAGCTCAATGAACCCCAGGAAAGATAGATCCAAAAAGAAAATCACCAAGACATATCATAACCAAGCTCTCCAAAATCAAGATAAGGAAACACTCCTGAAAGCAGCTAGAGAAAACAGAAGTGTCACATACAAAGGCAAACAAGTCAGATTAAGCTCGGATCTTTCAGCAGAAACCATTCAAGCAAGAAAGCAATAGGGAGACATATATAAAACACCGAAAGAAAAAAAACTGCCAACCAAGAATCCTTTCCCAGCAAAGCTATCAATCAAATATGATGGTGTAATCAAAACATTCCAGGAATAACAGAAATTAAGGGATTTTGCAAAAGCCAATCCTGCACTACAAAACATCCTAAAGGTTGTTCTGTGGACTGAGAATTAACAAGAACAGGCAACACTTCTACAAGAAAAAGACAAATAACCCAATTAAAAAATGGGCACAGGACATGAACAGACACTTCAACAAGATAGAGATCTGGACAGCCAACAAACATATGAAGAAATGTTCACAATCACAA
>NW_006408520.1:25689634-25691219 GCF_000296735.1 Chrysochloris asiatica | reverse complement strand
GGTTGGCCAGCAGTGTGGCAAGACCTGAGGATTCGTTGGCCCAGAGTCAGTGACATAGCCACAGAGGACTAGAGTGGAGAGTGAAACATCCAACTCATAAGAAGAGAGGACATATGAATAAGAACACTGACGCTTGGAGATAATACCCACTTGATCTTTAATCACTAGATGATCAGAGCTCAACTAGAAGAAGAAAGAAGAGGGGAAAAATAGTAATCTGATACAATTTGATGACCTTGATTTACACCTATGGATGCAGTAGCTCAAAAGAGGGAACAAATCTTTACAGCAAGAATCATCCCCACCCCCTCCATACACAGAGTGGACAGGGATGGGCAACTTGGACATTGGCTACCCAAAATGGTGGCAGGGAGACTACAAAGACAAGAAATAACTGGTTTATAAGCTTTCAAGAGGGAACCTAGATCCAGAAGACGTGGAGGAAGGTAGAATCTCCACTGAATAGTATCCTATCTGTCTAGGCGAGGCAGGTGAAAGGAAATGTGGATAGGTCTCTTGTGATACAGTATTGAATAATTGTTATCAGGACTGATTGTGAGAGTTGCAAATGTAAAGGTAGATATTTTGTAGCAAGGAGGGGACTGATTAACTTTGAAGTCTAGTAGCGAATGCCTCTGGTACCATCAAGGGAGAAGAGTGGAGAGCGGGACCCTACCCAGAGAAGCAGTGACACCAGAGATGTAGGCACAGATGATGACATGGAGAGATGGAGCAGATGGGGAGTTTAGATCCAGAGAGGGAGAGGGGCTGAGTGCTGATGACTGAGGGGCAGGTTTGTAGGGTATACCCTTTGTTTGGTTGATATGCATGAAGGGTATTGTAACCATGGCAATGAACTATATATGATATGATGAATGTAAAACTAAGGTTCTCCCATGTAAACTATCACATAATTCACAATAAAACATTAAAAAAACAAACAAAAAAAACACACCATCTTTTGGGTCAGGAACACTTTAGTCCTCAAAGTGATATTTTGCTCTTTAAAGATTTTTGTTTCAGATTTCCCTAAATGCAATCTGTTATTTGATTTCTTGACTGCTACTTCTATTAATGTTGATTGTAGATGCAAGGAAAATCAAGTCTTTAACAACTTCAGTATTTGCTCCATATAGCATGATCATTTTTATTGGGCCAGTTGTGAGGATTTTTGTTTTCATTAAACTGATGTTCAATCCATGTTGAAGGATGTAGTCTTTGAGCTTCATAAGTAAATATGTTAAGTCCTCTTCACTTTCAGAAAACAAGGTGGTATCAGCTGCATATTCCAAGTTGTTAATGAGTCTTCCTCCAATCCCAATGCCATCTTCTAGGATTATTTACTCAGTTTTCATATCAAATAAATAATGGTGAAAGTATACAATTCTCCTGCACACCTTTCCTGATTTCTAACCAGTCACTATCCCCTTGTATTGTTCTAACTATTTCCTCTTGGTCTATGCACAGGTTTCTCACAAGCACAATTAAGTGTTCTGTAATACCCATTTTTTGCAATATTATCTATAGTCTGCCATTATATACAGAGTCAAAAGTCTTTGCATTGTCAATAAAGCATAAGTAACTA
>NW_006408520.1:25687434-25689060 GCF_000296735.1 Chrysochloris asiatica | reverse complement strand
TGTTGGAGAAAAATAGTGAAAATACCATGAACTGTCCAAAGAGCAAAAAAAATCTGTCTTGGAAGAAGTACTTCCAGAATGCTCCCTAAAAGCCAGGATGACAAGACTTCATCTCTCCTACTTTGAACATGTTGACAGGAGGGACCAGTCCCTGGAGAAGAACATCATGCTTGGTAAAGTGGAGGGTCAGTGAAAAAAATGGAAGACTGACAAAGAGATGGATTGATACAGTGGCAGCAATAATAGACTCAAACAAAACAATTGTGAGGATGGCACATTATTTTATTCTGTTGTGTATATGGTTTCTATGAGTCAGAATAGTACCTAACGAACTAACTTAGCAGCACATTTTGTGCTGGTTACTCCACTAGCCCTCCAAACAAAAGGAAAGCTCATACTGTAAGAGTAACAGGGAAGATATAACCCCATCCTAATTATAGCATATGAATTGATGCATGAGAAAGAAAACTGGCTTACCAATTTTTGTACATGCCAGACTACTGGATTCCATTATTGGGAATAGACATTTTAAATCAGATGCATGCTGAAATGTCCTTCCAATCCTCCCTGGTGTACATGGAAACTACAAGCATCTCTTTTAACACTGACCTATCCTGTTTCTGCTCCATTTGTTTTGTCACCAGAATTGCCAAGTATCAAGGATGCATGGCATGCTGTATAGGAGCCACTGGTCAACCGAGGAAGGCAAAATCTGTAGAATCAGTGGTTGTTGAGCTGCTACCTAACATTGCCCCAACTCAGTCAGGAAGTACCAAGTTCATGATAAAAGAAAAGCAAGACTTAGGACCTAATAACCAAGTGTCTGGAATGAAGAATGCTTTGAGAGTGTCACTTGCTTTTCAACACCTCTATTCTCTCTGTGAAGGAACTTTGACAGCATAGTGATTATGAGTCGGGCTGCAGTTTGGAACTACCAGCTATTCTGCAGGAGAGAGATGAAGCTTTCTGCTCCCTTAAAAATTTACAGCCTCGGAAATCCTATGCAGAGTCAGTATAAGTCAGAACTGACTCCACAGCACAGCACTACCACCATCCTCTCAGTGAAGAAGGAAGCATCAATGAGTGAGTGCCATTTAGTGCAAAACCTATAAACAGTATTCAGATAGTTAAGATTTTACACCCAGTGGTGCTCAATCCATACGCACTTCTGGAAGCCACAAGTGTTTCTCTGTGGACTTAAAAGACACTTTTTTTCTTCACCCCATTCATCAAAAAGAATAATGCATATTTGCCGTTGAATGACTCAAGGGTATAAAAATGTCATCATCCTCTTCAGATAAGCTCTTACTAAAGATTTAGAGAGGTGGTGTCATTTGGAGAACAGTATGGTCCTCCAGTGTGTAGATTACCTTATTGAAGCCAGTGATGCAGATGGACGCATCACATTTCTAGACTTTTGGACTGTAGCCAGCTATAAAGTGTCTCTGGGCAAGCTTCAAACCACCCTCATAGATATTTGGTAGCTATTGTTGTGGTTATGAATTGGGCTGCGAGCCACAAGGTCAGCAGTTCGAAACTACCAGCTGTTCTGCGGGAGAAAGATAAGGCTTTCTGCTCCTGTAAAGATTTACAGCCTCGGAAATCCTGTACAAGGTTGCTATGAGT
>NW_006408520.1:25682567-25684094 GCF_000296735.1 Chrysochloris asiatica | reverse complement strand
GTTTTCAAAATGTTTTGTAGTCTGTGTATTCCCTGAATTAGTGCTCTCACATATGTCCAGATTTTTTCATTGATGGCATTCATAATTCTGGGATTCACATTTAGGTCCTTAATCCATGTTGAGTTGGTTTTTGTATAAGCAATATGTAGATGATACAATCATGTTTCCTAAAGGATTGTTGTTGTTGTTAAGTTCTGTCTGGCTCCAACAGTGGGCTCTTCATATAATCTACTTCTCAGATTATTTACTCAGCATACAGATTGAATAAGCATGGTGAAAAAAATACAGCTCTCACAATCACCTTTCTTTATTTTGAACCATTTAGTATACCTTTGTTTTGTTCAAATGACTATTTCTTGGTCTATGAATAGGTTACTCATGAGCATAATCAAGGGTTCTGAAGTACCATTTTTTGCAGTGTTATCTGTAGTTTGTCATGATCCACACAGTCTGCTCTAATGCATACGAATGTATTTGATTCTACTGATAATTTAATAATAAACTTTATTTTCTATATGTTATTGAAAAATTTTGTAGAATAGACTTTAAATCACCAAAATTATAAAATAATTTAATTTTGCTGCTAGAACCTCACAACCACTTTCCAGATGAACTAAATTTAATCTGTAGATCAGTGTGAACACTTTAGTTGAGAAGAGTTCACTCCATTAAAGGTATTCATTGATTTTATTTATGCAAAAAACATAAACCATTTATTAATAAATAATGGTCTATAAAAATGTATATTCCAAGATTAACAATATCTCTAGCTTTGATGGTGTCTAATGTTGGCTTCTGTAAAGAAAACAAAACCAGTGAAATTATATATATGTATATGTTTTTGTTGTTGTTGTTAGGAGCCATCAAGTCGGTACCAACCCATAGCGACCTTATGCACAGCACAAAAAACAGTGCCCAATCCTGGGCCAACTGCACTACTGTTGCCATGCTTGAGTCCGGCACTACTTAATGGCACTTAACAACAACAATAATAAATAACAATATATATACATTTATTTATTGTTGTTGTTGTTAAGTATCATTAAGTAATGTCTGACCCATAATGACCCCATAAAGGGATTCCAAGGAGTAGTGTATATATATTTATATTTATGTTTTTTGCTGTTGTTAAGTTATTAAGAACCATTGAGTTAGTTCTGACTGATAGCGACCTTACATAGTGTTTCAAAGGTTTTACATTTTCATGGATGCAAAATGCCTTGTCTTTCTCCGATGAATAAGCTTGAACCAAGGACCTTGTGGTAGGCTGTCCAGAGCTGACCCTACGGATCCACCACTTTCTCTCTATATGTGTGTGAACTCCTGGTGTGACTGCATAGAAGCAGCACTGGACTGCTAAACACAAGGTGAGAAGTTTAAACCCACCAGCTTTTCCTCTGAAACCTTATATATGGAGTTGCAATTGCTATGGAATGGAACCAAGTCAATGGCACTTAACCACAAAAAGATACATATATATACATATGTGTGTATTACATATATATAATAGGTGTATAAGGAGCTCAG
>NW_006408520.1:25677075-25680102 GCF_000296735.1 Chrysochloris asiatica | reverse complement strand
TCACCCACGGTGGACAGGTTTCAGATGAAATTCCAGATGAAGACAGACTAAGAAGAAGGAGCTACAAACTACTTCTGAATTATTTCATCACTGAAAACCTTATGAAGAGCAGAGAAACACTGTCAGATATAGTGCTAGGAAATGAGTCTCTCAAGTTGGAGGCCACTCAAAATGTGACTGGGGAGGAGCTGCCTCCTCAAAGCAGAGTTGACCATGATGACATGAATGGAGTAAATCCTGTGGGAGTAAAGTCCTCAGACCTATATTTGCTGATAGAGCACAACTCAAACTGAAGAGAAACAGCTGTAAACATCCATTAATAATCAGTGTATGATGTACGAATCTAGGAAAATGGGTAACATTCAAAAATGAAATGAAATATATAAACATTGACATCTTAGGCTGTAGGGAACTGAATTGTTCTGGTATTGGCCCTTGTTAATCTGATAACCACATCATATACTATGTGGTTATAGGAATGACAAACTGAGGAGGAATAATGCTGCATTCATCATCAAAAAGAACATAACAAGATCAGTCATGGGCTACAACTATGTCTGTGATAGGATAATATCCATGTGTCTATAGGGAAGATCAGTTAATACGACTATTATTCAAATTTATATAACAACCACTAAAGTCAGTGAGGATGAAATAGAAGACTTCTACCAACTTCTTCAATCTGAAATTGATGAAACATTCAATCAAGATGTATGGATCACTACTGGTGATTGGAATGCAATGGTTGGAAACAAAGAGGAAGGATCAGTAGTTGGAAAATATGACCTTGGTGATAGAAATGATGTTGGAGCATAAGAATTGGAGGCAAAGAAATGTGGGCTTGGAGATGTCTCAGGCCAATTTGTTCCTCATGGACTCAAACTCACCCATCTCACATTAAAAAAAGATGCTGGAGATTGCATGATTGAATTCTGAAAAACCAATGATTTGTTCATTTCAAATTACTTCTTTAGACAGCATAACAGAGGATGATACACGTGGACCTTTCCAGATGGAATACACAGAAATCAAATTGACTACATCTGTGGAAAGAGACGGTGGGAAAGCTCCATATCATCAGCCAAAACAAGGCCAGGGGCAGAGTGTGGAATAGACCATTCAATTGCTCATATGCAAATTCAGACTGAAGATGAAGAAAATGAAAACAAGTCCATGAGATCCAACATATGACCTTGAGTATATTCCACCTGAATTTAGAGATGATCTGAAGAACAGATTTTATACATTAAACACTAAAGACCATTGATGCTGCCATATTTTCAATCCATCTCACTAGGGGTCTTCCTCTTTTTCTCTGACCCTCCACCTTACCAAAAATGATATTCTGCAGTGGCTGATCCCTCCTGACAATATGTCCATTAGAGAGATGTAAATCAAAACAATGAAATATCATCTCACATTAGTAACAACAGCAAAGTTCAAAAATGCAGTGGATCATAAATGCTGACAAGTTTGTAGAGAGATTAGGACCCTTCTACATAGCTGGTGGGAATGCAAAATGACCCAATCACTCTGGAAAACAGTATGGCACTTCCTAAGAAAGTTGGAAATAGAAATACCATATGATCTAGCAAGTCCTCTACTTGGTATATATCCACAAAAATATGAACCATAACACTAGGTATATGCACACCAATGTTCATGGCAGCACTATTCACAATAGGAAAAAGATGGAGACAGCTTAAGTGCCCATCAATGGAAGAATGGATAAGCAAACTTTGGTGCATACATACAATGGAATAATATGCTGCCTTGTAGACTAACAAAGAAGTTGCAAGCCACTGCATAACATGGATGAGCCTTGAGGACATTATGCTGAGTGAAATTAGTCACAAAAGAACAAATATTGCATGAGACCATTAATATAAAAGCTTAAGAAACAATAACCATGCTAAAAGGAAAAAAAAATCTTTGTTGGTTACCTGTGGGGGTGGGGTAGGGGAGGTGGAGGGAGGCAAGAGTAGAGTGCAGGCTAGGGGGCAGACACATCATAGTTTGTGTGTTGGGGAGGGCAATATACAAGAAGGGGGAGGGGTGGAAGAGCAAGATAGAAAGGGGAACACTAAGACAGGTTTGCATGGGCTAAATGGGACAGAGATAAATAGTGATGCATGCTCAACCTTGAAACAGCAGGGCTTTGTGATACAGGGATTGAGGCATAACCTGAAGAGGGGAAATAATACTAAGATGCTTGACTGTCTTATGAATATTGGTTTCCCTAGCCTACTATTGTAAAATAGACACTTGTGTGGGGTAGAAAGGAATGTCAGGAAGCATGCTTACAGAAAGCTTGCAAGCCTGTCTTCAGACTATAACTGATTGGAATACCTAAAAGGGGTTCTAGAACTTGCCCAGTGAAATAGGCCTCTTGCCGAAACTTTGCAGTGTATAGGATCTTAGGTGTAATCCTAAATCCCATCCAGAATATCCTGAGGTGAGAGATTCCCACCAGAAAGGACAAGCAGACCAGCCTGGAACAGCTAGAGCAACAGAAGATATATCTTCATAGAAAGATCAGCAGGAAAAACCTAAAACATAATTGGCTACTAAAATAATAAGCAAGTTGTTTGCCAGGAAGACATCAAGGCAAGCAATCAAGTCCCTTCATAACAAACCCCTCTCTAAGACTGAAACTCAAAGGGATCACATAGGCAGGCATGTAAGCTTGCTGGTGACCACATTGGTCTCCTGGTGAGTGGAAGAGGAGGAAAAACAGCAATGAAAAAATGGGCTGAGTTCAACCACCTTCCATAGACTTCTGTTGACCTGGAGAGAGAAGAGGAAAAGATGGTTGGTCCAAAGTGTGGTGAGACCTGGGAACACCAAAGCCCATGGACAAGGACATAGCCAAAGAGGGCTAGAACTGAGAGTGAAGCATCTAGCTGATATGAAGTGAGGGGAGATGCACAAGAACACTCAGGCTTACAGATAGTACCCATTTGACCTAGCCTCAGTGCTTGATAATCAGAACTTGACTGGAGGAAGATTTAAAAAAAAGCAAAAAAA
>NW_006408520.1:25674234-25675720 GCF_000296735.1 Chrysochloris asiatica | reverse complement strand
ATTTTTCCTTGGTAATCAGGATCAATGACAACACCCAAGACAGTAATTTCCTTCTTCGCTTGTTGATCCAAAGATGAGGAGGACAAATGGTCAGGGGCATTCTCAATTTCCAGTTCAATGGAATTTGCGTTGTGTCTCCAGTTTGGATTATTCCTCCCTTTGAAACTAAAACATCCATATCCAAAGAGTTTAAGGTTACAGGGACAAGAAGCAAAAGTTTTGCTAGTGAGTCCCTAGGAGTAATAGTAAGAGGGACTACTCCTATTCCTGACAATTAGAAGAAAGCACCATATAATGGACACTGCTTTGCAGCATATACAGCCTCCTGCAGAACACTACCCCAACCGTACAAAGTATTGCCACTTAGCTGGCACCATAATTTGTCTTTAGAAGGCAATTCCACCATTCAATGAAGCCAGCTGCTTCAGGATTATGAGGAACATGGCTGTTATTGTTGCTGTTAGGTTCCATCCAGTGGAACCATCATAGCAACTTTTTGCATAACAGAGTGAAACACTGCCCAATCTTGCACCATCCTCACAATTGCTGTCTGTCTCTCCTAGTCTGCAAGCTCTACTGAAACTTGTCTACCATTAATGACCCTACTGTAATTAAAATACTAGTGGCAGAGCTTCCAGGATCACTACAACACACAAACGACAGATGATTGGTGGAGGAAGATGGTGGCTGGTAATTGTGTGCTACTGAGTTGTTTCTGCCTTATAGCAACCATGTATAGCTTTTTTGAGACTGTAAATCATTAAGAGAGCTGAAAACCTCATCTTTCTCATTTGCAACAAATCGTAGATGTGAACTGCTGACTTTTTGATTAGCATCCCAGCTTGAAGGTCACTATGCTATTAGAGCAGACCAGTAAATTCCATGAGCATGACTTCATAGCCACACTTCATTTGCTGTGCAGTTAAACTCTTGATCTTTGGTGGTGCTGTGTGGGATATCATGAAAATGGATAAGGCATTCTGAAAGTTCATGAATGGTAGTTTTCACAGAAGTACTGTGTTCAGAGAAGGCAAATCCATAACCAGAGTAAGTGTTTTTTCCAGTCAGAATAAAACACTGTCCTTTCCATGATGGAACTGGTCCAATGTAATCAACCTGCCACCAGGTTGATTGAGGATCTTCCCAGAAATAGTCCTATGTTGTAGAATCTGTGTTGGTTTCTGATGCTGGTAGATTGGATACTTTACAGTGACTGTAACTAAGTCATCCTTGCTGAGAGAAAGCAAATGCTACTGAGTCCGTGTATTTTGGCCAGAGAAGATTGAATTAAATTTAAAAAATAAATTTTCTGGGTAGTATGAATATGTTTAAGGAGCTCTGGTAGCGTAGTGGTTACGAATCGGGCTGCGAACCTTAAGGTCGGCGGTTGGAAACTACCAGCCACTCCGCGGGAGAAAGATGAGGCTTTCTACTCCCGTAAGGATTTACACCCTCGGAAACCCTGTACAGGGTCGCTATGGGTCGG
>NW_006408520.1:25665755-25674134 GCF_000296735.1 Chrysochloris asiatica | reverse complement strand
ATGCACAACTGAATGAAACCTATGCCTGGTCCTGGACAATCTCACAATTGTTGACATGCTTGAGTCCATTGATGCTGCCATTTTGCCAAAACATCTTGCTGGGGCTCCTCCTCTTTTTCTCTGATCCTCCACCTTACCAAACATGATACCCTTCTTCAGCAATTGGTCCTTCCTGACAATATGTCTAAAGTATAAGAGATGACATTTTGCCATCCTGACCTCCAAGGAGCACTCTGGCTGCACTTCTTCCAACACAGATTTGTTGGTTCTTTTGGCAGCCCATGACACTTTCAATATTCTCCTCCAACACCATAAATCAAAAGCATCAATTCTTCTATGGTCTTCCTTATTCACTGTCCAGTTTTCACATGCATAGATTACCTAAAATATCATGGCTTGGGTCAGCACACTGACATCTTTGCTTTTCAATACTTTAAAAAAAGGTCTTGTGCAGCAGATTTGCTTAATGCAATACATCATTTGATTTCTTGATTGCTGCTTCCATGAGTTTTGATGGTTGATCTAAGAATAATGCAGTGAAGTACTTGACAACTTTAATATTTTCTCCATTGATAAGAATGTTGTTTATTAGTCCAGTTGTTAGGATTTTTGTTTTCTACTAGTAATCTACTATAGCAGTTTATTGGTTATTTTTTATATAAGTATTTAATGGGCAACATTATCGGTTACATGTCTGTACTGATTTATTTATATTAACACAGAATAATATTGGAAAGGTTGTTTAGAATGAAGAATTGTAGTGATCCCCTTGGTTGGGACAGAAGACAGGGTATTTGGGTGTAGTTTCCAAACCCAAAGCCCATTGCTGTTGAGTCAATTCTGACTTACAGCAAACCTGTAGAACAGGGTAGAACTTCCCCATGGGTTGTAAATCTTTAATGAAGTAGGTCATACATTTTTGAATATGTGATGTTATGTGACAGACTATGTGCTGTAGCTAAGAATAAGAGGAAGAGATCAAATGTGGAAGTATTGACAGATATAAATAGGTAATATTAATTTCATAATTATGTAAATATTTTTTAAATTGGAGTGACATCATAGTTCAATGGCAGCACAGAAGGACACCTCATTTAGTCTTAGGACATCAGGAAAGGTAAAAAGTTAATGAGAAACAGAAGTTAGCAAACAGTTAGAAAACAGTGTTGTGTTAAAAAGTCTGTAACTGGGGAAAAGCCCACAATCAAGAGAAATAGCATGGCTAGCTTTTGGAATTATAAGCAGGGTATTTTAGCCATGCTGTTGTTGTTGCTCAGTGCTGTTGAGTCCTTTCTGACTCATTGCGACCCTGTATGGGGTTTCTGAGGAGTGACTGTTGAGTTTGAACTAGCAACCAGGCAGTTTAAACTGACCTTGTGGTTCAATTCTTGTTCTACAGCACCACACGTAGCCATAGCAGTCACTTATGAACTCTATAGAAATTCCTAAAAAATTAAGTAGACCTTGAACACAAATTATGCTTCTAATACACCAATGTTGTAATTTGGGGGATTGAATTTAGACCCATTCCAGAAAAATCCCAGACTCTATACATGAAAATTAAATATTGAGAGGCCATAATGAAGACAAAGTTAGAGTGCATGTGTTGTGCTTTTTATATCCTTGTTGTAATGAACACCTTCTAGTAAAGTTGTTTTGTGTTTTTTTCTAGTGGCATTGAACATAGTCATTCCATCATAGAAATGTTCCCATTCCAGGTACAAGTATTTTCTCTGTTTTAATTTTAGCAAACACTGGACTGTAAACTGAAAGGTTAATGGTTCAAACCCCCCAATGCTCCTTGAAAACCCCATACAATGTTGCTGTGAGTCCGAACCCAGTCAGCAGCACTTAACAATAAAATGTTTGTTTCTGTGAATAATCTAGTTACCTTCTAACTGTCTGAGTCTCATTTCTCAATTAATTAAATCAAAACTTAGTTTGAGGAACACAAACTTTGACAATCACTTTAGGAATCTTTATTTTAAAACTGTTTTTGAATGAAAGTAGAAGGGTATATATATACATAGTGACCAACTGTATTATGCTATTAAAACAAAGGAAGCCTCGTTTTATGATCTTTGTAACAAGAATTCTAATCTAGTCAAAAAATGCACCAACACCTGCCACCACTGCCCCCAAAATTTTACCGACACCAGGTAGGACCACCATCAGAACAGTGCCAGCTATGCTAAGGAACTTTGAAATTAGTGAGCGTGACTTTCGAGTTTCTTCTATTTCTTTCTCTAGTTGATTTATTTCTTTATGTAACTCCTCAGCTTGCTTTTTAAATCCTTCTGTAAGCATTTCTTCTTGAACCTATAATGGGAAAGAGTAACTTTTGAAAAATGCAATCATAAAGAGTCATCATTTTGCACTTAACAACCCCATTAGGTGTAAGTATGCATGTGTATTTCTCTTTCTATTTAGAGGGATCTATGATGTTTGTCTAGTGCCTTTACATGTTTGAACCTGTATATTGACAGTATCTATAGTTCAAACCTCCCTAAAATTCCTTCACCACTAATTCACCAAGAGAGCTGAGCATTAAGTGTTAGGTCATAATGAATTCCAGCTCAAACGATGAAGGAATAAATGTTTGATAGGAGTACTAGTGTGGACATGTGGGTTAATGTACTGGACTGCAAAGTCAGTTTGAACCACAAGATCAGTGGTTTAAACTCACCAACCGTTTCTCAGAAACACTATAGAGCATCACTATTGGTCAGAACTGACTCAATGGCACTTAACAACAACAACATATGTTTGATGTGAATTAATTCTTAGTTACAACTGAGGAAGCCTGGCCACACACATCTAACAAATAGTGGTAAATCCTAGCCCTGTATAGAAAACTGTTTTTCAGGGTTCAAGTCAGGACAACAAATACATTTTCCCCAGAATGCATAAGAAGACTCAGGCAGATTTGGTAATAAATATAGCACGTTTCAGAGCACCCTGTATTTCATATCAGGCCAAACCTGATACTTTCAAGACCTGATAGATTTACTCTAGTTTTCTTTGTTGTTGTACCCCAAATCCTATGGACTATAGAACTAAGGAGCTCTGGTAGTGTAGTGATTATGAATTGGACTGCTAATTTTACCGTCAAAACTACCAGCTGTTCTGCAGGAGAAAGATGAGGCTTTCTGCTCCCATAAAGAGTTACAGCCTTGGAAACCCTATGCAGTGTTGCTATGAGTCAGAACCAACTCCATGGCATATAGCAACAACAACATAGAACTCAGTACATATTCCACTGGGACATACTAAGACTACTCTATAATTACAAGAAATTGTTGTTGTTAAGTGTAGTCAAGTCAGTTCCGACCCATAGAGACCCTGCATAGGGTTTCTGTGAAGTGACTGGTGAGCTTGAACTGCTGACCTTGTGGTTCAACCAACTTTATAGTCCAGTGCACTAATCCACAGCATCACAACAGGACTCCAATGACAACAAATAGCAGCTCAAATCATTGTTTTCTCCCAAGTCTAACACTAAAGAAGGTGTTAGAATTTTGTGAATTTAAGGACTTAGCAGGATCCTGATGGACTTCAGATTTTATTAAACCAATTGTTTTTAAGTCTTTCTGTGTGAGACTATTATTTTACTTCATATTTTGACCTATTTCTTCTTTAAATACCAAAGCATTATCTGTCAGGCAAGGACTAGGCCCAGGATAGACTTACCTTCAGTTTATGTTGCACCATTCTCTCCTGCTCTTTCGAGAGGTTTTCGTAGTCCCTCTGCATTTTCTCTTTCAGTTGTTCCATATTTTCCTCTAAGCTTCTCTTTTGGGTCTCCATCTTTTGCTCTTGCTCCTTAGTTTTCTGTTTCAGAAGTTCCTTTTCCTTTTCTGCTCTTTCCTTTGTGATCTGCTCCGCTGTCCAACAAAGGTTTTAGAGAGGAAAGAAAACAACAGGTTAGGTCTAATTTCTACCCTCCTGAGCTCAGGAATAAAACTGATTTTGAAAAAGAGACAGTGCAAGTCTCTGTATTCTCCTCACATACACACCATCAGGAACACTTCAGAATATGATAGGAAAAGCCTTGCTTGTCTAGTTGAACATACAACCACAATTCCCTCTGGTTCTTAACAGATTCAGCAGTATGTGTGTCCCATAGAAGAAGAGAAGACCTTATTCTCAGATATATTAGAAGGCATGGCAGGGGCCTCCCCCTGCTCCTCTGTGGGCTGACTCCTGCCTCTGTACCTGCAATGACCTTTTGACTGTCCGTGAGGGCTCTATCTGACTGCAGGATGGATTCCTCGATGGGCACCTGGGACTGTAGGAATCTCTGGAGGACTTCATTCACCTAAGGAATCAACAATGAGCAAATTGATGTCCAGAAGCAGAGATCTATTCTTTGGTGGAAGAATATTATTCTGTATAATCCCAAATCTAACCATGAATACTTAGAAACCTGCTTATGATACTCCTTTTTTTTTCTGTGATCACAGTATAAATTCCAAGCCCATTTGAAGCCAAGAAAACACTCCACAATAGCCTCTTTCCTGGATTTCCAGCCACCTCTCCCAATGATGCTGTCCACTTTCTTTCCAGACAACAAGCAAACAGATTTGTGCCCAATTTTATAGTCACATAATGTTTGTTGTTTCATATTCTTTTTCTTCTACCTAAATGTTGGTCTGTTCTTTCTTAACTTGTATAACATTTATCAATTCTTCAACTTGCATTGCCTATCTCCTCTTGCAAGGAGCTTTCATTAGATGAATTCCCAATTTGGAATAGGTGCAAAGTTTTCTGAACTGCCCTACCAGTTGTACACTAGATTGCTGTGTGACATTGAGCAACTTAACTTCTCCAGGCATCATGTTTCTCCACTGTATAATGTGGATTACAGTAGTAATACTGTAACAATATTGCTGCATTGTTAAAGGCTATTGAATAGATTCTGACTCATAGCAACACTGAGACAGAGTAGAACTACCCTGTAGAGTTTCTAATCTTTAATCTTTACAGAAGCAGATCACTGTAGCTTCATATGAGTATATATACTAAATTATGAAATAAATAAATAATACACTTTAGTATTATTATATATACATGTAATGCAAATATTTGTCAGATAATTAAGTTATAATTCAACAAAAACACATAAGACCATGACTAGTATAAGAAGTGAGTGCTCCCCACTGCTGATATTCCCAAGGTTGAGTCGAAAAAGAGGGTCTAGGTTAATGCACCAGACTGCAAAGTTGGTTGAACTGCAAGGTCGGTGGTTCAAGCTCATGATCTGCTCCCTGGAAACCCTATACAAGGTCACTATGGATCGGATTCGACTCAATGGCACTTCATAACAACAACAACAACAAATACCATCAAAATAGAAGAACCAGGATTGGAGTATGTCCTTTCAACCTAGAGTTCCTGAACTGTGATGTTCCTTGATCCAGGAGAAGACTGATGCCAAGATGTTTGGAGATCTTGAAGGAATACTGGGCCTATTGATGCTGAAAAGAGACAAGGACATCTCTGCAGAGATACTGCCCCAAATTTGAACTTCAAGTCTCTTAAACTGTGAGAAAATAAATTTATCATTAAAGCTAAACACTTGGGATATTTCTGTTATAGCAGCACGAGATATCTAAGAGAGGATTCATGGCTGAACTAAGACTTCATTGTTGGTAAAGTGGGAGTTCATCAAAAAACAAAACAAAAAACAAGAAGATCTTCAGTGAGATGGATTGATACAGTGATTAAACAATTTGCTCAAACATTACAGTTGTGAGGATTGCACTGGAGTGGGCAGTGTTTCATTCAGTTGTATATAAGGTCACTATGAGTTGATGGCACTTAACAACAACACTGGTGCTGTGATATTATGATTTTCAGAAGGGCGAAGATCACCTGCCTCTATTTTCCTGGCCTTCTCTTCCCTTCCCTTATTCCTTACCTTAACTCCTTTCCTGGGAACTCCCATATAGTCTTGTTCAACTCTTTTTTTTACTTCTAAGTAGAGATTGTGTCCTCCAGGAACAGAGAAAGCTCCTCTTGAAATACTTTCCATCAGAGACTCAGAAAGCTCGGTAAGCTTAGCCTGACAGTATTTGTCTGATGCCTCTTCATTCTGCAGTATAAACTCCTCCTTCTTTTTCTCTATGGTGCCCTGCAGGGAATAATAAAGACACACCATAGAAAGAATCAGTTAGAAGGATAGTCCAAGCAGGCCTAGTACAGAAGCAGGTTGACAGTTTCAGAGAGGAGTTAGGAGAGTTATGTTAGACACAGGTCAGTTCTGTCATATATAACATTATTGGTGTGTGTGTGTGTGTGTGTGTGACATAAATTCTAAGGTTGCTTTAGTGGTATCCTGTGACTAACATTGATTCAACTATTGCAATCAGTAACAGAAAGTGAATTTCTCTGGAAAGAGAGTTACCTCAGAGAACCTGGTCTGCTAAGGATGAAAATTAAAACATGGGAAACAACCATTATAATATGACTTAAATATACTCTGAGTAGACTTTAGAAGACTTCATGAATTCTCTCAATTAGGCTTTAAGTATGAGGAGTCCTGGTGTGATATTGTGGCGTAAAGCACTGGACCACAAGGTAAGTGTGAACCCCAAGGTCAGAAGTTCAAATTCCCCAGCCTCTCTTTGGAAACCCTATACAGGGTCACTATGAATCAGAACTGATTAGATGGCACTTAACTACAACAGCATGCAAAGAAAGGGCAACAGATTTTTTTTTTTTTTTTTTGCTTGCCCTTATGAATTATAATAAAATAGTAATTCTTAAGTGCTGTGGAGTTGGTTCCTTTTAGTCCAGCACATTAATCCACAACACCACTCCAGGATTCCAAAATAGTCATATACAATGTGAATTAATATTTTTGTCACTTGTAGGCAAAAGATGGACTGAATGACAAACTTTCATTGAAAGTACCAATGCGGAAGCAGAAAAAAGATGCTCCTCTAAATGTCTGGTGACCACATATTTTATAGTCTTTGATACTTTGAATATAATAGATTTTATTTCCAAGGTTGGGTTAGGCTATTTTGCACTAATCGACTTTAAGAAATGGAGAGTTTTTAACTGAACATTATCTAATTACATGGCGATGGTGGCGGTATGTCCTGTGGAGTTAGTTCTGTATAAAATTTCCAAGGCTATAAATCATTCTGGGAGCAGAAGACTGGTCTTTCTGCAGTGGGACAGCTGGTAATTTAAAACTGCTGACCTAGATTTTAGCAGCCCAACTCGTAACCACTATGCTATCAGAGCTCCTTACATGAAACCATTAAAAATAGAGTTTTTACAATACTGACGGAAGAGGAAGTCAGAAATATTAGACTAAAGAAAGATTTGAAGAATCATTTTTGGCATGAAGACAGAATGAGGTTCCCTAGATCCTCCAGATGAGAAGAAAACCTAGTTACTACCTTGATTTCAGCTTGTGAGATGCAGAGCAGAAAACTCATAAAATCTGTAATGAGTTTCTGAAATAAAATCTGTGAGGTAATAAGTCTGTTAATGCTAAATTTATAGAAATATGTTGTTCAAAAGCTTTTTAAAAAGTGTACATCTTTTAAAAAAGAGATGAACTGAAGCTCTGTAGAGGCCTCTCACTCACTGAAATCCAGGCTCATCTAGTACATTGAAAGACATGAAACAGGGGATCAAAAGGTGGACTGCAGACATTATTTTAGGACAGGGATAAGAAAGGTAAGTGCTAAGAGAAGTACCACAAGCTGTTTCTGGAACTCATAATTTTCATCCTTGAAGGAGTGCTCCATGAAGACATGAATGGCTTTCTTCTCACAGGCCGTATGCATATCCAGCAGTTCCTGGAGTGTGTCTGTGGGGAACTTGGCACACTGGGCCATCTGCTCACTGTAATGCTTAGCTGCTTTCTCCACAGCTGCCAAGTTCTCACGCTGGGCTAGGATTGTCACAGCATTTTCCAGACAGGGCACTTTTCCACTATTGATGAAATCCAAGTAGGTTACCAACAGAGTCTCCAGGCCTGAATAATCCAAGAAATTTAGGAATAAATATCAAATCCTCACTTATTGTTTTAGAATCTTTGGTGGTTATCATTCTAAATTCAACTAAAGCATTTCTTCTTTATCTTCTCCTTTTCTTTTTTAATTAATCTATTTCATTAGAGTAATATCACTATTTCCCTTACTTACCTTTTCTTTATGGTTCTGCATTTCATTACTATATAAAATTGGATTTATGATTGCAACCGTCTTTTCAAAGATTCAAAGGTATCTTTCCTATGGTACCTTTGAAAAATATGTTTCCATTTGAATACAGTGAAAATGTATTAGATGGGAAAAGTAATTACATAGCTTATGGGACCAGCTACAAACTAAAATACAAGCTATTGATTCAATATATATA
>NW_006408520.1:25647616-25665655 GCF_000296735.1 Chrysochloris asiatica | reverse complement strand
AGAGAGAGAGAGAGAGAGAGAGAGAGAGAGAGAGAGAGATGATTTCAATATGACAACACAAAACATTAAACCAGCACAGACTCTGTGAAATTGCACAGGTCACACACACTTGAAGATAGATGTGGGGTATCGAATTATTTAACATGTTCTTCTATTCTTAATCTTTATAACTTCCATCAAATGACTCTCTTCCTGATGGATCTGGGTGAGAGAAGGTGGAAGAAGCTACCAGTAGGATGATGTTATTCAATTGTCAATGATTGTTAACAGAGTTAGTTATGATTATAAAAATTTGGAATTGTAACATTGGTATAAACAAAACCATCTCAGAATCAAGGTAGGAGGTGGGCGGTGGATCTCACTAACTTTAAGAAGAAGACCTAGGAGTAGTGTGTGTCCTTTGGACCCAAGGATCCTTGTGCACTGAACCTCCTTGATCCAGAGATAAAAAGGTGTAGTACCAGAGAAGTGACAAAGCAGCAGAAGCATCAGAACCAAGAGCCAGAGCCTAAGACAGAAAAATGGGCTTCTCATTCCACAGAGCAAGTACAGAAGGGTGGCACTGGGTTGGAGGCTCACTTGCAGAGTGCTGTGCTTTAGGCGCTTAGTTAGGAGAGCCAGGTTTCCTGCCCCATGGAGCTATAAGCCTGAGATTATAGTGGAGGGGTGGTCCTGGGGTATTTATCAGCAGCCCTAAATATTGTAACATTGCCCAGGCAGAGAGAGGCCTGCCTGTGATCATTACTGAGCAAAGACTATTCTGAGTGAAGTACTGTGCCCTGAAAAAGGTCTGATCCTTCATCATAACCTATCAACTTCCCTAATATACCACATGTCTGTGAATTTGGAGTCTGGGTTTTGTGTAGTCATTTCAATGAATTATCAAATCCAGCTGAGTAGGGAATACTGTGGGTTGGGAAGAAATTGTTTGGTGCTTTTTATTTTATTTTATTTTTTTGGCCTTGTACATTGATTATACTTTAGTATCTAGTAGTTATAACAGAAATACCACGAGTGGATGGCTTAACAACCAGATATTTCTTCTCTAATAGTATAGGAGGCTACTGGTTTGAATTCAGAGGACCAGCTCTGACAAAGGCTTTCTCTTCATCAGTCTGGGGAAAGATCCTTGACTCCTTTCAACATTTGTAGCCACAGAATTTTTTTTTTTTAATTTCCATACACTTTGGCATTAATCTTCCCCAGGATCTAGGTGCTTCACAGTGCTGGGACCCAGGACCAAAGGACATACTCCACTCCTAGCTATTTTATCTTGGTAGTATTAAGTGTCTCTTTCTCAATTCTTTTTCCTTTATATCTTGTAAGATAAAAAGGTATTGCATACCAAAACCTTGGGTTGTTGCTGTTGTTAAGTGCTGTTGAGTCAGTTCTGACCCAAGCAACCCTGTATAGGATTTCCAAGGAGTGACTGGCGAACTTGAACTGCTGACCTTGCAGTTCAAACCAACTTTGCAACCCAGTGCATTAACTCACAGAGCCACACCATGAGTCCAAACCTTGGAAATCTCCCATAAATAAGATAAAGGTGGTGGTGGGATTAAGAGTATTGTGATTGTTGTTAAAAGCTGTCTAATTGGTTTGGACTCATAGTGACCTTGTATAGAGTTTCCAAGGGGTGACTGGTGGGTTTGAGCTGCCAACCTTTAGGTTAGCAGTCCAGTGCTTAACCTACAGCACCAATAATAATATTAAGGGTGGGTTAGAGTCCTGATACTCTAACCCATGCATAATATTCTTATTGGTTTATCACATCAAACCACACCATGCAGGATAGCAACATTTCAGCTGCCATTCACAGAATTCTGACCTAGTCAAGTGACACAAAACCTTAATTATCACAATCCATCCCTTGTCAAGTGAGCACCTGGATATATCTGTGTAAACAATACACAATCTATAAATAAAGACAGCCATAAAGTCATTCTACTAGCACAATGCCACTAGCATTCATATAACCAAAAACATACTAGTCCCATTATGTTGTTAGGGCGTAGAGCCTTGGACCCTTGCAAACCCTGACCAAAAGTTTGGTAACCTTGAAGCCTTGCAAACCCTGGCCAAAAGCCTAGGAAACTTGGGGTCCTGGAAATCCCTGAAAGAAAAAATCACAGAGCATATTGACATTTATGAAAAAAAAAAAAAATAACAGAATGGTTTTCATATACCACAATCCCACAAAACAATACCCAACTTTGGATAAACTAACAAAATAACCACAAATTCCCTCCTTTCCTAAAAAAACAAAGCAACAACAGGTTACTGGGGGATGCACACAAGAATCAGAAGATGATAGTTCAAGCTATCTTAAAATAGCTCAAGATAATCATCATAGACAATAAGCAGCTATTGATATCTATGCATATGTCACAATCCCATAATGAATATAGACAATGTTCCCTAGATACCCTTGTGACAGATTCCATCCTGAAAGTGCAGACTCCATAGTGAAGGTAAAGCTTGAGTGCAGCTCCAGTGAGAGGAGGGATGGAAGGAATGTTCACTGTCAGGCCACTATAGGAATCTTTCCCCTGGGATAATTCCAAACTAGTCTTCCATTTGGGAAATTGCCCTTTTAAACTCTGGTTTTGTATGCTCGAAGAGACACTGCTTCTGTAGCAAGCATCCCTTGCAAAGCACTCTTTAATAAATCTTTCTTCCTCTTGCAAGATATTCTTTAATAAATCTTTCTTTCTGAGTGACAACTTTATAGTCTAGATATTCATGGGCCCAGGTCCAATAACATTTAAGCTGGTGACTCTGTCAGGACACCTGCCCTGAGGAAGGAACTCCAGACCTTGAACCACCCTTTTATGGTTAGCGATTGTGGAAGCCAAGACATATTTGTCTCCATCTCTTCCTGGAGAATGAGTTCCCAGGGCACAGACATCTCTTAGATCAATTCTAATTTGTCACTCTCCTCCTTTCCTGGTTTCCTTCTGTTACTTTAATTACAATTTTGAATAACCCTCCAGAAGGCCAGGGGTATCTTGCTAAGCGGAGGAGTCAAAAGGGAACCTGTTAAGTCCCCATGGAAGCCACTGAACTGTATGGTCCAGGCATTGACCACTGACCGTATGGGTTGGAATTGACCTCCAGGAGACCAGTGGGGCCTCAGTAAGCAAGTTATTAGGGCTTGTGCTGTTTTTCTTTTCTGACTCATGGAAGCCCTCCATGAACTTTTCTTTTGCTTTTCTACTGATAATTTGGAAGACCCTTCATGAGGCCAGTGTGGACTCAGTAAGTATAGGTTATTATCTATTTCTTTTCTTTTCTCACTCATCTGCTCCTCCTCAACCTGGAGGAATATTTGTGCTAGTGTTCATCCTTTGTACTAAAGAGCTTGTCCTGGAAATTTCTTCTCTACTGATAGGGTTTTCTGACTCTCTTAATCCTTGTCAATGAAACTCTTGAGACTTTCATGTTAAACTCTATCCAGCATTTGGAGGCCTCTTTCTGTATTTTCTCTTTTCAGACCAGGAGCCCAGAGACTCTAAATTGGCCAGAGGATTGGTGCCCAGAATTTAGCTAGTTAATATAACTACAAGAATGCTTTCAAGAAGACTTTAATCAAAGTTAAAGAGAAAATAATTTACAATGGGCTATAAGAGTCCTGGTGTGGCGCAGTGGGTTAATGTGCCAGACTGCAAAGCCATTTGAACTGCAAGGTCGGCTGTTCAAGCTCACCAGTTGCTCCTTGGAAACCCTATACAGGGTCGATATGGGTCGGAACCAACTCAATGGCACTTAACAACAACAATGTAAGAGGAAAAGTGAAGTCAGTTGACAGAAAGTTTGTCTCACCACGTAAAACGGGAAATGGGGCCATTAAAATGAACTTTCTTGGGTGTTACTTTGAGAAAGATACCTTAAAGAAGAGAAAGCTCAAGATGCTATGTAACCAGGTTTAGTTGTAGTATGATCTGGCAGATAGAGTTATTTAGGTTCTATTTTCAAAAGATTCAAGAACTCACTAAGTAAAATGAAAGCTACACAACTGCTGGAGACAACAGTCAAGTGGAAAAGCAGAGAAAATAACCCACACCCTAAAGAAAACTCTGGAAAAACCTTGCCAAGAGACCAGTCTAATTTGGAACTAGTTACTCCCCCTTGCCCTGCTCAGAATAAGAGTTGCCCCTAGAAGCAGAACCAAATTGAGCCCTGATCCTAAAGTATAAATGTGAGTGGTTGTGAACCACTGACACCCACCTTATAGGCTATTTATCAATTTGTTTTCCTCTAAATACTTTTAATTGGCAGCCATGGGCTGCCAAAAGAACCAATAGATCTGTTTTGGAAGAAGTGCAGCCAGAGTGCTCTTTAGAGGCCAAGATGGCCAAACTTCGTCTCTCATACGTTGGACATATTGTTAGGAGGGAACAGTAGTTGGAGAAGGATATCATGTTAGGTAAGATGAAGGATCAGAGAATAAGAGGAAGACCCCCAACGAGTTGGATTGGCCAGGTGGCAGCATTGAGGGACTCAAGTGTGGCAACAGTAGTGAGGTTGGCCCAGGATTAGACATTGTTTCATTCTGCTGTGCATAATGTCGCTATGGGTCAGTACAAACTCAATGGCACCTAACAATAACAACAAATACTTTTCCATTAGAAAACCCCTTTCCACAGGTACCCCTCAGGAGACTGCATGAAAAGGTATGAAAAACCAGTACCTGCAAGAAGAATACTAAGTCAATTCCTTTACTTGCATCTCTATAACTATCCTTAAGTATACATTTATTAAGAGATAAAATAACTTTTTAACTTCTTATCTCTTTTCATGTGTTCTACTCTTTATGAAAGACTATCTAAGACAAGGGAAACCCTT
The DNA here is from genome assembly GCF_000296735.1 of Chrysochloris asiatica. Lineage (NCBI taxonomy): Eukaryota > Metazoa > Chordata > Mammalia > Afrosoricida > Chrysochloridae > Chrysochloris > Chrysochloris asiatica. The sequence goes on along the minus strand of NW_006408520.1, from coordinate 25,660,810 downwards.
GTTCTACAAGCTGAAAGGTTCCTTACCCTTCAAGCTGATAGTCCAGCAATTCCAGGTCAAAACGTTGGTCTTGCAAGGGTTCTAGCAGGACCCCACCTCTGAGTTTTCTCCAATCCCTTTAAAAGTGGCAGAGAGAGACATCTACCTAGGTAGGCTGGTCAAGGGCTATATGTAAGCTTGAAGAAGCCTGAAAAGAGTTTGGGCAACAAGAGTATCAGGATGGGTAGAGAATGGAGGGTGAGACTTTAGGGCCTTGGGGAAAAGTATCCAAGAACCTTGGGGACTTGCAGAGTTGACAAAAAACCCTGGACATGCTGACATTTATAAAAACAATACAGCAGAACATTTGACATAACTTACTCTTCTACAAGACAATACCTGACTTTCTGAGAAACCAGATAAGTAACCGCAAACTCCCTGTTGCCCTTAAAACAGAATAAGCAGGTTCCTGGATTATGTACACAAGAAAAAGAAGATGGTCTTAAAATCCAAGATGGCAATCATAGACCATACACTGGAATTGAACTGGAGGCTGTTGATATCTGCACAGGTGTAGCCATTCCATAATGAAGGTTCCCCAGAAACCATTGTGACAGATTCCATCTAGAAAGTGCAGAATCCAAAGTGAAGATAAAGTTCATATATAACTCCAAGGAAAAGAGAAATGGAGGAAGTGGAAGTTGTCAGACCACCACAGGAATCTCTACTCTGGGACCTTTTCCAAACTAGCTTCCCCTGCCCTATTTAACCCTGTAGCTTTGCACGCTAGAAAAAAACACTGCTTCAATAGCATGCCTCCCCTTGAAACGTTGTTGTTGTTGTTATTAGATGCCATCAAGTCCATACTGACTCATAACTACCCTATGCACAACTGAATGAAACACTGTCTGGTCCTGGGGCAACCTCACAATTGTTGCCACACTTGAACCCATTGATGCTGCCACTTTGCCAATCTATTTCACTGGGGAACTTCCTCTTTTTCTCTGACCCTCCACCTTACCAAACATGATAATCCTTCTCTAGTGACTTGTCTCTCCTGACAATATGTCTGAAGTATGAGAGTCAAAATTTGGCCATCCTGGCTTCCAAGGAATACTCTGACTTCACTTTCTCCAACACAGGTCTATCTGTTGGTTCTTTTGACAACCCATGGCACTTTTAAGATTCTCCTCCAACACCATAACTCAAAGCATCAGTTGTTTATGGTCTTCCTTATTCACTGTCCAGCTTTCACATACATATCAGGTTATTTAAAATACCATGGCTTTTGTCAGGTGCACCTTAGTTTTGAAGCTGATATCTTTGCTCTTCAACACTTTAAAAAGGTCTTGTGCAGCAGATTTGCCTAATGCAATATATCGTTTGATTTCTTGAATGTTGCTTCCATGAGTATTGATAGTTGATCCAAGAAGAATGAAGTCCTTGACAACTTCAATCTTTTCTCTGTTGATAAGAATGTTGCTTATTGGTCCAGTGGTGAGGGATTTTATTTTCTTTACCTCAAGATGCAATCCATACAGAAGGCTGTGGTCTTTGATCTTCATCAGTAAACGTTTCAAGTCCTCTTCACTTTCAGCAAGCAAGGTTGTATCATCTGCAATCACAGGTTGTTAATGAGTCTTCCTCCAATTCTGCTGCAATGCTTTTCTTCATGTAACCCAGCTTCTCAGATGATTTGCTCAGCATACAGGTTGAATAAGTATGGTGAAAGAATTCAACCTGTCTCACACCTTTCTGAATTTTAAGCCATTCAGTGTTCCCATGTTCTGTTCAAACAGCTTCCTCTTGGTCTATGTACAGACTCCTCGTGAGGACAATTAAGTGCTCCAGAATACTCATATTTTGAAATGTTGTCCATAGCTTGTCATGATCTACACAATTGAAAGCCCTTGTATAGTCAATAAAGCAGAGGTGAACATCTTTCTGATATTTTCTGTTTTCTTTATCAAATCTTTCTTTCTGATTGATGAATTGACTCTCCAGTCATTAATTGGCCCGGGCAATAATAACGTTATTCCAAAATTCTTCCATGACTAAATTTCAACCAGATACAAAATTCCTTTTCATCTGTGCATCTAGAATACAGATTATCTGCTTCCAAATACAATGGTGCAACAGGCAAAAAGCAGACATTTCCATTGCAAATGGCAGCAATTAAGGGGAAAGAAGGGATAACAGCTTCCAAAGAAGTTAAATTCAGAAGAACAATTTCCATTAGCCCTCAGGACTTGAAAACAATGCTTTAACTTCTAAAATCATCTAGGCAATGTTCCTGCACTCTAGATTCTGGGTAGACGTCTCTCAACCCTTGGCTTCACCTCTGCTTAATACATTGGCAAATCTGTTCCCTTGGCTTTGGGCAGTCCCATTCTCCTAGACAATCTGAGTGTTGACCCTGCCCCCTTTACTCAGTTAGGTCTCATATTTCTGTCCCATTAGACACAGCAGCCCCACCTCTTCAGTTTTGTGCAGGGATCACTCTTAATGGCAACCCTACACTCTAGAACCAATTTGATGAAGATGATAACTCTTTGAAACTTAGGAAATGACGATTACACCTTTAGAAACCATAAAAGTCATGGTTCTACCTTTTGAGATGGAGGAAGCTCTGCTCTCCATGTTTCTTGTCTCTTCATATTTGGCTCCCTGGTCCCTTTATCTCTAGAAGAGGTCAGTCTGGTCTCTAATTTTCTCAAGAACGTGTCAAAAAGCTCTTCAGTTCTAATGATAAGTGCCAGGAAGAAACTTATTCCACCCCACCAGCAAAGCCTAAACTGGAAGGCACTCAATTTTTTCACACCATGGGTCCAAGAGCCTAACTTCAATGACAATTGCCTAAAGGTACCCCACTATTCCAGGAAGCTCCTTGCATGAAGGTGCTCTGCCTTCCTGCTCAGTGTATCAGCTTCCATGCCATCAAATGTTAGTCTCCTGGTTCTGCTGCTGTTGCACTTTCTCTGCCTCTTCTTCATCTTACCATCTGTGCTGTCTCTGGTGCCACAGCTATCCTGACTTCCTCTGAGCCCTCATCAGAACTGCCTTTCACAATCTTAATCCCATCAATCTAGGCTTTCACTGGAGTCCTGGTATGGCTCTGTAGGTTAATGTACTGGACAGAAAAGTTGGTTTGAACTGCAATGTGTGTGGTTCAAGCTCACCAGCTGCTCCTCAGAAACCCTATACAATGTTACTATGGGTCAGAACTAACTTTACAGAACTTAACAACAACAACAACAAGGCTTCACTATTATTAGCCAATTTAATACTCTTCCAGTTTATGCTCACTATCCAGTTCTAAAACTGCTTCCACACTTTAGGTATTTATCAGAGTAGCACCCCATTCTTAGTACCAAATTCTGTCTTCACTACTTAGTGCTACTGTAACAGAGATATCTCAAGGAATGGTTTTAAACACTATGAATTTCTTTTCCAGAGCACCGAGTTTGGAGAGGGCTTTCTGTTCATCTGCACTGGGTAAAGGTCCTTGTTTCCTTTCAACATCTGTAGCTCCAGGATTTTGGACATTTCCATATACCTTGGCATCAATCTTCCCCAGGATCTAGACACTTCACAGTGTGGGAACCCCAAATCTAAAAGAGCCGTTCCATTCCTGGTTCTTCTGCTCAAGTTTCTCTCCTTATAGCTCTTGTAAGATAAAAGATATTGCATACCACACCCTTAGGACTTTCCCATAAATCTGTTAAAGGTGGTAGTAGGATTTAGGATGTTGTTGTTGTTATTACGTGTCATTGAGTCAGCATCCATCCATAGCAAGCCTGCATACGGTCTCTGAAGGGTGGCTGGTGGGTCTGAACTGCAGATGTTTAGGTTATCTTTCAGTGCCTATGCTACAGTGCCCACACCAGTACACTAAGGAAGTATCCCACTCTTGATTCTTTTATTGATTTATCACAGCATATCACATCATGAGGAACAGCTACATCTCAACTACCAAACCACAGAGAATTCTGGCCCAACAAAACATTAACTATCACATACTTCATTTTGTTTTTCAAAATCTTGGTGAACTAGCATGAACTCATGGCTTTACATGTACTTTCTGATTTGTATAATTTTGCAAAGTAGTTCTTCTACCCGGAGAAGCACTTATAACATAGGATTTGGCCATGTGACACAGATATACTCAATTTAACAAAAGTTTGTACTATTGGTGGATTATTTTCATGAGAGAAATGCCACTTCAATAAGCTCTCATGTAGATAGAAAAATAATTAAGGAAGATTCATTACTATGTGTGGCTTGAATATCTCTTTATCTGCATTTGGAAATTATTGACACACTCACAGAGCATTTATAACATCACAACTCACACTGATCCACAAACAGACATACTTAAGACTAAGGTGACTCACGGTTCCCAGTGACAATGATTCCCTGCCTCAGGGTCTTGATCTTTGCTTGACTGTAGATGTAGGAACAGAAATTTTCTGCTTGCTTCCGAAAATTACTATCAAGCTGCTCTTCTGGCACTTCCTCAATATGGTGTAAGAGACTGTTGTCACTTGTGGGACGATCAAACACAAAACATTTCCGTTTTGGGAAGAAGCGCCTGATACATTCTCTAGGCAGGTTGGACTTTTGGATTTTGGGATTTGTGCCTAATGAGTGAAAAGAGAGTAATCATTGAAGGGACAGCATTCAAGAAAGAGATCTGTCAAGTTTTGTTTCCTGGTATCTTTGTATTAGTACAGTATTGATCTTTGTATCTCTTTTATACAATCCTGTAAATCAACCTTGAGCCAACTACAAACAACAACAAAATCATTTGTGGACACAGTGAAGGGTCAAGGAAACAGTTCTGGAGAGGAATGGAGGGGCCCAAATGATACATCTTATGTTGGGTTTCCTCAGTCTATGTATGGAGTTCAGTAGAATATGTTTCTTTTATTACATGATTGACATATGAAAACAAATGGTCAGAAGTACTTTTCTGATCTTACTATCTTCATGTCAAAAATAAAATGTGGGTTTAGAAACAAATACTTGATTTAAGGATAAGTTATTGCTGGGAAAATATCAGGACAGGAAGACATTAAAAAAACTGAAAAATCAGAGCCCCAAACTACACACAACTTTTTTTAGCAAAAACCTCCACAAAGTAGGGTTAACCTAAATGTAGTTAGGAGACCTCACCACTTCTCTATGGCACATTATACTGCACTTGAGTGTGTCTTGCAGAGAGATTCTGTGGCAGATACCAGATGTTAAATGTTTGCTGAAGAAATGATGAAATGAAAATCTATATTCTTTTCTAAATTTAGCCACCCTCCTAAACATAATGCACATTAAGAAACCCTGATAGCTTTTTAGAATAAGCACTGGACTACCAAACACAAGGTTGACAGTTGAAAGCCACCAGCTGATCCATGGGAGACAGATGAGGCTTTCTGCTCCTTTAGTAAAACGTACGCATGAAGTATATTTTAAAAATTAATTAATTTTATTTTATTATGATTCTGTGTTTAACAACTTCCAATTTCATGAACTCTTTGTCTCAAAATAGAGCAGGAGGAGTACTTCAAACAGTACACAAATATGTGGGCCTTTAGATGTTACAGCACTAATTGTAATCTGAAAAATATATATTTCATATTAATAATTGCTCTGAAATAATTTGTTCCAATATTGTCTTCTAAATGTCATCAGCCACTGGATAGCTCCAGGAAATAATAACACATGAAAATCTTACTCTCCATTTTCCTGGGCCTCAATTTGTTCTCAGATATATTAATGTTAAGTCACTTGATATCAACCTCAACGGAACCATCTACCACCTAGACCAAGCACTTATACCTTTAATCAGCTTCAAGGAATTATCCAGGTACTTGTCTTCAGTGATAGGTTCTCCTTCTAACTTCAGCTCCAGACTGAAATCCCGAACAGTCCAAACAAAGTCTGGGAAGAAACTTATAAAATCAGTAGAGTCGCTTACTTCATCATTTCTGGAGGAGGATTTTGCCCTGATTAGCTCCGTTAGTTCAGTCACGTAGCTGGGAACTTAGCTAAGGAAGAAGCAGCACTCTACACCATAACGCCCAGATTTTATAAATAAGCTATAAATTGTATACACATTCAATTTGCCCCTATATTCCCTCTTCCTGACTCATGACAGCTGAATCACAAGAAAAAAGAGATAATTTCAGTTGACATCCTCATAAGCTGAGGAAATGTGGTGTTTAGGTTCCTGGAAGGATACTGCAGCTGCTCCAGGGCCTGGTGGTTGATGGTGCACATGCTGTTGTAGACAAAGGTGCTGCTCAGAAGTACAGCCAGCGCAAAGATCCATGAGTCATTCTTAGGGTCACCCTAGAAAGTACATTTATTTGTTTTGAGCATTCACTGTTTCAATTCTACTATGTTGTAGGATAAACATTGAACTGCTAACTGCAATATAGGCAGTTCAAACCCACCAACTGCTCCTTGGAAACCCAAAAGAGGGATATTATGAGTTGGAGCTGACATAACAGCACTTAACAAGAACAACATAGCTGACTAGGAAAGATAACTTAAATTTCTAAAATAAGACTAAATACTAACCTCTTACTTTGCATTTTCATTGACCCCTCTAAGAGCTTCCATTTCTTTAGCTTTTAAACTAAGTAAATGACATATCAATGTGTAAAATGGTTAACATAAACTTTACATTATATTAGTTGCTCAGTAAATGGAGGAAAATTATGCCTTTAGCAATGTTTTCCTTAACTAAAGACTATGTTAAGGACATCAATAAGCAAACTGATCTGCTGCTGTCAAGTCATATCTGACTAGGTGACCCCAAATAAACAAGTAGAACTAACTCATAAAGTTTGCAGCAATTTCTATTTATTTTGACTTGAAGAGAAATAGCTGTAGCATCCATTAATAACAACCATGGTGTTAAATAAAAGAAAAAGATCTATGCCTAATATACCAACATTTGTCCTTACAAAGGAATTAAGTTTCAGGAAACAAAATTTAACTTCGTTAGTCACAGTTATATTATGAGAATATATCACAAAAGTTGACTGAATGTAACAAAGTTAAAAGTAATTAGAGAATCATTAGCAAAGACAATTTCTCTTTGATTCCCTCTCTTACCTTTTCCACATCACCCAGTCCCTCAGTATCCAGAAGGACCAGGGTTTGATTGGGTTTAGAGGGGTGAGGTACACACCACATCCAGATGCCCTTGGTTTCAGACCTCACTGTGGAGCCCAGATGGAAGCCTGCAATGAAGAGGAGAAAGTAGTATCAATGACAGCAAGTAGTCAGGGCTGCCCAAGATCTGCAGTGCTTAAATTTTTAGGATGGTAATTGACTGGTAAGGAGAAGAGTTGTTTCCATTAGAACACGAACAGCAAATCAAACCATTATATTTACTAACTTCCTTCTCAAGAAACAGTTGTGTTCCCTGCTTACCTATTGCTATAAAGACTCACATTGCATCATCTTACAGAATCAATGGAAATGCTATTAAACTATACCTTTTTATCTGATGTTCTAGTGGGGGGAGGAGCATGATGTTTATGAATAAAATTAGAGAAAGGCTCACAGGAGAAGTCTACATTTCTGGTTCATTGTAAAGCAGATGCTCTTTTTCCTTATTTCAGTCTTATGTTAAGAGAAAATCACCTGTATACAGGAGACACTGGCAGGGAAAAGGACAGCAGTGAGCTGTTTCTGGCGTTCAGTTCTGCTGAAACAGGATTTCAATACAAGGTAGTTAGAACCAAACCTGAAATGTAGTCAGTAATTTGTGACTTGGGGATCTGATTTCATCATTGAAGAGATATGATTTCTTAGAATGGAAATACATCAAGTGTTTGAGATGAATGATCAAATGCCAAGAAAACTTTAGGAAAATCAGGGTAGTGTTAAAATACAGGAGGAATTAGGAATTGAGATCCTAGACTAATAAAAAATTTTCTAGGATTTTAGATCTGGAAAGAAGTCAATTGGTTATTTTATAATTTAATAAAACAATTGAATTTACAATTATATTGTGTCTGATGAAACTGAAAACTAGAAAGTGTCGATTGTTGACATAGCTACTTAGACATACAGCCTTCAATTTAGCACAAGCCCCTTGTCTCCCAACCTGTTGCTCTCTGGACTACAGTGACCCTATGTAGTCTGATATAAGGGGATGACCAACTAGTGTGAAACTAGTAAAAAAATAAAAAAGAGTAAAGGAATGTAATCAATCAGAAGAAGAAAAAGATTGGAGAGGAAGGAAAGAGGGAGGATGTCAAGTTTTCATAACTTGGTGATTATGTGTTATAATGTCCAACATGGCAGTTAAAATTTTGACATACTCATTGTCTTTGTTTACCTCCCTTTTCCTCCTATCAGATTAACTAATTTCTGTTCTGTTCACCGATCTTGTTGATCTAGGACATGGACCTTTATGTTCTTTAACCCAAGAACTCCTTGGCCTCTGGCTTCCTATAGAGTTTAACTAATGGGGAATACTACAAGAGAGCAGAAAACAGGTATGTGCTCTCCCAACTCCCATGCTGAGGGGCATGGTGAGCCAGTAATTCTATTCTTCTTGCTCTGGTTACAGTTCCTTTTACTCCGCCTTATCTGGTATCTCTGGTACTGCTACATTCTGCTATTCACTATCTGTTTGTCTTCTTAGGCCTAGAGGTAATAAGGACTACTCTGCTGTTTTCCCTGGATCTATGTTTCCCACTTCCTTGAAGGTTCTCATTGCTCTGTGTCCTTGTAAATGATCTTTCCATTACAAATGTTCAAAATGGATTTGCTCTTCCCCTTTGAGCCTGTATTTTTCTTTGTTCTCTTTAATAAAACGATGAGTTTTGTCTTCATTGTGTTAGGAGAGGATACGAAAGAGGTAAAAGCAGAAAGGACCCATGAGACATAATGGACTTTCATTCCAATATCTTAAACCCATAGCCAGAGAGATTTTCAGGCTATGACCAGGAACTGGTGAATGAGATACCCTGTTAAAATATCCAAGATTTTGACCATCTGCCATATGTAATGTTTCCTTAAACTGAGACTAGAAATGGATTTACTGAAATACCTAGGGGAGCATGAATTAGTAAGACTTAGGCAATTCAATGCCTGTACACTGTATTTTCATTGAGGAGTGGTTATAAAGCATGGATTGGTCTGTATTACTGTAAATTTCAGTGTCCATTGCCTTTGAGTCACTTTTGATTCATAGTGACCCTATAGGACAGAGTTGAACTATCCCATAGAGTTTCCAAGGTCACACATCTTTATGGAAGCAGACGGCCACAGCTTTCTCCCATGGAATGTCTGATGGGTTGGAACCACCCACCTTTCAATTAGTGGAAGGGCACTTAACCACTGTGCCAATAGGACTGGGCTCTTTTACACTCTACACCATGACTGTTTTCAATGTTTGCTAGTTCTAATAGAGTAAACCCATCTCAAGTACCCTATGAGAAAAGGCAAGGTTTAACTGAAAGATATCCTTCTTATGCATCCAAAGTATAAAATAAAACAAAGCAAATGACTTCCAAAAAAACAGAAGTAGTGACCTGGTCCTGCTCATGGAGCACTAGAAGGAGTGGTAGTCAGAATTTAGATATTTTAAAGCATCTTGAGGGTAGAGACTTCCTCAGCAGAGTGCTGAGAAATCCCATGGTTATTACTCAATGTTATGTTGAGTGGAAAATAAAAGGACATTGTTAAACTCTGTAAAAATATCCTGATGAATTTATTTGAGTTGGGCAAGGAAAAATGTCCTCTTCTCTTTATTGATGCTTAAGATCACCAGTAGAATAAAAGTGAAGACAAAATATTTTTTAAAAGCAAAGGGGAGATTGAAAAACATAAAGAAGGAATGAAGATGTAAGTAAGGAAACAGGGGAAATGAGAGGAACAAGGAAAGATAGGAAGAGGAAAGATAGAAAGATAGGGAGCGAGATGAAGAGAGAAGCTAAGAAACAAAGACAGAAGTAGAGACTTCTGTGTAGTTTAGTGGATTGAATTTTAATTCTTAGTGGTGTTAAAAGGAAGTGAAGTGTTAGGGGGGAAATGGCTGCAAAGTCTTCCTGGATAGACCATGACAAATTTCTGAAACTCAATAAAAACTAAAGGCGATAACTCAGTAGGAACAAGATTTAGAAAATTGTCAATACAAAGACATATGTGAAAGAGTTTTCAACATCCCTTATTGTTGCTTTGTTGTTAGGAGCCATTGAGTCGGTACTGACTCATAGTGACCTTATACACAGCAGAATGAAACACTGCCCAATCCTGGGCCAACCTCACAATTGTTGCCACACTTGAGCCCATTGATGCTGCCCTTACAAGCAGGCAAAAATTAAGTGCTGAACTGCTAACCAAAAATCGGTGGTTTCTTGGAAGAAAGATCTGGTAAATTGACTGCCAAAAGATCAGTCATTGGAAATCTTATGGAGCACAGTTCTACTCAGCATATATAGGACTGTCATATAGCGGAAGTGATTTGACAGAAACTGGTTTAGTTTTTGATTTTGTATAGTAACCAGATCAGCACACGTCTAAAAGTTTGATAGTGTTGAAGTTTTGTAAGGCTGTGGAAAATTCTCTGTTACAACTAATAAGCATATAAATTGCACATAAAGTTTGAAAGTCATTTGATATTATCTATAACAATTAAAGACATACATACCCTGTGATTCAGGAATTCCATTCTGGAGTATTTATATACAGGTGGTTTGTGTACATAAGCAATAGGTTATAAACAAAAAAAAATTTCAAGACAATCATGTTCATGAAAGATAAAAATTGAGTATTATGCATATTTTCATTCATAATAAATGGATAAATCAATTTTTGTACTTTACTTATTAGTATACTGTAAGAAGCCCTGGTAATTTAGTGGGCTACATGGTGGGTTGCTAACTACAAGGCCAACAGTTTAAACCCACCAGTCACTCCAAGGAAGAACAGGGAGACTTTCTGCTCCCATAAAGATTTATGGCTTTGGAAACTCTTGTGAGTTGGAGACAACTTGAGGGCACACAGCAGCAATTTAGTACAACCACTGAACTTTTAACCACAAAGTCAGTAGCTGAAATCCACTAGCCACTCCTTGATTCAATGGCACTTAACAATAACAACAGCAGGAAGCTAAATGAGTCATTCAAACTTCCTGATGAGCCAGAAGAAAAACACAAAAGAATAAATTATAATTCAGTTTAAATAAAGTTTATATACAAGTCAAACTATGTTGATTATCTTTAAATGTCTGCATAAATTGTAAAACCATTTTCAAAAATCAAGAGAAGAAAAAGTGTCATGAAAACTAAAATGTTGGTGATTACTAGTGAGAATGTGAAAGGGTATATAATATTTGGGCTTTTTAATAATGTGACTATTTTATTTCTTGACCTGAACACTCATTGTATAGGTGCTGATTTATACTTACCAATTTTCTTGTGCATTTATTTTTTTACACACATTTATGTATGTGTTTTATTTCACCTATTAGAAAAGCCTCACAGAAGTGCCATGGAGTCAGTTCTGACTCACTGTGACCCTGTAGGTTTTCTGAGGAGTAACTGCTGACTTTGAAGCACTGACCTTACAGGTCAAACTGAAATTGCAGTCCAAGTGCTTTATCCTACAGCATTTATCAAACTTGCAACACAATGGAGCAAAACAAAACAAAAAAATCAGATGCTAGCAAGCGCCAATGAAATACAAGATATACACAAGTCCTCCTATTTGGGCACAAGTAATGCAGGAGCAAGAAAATAATTGGCAGAGCGGATTTCCTGGACAGCTGAGAGTGGAGGGATTCCAAAGGCTGATAGGGTTGGATAGAGTTTAGAGAATTCTTTATTGCTGGAGAAAGACATCCTTTGTTATTTATTACAGGATTTGTGGATAGAAATGGTAAAAATTGGGGCGCGGTGATTCCATACAATAAAAACTGCGAACTGGAAGGTCCGCAGTTAGAGCCAAACAGCCATTTGGCAGATAAAGATGAGAATTCCTGCTTCCATAAAGATTTAAAAAGCCTCAGAAACCCTATGATTTGGAACTGACTCCAAGGCACTTCACAACAGCAATGGTTAAAGTTGTAAAATTAGTGATGATAATTAGCAGGGGTTTTTTTTCAGTATGAAGAGGCCAACTTATCTTTAATATGATCTCAAAGGAGGCATGATCAGTCTGTGTTATCACTGGTTCAAACTAATGACCCTTTCCCAGAACAGTACTCACCATGGTTCTGTCCTGCAAGGCGGTTCATCAGGTAGGATTTTCCTGTACGATACAGTCCTACAATGGCTACCACCACCACAGGCTGAGAAATCGCTTCCAGAATCTCTAAAGCTTTTGGATTCACAGTCAGTTTCTCTTTATGGTTTTCCACCAAACAAATAGGGGAATTCATGATGGATCTGGAAGTCATGGTAACCTGCAACCCAGAAGAACCACACAATAGATTGAAATATCTGATTTCATGACTAATAGTTATTCAGAATGCATACATACCAGCTTTCTGCTTGTGGAATGTGTATATCAACTTCTTACTTTTGGAGTCCTGGTATGGCGCTGTGGGTTATTGCGCCAGACTGCAAAGCCGTTTGTACTGCAAGGTCGGCGGTTCAAGCTCACCAGCTGCTCCTCGGAAATCCTCTACAGAGTCGCTATGGGTTGGAACCAACTCGACGGCACTTAGTAACAACAACAACAATCTTTCATAAGGAAAATATGAACCCTTTCAGTTCAAAGACTGGTATAGTCTCTTTATATACAATAGGTTGTAAACCTTACAAAAGCTCTAAAAGTACCTTGTTCAGGTGATGCATAAATGAATAGGATAAGAAAAGCATAGCACAGATGATAAATCCCTAAAAGCATCAAAAATTAGTGGATAAATAGAGACAGAGTGGACATGAAAGAGAAGTGACTTGTTCATCAGAGGTTCTAAGAGGTGTCTTATTAATTCAACAAGTATATATTTAGTACTGACCAAGTGCTGGGTGCTCAGTATCCAGCCATGAACAAGATAGATACAAATTCCTGTCTTATGTGAGCTCAATTCTAGTAAAGGAGACAGATAGTAAATTTAAAAATAGAGCTATGTATTTATGTGTGTGTGTGTGTGTGTGTGTGTGTGTGTGTATATACATATTTGTTGTTGTTGTTAAGTGCCATCGAGTCAGTTCTGACCCATAGCGACCCTGTACAGGGTTTCTGAGG
>NW_006408520.1:25642852-25647461 GCF_000296735.1 Chrysochloris asiatica | reverse complement strand
CTATAAGGTCAGTTTGAACTGAAAGGTCAGCAGTTCAAATCCACAGTAGGTCCTTGGAAATTCTATATAGGGTCACTATAATACAGAACCGACTCCTTCACACTCTACACCATGACAGTTTTCATTGTCATGGTGTAAGTGTAAAAGAGTCAGTGGTGCATACAAGCAAATACCCATGTATGTATGTATGTATGTATGTAAGTGGTTTTGAGGAAAAAAAAGCAAGGATTAGAATAGGGAGTTTGCAATAGTGTTTGTATATGTGGTAACAAAGAAAGTCTCCCTGAGAAAGAGACAAATGGAAATGATCCCTGACCTTGATAAAAGTAGATATAATGACCTGGTAAGAGCAGGAGGTAGATTATATGGAGAAGTGGTTGTAAAAGGAGGAAGGAGAGTAAAAAATATAGTTCTCTCTTAAAAGGAAAGGAAAGTTCTGTGTGATGTATAGACAAATATATTGGTCCAGGAAGTAGCTTATTTGAATGGAAGAAAAGAATATTTCTTGTTTATAGGCTGACAAGGGAGAGAATCAATAGTTAAGATGTTTGAAACTCTGTCCATATTTAACAGAGTTCCCATATCTGGGTGTGACCGCTGTTTGTTTTCATCAAAATCAGTGGAGAGTTTCTAGTTTCTGACAATAAGAAACAGAGATCATAAAAAAAAAAATACTAAAATGAATAGAGAGAAATACTGTTAACTGACGGTACATGGGGGGATTATAATCATGGTAATGAAGCAAAGTATATGATTTATTAGCTATTTCAAAATATGATTGAGGAAGAGTTACCTCCTCAAAATAGAGTAGACCTTAATGATGTGGATAGAGTAAGCTCTCAGGACCTTCATTTGCTTATGTGGCATGAATCAAAATAGGAATAAGCAGTTGCAAACATCAGTTATTAATTAGAACACAGATTGCATGAACTATAAACCAAGTAAAATTGGAAGTCATCAAAAAATGAAATGAAACATATAAAGACTGATATCCTAGGCAGTAGCAAGCTGAAATGGATTGGTATTGGCCATTTTTAATTGAAAAGTAATATGCTTTTTAAAAATTTTATACCAGAATTGACAAATTGAAGAGAAATTGCAACACATTCATCATCAGAAAAAAATATTTCAAGACCTAGCTTAAAGTACAATGCTGTCTGTGGATTAATGTGCCAGACTGCAAAGTTGCTTTGAACCATAAGGCCAGAGGTTCAATCTCACCAGTCTCTCCTCAGATACAGGGTCACTATGGGGCAGAATTGACTTGATGGCACATCACAACAACAACAATGAGAAAAACTAATTATATGATTATTATTCAAATTTACTCATCAACTACTAGTCAAGACGAAGAAATTGAAGATTTCTGCTAGCATCTGAAGTCTAAAATTATCAAATATGTAATATATATGCATTGATAATTACTGGTGCTTGAGACGTGAAAGTTAGAAACAAAGAGGGATTAGCGTTTGGGAAATATGGCCTTTGAGATAGAAACAATGCTGGAGATCACATGACAGAATTTTGCAAAAACAACAACAATTCATTGAAAATGCCTTTTTTCAACAACATACATTGTGACTATACACAGGGGCTTTAGCAGATGAATACATAGAAATCAAAATGGCTACATCTGTGGAAAAAGACAATGGAGAAGTTCAGTGTCATCAGTCTAAAAAAGTTAATGTCCCTTTTATGGAATAGACCATCACTTGCAGGCTCAGAGTGAAGCTGAAGAAAACTGTTAAAAAAAACAACAACTTGTATATAGACCAATAGTCGTCATTCAAACAGAACAAGGGAATACTGAGTGGTTTAAAACCAAAAAGACTGTGTGTCAGGGTTACATACTTTCATCATAATTATTCAATCTGTATGCTGAGTAAATGATCAGAGAACCTGGATTATATAAAAATGAAAACAGTGTCAGAATTAGAGGAAGACTAACTAACAACTTATGATATGCAGATGATACAACTTTGCTTGAAATGAAGGACTAAATACAATTATTCATGAAGCACAAAGACTACAGTCCTCAGTATGAATTATACCTAAACATAAAACAAAAAGTTTCATAACTATACCAACAATCAATATCATGATAAACAGAAAAAACATTGAAATTGTCAAGAATTTCACTTTTCTTGGAGCAACAATCAACACCAATTTAAATAACAGTCAAGAAATCAGATGATATATAACATTGGGCAATTCTGCTGTAAATGAACTCTTTAAAAAGCTGAAAAGGAAAAATGTCATTTGGGGACTAAAGTGAGTCTGATCCACACAATAGTATTATTAATTACCTCATATGCACAGAAAAACTGGATAATGAATAAAGTAGACCAAAGAAGAATTGATGCCTTTGAATTACAGTACTGACAAAGAATATTGAATATACCAGGACTACCAAAAGAATGAAAAAGATTGAAGTTGTCAAGGACTTCAATCTTCTTGGATCTACAACCAACATTCATGGAAGCAGCAGTCAAGAAATCAAACAACATATTGCATTAGGCAAATCTGCTGCACAAGACTTTTTTTAAGAGTTGTAGAGCAAGGATGTCAGTTTGAGGACTAAGGTGCTCCTGACCTAAGCCATGTTATTTTCAATAACTTCATATACATGCAAATGCTGGACAGTAGAATAATTGATGCTTTTTAGTTATGGTGTTGGAGGAGAATATTGAAAGTGCCATTGGCTGCCAAAAGAACCAACAGATCTATGTTGGAATAAGTGCAGCCAGAGTGCTCCTTGGAGGCCAGGATGTCTAAACTTTGTCTTTCATACTTCAGACATGTTGTCAGACGGGACGAGTCACTGGAGAAGAATATCATGTTTTGTAAGGTGGAGGGTTAGAGAAAAAGAGGAAGACCCCAGTGAGATGGATTGGCAAAGTGGACTCAAGCATGGCAACAGTAGTGAGGTTTTCCTAGGACCAGACAGTGTTTCATTCTGTTGTGCATAGGGTCACTATGAGTTGGTACCAACTCAATGGAACCTAACAACAACAACCAAAAGAAAGAACAAACCTATCTTGCTAGAAATACAGCCGAATGTTCATTGGAATTGAGGATGGTGAGGTTTTGTTTTACATATATTGGACATGTTATCAGGAGGATCCAATCTCTAGAGAAGTATATCATGCTTGGTAAAGTAGAGTGTCAGCAAAAAAGAGGAAAAGCCTCCACAAAATTGATTGACACAATGACTGCCACAATGGGCTCAGACATTGTAACAATGGCGAGGATGGCCCAAGAAGTTTATTTTCAATAAGAATCATAGACTGTTCTGATGGCATTTCTGAATGAATTGCAAGTTTATAATCAGTGCACTATTAACATAGACTTCATAATTATTTTTAATAGTTGATTAGAAAGAGAGAGGAAGAATGATGCTACATACATAAAGCTTTGCAGGATCTTTGTAATATTAAATGTGGTTAATACAAAGGTAAGCATATGTTTAAAGTATCTATAAGGGTCATCTTTCCCTTCTTTTTTTAATGCTAGGCAGAGGAAAATGTCTGAGGAGAGGGAGGAAAGAGACAGAAGGTAGCAATCCCACAGTAGTGTCTAAGTGAGAGGGCTGGAATTTGTGCTTCATCCTAGAAAAACTTCAGCCCCTCTCTAAAGATGAGGGTAATGTGTATTCTCCTATTTAGTGCTCTTTGCTAAAACTCTGGATCAATGTCAGTAGATGAGCAGTTCATATTGGGGACATGGTGTTTTCGTTATCATCTTATAGCCACCTCTGCTACAAACCAAAATACTCATATGCCTATAACAGAGCTCCCTTGGCCATACATCATCCAGCATCTGTGCCTCTTCCCTCTTCCAGAGCACACTGGCCAGTGTGGGGGTTGTTTGGATTATGCTGTTAGTTATTTGATGGAAATGCTCATAGAAGACAAAGTTTTTGGAAAGACCTTACCTGGTGTTGTTGCTGAAGTCAGTGGGTGAATTTTCAACTGCCTCTCTCCCTTCTTGCACTCTCCTCCTGCTGGTAACTCCTTAGAGAAAAAGGACTGTTGCTTCCACAAGCTCAAAAGCAAACTTGATATTATTGTCATTCAGTTAAGGATCAGAATGAAAACTGAAACAGAAAGTGAAATGCACACTGTTTTTATATGTGACAGCATGTGGGTGGGGCTAATGCAAGTCCACAGTTGCTCAACATAATATTTCTTGGAAAACCCAGTTTAAGTTGTTCATTCACAGCTTCAGTGTCCTTGGTTCCCCAAATAAAACAGAGTACCAGGAGTGAATACTGACAAAGGAATAGTAGGTTTTTCTTTCACAGCTTAGATGTCTTTGGTTCCCATAATAAACCAGAGTACCAGAAGTGAATATTAACAAAGGAATAGTAGGTTGGGAATATTTCAAAGCTTTATATTCTTGAGGTACTTTATCAAGGAAGAGGATTGTATTGTTTTAAAATTTTTCACTACCTCATTTATTTTTCATTCTTTTCTCTTTCCAAAATATGTTTTCATAAACCATAAGTCACATATGAGTATATAATGTTAAAAACAAAATGTTGCTGGAATAACAAGGTAGGTAGGGGAACACTGAGACAGGTTTGCATGGACTAAATGGGACAGAGGTA
>NW_006408520.1:25638949-25641712 GCF_000296735.1 Chrysochloris asiatica | reverse complement strand
GAAGAAAGAGTCCCCACTGAATAGTTCTCATCTTGTTTAGATGGGTCTGGTTAAAAGAGATGGGGATAAGATTCTTATGAGTCAATCGTAAGTAATAGTTATCATGACTAATTGTGACTCTCACAATTGGAAATGCAGAAGTTTTGTATCAAAAACAGGGGAGTGGTCAATCTTACATTCCAGGAACAGTAGACATTAGGACAATCAAAGGAAAGGAGCACACGTGAAATGCAGGACCCTATCCAGAGAAGCAGCGACACCAGAGTTGGAGGCAGAGATGCGGACATGGAGAGAGGGAATGGATGAGGACTCTAGATTCATGGGAAGAGAGGGAGTAAGAGCTGGTGGCTAGGAGGCAGACTTGCAGAATGTGCCTGTTGGTGGTGTAAATTATCATATATGCCTAAGTGTTGTTTTTTTAAAAATAGAGCTAAAGTGAATAGAAAGAAATACTACTATCTGATGGTACATGGAGAGGATTATAATCATTGTAATAAAACAAGGTGTGTGATTTGTTGATGATCTGCCCTGTAAACTTTCACTCAATTCACAATAAAAGCTTAAAAAAAAAAAAGTTGCTATACAACTGACTCTGATTCAAGGAGACCCCATGTGGTCTACAGTAGAACTGTGTACCTAAGGATTTTTTGTTTGTAATCTTTACAGAAGATTGCAAGGCATGTCTTTTGCACAGTCACTGAGGGGGTGGAACCTTCAGGTTAGTAGTCTAGTGCAAAACATCTGTACCACCTAGGGGACGAGTGCAATATAAAAACACCCATTATTATAGTCCAGAAGATATAGTGATGTATGGAGGGTGGGGGAAGGGGCTGTAAATACTAATTATCTGCCTGTGTACCAGGTTCACTGAAGAAGTGATATATTGAGAGATCAATTGGGATCTGGGTCATGGGCTGTATTCAACAATTATGTAGAGATTTTGAAGATGATTAGGCATGTTCAAAGGTATGCTTGTATTCCATCCTTCCTATGAATGCAAGAACAAGAGAATGAAATAAGGATACTGGAGAGAGAGATTATTTAAATAACTGGCACAGCTCAAAAAACACCCAACAATCCTCCCACTCTAGGTTTGTGTGAAAGCATTACTCCACAGGACTGTCAAGATATCCAGACTCCTTCCCAGTCATTATTATGCCAACTTGGCTTGCTGAAAGTGAAGAGGATTTAAAATCCTTACTGATGAAGATCAAAGACCACAGTCTTTGGTATGGGTTGCATATCAGTGTTAAAAAAAACAAAAATCTTCACCATTGGACCAATAAACAACATTTATATAAATAGAGAAAACACTGAAGTTGTCCAAGACGTCATTTTGCTCAACTCAACCATCAACACTAATGGAAGTAGCAGTCAAGAAATCAAATGGCATATCACATTATGCAAATCTGGTGCACAAGACCTCTTTAATGTGTTAAAAAGAACAAAGATGTCAATTTAAGGACTAAGGTGCACCTGATTGAAGCCATGGTATTGTCAATAACTTATGTGTATGTGAAATTTGGACAGTAAGTAAGGACCACCATAGAAGAATTAATGCATTTGAGTTATGGTGTTGAAAGATAACATAAAAAATACCTTGGACTGCCAAAAGAACAAACAAATCTGTGTTGAAAGAAGTACACCCAAGGTGCTCCTTGGAAGCCAAGATGGCCAAACTTCATCTCTAATACTTCACATTTATTATCAGGAGAGACCAGTCACTAGAGAAGGATATTATGTTTGGTAAAGTGGAGGGTAAGAGAAAAAAAGGAATACCCCCAATGAGATGCATTGGCACAGTGGTAGCAGGGATGGGCAGACTCGAAGGCACCTAACAACAACAACAACTAGTTGAATTGCTAAGATCTTACTATATAAAATAGAATGATGCAATATTTATAAGTGAAAGTTCTAGAATAACTCTAAAAGTATATGCCATAATTTCAGAGAGATTTTTCAAAGTTATAAAATTAAGCTTCAAATTTTAAGGGTTAAACTCAAAATGGGATACGTATTAAATAAAACAACAACAAAAAACTCACTGCATTGGAGTAGGTCTGACTCATATTGACCCTATTGTTGTTGTTAATTGCTATAAATTCAGTTTCAACTCATAATGATGCTGTATAGGGTATTTGAGGACCACCTACTAGGTTTGAACTGCTGACCCTGAGGTCCCCAGTTCAGTGCTGATCCTATAGCACCACACCAGGAGTCCATATTGACCCTATATTATTGTTGGTAAGTGCCATCAAGTTGATTCCGACTCATAGTGACCCTGTATAGGGTTTACAAGGAGTGACTGGTGAGTTTGAAATGCTGACCTTGCAGTTCAAACCAACCCTCTATGTAGTGGCGATGGTGGTGTGCTGTGGATTTGGTTTCAACTCATAGTGACCCTGTATAGGGTTTCCAAGCCTGTAAATATTTAAGAGAACAGAAGCCTCATCTTTCTCCCATGAAATGGATGGTTGTTTTAAACTGCTTACTTTGGGTTTAGCAGCCATTGTTACGTGTCATCAAATCAGTTCTGACTCATAGTGACCCTGTGTAGGGTTTCTGAGGAGTAGCTGTGGGTTTGGACTGCTGACCTTGTGGTTTGCAGTCGAGTGCAGATTCTACAGCGCCATATCAGGACAGAGTAAAATTATCCCCTAGGGTTTCCAAAGTTGTAATCTTTATAGAAACATATTGCCATATCTTTCTCTCGTGGAGACACTGGTGTGTTTGAATTGCTCACCTCTGGTTATGAGTCAAGCA
>NW_006408520.1:25624670-25634081 GCF_000296735.1 Chrysochloris asiatica | reverse complement strand
GAGGTCTGAGCGGTCAACAAACATATGAAGAAATGTTCAGGATCACTAGCTATTAGAGAAATGCAAATCAAAATAACAATGAGATATCATCTCACAACAGCAATAACAGCAAAGATAAAAAAAAAAGTAGAGGAAAATAAATGCTGGCAAGGATGCGGAGAGACTGGGACTCTCATACATTGTTGGTGAGACTGAAAAATGGTCCAACCACTCAGGAAATCAATATGGCGCTTCCTCAGAAGTTTAGAAATAGAAATACCTAATGATCCAGCAATTTCTCTACTTGGTATATACCCACAAGAAATAAGAACCATAACACGAGTAGATATATGCACACCAATGTTCTCAGCAGCACTATTTACAATAGCAAAAAGATGGAGACAGCCTAAGTGTCCATCAATTAAAGAATGGATAAACAAATGGTGGTACATACACTCAATGGAAGATTATGCTACCTTGAAGAACAACAAGGAAGCTGCAAGCCACCGTATAACATGGATGAACCTTGAGGACATTATACTGAGTAAAATTAGTCAGTAACTAAAGGAGAAATGTTGCATAGGACCATTATTGTAAAAGTGTAAGAAAAAGAGCCCACACTAAAAGGGGGGTAAAGTATATATATATTTGCTGATCACCAGGATGTATGGGGTGAGAGTTGGGGAGGGAGGGGAAGATAGAGCACAGGGTAGGGAATAAACACAGGATAGCTCTGAGACACATGGGGGAAGGGGAGGGGGGATACAATACACAAGAAGGGGGAGGGGAATGGAAGAACAAGGCTGATGGGAGAACAGTTAGGCAGGTTTGCATGGCCTAAGTGGGACAGAGGTAAATGATGACCTATGCACAACCTTGGAACAACAGGGTTCTGGGATACAGGGATTGAGGCATGGTTTGAAGGGGTAAAAGATGGGAATAATGTTAAGATGCTTGGCTGTCTTTTGGATCTTGTTTTTCTTTTCCTACCATTGAAAATAGACACTTGAGGTGGTAAGAAAGGAATAGCCAGAAACATCACTACAGAAAGCTTGTAAGTCTGTCTCCAGCCTGTAACTGATTGGAATACCTTAAAGGGGGCTACAAGCTGCCCAGTGAAAGAGACTTCCTGTGGAGCCTTTACATTGCACAAGACCATAGGTGGAATACAGAACCCCATCAAGAACCAACTGAGGTAGGAAATTTCCACTGGAAAGGATGAGTAGACCAACCTATAATGGCTAGAAGAACAGAAAATACTTCGTGAAAGAAAGTCCGGCAGGAAAATTTCTAAACAATAGTGGCAGTCTGATTGATTACTATAACTATAAGTAAGCTGTTCACCCGGGAGCCATCAAGGCAAGTGGTCAGGATCCCTCAGAGCAAACTCCCTTCCAAGACTCAAGAGGAATACATGAGCAGGCATGTGGT
Organism: Chrysochloris asiatica; assembly: GCF_000296735.1. Classification (NCBI taxonomy): domain Eukaryota; kingdom Metazoa; phylum Chordata; class Mammalia; order Afrosoricida; family Chrysochloridae; genus Chrysochloris; species Chrysochloris asiatica. The sequence goes on along the minus strand of NW_006408520.1, from coordinate 25,632,671 downwards.
CTGGCTTGTGACCATGTTGGTCACTGATAAGGAGTAGAGGGGGAAAAAACAGCAGTGAAGTGGCCAGCTAATTCTGACCACATTCAATAGACCCCTGTGAACCCGGGTGGAGACCTGGATGGCCAGAAGTATGGCAAGACCTGGGAACTTCTTGGCCCAGAGGCTGTGACATGGCCACAGAGGACTAGAGCAGAGACTGAAGCATCTAGTTGATATGAAGTGAGGGGAGATGCATAAGAATACCCACACTGGCAGATATTATCCACTTAACATGCCTTCGATGGCTGGATGATCAGAACTCAACTAGAAGAAGAAAGAGGAGGGGGAAAATAGAAAAAAAAAAAATGTAACCTCCAATTTGATGAACATTACCTATACTTATGGATGTATTGTTGTTGTTTTGCTGTTGAGTCATTTCCAATTCATAGCGACTTATGGATGTAGTAGCTCAAAAAAGGGAATAAATCTTTAAGGCAAGTATCACTCCCACCCCCTCAGTACACAGGGATAACAGGCATGGGCAACCTAGACATTGGCTACCCATAATGGTGGGGCCTATAAAGGCAAGAAGTGACTGGTTTACAAGCTTTCAATAGGGAGCCTAATTGGGCGGGCGAAGATAGAATCACCACTGAATGATTTTCAATCTGTTGGGACCAGGCTGGTGAAAGGAAATGGAGATAAGACTCTTGTGGTACAGTAGTGAATAATTGCCATCAGGACTGACTGTGAGGGTAGGAAATATAGAGGTAGATATTTTTTGAAAAAGGAGGGGAGTGATTGATTTTGCAGCCCAGGAGCAGAGGTCCATGGGACCATCAAGTGAGAAGCATGGAGAGTGGGACCCTATCCAGAGAGGCAGTGATGCCAAGGATGGAGACAGAGACAATGACATGGACAGATGGAGTGGCTGGAGATACTGGCCTCAGGGAGAAGTGCAGGGTGCTGGTGGTTGGGGGAGGCGGGCCTGTATGGTGGTGTTGTTGTTAGGTGCCTTTGAATTGGTACCGACTCATATGAGAAATGATGAACATGTTCATCCTTTTAGGTTTTCTGATTCCAGATCTTTGCACATTTTGTTGTAATATTTGGCTGTATCTTATGTGGTGTACCCTTTGGTTATATGATGATGCATGGAGGGGATTGTAATCATTGCAATGAAACAAAATACAACAGGATGAGTGTAAAGCTGATGTTCTCCCATGTAAACCCCAGGATAAAATCTTTTAAAAAAATGTGATAAAAAAATTATTCTTAAAATGATTTACTAAATTGGTAAAAGCTAATCAGTCAATATCTAAAATTAATTTTATTTTCATTTTTTATTAATTCAACTTTTAAAAGATCAGTTAGCATCTTGTTTATTAAATGCTCTTATTTGGCACCTAGACCTGGTGGTACAATGTTCCTATAATCTCACTATGTCTACCCTGTCCTATAGGGTCACTATGAGTTCATATCTATCAGTTGGCAGTGAGTCGGGTTTGGTTTTCATTCTTGAATTTGGTGCCTAGTGTAAGTTCACACACAAAAAGGTCTCACTTCATCATCCTATTGCACAAAGTTTGGTGAAAGACTACAAGGTGAGGGATATATCAGTCCTTCCAGAAAAGTACAAATTTGACGTAGTTTGAGTCCATAAATCAGCTTAGAAAAATATGGGTACAAAAGAATGCTGACTTTTTAGGGACAAGGTTCAGAGACTTTGTAATTCTAGAATGAGAAAGAGTTGCTACCTTGAGAAAACTAAAAACAACAGCAAAACTTGGGTATTACTGGATATTGAAACATAGGATTAAGAATATTAAGAATAAGAATTCAAGACTACACAAAATATGAGGCAATACTTTTGCTCTTGATAGTTGCTGTTGACTTGATTGCCAGACTAAAATGGGGCAGTGAGAAACTAAGGGCAATAGAAAACTTTTAGCTTGGCCAAAGTAAAATCATACCATTTTTTTTAGAGAATAATCATTTCTACTTTTAATTGCTAGCTAATACCCACTGCAAAGACTATCGCAGAAAGTGGGAAAAATAGGTCCCCATTTCTTGTGAAGGCCATTGATATCCACCATTGAGAAAAAGATGATCATGCCTGTTAGAGATAATGTATCCAGCGTGGTGAGTAAGACTTGAGATAAGCAAAGCAATAAGGAAGTTTCTGAATTTCTTCTGGCTCTTACCCCACTACCAAGACCCTGATAAAATCCTTCCTTTCCACTTCCCTCAGAGTGACAGATCTGTGAGATTTTTCACTACCCTGTTCTCTGGGTATTAAAACTCCACAAATGCTTTAATCCTTTGCTCTGAGTTCTGTCTCTGAATATTGACTTCATCAGTGGCAGGTGATAAAGAATCATTTTTCTGGTTATAAGACCTGGGCAGGTTTAGACGACTAACATTTAGACTAGAAGTAAAGAGCTGAATCTTTACCATTTGGACCACCAGTAGATTCATATAAAGTAATAGACCAAGCTTACCTTAGGTGGAACCAACTCAACAGCAAACTAACAAATAACTCTCAAGCAGGAGAGAAGGTTATTACAAAGTTCAGCCTCAGTTCACTGATTGTGCATTTAGAACATGGGGCTTAATGGGAAATTTTTAATTTCAGAAGTTTTTAACTTGCAAGATTGATATTTAGGTGATAGGAGGCACCTATAGTTAAGACACGGACACTGGAATGCTAGCACTACATATTTGTTCTGCTGTGGTACTGTGGAATAAAGGTCAGTTTGAATCACAACACTGGCAGTTCAATCTCACCAGCTGCTCCTTGGAAACTTTACACAGGATTGCTATGAGTCAGAACTGATTCAATGGCACTTAACAACAACAATGTGTATCTCATGCCAACCTCTGAATGGCCCTGTTTGGTCCCCTATAGTCCATGCTGTACAAGTTCAGCCCATAGCACATACCTCCACTTGTCTACCTTTAAAAGAGGTAAAGCTTAGCCTTATGCAGCATGACTGATAGTGACAATGGGTATTCCCTGGGTTACAGCCATAACTCTTGACCATTCTTCCTTTAACAGGACACTTCATTGATTCAGACTGCTCTGACTTGCTATAGAATAGCATGGAAATGTGTCCAATGGGAAAATCACCTTATTCTTCTTTGGGAGATCTGATCTGGAAACAATCATAACAGTCTGTTGCTTTGACCTCCTTCATAGCCATGGCATCTGGTCTAGTGCGGTGAAGACATGGGTAAGTGGATTCTTTTTAAACCATATCTTAGTAAGCAACCATTTATGAATTTACAACACTTGTCAGGGATGGACCATTTGAAGTTGAGAAACTTTTAAAATTTGTGACTTGTGTGTCAGGTCTCATTGTTAAACATTGTTCACTCAGAACTCTCTTGTGTTCCCAATTTTAAGACAAAAAGGTGATTTCTGACTTGCTATTTCTATTTCCTGAGTGTCAAAGTTGAAAGACTTTAAGAGTTGGTGCTAGGGCTGGTAGAGTCTTTGTAACTGCTATACCAGAATAGAAAACATGGATCTTTGTAAATAGCTGACACTGTCAAATAAAATAAAATTGTATGTGTGTGTGTGTGTGTGTGTGTAGTATGAGTTTTATTCAGTGCTGTTCATTCCTTGAAGCCTCTTGTTATCTAGACAAAATCTCTGGTTGTTACCTTCTCATTTTCCTCTATCATCATTTTAGTACATTCCAGACTAATAATTCCATTAAAAATATAAGAGATTAGTGTACAGCTTAAATTACATGAAGTCAGGTCATATAATTCCTACAGTGAAAGGACTAAACACCACCTTCATTTGTCTTTGTTTCCACATTTGCTAAAGTGTGAGAGAAATGGAAATTACAGCTGTGCAGAAGTCAGACCACACCTGCAGTTTCCATTTCTCTTAATTACAGTAAATATAGGAACAAAGACAGATGAGAGTTGTGTGAAGTCTGAGTCTCTCCCCGTTGTAGGGATTGCAGGGACTGGTATAAACTACATAATACCAGTCCCTGTGATCCCTACAATGAGGAGTTTATGCCAGTCCATATGAAAAAAGAAATGATACTAAACATCTTTCCCACAGCACTCACTACTTTTCTGCTGGTTTGATAATTCATTGCAGTGGCCACACAGAATTCAGACAACATACTCATAGTTATGGGGCTTATTAGGGAAGTAAACAGGATACAATTTAGTGTCAGAAATGCTAAGGGCAGAGTTCTTCCAGTTAGGCAGCCACTTCTCCTAGCCAGAACAATAGTCAGGCCTCTCTCTGCTTTGGAAGTGTTACAAATTATTTTAGGGCTGCTGAAAAATACCTACAGTCACACCATTCCACCACAAGCCTCAACCTGAAGGAACTCAGCTCTAACTCCATGAATCAGCAAACCAAGCTTCCCCCAATTAAGAACCTGGAGATATCTCACTCTACATGCAAACTGGCTTCCCGTGGACTGGAAAGCCCACCACCCAGTCTCTGGCTCTTGATTCTAATGCTGCTGATCCCCTGCCATTCCTCTGCTAGTTCTCCAGTGTCATAGCTTTCTGCCCCTTGGTGGAAGAGGTCAATGCACAGAAATCTTGGGATCAAATGATGTGCTCCACATCTGGTTCTTCTTCTTTAATGGAAATGAAATCAACCATTCTGCTTCTGATATGAGTCATTTTATACCCATGCTAGAGTTTCAAATGTTTATAACTAAATTGAACTCTGCCAACATCCACAGCTGAATCATATAATCCTATCAGCATCTTCGCCTACTTTATTTTACCCAGAGCCACCAGAAAAAAGGTCATTTGGTCATAGTTAAAAAGACTACAGCTACAAGAGTCATATAAAATAATCCACTCTACCACACCATGTAATCCCTACAAGGACTGGCATAAACAACAAAATACCATTCTGTGTAATTCCTACAATGAGGAGAGGTTGAGATTAAATACAACCCTCATCTGTCCTTTTTCCAATTTTTACTATGGTGTAAGAAAAATGACCACCACTTGTCTGTCAGTTTGTCATACTCTGGTGACTTGCATGTTGCTCTGATTCTGAAAGTTATGCCACTAATATTTTGAATACTAGCAGTGTCACCATGGTAGATAGTTGTCAGCCAAGCTTCCAGATGAAGACAGACTAGGAAGAAAGAGAGACTGACTACTTCTGAATACTTAGTCCCTGAAAACTTTATAACTAGCAGTGGAACACTGTCACCACCAGAATATTGAATATTGAAATATGATGAAGAGCACCAGAATATTGTCAGATATAGCACTGGAAAATGAGTCACTCAGGATGGAAAGCATTCAAACTACAGCCTGGGAAGAGCTACCTCCTCAAAGTACAGTTGACCATAATGACGAGAATGGAGTAAAGTTTTCAGAATATTCATATATTGATGGGCACAACTCAAAATAAGAAGAAAACAGCTGTTGTCATTGTTACATTCTATTGAGTTGGCTCCAAATCATATCAACCCTGTATAAGATGTCCGAGGAGCAGCTGGTGAGTTTGAACTGTCAACCTAAAGTCCAGTGCTGATCCTACAGTGCCACTCCAAGAGTCCATAAACAGCTGTAGGCATCAATTAATAATCAGATCATGGAATGTAGGAAGTATAATCTGGGAAAACTGGAAGTTGTAAAAAATGAAATGGAACACATAAATTCTGATATTGTAGGCATTAGTAACCTGAAAAGGACTGATACTGGTCACTTTGAATTTGACAATCACATGCTTTACTATGCCAGAATGACAAATTGAAAAAAGAATAGCATCACATTCATCATCAAAAAGGACATTTCAAGATCTATCTTGAAGTACAATGCTGTCTTTTTTTTCTGTTTAAGTTTTTATTGTGAATTGAGTGATAGTTTACATGATATAGCAACATCAGTTTTACATTCATCCTATTGTAGTTTCATTGCAATGATTACAATCCCTTCCATGCATCATTATTCAACAGCCTTTGCTTCCTTCCATTCCCTCTGTTGTTTTTTTTGTTGTTGTTTTGTTTTGTTTGATGGCCTTGGAGATAGAAAGGATGCTGGAAATCACATGATAGAATTTTGCAAGACCAATGACTTCTTCATTGCAAATACCTTTTTAAACAACATACAAAGCAACTACACACATGGACCTCACCAGATAGAATACACAGAAATCATATTGACTACATCTGTGGAAAGAGATGATAGAAAAGTTCCATAGCATCAGCCAAAACAAGGCCGGGGCAGACTGTGGAACAAACCATCAATTGCTCATATGCAAATTCAGGCTGAAGCTGAAGAATATTAGAACAAGTTTGTAAGAGGCTACATATCCTACCCTAATTTAGAGATCATATCAGGAATATAGTTGATGAATTATCCACTAATGATCGAAGACCAGAAAAGTTGTGGGACGACATGCAGAACATCACACAGGAACAAAGCAAAATGTCATTTAGAAGACAAGAAAGAAGGACAAGACTAACATGGATGTCAGAAGAGAGTCTGAAATTTACTCTCCAGCATAGACATGCTAAAGTAAATGGGAGAAGTGAGGAGGTAACAGAGATGAACAGAAAATTTAAAATGGCAGCATGAGAAGACAAAAATCAAGTAGTATAATGAAATGTGCAAAAACTTGGAGTTAGAAAATCAAAAGAGAAGAATACATTCATCATTTCTCAGGCTGAAAGAACTGAAGAAAAAATGCAAACCTCAACTTACAATATTGAAGTATTTCCTGGCAAAATATTGAATGAATCAGAACACTCAGGAATATGTAACTATTCAAAAAGAAATTGGAAGGAATACACAGAGTCATTGTACCAGTAAGAAATGGTAGATATTCAACCATTTCAAGAAATAGTATAACATTAAAAGCCAGTGATAACTGAAGGATGAAGTCCAAGGTACATTGAAGGAATTGGCAAAGAACAAGGATCTGGGAATTCAATGGAATACAAATTGAAATATTTCAATAATCTGGGACAGCACTGGAGGCACTCACTCATCTGTGCTAAGAAATTTGGAAGACAGCTACCTGGCTAACTGAAGAGATTCATATTTGTGTCCATTCCAAAGGGAGGTGACCAAAAGGAATGCAAAAATCACCAGACAGCATCATTAATAATGTATGTGACTAAAATTTTGCTAAATATAATTCCAAAACAGCTGCAGCAGTTCACTGACAGATAGCTGCCAGAAGTTCCAGACAGACCAAGATGGGGACATGGAATGAGCAACATCGTTACTGACATCAAATGGATCTTGGCTGAAAGCAGAGAATACTAGAAAGATATTTACTTGTGCTTTATTGACTATGCAAAGGCTTTTGGTTGTGTAGATCATGACAAGCTATGGACACAATTTTGGAGAATGAGTATTCCAGAACACTTAATTGTGCTTATGAGGAAACTGAACCTCTTAGTCAGTTGTTTGAACAGAACAAGGGGACACTGAAAGGTGTGGACCAGGGTTGTGTTCTTTCACTATATTTATTCAATCTGTATGATGAGCAAAAATCAGAAAACCTGGATTATATGAAGAAGAACCTGGCATACGAATTGGAAAAAGACTCAATAACAACCTGCAATATGCAGATGATATAACCTTTGTGGCTGAATGCAAAGAGAACTTAAAATATTAACTGATGATGATCAAAGACCACAGCCTTCAGTATGGGTTGCACCTCAATGGAAATAAAGTAAAAATCTCATCAATGGACCAATAAATTACATGTAGATAAATGGAGAGAAAATTGCTATTATTAAAGACTTCATTTTGCTTGGATCAACCATCAACACGCATGAAAGCAGCAGTCAAATCAAAAGAAGTGTAACATTATACAACTCTGCTGCACACAACCCCTTTAAAGTGCTCAAGAGCAAAGATGGTACTTTGAGCACTAAGCCTGACCCGAACCATGGTAATTTCAGTAGCCTCATATTCATGTGAAAGTTGGACAACGAATAAGGAAGACCTTAGAAGAATCGATGCATTTGAATTATGGTGTTAGAGGAAAATATTAAAGGTACCATG
>NW_006408520.1:25584977-25593191 GCF_000296735.1 Chrysochloris asiatica | reverse complement strand
AGAAAGAAGAGGAAAAAAAGAGTAATCTGATACAATTTGATGAACTTGACCTACACCTATGGATGCAGTAGCTCAAAAGAGGGAACAAATCTTTATAGCAAGGATCATTCCCATCCCCTCTATACACAGAGTAGATATGGATGGGCAACTTGGATATTGGTTGCCCAAAATGGGGGGCTACAAAGACAAGAAGTGACTGGCTTACAAGCTTTCAAGACGGAACGTCGATCCAGAGAGTGTGGAGGAAGGTAGAATCTCCAGTGAGTAGTATCTAATCTGTCTAGGCGGGGCTGATGAAACGAAATTCGGATAGGTCTCTTGTGATACATTTTGAATAATTGTTATCAGGACTGATTGTGAGGGTTGCAAATGTAAACATAGACGTTTTGTAGCAAGGAGGGGAGTGATTAACTTTGCAGTTTAGGAGCGCAGGTCCCTGGAACCATCAAGGGAGAAGAGCGGAGAGTGGGACCCTACCCAGAGAAGCAATGATACCTGAGAAGGAGGCAGAGATGATGACGTGGAGAGATGGAGCAGCTGGAGACTTTAGACCCAGAGATGGAGAGGGACTATGTGCTGATGACTGGGCTCTAGGTCTCACAAGTTTTCTGTCACTGAGAGTGTGCGGCTACTTTTCTAACCCTCTTTATTAGGATTCCTGTCTCAGAAACACCTGATGAATTTTCTTCCTTTGAAAGATTTCTGCATTAGACAGGTTCTAGTTTTCTCAGGTTTTACTGTTCAAATTAAATGAAAATTTGAGACATATAATAACAAACTTTTTTCCCAATAAAAAAGAAAAAGGAAACAAATATACCCTGAACTGCTTTCTCTTCAGCTTCACAGTCAGCAAGAATTTGGATTATTGCAGAAAAACAGGGAAATATAAAACCTGATTTAAAGTTATAATACTTAACTGAACTTTTAAAACAATAAATTCAGATTCTAAAATGTCCAGTGAGCTTATCAACTGAGTTTAGGGTTATAGTTAGCTCTAATGTAAAAAATTGGGTAAGGACACACCACGTCTATCTTTCTTCTTTATCTCACTGTATTAGACCTCTATCTAATATTTTTCTAAAAAGAGGGAAACTCACAACATAATAGATTTGCACAGTGGCAGTAGCAATGGGCTCTAATGCAATATCAATTATTAGGTTGGCGCAGGACCAGGCAGTGTTTCATTCTGTTGTGCATAGTTCGCTATGAGTCAGAACAGACTTGGTGGCATCCAACAGTAACAACAAGGTGCAAAATTCATTTCCACTTTTCTTTGTGAATTCAGATTCCTGATGTATATTTCAGTAAGACAGTAGAAGAGTTGATGCATTCAAGTTACGGTGTTGGAGGAGAATATTAAAAGTGTCATAGACTGCAAAAGAACAAAGTAGTCTGTGCTGGTGAACAAAAGTGAGGCTGAGTATTGCAAACATAATGAAATGCTGGGAAAGCATGGGACTTAAGGTTGCCCCTGATCAGGGCAGGTAGTAGCAGATATAACTATTTTAAATAGCCCTATTCTTTGCTATGGAGTCCTGGTGTAGTGCTGTGGATTAGTGTGTTGGAATGCAAGGCCTGTTTGAACTGCAAGGTCAGTGGTTCACGTTCACCTATATAGGGTAAATCTATATAGGGTTGCTGTGAGTTGGAACCAACTAGACAGCACTTACCAACAACAACTATACCCTTTGCTCTGGAGTTGTGGTTTGGTGCTGTGGGATGCACTGGACTGCAAGGTCAATTTGAACTGCAAGGTCAGAGATTAAACTTCAGCACCCACTCTTTGGAATCTCTATACAGGGTTGCTATGAGTCACAATTGACTCCAAGTCCTAACAACAACAACAACAACCCTTTGCTATGGCTTAAGAGAAAGCCTGCTAGAGGACCAGTCACAGATGTTTGGGATATGGGACAGGTCTTGTATTTTCATGATAAAATTCTGGATTCCCTTTCTCTGAACAATCTTACAACTTGATTTTTGGCTCTATTTTTACGTGTAATACAACAGTAAGTCCTAGTGTCTGAGAGAGAAGTCCTGAAAGAAAATGCAGAAACTTTGTTATAGTATAGTATAGTTTCAACAGTGGAGCTGTCTGATGGTGTTTGAAATGCCAAACGATATTTTCAGAAATACTCCCAGGCCCTGTATCTCTCTTTGCTTGTTTATCTGGGGTCCCACATTATTTAGAACTGACACCAGATATGGAAGGGCTAGAATATCCCCAACCTTGAGGGTGAGAGATCTCTTTTCTTGCAGAACAAAGGGGATTTTCTTTCTTATAAGTAGACTATTTTTATGAAAAAGAAACATGAAAACAAGTAAATAATAAACAAACTACCATATCTCTTAATAAATTTATACTTAAATTCATTTATGAAGGTGAAGTGAGGGTGTTGACTTGATATCCTCCTTGTATGTGCTGGCCCTTCTATATCTTATATAGTGTGCAGTTTCCCAGGAAGTACCTGTGAAGAGAAGTGTCCTAGGAGAAAAACACATGGAGAGATATAAATTGATGAATAGTGTTTAAAGTGGTACCAAGCGCTGGCAACTACTCACCTCAGTGCTTTAGAAATGGTCTCCCATATATCAATTCACCATGACCCAATTTGATACAAATTAATAAGTCTGTTGGTTGTTTGCAGTCAGCTATTGAACTGGCCAGTGTCTTTATCCAAATTCCTGCTTTGAAAGATCACCAGAAGAAGTTGGCTTTCAACTAGAAAGGCCCACAATATATCTGCACTGCCTACCTTTGGTTACGTAAACTCTCCTACACTGTGTCATAATTTAGTCCACAGGGATATCTATCATCTTTCCCTGCTACAAAAAAAAAATCACACTGGTTCATTACATCGATTAAACTATGCTGATTAGGCCCAGATAGGAAGATTCTAGACTTATTGATACCGTCTCCATACCAGAGGGTGGAAAATTAAAATGACAAAAATTCAGGAACCTTCTACTTCAGTGAAATTTCTAGGTGTTCAGTGTTATGGAGTATGTTGAGATATGTCTACTGAAGTGAAGGATGCTATTGAATCTTGTTAATCCTTCAAATAAGAAAATGGACACAATGCCTGTTGGGACTATTTGATTTTTGGTGGCAGCATATCCCTCATTTGGAGTCCTGGTGTGGCACTTTGGGCTAATGTGTCAGACTGTAAAGTAATTGAACTGCAAGATCGGTGGTTCAAGCTCACCAGAAACCCTCTACAGGGTTGCTATGGTTTGGAATTGACTCAATGGCATTTGAAAACAACAACAACATCCTTCATTTGGATGTGCTACTCTAGCCTATTTATAAAGTGACTTGAAATACGTCCTGTTAAGACGAGTTCAGAACAGGAGAAGGCTCTGCAAAAGGATAAGGTTGTCATGCAAGCCATTCTGCCACTTTGGCCAAGTGAACCATCTGATCCAATGATGCTTGAAATGTCAGTGACAGGCAAATATACTATTTTGAGGTTTTAGAGGGACCCAGATGAATCACAGAGACCCTTATGATTTTGGAGCAAAGTCCTACTATCCTCTCTAGATAACTACTATCCTTTTGAGAAGCAACTTTTGGCTTTTTCCTGGAATTTAGTAGAGATGGAATGAGTAACCATGAGCCATCAAGTTACCTTGCAACCTGAGCTTCTCATCATGAGCTGGATATTATGTGACCCACAGTGTCAGAAAGTTGGCTGTGCACAGCAGCACTCCATCATTAAATGAAAGGGGAATACACAGGATCAGGTTCAAGAAGAACATGAATGTAAAAGTAAGCTGCATGAAGACATGACCCAAATGTCCATGATATCTATCTACCCTGTTTCATTACCCTTCCCTCACTGTTTGAACCTACGGCCTCATGAGTTGTTTATGATCAATTGACTGAGGAAGAGAAAAAAGGACACTTGGTTTACAGGTGGTTATGCATGATATGTAGGCAACATTCAAAAGTGGACAGCATCAGCACTCCAGCCCCTTTCTGGGGACTCAATGAAGGACAGTGGTAAAGGAAAACCCTCCCATTAGGTAGAACATTGAGCAGTGCACCTGGTAGTTCATTTTGGTTAGAAGGAGAAATGGACAAATGTGTGTGTGTATACTGATTCACGAGCTGTAACCAATTGTTTTTCTAGACTGGCAGGGACTTGGAAGGATCATAATTTGAAAATTGGTGACAACAAGATGAAGTTTGTGTATAGACCTGTCTGCATAGAACAAAAAGGTGAAGATATATGTGTATCATGTGAATGCTCACTGAAGGGTTACAGTAACAGAGGAAGAATTCAACAATCAAATATAACAAGTTGATATGTTCTATGAAAACCAATTATACGTCTTCCCCAACCACTGTTGTGATTGCTCAATAAACTCTTGAAGTAAAGAACTGGACTTTCATTCATCATGGCTGACTTAATTACAACAATGCTGAGTGCACTATCTGCTAGCAGCAGAGACCAACACTGATTTTTTAATGTGGTATTACTCCTTGAGGACATTATCCTGCAACCTGATGGGAGTTGATTATATTGGACCACTTCCATCATGGAAAGTATAGTTTTGTTCTTACGTGAATTGATACTAACTCTGGATATAGATTTGCCTTCACAGTAATTCTGGAAGAACTACCATTAGACTTACAGAGTGTCTAATCCACAATCATGGATAAACATTGCCTCATATCAAGGGATTCACTTCAAAGAAACTGAAGCTGGTAATTGACCCATGCTCATGGAAATCCACTAGCTTTACTATGTTCTCCATCATCCTGAAGCAGCTGGCTTGATAGAACAGTAGAATGGCCTTCTAAAGACACATCTAAGGTGTCAACAATGCTTTGCAGATGTGAAGCAATGTTCTCTATGAGGCTATATATGCTCTAACCCAATGTATAACATATGGTACTGTTTTCCAATAGCCAGGATTCATGGGTCCAAGAACCCAGAGGTGGAAATAGGAGTGGCACCACTCACTATTACTCCTACTGACTCACTTGCAAAATGTTTGCTTCCTGTCCCTGAGACCCTATCCATTTTGGGTTTGAAGGTTTTCGTTCAAAAGGGAGGGAAAATCCCACCTGAAGATACAACAGATTTTACTGAAGCGAAAGTTAAAAATTCCCTCTGGCCATTTTAGACTTCTCATGACTCTGGATCAACACACAAAGGAGGTAGTTTTAAATACCAGCTATTGCCATGTGAACAGATGCAGAAACAAGAACTGTAATTGTTATGTGTATTTATTTCTTGTATGTGTGCATCTTATATATTATTTTTGGTCACTTATAAAATATGTTTACGAGATTAATGTGATTTTGGTTGTACATGTGTTAGTTGTATTATGTTAGACATAAGTAGGACTTTTAGTTGTATTTATGTAGATATTATGCATGGTTTAAGGATATGTACGTAGGTGCCAAGTTGACAGTGTGGACTGTGATAGTTTAGGGCTTTTGCCTACTTTTTTGGAACAGGATTCTCAGTGGTTTGGCAGTTAAGCTGTAGTAATTCCCCATTATTAGATCTAATATAATGTAATCTCCTCTATGATGAGATCTGCTTTGAGCAAACAATCAACTGAAAGGAACTTTCCTCAGGGGTGTGGCCTGCTTCTAATATATTGGACTCTCACAAAGAGCTTATTTCTTTTCTACTGGATCTGAAACCTGCATCTGACTTGTCAATTGACCTCTGGTTCTTTGGACTTAAGCCAGCAGACCACTCATTTGCCTGTTGATCCTGGATGTTGCAAGCAGCCTGCTATCACCCTGTATTAGTTGCCTGGCTGCCATCTGATCTACAAATTTGGTTCCTTAGCCCTGCAGTTGTGTGAGTCAGAAGCCTCCAGAAGGACATCTGACCCATGTACTTGGGACTTGCCCAGCTCGACAACTTCATGAGACTTTTCCTTGATTTCAACATCACTTTATATATGCATATAAAAGTTTCACCTGTTGTTCTCTAGAGAACCCAGCCTGAGACAGGTAATAACATAGGCACACCTTTATCATATTCTTTATTAGGTAGAAGTAGTTATAATACATTTTTGGATGTTTGTATTTTGATGTTACTATGCATTTTGGAGAGTCCTGGTGTGGCGCTGTGGGCTAATGCGTCAGACTTCAAAGTCATTTGAACTGCAAGGTAGGTGGTTCAGTCTCACAAACTGCTTCTTGGAAACCTTATACAGGGTTTCTATGGGTCAGAATTAACTTGACAGACCTTAACAACAACAACAACATACATTTTGGATATTTTATCATATTAGTACAAATAGAGCTTAACTTTTTCATTTTGTTTTATATGCTGGTGTTAATAAGTGTCATCGAGTCACTTCTGACTCATAGCAACCCTACACAGAATTTCCAAGAAGCCACTGGTGAGTTTAAACTGCTGGACTTACTGTTCAAACTGACTTTGTAATCCAGTGCTTACCCTACAGTGCCACTCCAGGACTTATACTTGGTAAATAGATTTATAACATAAATTTCTAAATGTAGACTTGCTGCATCAAATGTAGACTTGCATTTAACATTCTGATATATAATTATGCCTGTCTGTATTCTCACAAGCAAATATTAGACAGTGTCTTTCCCTAAACACCAGTCTACTCTATTTCCTGTTCAAAGTGTTTTTGTTTTTTTCTTGTTTTTTTTTTTTTTTTGACATTATTAGAAGTTAAAAGATATTTCAGAGAATTACTTTACACATCTTTATTACTAAACATTTTAATTTTCTTCCTCTTTGATTGCCCATTGAAAAAATGGGATCTTTGTTCTTTTTATAACTAGTGTGGCACTGTAGGATAAGAACTTAACCACAAGGCCAGTTTAAAGCTCAAGGTTGGAGATTCAAACTCACCAACAGCTCCTTGGAAACCTTATACAGGGTTACTATGAGTTAGAACTGACTTGACAGCCCTTAGCAACAACATCAACAATAGCCTTAAGAAATTATCTTCTCATCTATCATAAAAATGACAAGAATTTCCCTCATCTTTACATTTGTGATTTTTTTTTGTCTTTTCTATAAGAAAACGTAGTAGCGTGGTGGGGTGCATGTTGGGCTAGTAACCACAAGCTCAGCAGTTCAAATTCACCAGCTGCTAGAGGGGAGAAAGATGAGGCTTTCTACTCCTAGAAAGATTTACAACTACAGTGCCACTCCAGGACTTATACTTGGTAAATAGATTTATAACATAAATTTCTAAATGTAAACTTGCTGCATCAAATGTAGACTTGCATTTAACATTTTGATATATAATTATGCCTGTCTGTATTCTCACAAGCAAATATTAGACAGTGTCTTTCCCTAAACACCAGTCTACTCTATTTCCTGTTCAACTGCTACACAGGTTTGCTATGAGTCAGAACCAACATGAGAGCTCACCACCACCTCCACCACTATATATTTTCCATTACAATTTCATTATCTTCTAACTTACTGTTATCTATTTCTTAATTAATTAATTCAAGACTTGGTTTGAGGAACACTAACTTTGGTTGCCACAATGGTAGTTTTACTTTTCAGTTTTCTTGAATGAAATTAGAATGATAAATTTTTCAAATGATTAATTTTATTATACCATTAAAATATAAGAAACTTCATTGAATTTTTTCATAAGGCAAATTCTAACCTATTTTAAACTTGAGGTGAAATCTTTGAACCCTGTCTCAATATATTTGCTGGGAACAGTTAGCAATGCCATTAAAGTATTTCAAACTACATCCAGGAAAACTGAAAATACTAAGTGACCCTTCTTAGTTGTATCAATCTCTTCTTCTTCTTCTTCTTCTTTTTTTAAAGTGATAGTTTACATAGGAGAACATCAGCTTTACATTAATCCTATCATATTTTTGTTTCATTGCAATGATTACAACCCCCTCCAAGCATCATTAAACAACCAAAGGGTACAGCCTGCAATGACTGCCTGCCGGCCATCAGCACACAGCCCCTCTCACTCCCTGAATCCAGAGTCCCCAGCCATTTTATCTCATCACTCATCATTAATGCATCCATCTCTGGTGTCATTTCTCTGGTTATAGTCAAGCACTACACTCTTCTCAATTGATGGTCCCACAGTCATTCGTTCCTGGACTGCAAAATCAACTACTCCCCTCCTTTTGTTACAAAATGTTTACCTTTACATTTGCAACACTCACAGTCAGTCCTGATAGCAATTATTCATTATTGAACCACAAGAGTCTTTTCCCCATCT
>NW_006408520.1:25582737-25583877 GCF_000296735.1 Chrysochloris asiatica | reverse complement strand
TTTCTCTCCCACTCAAGTGTCTATTTTACAATAGCAGGCAAGGGAAACCATGATTGAAAAGATAGCCAAGCATCTTAATATTGTTTCCCCTCATTTAACCATTCAAACCATGCCTCAATCCCTATATCCCTGAGCTCTGTTGTCCTAGGTTGTGCATACAGCATTATTTACCTCTGTCCCACTTAGCCCATGCAAACCTTCCTACCTATTCTCCCATCTTCCTTGTTCTTAAATTCCCACCCACCCCCACCCCCAGCCCTGCACAGAAACTATTCTGTGTCTATTCCCTACCCTGCACTCCACCGACCTCTCCCTCCTCTTACCCCACACCATACAACCCGGTACCCAACAATTTATTTATTTATTTGTTTGTTTTTCCTTTTAGTGTGGGTATTTTTCCTTAACCTTTTAAAATAATGGTCCTAATGCAGTATTTCTCCTTTTGTGACTGACTAATTTCAGCACTCGTCTGTCAGTTTGTCATACTGTGGTGGCTTGTGAGTTGCAATGATTTTGGAAGCTATGCCACTGGTATTTTAAATACCAGCAGGGTCAACCATGATGGACAGGTTTCAGATGAGATTCCACACGAAGACATACTAGGAAGAAGGAGTGAGGAATTATTTCTGAATATTTAGTCACTGACAACCTTATGAATAGCAGAGAAACACTGTCAGATATAGTGCCTGAAATTAAGCCTCTCAGATTAGAAGGCACTCAAAATGCCACTGGGGAAGAGCTGCCTCCTTAATATAGAGTTGACTGTAAAAACAAGAATAGAATAAAACCCACTGAACCTTCATTTGCTGATGGGGCACAACTCAAAATGAAGAGAAACAGCTGTAAATTTCATTGAAAATCAGAACACAGAACATAAAAAATATGAATCTAGGAAAATTGGAATTTGTCAAAAATGAAATGGAACACATAAACATCGATATCTTAGGCATTAGTGAGCTGAAAGGGACTGGTATTGGCCATTTTGAATCTGACAACCATGTGGTTTATTATGCCAGGAAT
This sequence comes from Chrysochloris asiatica, assembly GCF_000296735.1. Taxonomy (NCBI): domain Eukaryota; kingdom Metazoa; phylum Chordata; class Mammalia; order Afrosoricida; family Chrysochloridae; genus Chrysochloris; species Chrysochloris asiatica. The sequence goes on along the minus strand of NW_006408520.1, from coordinate 25,582,857 downwards.
GACAAAATGAAAAGGAATGGTGTTACATTCATTGTCGAAATGAACATATACAGATCAGTCATGAGGTACAATGCTATCTGTGATAGGATAATATCCTACAGGGAAGCACCTACAGGGAAG
>NW_006408520.1:25579873-25581152 GCF_000296735.1 Chrysochloris asiatica | reverse complement strand
TGGCAACAGTAGTGAGGTTGACCCAGAATCGGGCAGTGTTTCGTTGTGCTGTACATAAGGTCACTATGAGTTGGTACCATCTCTATGGCAACTAACAACAACAACAAATTTCAGCCAACATAATGTCCTCAAGGTCCATCCATGTTATGTGGTGGCTTACAGCTTCCTTGTTGTTCTTCAATTTAGCATAATATTCCATTATGTGTATGTACTAAGTTTGTTTATCCATTCTTCCATTGATGGACACTTAGGCTGTCTCCATCATTTTGCTATTGTAAATAGTGATGCTATAAGCATTGGTGTGCAAATATCTACATATTTTATGGCTCATATTTCTTATGGATAAATAAATACCAAGTACAGGTACTGCTGTATCATAAGGTATTTCTTTTTCTAACTTTCTCAGGAAGCACCATATTTTTTTTCCAGAGTGGTTGGAACATTTTGCATTCCCACCAGCAATGTAGGAGGGTCCCGGGCTCTTGGCATCCTTAGCAGCATTTATTGTCCTTTAATTTTCTGATATTTGCTGTTATTGCTGGTGTGAGATGATATCTCATTGTTGTTTTGATTTGCATCTCTCTAATGGTTAGTGATCATGAACATTTCTTCATGTTTTTTGGCTGCCATGATCTCCTTGGTGAAGTGTCTGTTCATGTCCTGTGCCCATTTTTTAATTGGGTTATTTGTCTTTTTCTCATAGAGGTGTTGTAGTTTCCTATAGATTTTACAAATTAGTCTCCTGACTAACATTTCATTACAAAATATTTTTTCCATTCTGTGGTCTCCCTTTATACTTTTTTGGTGGAATCTTTTGATGCATATGTATTTCTCATATTCAGTATGTCCCTATCATCTGTTTTGCTTTCTTTTGTTTGTGTAATTTTCAAAATATTTGGTAGTCTGTGTGTGCCCTGTATTGAAGTCCTCATATTTATTCCTATTTTTTTTTTCATTGATGTCCTTTATAATTCTGTGATTCACATTTAGGACTTTAATCCATGCTGGGTTGATTTTGGAATATGGCATGAGTTAAAGTGCTTGTTTCAGTCTTTTGCATATCACTTTGCATTTCTGCCAGCACTATCTGTTTAAAAGACTGTCTCCTCCCCATGCAATATACTTAAGCCCTTTATCAAAATCGGTTTGTTGTATGTGTAAGGGTATTATTCCTAGATTCTCAATTCTATTCCATTGATCAATGTAGTCTTCATTGTACCATATCAAGCTGTTTTGACCACTGTGGCTGTGTAGTAAATTTTGAAATCAGGCAATGAGA
>NW_006408520.1:25578458-25579078 GCF_000296735.1 Chrysochloris asiatica | reverse complement strand
TATTATTTTCTGATGTGCTGTTGGATTCTATTGGCTAGGATTTTGTTGAGAATTTTTCCATCTATGTTTATGAGGGATATTTATTGGTCTATAATTTTCTTTCTAAGTGATGTCCTTCCCTAGTTTTAGTATGGGTGCTATGCTTGCTTCATAAAATGTTTTAGGAAATTTTGTATCCTCTTCTATATTCTGGAATAATTTGAATAGAATTGGTGACAGCTCTTCCCTGAATGTTTAGTAGAACTCATCAGGAAGCCATCTGGACCTGGACTTCTTTTGGTTGGGAGTTTTTTGATGACCTGATCAATTTCTTTTGTTATAGGTCTGTTCACGTTTTCTACTTCACTCTCTCTAAGTTTAAATAGGTCTTGTTTTTCTAAAACTATATCCATCTCTTGCAAATTTTCAAATTTTTGGAGTGCATCTCTTCATAGTGCTCTGCTACTATCCTTTTTATTTCCTTTGGTTCCATTGTGACATCGCCCAGGTGATTTCTAATGCATGTTATATATGTCGTCTCCCTCTTCTCTTATGTTAGTTTTGCCAATGGTGTGTCAATTTTATTAATCCTTTCAAAGAACTGCTACTTGTCCTCTTTATTCTTTCTATAGTTTTTCTGT
>NW_006408520.1:25572991-25578208 GCF_000296735.1 Chrysochloris asiatica | reverse complement strand
TTTTGGTGGCTGTAGGTTCCCTCTGTTGGTCTGTTTCTAATTGTTGTAGATGCTGTGTTAATGTGTTAATTTTGATTCTTACTTCTTTTTGGATGTGTGCATTAATTGCAATAAATTGTCCTCTCAGCACTGCTTTCATCAGGTCCCCAAAATACTTGGTATGTTGTTTTGTTCTTTCTTGTCTGTTTCTAGGGACTTTGTGAGTTCACATCTAGTTGCTTTTTCAGTAGGGTGTTATTCATTTTCCATGTATTTGACTTTGTTTCATTGGTCTTCTTATTGTTGATTTCTAGTTTTATAGCATTGTGGCCTGAAAAGATGCTTTGTAGTCTTAATGTTTGCAAATTTATGGAAGCTTGCTTTGTGACCTTACTCATGGTTAGGTCTGGAGAATATTCCATGTGCACTGACTGGCAAAGAATGTTTATTGTGCTGTTGTTGCATTGCATACTCTGTACACATTTATGAGTACAGGTTGGCTGATTGTGCTGTTTAGTTCCTCTGTATCTTTGTCTTGTTTATTCTGATTGTTCTATCCCTTTTGGAAATGGCGTATTAAAATCTTCCACTATAATTATAGATTTTTTTCTATTCATTTCTTCATTTGTAGCAGGGTTTATTTTACACATCTTTGTGCTATTTCATTGGGAGCATAGATATTTATTATTGTTATGTCATCTTGCAAAATTGACCCTTTAATCTTGAAATAGTGTCCTTTATCTCTTATGCTGGTTTTTGCCTCAAAGTTTATTTTATCAGAGATTAGTATTGCCACTCCTGCTTTTTTAAATTGCAAATTGCTTGGTATATTTTTTTCCATCCTTTAACTTTTCATCTGTTTTTGTATCTGTGTGTAAGGTGTGTCTTTTGCAGGCAGCATATTGAAGGATCTTGTTTTCTTATCCATTCTGCCACTCTGTCTCTTCACTTGTGAATTTAATCCATTGACATTCAGTGTAATTATCTGTAGATATGAATTAATTGTTGTCATTATGTAAATTTTTGTGATGATTTTCTTTCATTTCTTTTGCATGCCTTCTTGTGCTGTGTTCATGTTTTTTATGCTATTTCTTGTCAGTTTCTTCTTAGTTTTAATGTTTCCTTGTTTTACTTAAATCTTAATTTTCATGGTAAGTTGTGAAGTATTAACTTTCTTTGAGGTTACCCTATAGTCTATTAACTTTTACCTCCATTTAAGACAGTCTATTGTATCCTGCTTTCTGGTAGTGTAGTGGTTATGAATCGGGCTGCTAACCTCAAGGTCAGCAGCTCAAAACTATGAGAAATTAACCCATCCCTATACACCTAACTGAATTTTACAATTCAGTGAATTTGAATTGAGAGGAGAAAGTTTCTTCAGCACATGGTGCTGGCAGAACTGGAAATAAAATATGCAAAAAATGGAAACAAGACCTTTATTACATTCCTTGCATGGAATACGGAATGTACAAAAATCAACTCAGCATGGATTAAAGACCTAAAAGTGAATCCCAGAATTATGAAGGTCATCAGTGAAAAAGAAGGGACAAATTTAAGGGCTCTAATACAGGACACACAGACTAGCAAACATTGCAAATATTACACAAACATAAGTAGCCAAAATAGATGATTGGAATGTTCAAAACATTAGAAATTTATGTGCATCAAAAGATTTCACCAAGTGTAAAAAGGAAACTCACAGAATGGGAAAAAATAATTTAGTGTGACATATCAGACGAGGTACTAATTTCTAAAATCTTTAGGAAACTACAACATCTCTTCAAGAGAAAGACAAATAACCCAATTAAAAAATGGGCAAAGAACACGAACAGATGCTTCACAAAGGAAGAGATTAGGGTAATCAACAAACATATTCCTGAGTATTTTTGTGTACATTAAAAACAAAAACAATAGAATACAAGGAAATACTGTTGAATGATGATGCATGGAGGGATTGTAATCATTGCAATGAAACAAAATATGATGGGATGAGTGAAAAACTGATGTTCTCCCATGTAAACTATCACACCATTCACAATAAAAACTTGGAAAAACAAAAATAACCTTCACTTGTTATCTTTTTTTTTTTTTTCCCTAAAAATCATCTTCTCTTTCTTACTGAAGATTTTCTTGCATAACTGAAGCTTTTTCAGTACTTTAGTATGTAGACTAAGGGGGAAATTCCCAGGAATGCTTTCTAGTTATCCTTGCAGTCTTTTGTTAACTTTAAAGGACTTCCTCCTGATGAGTTGTTGTTGGTGTTGTTAGGTGCCATCAATCAATACGGACTCATGACAATTCTATGCATAACAGAATGAAACACTGCCCAATCCTGTGCCAACCACACAATCTTTGTTATGTTTGAGCCCACTGATGTTGACCTTGTGTCAATCCATCTCAGTAGGGATTTTCTTCTCTTTTTCTGACCCTCCATCTCACCAAACATGATTATCTTTCTCCAGTGACTGGTCCCTCCTGACAATAAGTCTGAAGTATGAAAGATGAAGTCTGGCCATCCTGGCTTACAAGGAGCACTCTGGCAGTACTTCTTCCAACACAGATCTACTTGTTCTTCTGACAGTCCATTGTATTTTCAATATTCTCCTCCAATATCATAACTCAAATGTATTAATTATTCTATGATCTACTTTATCACTACTCAACTTTCGCATCCATATGAGATTATTGAGAATACCATTGCTTGCATCAGGCACACCTTCTTCCTCAAACTGACATCTTTGCTCTTCAACCCTTTAAAGAGGTCTTGTGCAGTAGATTTGCCCCATACAATACTTTTTTTAAATTTCTTGACTGCTGCTTTCCTGACTGTTGTTAGTTGAGCCAAACAAAATGAACTCATTGACAGCTTCAATCTTTTCCCCATTTTTATGGATGTTGTTTTTTGGTCTAGTGGTGAGGATTTTTGTTTTCTTTACACTGAACTCATACCCAAAACTGTGTTCTTTGATCTTCATCTGTATTCTAAATCCTCTTTCCTTTCACAAGCAAGGTTATATTATCTGCATATTGCAGGTTGTTAATGAGTCTTTCTCCAATCCTGATACCACATTTTTCTTCATATAATCCTGCTTCTCAGATTATTTGTTCAACATATAGATTGAAAAAATACGTTGAAAGTATACAACCCTGTCGCACACCTTTCCTAATTTTAAACAATTTGGTGTTCCCTTGTTCTGTTTGAACAACTGCCTCTTGATCTATAGAGCTTCCCCATGAGCACAATTGTCTCATAATACTCATACTTCGCAATGTTGCCCATAGCTTCTCATGATGCACATAATCAAAATCCTTTGCGTATGACATCAAGAAGATCATCCTGATGAGCAGGTCCCCAAAAATCTCAATCAAAGGTATGATTTGATTCCTTATTTTTTTCCATCTGCAATTGGCAACCTATCTTCCATGGAAGTGCTCAGATCATAATGAAAAGGAAAATATTTTCACACCAGACTATGGTTGGTTGCTGTGTAACATGATCTCTTGGCCAGGATGACATTCTTCTTATATTTATTCCTGCATGCTGGCTCTCAGGCCCTGTTTTAGTTTGTTTGTTTGTTTACCTTTGTCCCAACCCAACTGTATAAATACCTGCTCAAGTATTTAAGAAAGGATCCTGTGGATTGTCCTAAAACTAAAGATTGAAACTTAAACAAAGTCAGAAAAAGTAAAAAATCTAGTTTCTATTCAGGGACAAAAAGGACAAAAATAAACAAACACAAACAAACATCTGAACACTTGAAGTATTAGTCACTCTTTATTATTATTAATATTAATACCTTTTATTGTGTATTGGATGAGTAAAGGCTCACAGGGTAGATCACCAGTTTTACATTCAACAAATCACTGTAATAATTACAATCTCCTCCATGTACCCTTGTTGTTGTTGTTGTTAGGTGCCATTGAGTCAGTACCAACTTATAGCAATCTTATGTACAGCAGAATGAAACACTGCCCAATTCTGGGCCAACCTCACTATTATTGCCATGCTTCAGTTCATCGATGCTGCTACTTGGCCAATCCATCTTGTTAGGGTTCTTCCTCTTTTCCTCTGACCCTCCACCTTACCAAACATGATATCCTTCCCCAGCGACTGGTCCCTCCTGATAATATGTCTGAAGCATGAGAGACACAGTTTGGCCATCATGGCCTCCAAGGAGCACTCTGGCTACACTTCTTCCAAAATGGATCTATTGGTTCTTTTGGCAGCCCATGGCACTTTCAATATTCTCCTCCAACACCATAACTCAAAAGCATCAATTCCTCTATGGTCTTCCTTATTCACTGTCAGCTTTTGCATGCATATAAGGTTTTTGAAAATACCATGGCTTGGGTCAGGTGCACCTTAGTTCTCAAGCTGACATCTTTGTTCTTCAACACTTTAAAAAGGTCTTGTGCAGCAGATTTGCCTAATGCAATACTTCATTTAATTTTTTGACTGCTGCGTCCATGAGTGTCAACAGTTGATCCAAGAAGAATGAAATCATTTACATTCACCCTTAGCCAATGTTATTTCTATTGCCTTGTTTATTTTATTTATGTATACATATAAAATTGTAAACATATATTTTTTTAAATGCCCAAAGGAGACACTTTGCAAGCCAGCATCCTGCCCCAGGAGCACACTGCTTTCCTCAGTCCTTGGGCCTATAGTATACTGCTCCTCTGTCTCTCTATGCATTGCCTCTCACCATCTCTGTTGTTGCGATTTTTCTGGTTAGAATCCCTTGAAACCCTCAAGTTCTTCCTTATTGATGGCCCTAGAATTCCCTGTTCCTCAAATGACAAATTAATTGCTCCCTACTTTTAGTTGCGCTTTTTCTACATTTACCATTCTGACAATCACCATTAGACCTAAAAACAATTACTCGCAATTGAACCATAAAATCCTATCCCCCTCATCACCAGACCTATCTGAACAAGAGGAAAACTATTCAAAAAGTTTTCTGTCTTACTCCCCTCCTTCTGACAAAGTACCCTCATGAAAGCTTATAAGCCAGTCACTTCATGTCTTTATGTTGTTGTTGTTGTTAAGCACTGTCGAGTTGGTTCCAACTCATAAAGACCCTGTATAGGGTTTCCAAGAAGCAGTTTGTGAGCTTGAACCATTGACCTTGTAGTTCAAACAGACCTTGCAATCCATTGCACCACATCACAGCACCACTTCAGGACATCATAGCCCCCAATTTGGAGAGCTGAAGTCTAAGTTGTCCATCCCAA
>NW_006408520.1:25552225-25571824 GCF_000296735.1 Chrysochloris asiatica | reverse complement strand
CCGACTCGATGGCACCTGACAACAACAATATATATATATATCAATCTCACACCTAAAATTTTAATAATAATTCATTAAGATTTTCAAATATCCAGTCAGTATTTATTTTCTTATCGAAAAATAAATATCATTAAAATCTTATACAAACAAAAATTTGCTAATGAAAATTTAATAATGATTTAAGCAAGAACATCAATAGGGACTAGTCATAAATTTATACCCAATTCAGAGAGGAGGTAGAACTAGGAATATCTCTGCTGATATTAGATGGATCTTGGCTAAAATACAAAATAGATGTTCACTTGTGTTTTATTGACTATACAAAGGCATTCAGATAACATTGTGAAGAACAGGAATTCCATAATACTTAATTGTGTTCATGTGGCATCAGTACATAGACCAAGATGCAGCTATTCAAACAGAACAAGGGGTTACTGAGTTGTTTAAAATCATGAGAAATTTGTGTCAGGGTTGCATCCATTTGCCATACTTATTTAATCTGCATTCTGAGAAAATAATCTGAAAAGCTAAACTATATTAAAAACAAGTCATCAAGACTGAAGGAAGACTCATTAACAACTTTTGATATTTAGATGACACAAATTTGCTTGTGGAAAGTGAGGAAGACTTGAAGCACTTACTGATGAAGATCAAAGGCTACACACTTCAGTATGACTTACACCTCAACATAAAGAAGAGAAAAATTCTCACCAATGAACCAATAAGCAACACCATTATAAGAGAGAAAAGGTTGAAGTTGCCAAGGATTTCATTTTACTTGAATGCATGATCAATGGTCATGAAAGAAGCAGTCAAGAAATCAAACAACACATTACACTGAACAAACCTACTCCAAAAAAGACCACTTTAAAGTATCAAAAAGCAAAGATGTCATCTTGAGGATTTAGGTGTGCCTGATCCAAACCACGGTATTTTCAATTGCCTCATGTGCATGTAAAAACTGGACAACTAAGAAAGACCAAAGAAGAATCAATGCATCTGTATTGTGGCGGTGGCAAAGAATATTGAATGTACCATAGACCAAAAGAACACACAAATCTGTCTTGGAAGACATATAGCTTAGAAGCAATGATGGCAAGACTTCCTCTCATGTGCTTTGGACATGTTATCAGGAGGGAACAATCCCTAGAGAAAGACATCATGCTTCGTAAAGCAACAGATGTCTGAAAAAAAGAGGAGAACCCTAAACAAGACGTAGTGACACAGTGGTTGCAACAGTGGTCTCAAACATAGGAATGATTTTGATAATGGTGCAGGACTAGGTATTGTTTCTTTCTGCTGCACATAGGTCACTATGAGTTGGAATTGACTCAAAGGCACTTAACAACAGTAACAACATCCAACTTCTCAATTAAGTAGAAACTTTTTGCTTGTTTTGCTTCAAGTATGTTTGAATGAGTATCCAAGTAGAGTCTCTAAAGTGCAAATGGCATTATCAAAGTGCATTCTCGTCTCCCTTACTCCCCTCCCCCCACCTTTTGCAATCTGGATTTTGGTGTTGCTTTGAATATTTTCAGTGAATTTAGATTCCAAATCAGATTAGGTTTATCTATTTGTTTGTTTATTTAAAGCTCAACTTCTTCATAGAAGAGTCCTGGTGTGGCACTGTGGATTAATGTGCTGGACTGCAAAGTCGGTTTGAACCACAAGGTCATCAGCTCAAGATCACCAGTCCCTCTTCAGAAATCCTATACAGGGTCGCTATGGGTGGGAACTAAGTTGATGGCACTTAACAACAGCAACAACGTCTTTATAGATGGTGGTGTGTTCTTCATCAGGAGGCACATAAAATATACAGTCATCGGTCTTTGTGATGCTACCAGTCATTCATGCTCAATGTTTAGGTATACTAATTTATTAAGGTTTATAAAATGGTCATATTCTATCACTCCTTTTCAATGATTAGCTATAATACTTTTCTAAAGAGGAATTTTACCTTGTCAATTCTTTTGATACATAGTGTTACCATCTTAAAACAAATGCAGAGTAAATTCCTATTTTCAGTTCAGGGAAATCTGGTTACTAAGGAAGCTCAGTTCTGTGCTATGAACTTACAACTGTTTCCTTAGTTCAAAGGACAGAAGCAGAATGACTATATAGTTAAAGATACTTTAAAACTGAGCTCATGAAATTATTTTGTATCTAAACTCAAAGCTAAATGTTTCTACTTATATTTCTTCTATTTTATATCTGCATATATGTTTTACTTCCATGCAAAGAATCCTGTTTATTACGCACTGTGTCAAGAAAACACAATTAGATAATACAGAATTACTCACTTTCTTTCTCTCAAATTACACTTACATCTTGAAATAATAGTATCAAGGTTACTACATGAATATGGTTCATAAAAACAGTTTACTTCTTTTCTCGGGTCTCTGTATCTTTGAAATACACATACAAGAAAGCATACACTAATTCAACAGTATCTACAAGCACAATTCAGTGTCTCCAAGGTTTGCAACCACTCTTCCCCTACTTTCAGAGGCATTTCTCCTCCACTGACATGACCTAATGTTCCTGTTGAATCTTCTGAGTTGTAATTGTCATACTGATACCATATGCTGTTAAATTGGTTCCTGATTCATGGTGACCCTACATAGGGTCTCCAAGGAGCAGCTGGTGGGACTGAACCATCAGCCTTGTGGTTCACAGTCTAGCGCTGATCCCACCGCACCACACCAGCACCACATACATAGATGATTCTTAAAGGAACATAATACTCAAGGCATTTTTATTTATTTATTTATTTTTAACTAGTTAAGCTAAGCTATAGTTTAGTCTTAAGACTTTTAGGGGTCATTTTGAATTTTAAGGTATAAAGATCTCCAGACAATAGTCTTAGGAGTTCATCCTGTCACTTGGTTTCAGAAACTCTGGAGTTCATGAGAATTTGACATACTGTTTTTGAAACACCCTTCTCTTAAAAAAAAAAAAAATCAGTATTCTTCTATAGTATCTTTGATCAAAACATTCAGTCATGGTAGCTGGGCACCATCCAGTTGTTCTGGTCACATAGCAAAGAAAGTTGTTCATGGAGGCAATTAGCCATTCATATTCCTAACTTTCCTTCTTCCTTTGTTGTTTCAGGTAGGTTAGTGTTTTGGAGCTCAAGAGTTCACACATTTCCCTGAATTTTAAACCAGTCATCCCATTCTCTTCTCTCATCTCAAGGTCATAGCACATCTATGGAATATAGTCAATCTCAGCCTATCTCTTCTTTGCTGAATTACCCCCACTTCCATTCACAGGTTGACCAGGACGGTCGCTAGTGAGCATACAAGACTGTTCATGTTTTCTCTTTCAGCTTCAGTCTTAGAAAGATCTGACTTTTCTTGCCTTAATGATTCCAGAGCAAACAATTTATTTCATATTGTCACAGCCAAACTCTCCGATTTTTTTTTTTCTTCTTCCTCTGCCCCTTTGGTCTTCTTTCAAGAAGTATCTTCTGGGAAAAAAGAAAAAGAGGCATCTTCTGTTCCTCTAGCTATTCCAGGTAGACCTGAATGTCTTTTCAGCTGAGAATCTTACACTCCTGAAGGTTCTGGTTGGGGATCAGGATTCCACCTAAGCCCCATACTCCACCAAGTCTTAACAAGAAACCTGTATTCCTGGGTACATTCTAGACCCCTTTTAGATTATCCAACCCATTATAGGCTGAAGACCAGTTTACAAGCTTTCTGTAATCATCTTCCCCAATTATCCTTTCTGTACCACTTAAATATCTATATCACACTAGTAGGCAGGGGAACACAATGTCTGAAAAACAGTGAATCATCTTAACATTATTTCCTATCCTTTATCCATTCAGCCTATGTCTGGACTCCTATGTCATGTTGTTGTTCTCGTTATGTGCCGTCCAGTCAGTTCCTACCCACAGTGACCCAGCATATGGTTTGCTTGTTATTCTAAGGCTGTGAATATGTCACAGTCTACCTCTATTCCAACCTGGCCAAATGAATGAAAGAGATCAGTATTTATGCCTATTCCAAAGAGAGGTGACCCAACAGAATGCGGAAATCATTGAAAATATTGGTATCCCATGTGAGTAAAGTTTTACTAAAAGTAATAAAGAAACTGCTGCAAACATATATTGAGAACGAACTGCCAGAGGTTCAACATGGACTCAGAAAAGGACATGAAATGAAGAATCTCATTGTTGACATCAAATGGATCTGATGTTTACCTGTGCTTTATTGACTACACAAAGGCTTTCAGTTGTGTGAATCTTGACAAGATGTGGACAACATTGTGAAGCATGAGTATTCCAGAACACTTAACTGTGCTCATGAGGACCCTGTACATAGGCCTAAAAGCAGATGTTCAAACAGAACAAGAAACACTGAAAGGTTTCAAATTAGGAAAAGTGTGCACCAGAGTTGCATATTTTCACCACACTTATTCAATCTGCATGTAGAGCAAATAATCTGAGAAGCAGGATTTTATGAAGAAAAATGTATTGAATTGGAGGAAGACTCATTAACAACCTGTGATATGCAGATAATGCAACCTTGCTTGCTGAAAGTGAAGAGGACTTAAAAACTTATTGATGAGGATCAAAGATCATAGCCTTCAGTATGGATTGCATCTCAATGTAAAGAAAACAAAAATCCTTACTATTTGACCAATAAATGACATTTTTATCAATGGAGAAAATATTGAAGTTGTCAAAGACTTTATTTTGCTCAGATTAACCATCAACACTCATGGAAGCAGGAGTCAAGAAACCTAACGACATTTTACATTAGGCAAATCTGCTACACAAGACCTCCTTAAATTGCAGAAGAGCAAAGAAGTCAGTTTGAGGACTAAGGTGTGCTTTACCCAAGCCAGGGTATTTTTAATAACCTAACATGCATGTGAAAGTTGGGCAGTGAATAAGCAAGATGGTAGAAGAATTGATGCATTTGAGCTACGGTGTTGGAGGAGAATATTGAAAGTACCATGGACTGCCAAAAGAACAAATAGATCTGTTGGAAGAAGTATAGTCAGAGCACTCATTGGAAGCCAGGATGGCCAGATTTTGTCTCTTATAATTCAGACATATTGTAAGGATGGACCAGTCTCTGGATAAAGGTAACATGCTTGGTAAGGTGGAGGGTCGGAGATAAAGAAGAGGACACCCAACGAGTTGGATTAGCACAGTGGCAGAATCAATGTGCTCAAATGTAGCAACAATAGTGAGGTTGGCCCAGGACCAGAAATTGCTTCATTCTGTTATGCATAGGGTTGTTATGAGTTAGTACTGATTCAATAGCACCTAACAACAATAACAAACAACTTCTATCCCATTTATCCCATGTATACCTCCCAGCGCCTATGCCTATCATCTCTGTTCCACTATCCTCCTCTCTCGTCTTGTGCATTACCCTCCCAGTCCTGTTTATTTCCCTGTTCCCCAAGTTATCATACATCTATCCCATAATCTGTGAGTTACCCTCCCCTCCATCCCACCCTTGGTAACCCTCAAAGAATTACTATTTTAATATGAATTTTTTAAAAAAGTTTTTGCAATAATGGTCTTACATAATATTTGTCATTTTGTGCCTGACTGATTTCCTTCAGCATTATGTCCTCAAGGCTCATCCATGTTATGCTGTGTTTTGCAACTTCATCATTATTCTTCAAGGCAGCTGTTGTGTATAGTGCTGCAATGAACATTTTTGTGAATATATCTACTCGTGTTTTAACTCATATTTCTTGTGGATATATGCCAATTAGAAGAACTGCTGGATCATAAGGTATTTCTATTTACAACTTTCTGAGGAAGTGACTTACCATTTTCCAGAGTGGTTGAACCAATTTGCAGTCTCACCAGCAATGTAGGAAGTTTCCAGTCTCTCCATACCTTTACCAACATTTGTTGTCCTTTGCTTGTTTGAATGTTGCTGTTACAACTGGTGTGAGATCATATCATATTGTTGCTTTGATTTGAATCTCTCGACTCCACGGCACATAACCACCACCACCACCACCAATGGCTAATGATTGTGAACAATTCTTCATATGTCTGTTTGCTGCCTGAATGTTTTCTTTGGTGAAATGTCTGCTCATGTCCTGTGCCCATTTTTTAATTTGGGTTATTTTAATTTTTCTTGCAGATTTGTTATAGTTTACTATACATTTTAGAGATTAGTCCCTTGTCTGCTATGTCATTTAAAAATTTTTTTTTTACCTGTTTGTGGGCTCCCTTTTTACTCTTTGGTGAAATCTTTTGATGCACATAAATTTCTAATTTTAATATGTCCCTGTTATCTTAAAATTCCAGGCACTCTTATATCATGTGTTTGCCTTACTCTGACATTCTAGTTATTAATCTGAGGTAAGGGGGCCTTACCCCACAGTCCTTCTCTCTCCATGGTCTTTTTACCAAGGACAATGGTTTCTTCAACTTCTAAAAGCCCCCACCACTGCAACAATCCATCACAAGTTTATAAAACATCATAAATAATGTACTACTCCACAGCATCCCAGTTTGAAGTTCCCAGCATTTGGTCAACAAAGTCCATGAATAAAAATAATTCAGACTGACCATTCATTACATACAGATGTTTATTGTCTTTTTAAAGGCGCAAGTCACAAACCATCATTTATTCATGTTCACACAGACACATGCACACAAGCCTTGTTCTTAAAGGTGCAGAACACTTACTCACTTTTCCAAAACTAGAAACCAAACTCTAGCTCTGCCTTCCTGATATTGTATGTGGTCCTGATTCTATGCAACCGTACATGCCAGAATGGTGTTCAAAGATACCTCTTATCTCCTCTGACCAATAAAATCTTAGTTTACATGCAGAAACAGAAAATTAGTTGCAAGAACAGTTGAATCACTTCATGAAATTTGTGTAGTATAAAGGAAAACAAAGGTGAATTTCCTTTACGAAAGAGTTAAACTGCTCAGTTGCTAACTAAAATGTTAAAAGTTCAAGTCTACCAAGAAATGCCATAGAAGAAAGATATGGCAATGTATTTCTGAAAAAATGGCAATTGGCAATCTTATGCAGCAGTTTTGCTCTGACATACATGAAGTCCCAAGATTTGGAGTGGACTTTAAAACAACTGGTTTGCTTTCTATACGTTGGAAAGAACCCATTTCCTCATCTCCTTTTTAGGCCAAAGTACTTTATCTAAACTTTAAATGTAAAAACTAAGCAAACAGGCACCTAAAAATACAACAAAGTTGTATCCTGGACCATGTGCTAAATAGAACCACTGTCCACTTTACAATCTAGAACTGTTTCCAAGGATTTAACACTACCCCTTTTGAAAGTGCAACACCCATTGTGATAGAGCTTCAGGTTCGCAGACATACACCCTGTTATCTGAATGAGGGTTCTACACTGTGTAACACAAAGCCAATTCAGCAATGCTAAGTGAAGAGATAGGAAATAATGTAAATACTTGAATTAATTTAAACAGCTGAATTTAATTTAAAAAATAATAATAATTTAAACTTCTGTATGAGCAGGAAACAGAGTTTTCAGCACTCCTTAAATGTCAGCTTCAAAAGCTTCTGCCCAAAATGCATAGTGAATATTCAAGGAGGTCTCAAAAACTTCATGGAAAATACCATTTTTTTTAAATCTCCTTTGTCCACATATATTTTTTTAAGCCTCTGTACCGCTAGGTCAGCAGTTCGAAACTACCAGCTGTTCCGGGGGAGAAAGATGAGGCGTTTTGCTCCCGTAAAGATTAACAGCCTCGGAAACCCGGTGCAGGGTCGTTATGAGTCGGATCCGACTCCATGGCACATAACAACAACAACAACAAAAATATTTTATAAAAGTCAACAGTCATGTTTACGCATTCCATTCCTGAGGACAGAGGTATTTTGATATTACAATTGTGTATATCTTAAATTTACTTGATGTGACATTTCTATCCATCTTAATTCCTACCTAGTGACTGGGTTTTGTTTTTGTTGATATGTGCCGCGGAGTCGTTTCCGACTCATAGTGACCCTGTACAAGGTTTCCAAGACTGTAGATCTTTACAGGAGCAGAAAGCCTCATCTTTCTCCCGTGGGACAGCTGGTAGTTTCGAACTGTTGACACTAAGGTTAGCAGCACGATTTTAACCACTATGCTACCAGACGATGCAAATAAGATGTATAGCATTCTAAGGCAGGGATTGGTTAGTTTTGTAATCCAGCTGGGTTTTAAAAGGAGTCTTCTCAGATATTTTCATGTTTCATTATAACACTTGAGTTTGTCTTTTCAAACTGTACTTTGAAATTTTCTGTTCACCTCTTTTACCTCCTTATTTCTTCCCTTGACTGTAGCATCTCTATGCTGAAGAGTGAGTGTCAAAGTCTCTTTGACATCCATTTTGGTCCTTTCTTTCTTCTTTGTCTTTTTAATGACCTTTCGATTTTTCCTGTATGATATTCTTGATGTCATCCCACAAATCTTTTGTTCTTTGCCTATAGTGTATAATGCATATCTACTCTACTCAGGTGGGAAAAGTCAAGGTCATATTTTGGTTCTCAAGGACTTTTTAAATTTTCTTCAGTTACAGCCTAAACTTGTATTTGTGCAATTGGTAGTCTATTCCAAAGGCAACCCTTGGCATTGTTTTGGCTGATAATATTGATACTGTCCACCGTCTTTTCCCAAAGATGAAGTCAATTTGATTCCAGTATATTCCTTCTGATGGCATTCATGTGTATAATCATCACAAACTTTTTGTTGTTTACAAAAGACATTTACAATAAAAAATCATTTGTATTGCAACATTCAGTCATGCAATCTTCAGCATCATTTCTGTCATCAAGGCCATATTTTCCACCTACTGGTCCTTCCTTTTTATTTCCAATCATTGCATTCCAATCACCAGTGATTATCAATACAATTTGATTGCATGTTTGATCAATTTCAGCTTTAAGAAGTTGATCATCATTGGCTTTAGTGGTTGGTCCATAGATTTGTTGGTACATAGACCAGTATTGACTTGTCATCCTTGTAGGCATTTGGATATTATCCTATCACAAACAGTGTAGTACTTCAAGATACAACTTCAAATGTGTTATTTGATGATGAATGTCATTCCTCTTCATTTTACCATTCCTAATATAATAAACTATCTGACTGTCAGATTCAAAATGGTTGTTACCAATCCATTTCAGCTCACTAATGCTAAATATTGATCATTTTCTGTTCCATTTCTTTTTTTAACAATTTCCAATTTTACTAGATTCATACTTCGAATATTCCATGTTCTTATTAATGCAGCTGTTTCTCCTCATTTTGAGTTGTGCCTCATCAGCAAATGAAGGTTTTGAAAGCTTTACTCCATTTGCATCTTCATGGTCAACTCTATTTTGAGAGGGCTGTTCTTGCCCAATAATATTTTCGGTGTCTTCCAACCTTAGGGACTTATCGTCTGGCACTATATTTGACAATGTTCTGCTGCTATTCATATTGCTTTCATCTCCTGGTACCGTATTTGACAATGACTTGTGTCTAGTTACAAAGTTGTAAGTGGATAAACATTCAGAGGTAGTCTGCCTCTGCTTCTTCCTAGTCTGTAATAGATTGGAAGCTCCCTGAAACTTGCCAGCTATGGGTAGCTCTGTTGGTATTTTAAATCCTGGTTGAATGGCTTCCAGCATCACAACAACATGCAACTCACCACAGTATGGCAAACAGACAGATGAGTCATCCTGGGCCTCAGTGGTGACTGAATGCCTAACAATAGGCTACTTAGTCACCATTCAACTTGAGCTTTTCATAATGAACTTGGGGTTGTCTGACCCTCAGAGTCACAGATCTGCATATGCACAACATCACTATACCATTAAATGAATGTATAAATGAGATCATATTCAGGAAGGACATGTAGGCATATGTAAGCTGTATGAAGATGCAGCCCAAATGCCCATGGTCTCCACTCATGTCACATTATCTTCCATTTGTCTGCATCTATGGCCTAATGGCATAGGGCTGTGAGCCGCAAGGTCAGCAGTTCGAAACTACCAGCTGTTCCACGGGAGAAAGATGAGTCTTTCTGCTCCCGTAAAGATTTACAGCCTCGGAAACCCTGTACAGGGTCGCTATGAGTCGGAACCGACTCCACGGCACATAACAACAACAACAACTTGGCCTAATGAGGAGTTCCCTATGTTCAGTTGACTGAAGAGGAGAAAATTGATGCTTAGTTTGCAGATGTTTCTGCATGGTAAAAGAGGACAGCAGTAACACTACAGCTGTAGTAACAAGGAGATGTGGTGATGAGGTATGTGGATAGATTGCTTTGAATGACCAAAAAATTGAGTATTTGTGCTTCATTTGAATGCTCACCAAAGATTTTCCTTGGCAGAGGAATATTTTAACAATCAAGTGAATAAGATGATGTGTTCTGGAAAAACCAATCATATTCTTTCCCAGCCACCCCTGTCATTGCTCAATGAACTCATGTACAGAGTGACCGTGATGGAAGGGATGTAGGTTGTACATGATCTCAGTAGTATTGAATTCTACTCACCAATTCTGACTTGGCTACAGTCAATACTGAGTGCCTAATCATCCACAAGCAGTGGCCAACACTGAGTCTGTGATATGATGATATTCTTGGTGAAATCAGTCAGCAACCTGGTATCAGATTGATTACATTAGGCCATTTCCATCATAGAAAGGACAGTTTTGTTCTTGCTTGAATAGACACTTACTTGGGACATCGGACATGGATTTGTCTTCTCTGCTCAAAAAGCTTCTGTCAAAATGATCACTCATGAACTTGCAGAATGCCTCATCCACCATCAAGTCATCCCACAAGGTATTCCCTCCTATCAGGGGAACTCACTTCACAATAAATGAAGTTTGACATTGGACCCATGCTCATGAAATTCACTGGCCTTACCATGTTCTATATCATCCTGAAGTATCTGCCTTCATAAACTGAGGACTGCTCTTCTAAATATACAATTAAGATACCATCTAAGTGAAAATGCCTTGCAGTGTTAGGGCAATGTTCTCCAGAAGACTATATATGCTCTAAACTAGTGTCTAATGTATGGTGCTGTTTCTCCATTAGCCAAGATTCATGGGTCAAAGTGGTAGAAATAGGAATGGTACCACTCAGTATCACTCATACTGATCCAATTGCAAAATTTTTGCTTTCTGTACCTGGACCCGATCCTCTTTTGGGTTGGAGATTTTGTTCCAAAAATAGGAATATTCTCACCTGGAGACAGAACACTAAGTGAGAACACTTAACTAGAAGTGAAGAATACTCTCTGAACACTTTGGGTTTCTCATACTTCTGGATATACAGACAAAAAAGGTAGTTCTAAATACTAGTAACAGCCATGTGAGCATTGTAAAATGAGGACTTAAATTGTTATGAGTATTTATTCCTTGCATGCGTGCATCAAATATGTTTTGTTTTGTTCACTTATAAAATATAAAATGTAAATGGGTTTATTGTGTTTTGGCTGTATCTATGTTAGTTGTATTGTGTTAGGCACAAGTATGTCTTTATAATTTTGTTTATTTAGATGTCATGTATGGTCAAAAGAGATGTATATAGGTGCCAAGTTGACAAGAGTGGGCAGATTGTTAAGGGTGCTTTTCAGTTTGGCTGGGAAAGGATTTTTAGTGATATAGCAGTTCCGATGTAGTCATTTCCAATGAAGATATATCTATTATAATGTATCCACCTACCTCTATAATAAGTTCTACTATGACCGGCCAATCAATTGAAAGGAAGTTTCCTCAGACAGGTGACCTGCTTCTAGTGTCCTGGAAATTGTCAGCAATCTGCAATATTACCTGCCTGACATGCCCATCTTGGTTTATCAACACTGAAGCTTAGTGAATCAGAAATCCCCATCTTAACATCTGACCTAAGTACTTAGGACTTGCCAAACACTAAAACTGTGTGAGCTATTCCTTTATGTAAGTTTCTATCTATATATTCATATATGTTTCACTAGTTTTGCTTCTCTAGGGAATCCAGGCTAAGACAGGTAAATTCTAATACATGCATTTCTTCATTATTTTCTAAACTCTGTGGAGGCAAAGATACATACTTTCTGCATTTTTATATTTTTCATGGTACTATAAATTTTCATTATTTTATCAAATTAGAACAAATAAAACTTCACCTTTTCATTTTAGTGTCTATTGTTGCTAAGTGCCGTCGAGTCAGTTCCGACCCATAGTGACCCTGTACAGGGTTTCCAAGGCTGTGAATCTTTATGGGAGCAGAAAGCCTCATCTTTCTCCTGCGGAGCAGCTGGTGGTTTCGAACTGCTAACCTTGCGGTTCACAGCCCGATTCATATTCACTACGTTACCAGAGCTCCTTATAGAGTCTTCATTTGTAAATATGCCCCATGATTTACATTACCAGTGCCCTACAGAGGGATTTTAAATTTGCTTCAATCTTTTGGCACTACAACAATGCTTCCAAAGATATTTTTGAATAAATATTACTTTCTACTGTGTAAATAAATTTATAATATAAATTCCCAAATGTAGACTTGCTGAATCCAATATAGACTTATAAGTTTAACATTGTGATATGTAATGGAATACCATCTGCATTCTCACAAACAAATATGAGTGTGTCTATTTCCCTAAATACTAGTCAACTCAAATTTACTGACAGGTCTTATTTTTTGCCAATCTTAGAAGTGAAAAACATGCCTAATAGTTTTTTACATCATTATTTTGAGAATATTAAGCATTTTTTGTCGCTGTCATTGCCCTTTTTAAAAGTGGGGTTGTTCTGTTTTTCAATGATAATAAGAGCTCATAATAACCTGAAGAAATTATCTCTTTGTCTATGACTAAACTGGCAAAAAATTTGCCTCATCTTTTCACTAGTGAATTTTTTTGCTTGTATCTTTTCTGTGAAATTTTCATTATCCTCTATTTTACTGCTTTCTATTTTTTAATTAATTAAATTTTTAAAAATCTTAGTTTGAGGAACACAAATTTGGTTATCACTTTGGTAATATTTATTTTAAATGTTTTCTTTAATGAAACAAAGATGATATATAATTTTAAATGATTAACTATATTATACTCTTAAGACAAAAGAAGCCTCTTATAATTTCTGTAGCAAGAATTCCAATCTATTTTGGCTTTGAACTGACAGCTTTCACCACTGCATTGATAAGTCTAACAGGAGTACCTAGTATTGCCATTACTGAATTACCAATTTCATCTAAGATAATCGAAATTCCTGAACGATTCTTAGTTGCTTCAATATTTTTTCGTAGTTTAACTATCACATGATTTAACTTCTCAGACTTCTTTTTAAATCCTTCCGTAAGCAGTTGTTCTTGGACCTAGAATGGAGAAAAAGTAACTTTGAAAAACAACTATCAAGAGTCACGGTTTTGTCCTTTGGATAAAAAAAGGAATGTTTAATGGAAATTAATTCTCAGTTTCCACTGAGGAGGTAAGGACACAAACATCTAAAACATAAAGAGAACTGCTAGCCCTGTGTAGTAAACTGCTTGCTGAGACCCAGATCAGGATAATGAATGCATATTACTATAAGTTGCATAGGTTGACTCAGACAGATTTGGAAACAAACATACCAAGTATCAGAGCACCCTGTATTTCATGTGAGGCCAAATCTAATACTTCCAAGATGTGATGGATCTACTTGAGGTCTCTTTGGTGTTGTGCCACAAATCATAAAGACTACAGGACTAAGGTTATATTCAAGTAGGGCACATGAAATTATTGTTCAATTACAACACATAGCAGTGCATGCTCTTTGTCTTCTCCAAAGCCTAACATTGAAGAAGGTGCTGGAGTCTTAGGGACATAAAGGGTTCAGTAACATCTTGATGGATTTCAGGTTTTAGCAAACTAAATGCTTATGTGCGTCCATCTGAGACCATGGTTTTGCTTCATATTTTGACTCTTCTCTTCTTTAGGTACCACAACATTGTTTGTCAGGCACAGCCTAGACCCAAGATAGACTTACCTTCAGTTTATGTGCCAGCACCCTTTCCTGCTCTCTCAGGAGTGCTTCTCTGTCCTTTTCCATCTTCTCTTTCAATTGTTCTATGTTTTCCTTGAAGATCCTCTCTTGAGCCTCCATCTTTTGCTGCTGCTCTTTCTGTTTCTCTTCCAGCAGCTCCTTCTCCTTCTCTATTGCCTCCATCTTGGCCCGTTCCACTGTCCCACAAAGGATGTAAGGAGAGAAAAGAACAGGTAAGGCCTGAGATCTACCCTCCTGACCTACAGCATCAAACTGACTTTGAAAAAGAAGAGTATAAGTCTCTGTTTTATTTTGGTAAACACACCACCAAAGGCATTTCAGAGGTTAATAGAAAAGGCTTTTTCTGTCTATCTTGGTATACATAACCACCACTCCCCTTAGTTACTTTCAGACTCAGTAGAATCAGAACACATGTCAGGAAGTGTCCACTCCATTGTGGGCTGAGTTCAGCCACTGTACCTGCCATGGCCTTCTCCCTATCTGTGAGGGCTTTGTCTGATTGCAGGATGGATTCCTCAGTTGGCGCTTGTGACTGCAAGAAGCTCTGGAGGACCTCATTCGCCTGATGAAACAACAAGAAGTTAAGCCACTTCAGGCAGTAGAGATCTAGTCTCTTGTGAAAGAATTGTGTCATAAACCTTCAAACATGACTGAATTGTCTGAAACATTTTTAACATAACCCAGAACTTCCTTTGTTTCTGTGAACACAGTGTAAATTCCAAGTTCATTTAAGGCCATGAAAAACCCTCCATCACAACCTCTTTTCCATTTCTCTAGTCTTTATTCCCAGTGATACTGTCCAGTTTCCTCCCAGGATATACACAGTCAAATATGTGTACAGTTCTAAAAACACATAACATATGTTATTTTCATAGACTTGAAAATTCTTTTTTTTTTTTTTTCTGGTCAGATGTTGTTCCGTCCTTTCTTAACACAGATGACATCTGGCAATAATTTACCTTGTATTGCACATCTACTCTTGCTAGGAGCTTTCTTAGGGTTCATTTCCAGTTGTGAATAGATGCCACATACTCTGAATTACCATAACAACTCTACCACATGCTTACCCTGAGAAACGTATTCTTGTCTCTATTTACCATATTCTTGACTGTATAATGTGGATAATAGTAGTGATACTATGATTATACTGTTGTTGTTATGTTGTTAGGTGCTGTTCAGTTGATTTTGACTGATGATGACCCCATATGACAAAATACAACTACCCAATACGGTTTTCTAGGTTGCAATCTTTATGGAAGCAATTCACCAGGTTTTTATACAGCATATGTATTACATTATGGTATGCACAATATATATATAATATAATAGTAAATTGGGTTGTTTGGTGGCCGTCAAGTTGATTCTGACTCATAGCCACCCTGCATAGGGTTTCCAAGGAGAAGCTGATGGGTTTGAACTATTGATTTTGTGGGTTGCATTCCAGTGATGATCCTATACATGTATATATGTATGCATACATATGTATATGTACACATATATGCTAAACATATGGAGTCCGGGTGCGGCTCTATAGGATTAAACACTGGTCTGCTAATTGTAAGCTTGGTAGTTCAAATCCACCAGGCACTTCTCCAAAACCTCCATACAGGGTCAATATGAGTCAGAAGTGATTATATTGCTTTTAATAACAACCAAAACAATAATACATATATACATATATGATGTATATATGTGTGGCACTCTAGGAGACACACTGAACTTCTAACCACAATGTTAGCTGTTCAAAGTCACTAGCTACTCCTTGGAAACCCTACACAGGGTCACTATAATTTTGAACTGACCAGACAACACTTAGCAACAATAACAACAATGTACACATATATAATGAGAATAACATACATATTGTTCTCAGTACGTCTCTCTCTTTCTCTTTCTCTCTCTCTCTCTCTCTGGAATCGGTTCTGACTCATAGTGACCCTGCAAAGGGTTTCCAAGCCTGTAAATCTTTACAGTAGCAGAATGCCTCATCTTTCTCCCACAGAACAGCTGGTAGTTTCGAACTACCGACCTTGAGGTTAGCAGCCCGATTCGTAACCACAACACCAGAACCCAATATATATATACATACACATATATACATACTTGCTATGGGTCAGAATCAACTCAATGGCACATGGCACTTGACAACAATAATAAAAATATATACATGTTTATGTATATATGTATATGAATATACACATATATCCACCACTCAAATATCAGTTTGTTGTATGAACTGTACCAACACAGTTTACTAGCTTGTGCATTGCTGTGAAGCTGGAAGCTATGCCTTTGTTATTTTAAATACAAGCAGGGACACTCATGGTGGACAGGCTTCACTAGAACTTCCAAACTAAGGCAGAGTATGAGGAAGGAGAGGCAGAATATTTTGAATGCATAGCCACTGCAAAGCTCATGAATAGCAGTGAAACATTGTTGCAGACTGTGTAGGCCTGGTCAGAAGCTCGAGGCCCTATAGGCCCGAGTGTTACAGGTTGCAGGCTCTGAGGAACAGATCTAGCCACCTGGCAGTTAATAGCAAATTGTTTTTCATCTTAGTGTTCAGTTATATTTATTAATTTCATACATGAAGCCCTTGATATCCACAGATAAATGTGATATTTTCCTAAAAGCCCAGACTGTAAAGGTTTCAAGGGTAAAGCCTTTCTCCAAAGGATTAACTAAAAATGGCTTAGCTACTTCCCAGGTCTTTGTTCTACAGACAAAAAAACCATCCTCCCTAATCCTTTTCCAGGTGCCGCCCATTCACCTGGGCGTCTCATGTCCTCCTGAAAACCTGGCTCAGGAAGCCAAAACAGCGGGACTCTGCCCAAGCCTTTTGTCCTTCCCTTTCACCTTGCCCCAACTGAGCTCAGGGGCTATAGATATGTTAATTGAGCCTGAGAAACCAAGTCGCGGGCCTGGGATTCGAACCAGTGACATACGCTGTAAAGTTACCTGAATGTCTGGAAAATTACTGATGTTAGCTCTACCTTGTTTTAGTCCCTCCCAGCTTGATGTGAAGCTCCTCCCCTAAATAAAATGGAGACGCAGGCCGGCCCAGGTATGCATTACGGGTTGGAGGGCATGCAGTAAAGATTGCAGGGCAGTGAGTTGCTGCCTGCAGAGGCCACGATGCCTGTAGTCCCAAGTCTGCCCACCACTGATGCATCCACCCTGGTTTCGGGGTGCCTCCTTGTCCTCCTCCTTCTGTCTGTCTGTGTATTCTTTTGCTATCCCTGTCGCAGTCGGATATCCCCTCCTCGTGAACCAAACACTCGTGAACAACACAACTATGTCGAGGACAGTCCCCGACAAAACATTGTAAGACAAAATGCTGGAAAATGAAAACATTGTATGTACAAAGCACAAAGAGCATTATCAGATATAGTACCAAAAGGTGAAAACATTATGAAGAACACAAAAATATTGTCATGTATCATGCCAGAAGATTAGTCCTTCAGTTTTAAAAATATGTCTGGGAAATGCTGTACCCTCAAAATAGACTTGACCATGATGACATGAATGGAGTAAAACTTTTGGTACTTTCATTTGCTGATGGACACAATCCAAAATGAGGAGAAACCTCTTCAAACATCCATTAATAATTGGATCATGTAATGTATGAATTATGAATCTAGGAGAGTTATCAAAAGTTAAATGGAGGCATAAAGATCTCTATCCATATGTCTGCAAGGAAGACCAGTTAATATAATTATCATTCAAAGTTACAAACCAATGCACTAAAGCCCGTGATAAAGAAATTGAAGAATTCCACGAACTTCGTCCATCTAAAATTGATTAAACATGCGATCAAGATGAGTGAAGTGTGAAGTGTCCAGCTGATATAATGAGGAGAGATACACAGGAACACCCATACTTTCAGATAGTACCCACTGGACATGGCTTCAATAGTAGATGATCAGAACTTGACTAGAGGAAGAATGAAGAGGAACAAAAGAGCAGTCTGTTACAATTTGATGAACTTGTCCTATGCTTGTGGATGCAGTAGTCAAAGGAGAGAACAAATATTTACAGCAAGGATCATTCCCACACCCTTAGCTCACAAGGTCGACAAAGTATGGGCAACTTAGACATTGGCTACTCAAAATTGGGGGCTGGGACTACAAAGGCAAGAACTTACTGGCTTACAAGTTTTCAATAGGGAACTTAATACCAGAGGGTACAGGGAACAGTAGAATTTCACTGAGTGGTTTCCAACCTGTCTGGATGGGGCTGGTGAAGGGAGATGGAGATAAGATTCTCATGGTTCAATAGTGAGTGATTGCTATCAGGATGGACTGTGAGTGTTGGAAAGGTAAAGGTAGATGTTTTGTAGCAAAAGGAGAAGACTAGTTGATTTTGCAGCCCAGGATCAGAGGTCTCTGGAACCATCAAGAGGGAAAAGTGAACTGCAGAACCCTATCCAGAGAAGCAGTAATGTCAGAGATGGAGGCAAGGACAATGATGTGGAAAAATAGATTGGTAGGGGACTCAAGACTCAGGGACGGAGAAAGGTTGTGTGCTGATGGCTGATGGGGCATGCTTGTAGGATGTACTCTTTGGTTGTTTGAATATGCATGGAGTCAATTTTAATCATTGCAATGAAATGAAATAAAATAGGATGAATGTAAAGCTAATGTTCTCCTATGTAAACACCTATCACTTAATTCACAATAACCCCCCCCAAAAAAAGATGGAAAGAATACACAAGAGTCACTGTACTAAAAGGAAATGGTTAAAGTTCAACCATTTCAAGAGGTAGCCTATGATCAAGAGCCAATGATACTAAAGGAAGAAGTCCAAGGTGCATCGAAGGAATTGGCAAAGAACAAGGCACGAGGAATTGATGGAATCAGAATTGAAATATTTCAAGAAAGTGAGGCAGCACTGGAGGCACTCAATCATCTCTGCCAAGAAATTTGGAAGACAACTAGCTGGCCAACTGATTGCAAGAGATCCATATTTGTGCCCATTCCAAAGAGAGGTGACCTAAAGGAATGCAGAAATCATCAGACAATCTCTTTGATATCCCATGCAAGTAAAGTTTTACTAAAGGTAATACAGAAATGGCTGCAAACATATATTGATGGATTACTTCCAGAGAATCAAGCAGGATTCAGAAGAGGCCATGGAACAACGGATATCACTGCTGATGTTCGATGGATCTCGGCTGAAAGGACAGAATACCAGGATGGTGGCTACCTGTGCTTTATCAGCTTTGCAGAAGCTTTTGATTATGTGGATCATGACAAGCTGTGGACAACATTGTGACATATGAGCATTCCTCAATCCTTAATTGTGCTCATGAGGAAACTGTACTTGGATCAAGAGGAAGCTGTTCGAACATGGGAACACTGAATGTTTTAAAACTAAGAAAGGTATGCAACAGGGTTGTATTCTTTCACCATATTTATTCATACTGTGTGCTGAGCAAATAATCCAAAAAGGTGGGATATATGAAGAAAAACTTGGCATCAGGATTAGAGGAAGACACATTAACAACCAGTGATATGCAGATGATATAACCTTGCTTGCTGACAGTGCATTTAAAACATTTACTGATGACGATCAAAGAACACAGCCTTCGGTATGGATTGCATCTCAATGTAAA
>NW_006408520.1:25547857-25551390 GCF_000296735.1 Chrysochloris asiatica | reverse complement strand
CGACCCATAGCGACCCTGTACAGGGTTTCCGAGGGTGTAAATCTTTACGGGAGTAGAAAGCCTCATCTTTCTCCCGCGGAGCAGCTGGTAGTTTCGAACCACTGACCTTAAGGTTTGCAGCCCGATTCGTAACCACTACACTACCAGAGCTCCTAATCGGGCTGCAAACCTTTAGGTCAGCAGTTCAAAACTACCAGCTGTACCATGGGAGAAATATGAGCCTTTCTGCTCCCGTAAAGGTTTATAGCCTCAGAAACTCTGTACAGGGTTGCTATTGTCAGAACCAACTCCACGGCACATAACCACTACCACCCCTATCATATTACCTGTGGGCCAAATGTTCCCTACCCCTTGCTTAATATATCACATCTGTTCATGAGATGTTTTCTAAATTCAAATGGGATATGTTTAAAGGTCATATTTTTTAACTCTCATGGATTTGTTTAAATTTTCTTCATCTTCAGCCTGAAATTGCATATGAACTATTTCAACTGTCGACCTCTGGTCGTGGTGTTTCAGATGATGATACTAAGCTTTCCCACCATCTCTTCCCACAGATATAGTCAATTTTATTCCTATATATACCATCTAGTGAGATTCATGTGTCTAGTCACATTTTATGTTGTTTAAAAAAGGTATTTGCAATGAATAAATCATTGGTCTTGTAATATTCTATCATGAGATCTCCAGCATTATTTCTGTCATCAAGTCAGTATTTTCCAACTACTGATCCTTCCTTTTTGACTCTAACCTTCACAGTCTAATTGAATGACTTATCAATTTTAGAATGAGGAAGTCAGCAGAATTCTTCAGTTTCTTTAGCACTGGCCTTAGTGGGCTGGTTTGTAACTTTGAATGATAGTGATATTAACTGGTCTTCCTTACAGACATAAAGATAGAGATGTTTATGTCTCCATTTAACTTTTGATAACTTTCCTAGATTCATAATTCATACAATACATGTTCCAACTATTAACAGCTATTTAAAGCAGTTTCTTCTCATGTTGGATTGTGTCCATCAGTAAATGAAGGTACCAAAAGTTTTACTCCATTCATGTCATCATGGTCAAGCCTATTTTGAGGGTACAGCATTTCCCAGACATATTTTTAGTGTCTTAAAAACTGAAGGGCTAATCTTCTGGCATGGTACGTGACAATGTTCTTGTGTTCTTCATAATATTTTTACCTTTTGGTACTATATCTGATAATGTTCTTGTGCTTTGTACAATATTTTCATATCATAAGTTAATTAAATGTTTTACCAAATACAGCAGGCTAATTTTAAGTTGATGATTTTGTATGACCCAAGAGTTTTGTTACAAATTTTGATTAAAAAAAAAGGGTTCTCCACCCCTGTATTAGGCACTCATAAGTGAAGATCACAGAGTTGTTGGATGACATCAAATATATCATAGAGTAAGAAAGCAAAATGTCATTAAAAGAACAGGAAACAAATAAAAGGCCAAAATGGATGTCATAGGAGACTCTGACACTTGCTCTCCTTCATAGCGATGCTACAATGGGAGAAATAAAGAGGTAAAAAAGCTGAACACAAAATTTAAAAGGGCACCTCAAGAAGACAAAATCAAACTATATAATAAAATGTGCAAAAATGGAATTAGAAAACCAAAAGGAAAGAACATGTTCAGCATTTCTAAAACTGACAGAAATGAAGAAAAAATTCAAGCCTCAACTTGAAATGTTGAAGGATTCTATATGCAAAAAAAATTGAATGGTGCAAAATGCATCACAAGAATATGAAAGGGATACACAGAGTTACAGTAGCAAAAAAAAAAAAAAAAAAGGTTGCATATGGCCAACAACCTATGGTATTAAATAAAGAAGTCCAAATTTCACTGAAGGCAAAGATGAAAATCAGGACTTCAGGAAATGACAGAATAAAAACTGAAATGCTTCAGCAAAGTAATGCAACACTGGAGACACTCACTAATCTATGCCATGGAAGTTAGAAGACATCTACATGGCCAACTGATTGGAAGAATTCCAAAGAGAGATTGCACAACAGAATGCAGAAATCATTAAACAAAATCATTAATATCACATGTTGCAAAATTTTACTAAAAGATTATTCAAAATGGCTACAAGAGTATACCAAAACTTCGAGAAAGTCATTTACGTTCAGAAGAAGACTTGGAACTAGAGATAACATTGCTGGTGTCAGATAGATCTTGGCTAAAATCAGAGAATACAAGAAAAATGTTTAATTAAGCTTCCTTGACCATGCATAGGCTTTTGATTCTGTGGATCATGGAAGCTTTGGATAATACTTCAAAGCAAAGAAAATCCAGAACACTTCATTGTGTTCATTAAGAACCTATACACAGAACAAGAGGCAGTTATTCAAATAGAACAAGGGAATATTGAATGGTTTATCATTAGGAAAGGTATGTTCCAGGATTGTATTCTTTCATGGTTCTTGTTCAATATGTATGTCCAGTAAACAGTTCAAGAAACTGGATTATATAAAGAAGAATGTGGCATCAGCATTGGAAGAAGACTCATTAACAGCCTGCAATATGCAGAGGATACAACCTTTTTTACTGGAAGCAAAGAGTAGTTAAAATATCAATGAATATCACAGGCTACAGGCTTCATGTGGATTATACCTCAATAAAAACTAGGCTAATAAATAACCTCATGATAAATGGAGAAAAAAATTGAAGTTGTCAAAGACTTCATTTTTCTTGGATCCACTATTAACACTTATGGAAGCAGCAGTCAAGAAATCAAACGATGCATTTTATTAGGCAAATCTGATGCACAAGACATCTTTATAGTAGTACGTATAATAAATGATGTACAAGAACAAAGACATCAGTTTGAAGTTTAAGATGGAATTGACCGAAGTCATTACATTTTCAGTAGCCTTATAGGCATGTGAAAGTTGGACAATAAATAAGAAATATCATAGAAAAGCTGATGCATTTGAGCTATGGTTTTATAAAAAAATATTAAAAGTATCGTGGACTTCCAGAAGAACAAACAAAATCTGTGTTGGATAAAGTACTATCAGAATGCTCCTTGGAAGCCAGATGACAAGTCTTCATATGTCATACCTCTGACATGTTATGAGGACTGATCAGTCCCTTGAGAATGACATCATACTTGGTAAGCTATAGAGTCAGCCAAAAAGTGGAAGAACCCCAATGAGAAGCTTAGCACAAAGGCAAGAGCAATCAATTTAAGTATAACAAGAATTGTGAGGATGGTGAAGGATCCAGCAGTTTACATTCTGTGGTGCATAGTGTCACTACGGGTCAGAGCCGACTCAACAGCACCTAAGAACAACAATAACAATATATATGTGAACATTTCAGGTGTGGGATTGCAGGATAAGTGCGGGTCTACAAGGTCAGTTTGAACCACAGGTCAGAATTTCAAATTCACCAGTTGCTCCTCAGAAACCCTATACAGGCTTGCTATGAGTCAAAACTGACTCAACAACACTTAACAACAAACACATATACCGAACATATATATATATATATATATATATATATATATATATATAT
>NW_006408520.1:25542403-25543493 GCF_000296735.1 Chrysochloris asiatica | reverse complement strand
GCAGGGTCGCTATGAGTCGGAACCGACTCCACGGCACATAACAACAACAACAACAAGGCAAAATCCAGCATAACATATAAAAGTGGGGATCATCTCACGATTAAAGGGCCAATTGAACAAGATGACATAACCATAATAAATATCTACTCTCCCAATGAAAGAACACCAAAATATATAAAGCAAACTCTAATAGATTGAAGAAAGAATTTTAAAATTATAATAATAGTGGCAGATTTTAATATACCACATTCGCAGAAGAACAACCAGAAAGAAACTCGAAAAAAACACAGAGGAACTAAACAACAGTCAGCCAACTCGACCTCATAGATGTGTACAGAGCATTCAACCCAACAACAGAACAAAACATATTCTCTTCTAGTGCACATGGAACATTCTCCAGAATAGACCATGTGTTAGGCCACAAAACAAGCCTCCATAAATTTACAATCATCAAAACACTACAAAGCATCTTCTCAGAACACAATGCTATCAAATTAGAAATTAACAATAGGAAGACCAAAGAAATATATGGAAACTGAATAACACCATGCTGAAAAGTGACTGGGTTGTACAAGAAGTAAAACATGAATTCACAAAGTTCCTAGAAACAAATGAGAATGAAAATACAACATTCTGTTGGGACATGGCAAAAGAAGTGCTGAAAGGATAATTTGTTGCAATAAATACACACATCCCAAAAGAAGAAAGAATGAAAATCAGCACATTAACACAACATCTCCAACAACTAGAAACAGACCAGCAAAGCCAACCTACAGTTAATGCAAGAAAAGAAATAATAAAGATTAGAGCAGAAACAAATGAGATAGAAAACAGAAAAACTATAGAAGAATCAACAAGACAAGGAGCTGGTTCTTCAAAAGGATTAATAAAATTGACAAACCATTAGCAAACCTAACAAAAAAAAAAAGGGAAAAGGCACAAATAACATGCTTAAGAAACCACATAGGTGATGTCACAATAGAAACAGAACAGATAATAACAGAATATTATGAAGAGTTGTACTCCAACAAATTTGAAAATCTAGAGGCGGTGAACACATTTTTAGAAACGCACAACCTACTTAAACTTA
>NW_006408520.1:25536019-25541201 GCF_000296735.1 Chrysochloris asiatica | reverse complement strand
ATATATATGTTGTTGTTGCTAAGTATTGTGGAGTCAGTTTGACTCATAGTGACCCTGCACAGGGTTTCCGTGGCTGTAAATCTTTATGGGAGCAGAACGCCTCATCTTTCTCCCACAGAACAACTGGTAGTTTTGAATTGCCGACCTTGAGTTTAGCAGCCCAATTTGTAACCATTATGCTACCAGAGCTCTTTGAATATATATATTCTGAGAGAATTCTGATGTGGCTCTGTAAGATAAGCACTAGACCTCAAGGTCAGTTTGAATTTCAAGGTGGTGGTTCAAACCCACTAGGCACTCTATACAGTGTTACTATGAGTCACAACCAACTTGATGGCACTTAAATAATTATATCTTCTGAGAACACTGTTACTCTGAGAATTGTATTAGAATGCAACAAAAACATGCAAGACAGTCCAGTAAAAAGAGTGCGTGCTCAATATATGTTAGTCATTATAATTATCATCATCATCACTCTTGTTAATAGTTGTGAACAACGTTATAATGACCCTAATCACACCATATCTAAACGACTGTTACTCAATTCAAAATGATCATTAGCTTCTTGAGAACAAATGCTGTTTCTTTAATATTATATCAACTATACTTAATACACAGTGTCCTGATGTGGTGCTGTGGGTTAAAGTTGATTTGACCGACAAGATCGGTGGTTCAATCTCACCAATCACTCCTTTAAAAGCCTATATAGGCATACTATGAGTAAGAATCAACTCATTGGACTTAATAATAACATACTTTATACATAATCTTCCAATGGCATACACAGTTAAGCATTTGATTGCTAAGCAAAGAGCAATATGGATGACAATTCAAATCTATCCAAAGGTGCCTTGAAAGAAAAGTCTAGTGCTCTACTTCTAAAAGATCTTATTCATTTGAAAACCCTATGTAGAATTTTTTCTCTGACACACATGGGATTACAATAAACTGATTCAACTACAGAGAATTTTGTATGATTTTTGGCACTTTGTACAAAATGATCACATTGTTTGAAAAATGAAAGAAATATTTCATCTATCTCATTATTAGTTCTAATTCCTTTCTTTGGGAATACATATGTGTGGTTTCTTCTAGAGTATCTAAATAATTGTGGATATAAATCAGAATATGTGAAGAAATCACTATGTGTTCTCAGCACAACTGGTACTAGTGCTAGTGTGGTGTTTTATGAAAAGTTCCGAGCTACTAACTACAAGATTGGTGTTTCAAACCCACCAGCTGCTCCTCAGAAATCCTATACAGGCTCACAATGTGCTAGAACTGACTCAACAGCACTTAACAACATTAGTGAAGTGATCTAAGATTTTCAGAAGATTAAATGCCCCCTGATTCTTTTTGGTTGGGCTTCCCTCCACTTCCCTTATTCCTCACCTTAACTCCTTTCCTGGGCACTTGGGCATAGTCTTCTTCAACCTTTTTCCTTGCTTCTAAATAGAGATTGTGTCCTCCTGGAACAGAGAAAATTCCTCCCGAAATGCTTTGCATCAGGGGTTTTGACAACTGCTGCAGCTCTGCTTCACAGTATTTCACAGATGCCTCGTCATTCTGCAGCACAAAGTCCTCCCGCATTTTTACAATGGTTTCCTTCAGAGAAATGTAGAGATACACAATAGAAAGAATATCTTAGAAGGGATGGTCCAATTGTGGTTCTTTCCAAAGACGCATACTGACAGTCACAGAAAGGAGTAAGGAGACTTGTGGTAGACACAGATCAAGTTCATCATATATAAAATGATGGGGAAAGGGTATGGCATAAACTCTATGACTGTTTTTGTTGTATACTGTGCTTATAAGTGATCCACATATTGCACTGAGTAGTATAAAAGTCAATTTGGTTGGAAGGAAAGTTTTCTCAGAGAACCTGTAGTGCTATGGATGGAAACATAAACCAGAAAAAGCAAATCTACACAGTAATGACTTAAATGTACTCTGAAATATATTTTAAAAGCCTTCATGAATTCTCTCCATTAGGAATTGAGTATGAAAAGATATACCAACAGAACTTTTTTCCTTTCCCTTATAAATTATAATCAAAATCGTTTTACTCGATATAAAGTAAGATTTTTGCACTTCTAGACAAAATATAGACAGAAAGACAAGCTTTCAGTGAAGGTGCCTATGTGTAAGCAGAATGAAGATGTTTCCCAACATATCGGTGTCCCCATCTTTTATAGCCCTTGAGACCTTGAATACAATGGATTTTACTTTCAAGATGGGTTGTGCTATATATAGGGTACTAATTTACTTTTAAGAAATGAAGAGTATGTAGGATACGGGGCATAACTTAGTTACATGATCTCTTTTTAAGTTGAGTTTTCCAGTTGTTGACATGAAAGAAAGTCAGAGAGACTAGAAACAAGAGAAGGTTTTGATGAAACATTGTTGGCATGAAGGTAGAATAGGGTACCTTACGTTTCCAGATAAGAATCAGAACCAGTGAACATCTTGATTTTAGTTTGTGAACCTTGAGCTAAGAACTCATGCACTCTTTGCTGAACTTTTGAAATAAAAACCAGGTAGTAATATGTTTGTGAATGCTACATTCATAAAAATTTGTTGTATAGAAAAATAAAAAATGAAGTGTACATATTTTAGAAAAGAGATAAACTGCAGATACCTCTGTAAAGGTCTGCTACTCACTGCATGCCAACCAGGCTAGTCTAATATATGAAAGATATGAAACATGAGGTCATAAGGAGGACCCTACGCATCATTCCAGAACAGGAATCAGGAAGAATAAATGCTAAGGGATGTACCATAAGTTTTTTGCAGAATTCATGATTTTCATCCTTGAATGAGTGCTCCAGGAAGATTGCAATGGATTCCCTCTCACAGGTTGCATGGACATCCAGCAGCTCCTGAAGCGTCTCTGTGGGAAACCTCACACGCTGAGCCATCTGCTGACTGTAGTGGTCAGTTGCCCTCTGCACAGCTACCAAGTTCTCACGCTGGGCCAGGGTTGTTACTGCATTCTCCAAACAAGGCACCGCTCCACTGTTGATGGCATCCACATAGGTCTTCACCAGAGTTCCCAGTCCTGAAGAAGCCAGTAAATTTAGAGATAAATATCAAGTTCTCACTTACTAAAAAAGATTAGTCACAAGCATTCTAAAATTAACTAAAACTTTTCTTCTAATTTTATTTTCTAATGAATCCATTTCCTTAGAGTAACATCTCTTTGATTCCAAATTTATTCTCTTTTATGATTCTCCATTTCATTACTATAAAAAATCAGATTACTGATCACAACCACTATCTTTTCTGGGATTTCCTGAAAAATGAAAATTAACTCTCCCACTAAAATAAAATGAGACTCTAGGAGGTAGAACTTGCTGGCAGATTAGGGAGAAGTGCAGTGCAGACCTCTGCTAGCAATATCACAGAATACTGGACAAAGCAGGTTCAGGGGACAGTCCCAGAACTACATATAAAGGAATATTTAGAAAGTCTGAAGGCCTACAACCAGTGGAATTTGTATCAGAAGAAAGAAAACTGGTATTTTCTGATCTTCAGCAGACAGCCGGCTCCTGGAGCGGCCATCTGGGTGTGACAGAGCAGGTGACAGGTCACAGTAGTACTCCCATGCAGGTGTCTGACCGATCCTCGGAAATAAAGGCATGGACATTCTTTTTTAAAAAATCTGTTCATTGGTCTCGTCCTGTCTGCAAACATCCACTCTGGTGACTAGAGGGGTTGCCTGAGTGAGTGGACACTTGCTCACCCCCAGAAGGTTCTACTATGCATGCACACAGATTTACTCATCAAAGAACACTGTGCACAATATCTAGGAAGGGTGAAGGCACTGCTTAAAACCGAATGGTGCCCCCAAATGGCTAAAGCAGGCCCTAAACTGTTTATCATTAAGAAAAATCTTTGGCAGGTGTTGGGGAGTGGGAGAGAGAAAGACTGAAAAGGAAACAGGTTAAAATTAAATCCTGAGTATGACATAAAGACAAAAGTAACATCTTGAAGTTTCTTAGATGGACTTGAAGGGAAGAAGCCGAAAGAGGGGTGTTAAATTCATACTTATATTTTGCTACAAATATTTTTTCTATTTTCTTTTATGTGATTATAGACTGTAGTATCAAATCTCTTTTTATTTAAGCTGTTTCTGTTTTGATTATTGGTACCCTTTTCACATTTGGGGCCTCTTTTCCTTACATTACCCAGGAAGAGACAGCAATTATGGTCATATAACCAAGCTGCAATCTCCACCTATAAAGTTTCTCTATCCATGCAAGAGCCTATATCAGCAACTATACACTAGATAAACAGCCAACAATTGCTATAGTTACTCTGAGCTGAGTAATAAGAAAAGTGAAAAATAAAGCCCATCTCTTGATCATATCTACCTGAAGGCAAACAGAAAGCTCAGTAATACATCAGCATACATACATCTAATTATTGAAAACACACCTAATTATTGAAGATGCCCAAGAAAAAACTGACCATTTTGGCACATGTCCAGAAATAAGATATAGTAAAAGAGACAAATGAGCTAGAGGTAGACCCAGACTTCCAATTGGAAGGAAGGCAGGCTTTTGAACTTCCTCAGAGGGAATTCAGAAGAATGATATTGAGATGCATTCAAACACTCCACAGAGGGGTTGAGAAAAATAAGAAAGAAGTCAAGAAAGTGCTACAAGAAAAATCAAGTAAGATAGACATAGCACTGGAAACAATTCAAAAACTGTAAAAGAGGTCCAAATTACTTATAATAAAATATCAAAAACGTAAAATACATTGAAAGGGCAAAGAAATAGAATTGAAAAGGTGGAAGAAATTTTTCCTAACATTCTGATAAATGAAAATAGAAGCATTCAAGAAGCTAAATGAACCCCAGGAAGGATAGACCCCAAAAGAAAATCACCAAGACATATCAAAATCAAGATCTCCAAAATCAAAGACAAGGAGGGAATCCTGAAAGCAGCAACGGAAAAAAGCATTACTTACAAAGACAAGAAAATCAGATTAAGCTCTAATTTCTCAGCAGAAACTATTCAGGCAATAAGGAAATGGAGAGACATATATATATATCCTGAAAGAAAAAAAATGGCCAACCAAGAATCATCTACCCAGCAAAGCTGTGAATCAAACATGAAGGTATAAAACATTCCCAGATAAACAGAAGTCAAGGGATTTTGTCGAAACCAACCCAACA
>NW_006408520.1:25522427-25533014 GCF_000296735.1 Chrysochloris asiatica | reverse complement strand
AATAGAAGCAAATACCATTGAATGATGATGCATGGAGGGGATTGTAATCAATGAAACAATGAGTATAAAACTGATGTTCTCCCATCTAAACTATCACTCAGTTCACAATAAAATCTTAAAAACAAAATGATATGCATTTATTAGATAGATAGGTAAAGTAGTTACATAAATTGTGGGGCTAGTTACAAAAGAAAACAGTGGTTCCTTGTGAAGAAAACAAAAAATCAACATCAAGATAGAAAAACAGAGAATTAATCTCAATATGAACCCACCTCAGGATACAGACACTACTCAACTGCAAGGGCAGATACTCATGAAGATCACCCTGACCTACTGCCATCAAGTAGATTATGACTCATAGTGAACTTGTGTTGAATTTCCAAGGCTGTAAATCTTTACAGGACCAGAAAGACTCATCTTTCTCCTGTGGAGCAGCTGGTAGATTCAAATGGCTAAGTTTGTAGTGACAGTCCTATACATTTATTACATTTAGTTTTGTTTTTAAAAATCACAAAGGATTTGTAGGGATTCATGATTTGTTTTGTGCTTTGTGACTTGAGGAATTTTGTAAAGTATGTTTTCTTCCTTGAGAAGGGTTTATCACATTGGACTTTTCCATGAACTGCAAATATTCTCTCCTTTGAGCAGTTTGTGCTTACAACTTAATGCATTAATTTCCTGAGATATATTTGACCTCAATAAATCCTCATGTGGAAAGAAAATTATTTGAAAATGTGCACTACTATGTGTGGCATGTGCACCTCTTTTTGCATATTCACATGCAGAAGAAAACAAAATTACTGATAAACCCACAGAATAATCACAGCAACATCTCAGACATTGATCCATAGAGAGACATGCTTTACAGCAGAAGTGACTCACGGTTCCCAGTGACAATGATTCCCTGTATCAGGGTCTTGGCCTTTGCTTGGCTGAAGATGTAGGAACAGAATTTGTCTACTTGCACCAAGAAATTATGATCTAGCAGCTCGTCTGGTACTTCTTCAATGTGGGCCAAATTATTTTTGTCATTTGTAGGACGATCGAAGACAAAGCACTTCCGTCTTGGGAAGAAATGTCTGATACATTCTCTAGGCCGGTTGAAATATTCAATTCTGGGATTTCCACCTGTTTCAGGAAAGAGAGCAATCATTACAGGCACAACATTCAGGAAAGGGATCTGGTTGGAATTTTGATGGTTGGAATATCTCTCTACAGAAGTAGAAAGCGAGAAATCATTGAAGGAACAGCATTCAGAAAAAGGATCTGTCAAGTTTTCTTTTCAGAGATCTTTGCATCATGCAGTCTCCATGTTTAAGTCTCTTTTTACCGAATCATTAAATTAGCTTTGAACCAACAACAACAACAACAAAAAAGATCCATTTGTGGACTATTCAAGGAAAATGTTCTAGACAGGAATTGACTAATCATTCTCAATTGAATAAACTTATGTGAGGTTTCCTCATCCTATGTATGAAGTTTAGTAAAGTAAGTATTTAACCATTTTTTATCGAATGATATATGAAAAGAAATGGTCAGATGTATTTTTCTGATCATAATAGTCTCATGACAGAAATAATTTCTTTTCTTCAAAAGAAATAAAATGAGAACTTAAAAACAATATAATACTTTATAGAAAAGATGGTGTTGGTTAAAAAAGCATGAGATAAGGTGATACTCAGGTCAATAAAGAAAAAATAAGAACCTCAAAATAGGGATTCTTTTAGCAAAGACAATTACACCCAGCATAAATAGTTTAAGAATTCTGTTATGAAAGATCCCCACTGAGTATAATTAACCTAAATGCAATTATGAGACATCATCACTTGTCTACATCATATTATATTGGACACGACTGTGCCTTGCAGAGAGAGTCTATGGTAGATACCCATTGTTTAGTAAGTGTTTGTTAAAGAAATTAATACATCAAAATGTATATTCCTTCCAACGCTGTCAGTTAGCCATCCCTAAAATAAAATCCATAATAAAAACTCCTAATATTAAAATGATAACATATTATGTAAGGATGTGGAATAATGTATGTGATGTTATGAATAAGATAAAGGATTTGACGACCTCCTCAAACAAATACTTCAGTGTTTTATTCTGGACCCTTTAGTATACAATAAAATCTAAATGAGCCATAACCAATGTAAGGCAGAGAACTATCAGAGAAGGAAAATTCAAATAGTTTTCTCTAAAACAAGCAATAGAAAAGTAGTAAGAATAAATTTTGTCAAAAGCAAAAAACCTACAAGACTCATAAAAGCAAGGTAGTTTCATCTAGCTTTGAATCTCATAGCTTTCACTGTATAAATGTCATTTTTCTGAGGGAATTAAATATCCAGGATAGTAAAGTATATTGTTGCACACCATTAAGGTGATTTAAGAACTGCCCCCCCAAGCCACCAAGACTCCTTTAGTAAAATACATGAGAAATGCTTTTAAAATTATATCATATGATTTCATTATTCTGTGTTTAATAACTTCCAGTTTCATGGACTCTTTTTCCTCAGGGCTTTAAGAAGCTGTAATAATGATTGCAATCTGATTTATTTATTTTTTTTCATAGTGCCAATTGTACAGTAATCAACTGCTCCAACATGGGGTCCTAAATTTCCTCTGAGAGGTCAAACTCCAGCTACTGGATACTTTCAGGTAATAATAGCCCAGAACAATTGTATTCTCCTCACAACCATGTTCCTGGGACTCAGTCTAGTCTCAAGTATATATTGACTTCATTAGATGAATGACATGGTTCAGTTGATATCACTTCCTGCTGACCTATCTACCACCTAAGCCATGATACCTGGAATCAGCTTCAAGGCATTCTCCAGGTACTCATCTTCAGTGATAGTGTGTTCATCTACCTTCAGCTCCAACGTGAAATCCCGAACAGTCCAAACAAAGTCTGGAAAGAAACTCACAAATTCGGTGGAGTCTTCTATTTCATCTGATTCAGAGGGGGATTTTGCCCTGATTAGCTCTGTCAGTTCAGTCACATAGCTGGGAACTTAGCTAAGGAAGAAGTACTAGACACGGCAATGGCAAGATGTTACTTAGAAATAAATTTCATAAACATTCCATTTTACCCACTGTTCCCTCCTCCTGACTTTTGGGACAACTGAGTCAGATGAGGAAGGAAATAGTCTTGGTTTCCATTCCCATAAAGCTTAGTAAACCTGGTGGTTGGGTTCCTGAAAGGATACTGCAGCTGTTCCAGGGCCTGGTTGTTGATGGTGGACATGCTGTTGTAGACAAAGGTGCTGCTCAGAAGCACAGCCAGCGCAAAGATCCATGAGTCATTCTTAGGGTCACCCTAGAAAGTGCATTAGAACAAGAGACTCAGGAGTCTGTTCTCCATTCATTTATTTGTTTGAACATTCACAGTCCCAACTGACTAAGGGACAAAGTAAATTCTGAAAATAATGCTAACTTCAAACTTATTTTGTATTTGCATTGACCTCTTTCAAGGCTTCCTTAGGTTTTAAACTTAGTGAATGTACTGTCAATGTGAGTAAAGTGTTTTATAGATTATATCATAGTAGCTTCTCAGTGGTGGTGTCTGTAGTTGTGTGCCGTTCAGCTGGTTCTGATTCATAGCAACCCTGTATAGGGTTTCCAAGGCTATAAACTTTTATAGGAGCAGAAAATCTTGTGGCTACCATCCCAGCTACTATGCTACCAGGGCTCCTTAATTGTTCAGTAGAAGGAGGAAAGTAATAGCTGTAGTATTTTCAGTTTTGACAAAGTAATACCTATAGTATCTTCAGTTTTGATTAAGGGTAAAAATAACCAACTCCAACCCGTCATTGTCAAGTACTGATAGTGACCCCATAGGACAGAGAAGGTTTCAATGATAGTGACCCCATAGTCAGAGACCCCATTTCAACTGATAGTGACCCCATAGGACAGAGAAGTTTTCCTAGGCAGACTGCCACACCTTTCTCCCAACTGAGCAGCTGGTAGGTTTGACCCATTAAACGTCTGGTCAGTTAGTGAAGCCTTTAACAATTGTGCTGACAGGGCTTCTTAGGGCAAAATGTTATTCCATTAAATTAAACAAGTATTCATTGCTGTTGCTAGTCTTGTGAGGTGCCATCAAGTTGATTCAGATTCACAGGAACCCTAAGAACAATAAAATAAAACACTGCCCTGTCCTACGCCTTCCTCACAATTGTTATTATGTTTGAGACCATTGTTGATGCCACTGTCAATCTATCTTGCTGGGTCTTCCTCTTTTATACCAACACTCCACTTTACAAAACATGATGTCCTCCTCCAGGAGGACATGAAAAATTGTCCACAGTAGGAAAAGTGAAGTTTGGCCATCCTTATTTATAAAGAGCATTCTGGCTGTACTTATTCCTACATCAATTTGTTTATTCTTCTGGCAGTCCATGATACTATCAATATTCTTTGCAAAATTCGCATGCATCAATTCTTCTAAGGTCTTCCTAATTCATTTTCCAAATTTTTCATGTGTATGAGGCTATTGAAAATATCATGGCTTTGATCAGGCAAACTTTTGCCTTCAAACTGTCATCTTTGTTCTTGAACACTTTAAGATGTCTTTTGCAGGAGATTTACCAAATGCAATACGTCATTTGTTTTCTTCACTGCTGTTTCCACACATTATTATTGTGGATCCAAGCAAAAAGAATTATTTAATCACTTCAATGTTTTCTCCATTTACCAAGATATTATTTGTTGGACCAGTTGTGAGGATTTTGAAAAAATGTTTTCATTGAGGCACAATCCATACTGAAGCTGTAGTCGTTGATCTTCAACAGTAAGTATTTAAATCCTTTTCCCTTCCAATAAGCAATATTGTGTCATATGCATATCATAGGTTGTTATGATATGAGTCTTCCTCCAATCCTGATGCTATATTCTCCTTCACATAATCCAGCTTCTTGGATTACTTGCTCAGCATACAAATTGAATAAACAAGGGGAAATGATACAATCCTGGTACACTCTTTTCATGATTTTAAACCATTCAGTATTCTCTTTCTCTGTATGAACAACTGCGTGTTGATCTATGTATGGGCTCCTCACAAACACAGTTTATTACCCTACAGTACCTATTTTTTGAACTGTTGTCCATAGTTTGCTATGATCCACACAGTAGAATGTCTTTTTATAATCAATAAAGCATAGCTAAACATCTTTCTAGGATTCTCTATTTTCAGCAAAGATCCATCTAACATCAGCAATAATCTCCTTTGTCCCATGCCCTCTTCTGAATGCAACCTGTATTTCTGGTAGTTCCCTGTCACTGTATTACTGCAACTGTTTTTTTAATTCTCTTAAAGCAGACTTTTCATTACATGTGATATTAATGATATTGTCAGAAGATTTCCTCGTTCTGTTGGGTCAGCTTTCTTAGAAATGTGTACAAATACTGATTTCTTCCAATCAGTTGGCCAGCTAGTTGTATTCCAAATTTCTTGGTGTAAATCAGTGAATGCCTTAAAAGCTACACCAGTTTGTTGAAACATTTCAATTTGTATCCTGTCAATTCCTGGAGTTTAGTTTTTGTCTGTGCCTTCACAGTGCAGCATGGATTTCTTTCTTCAATACCATCAGTTTAAGCTGCCATTTGAAATGACTGAATATCAGCTAATTCTTTTTGGTACAGTGACTTCATGTTTTCCTTCCATCTTCTTTTGATGCTTCCTGCATCATTCAATATTTTGCCCATATTATTTTTGTGAAGTGCCATAGAGTTTGAGTCACCAACATTGTGATTGAAAACAACCTTGTGATCCAGTGCTTAGCCTACAGAGCCACACCAGGATTCCAAAAATTTGAGTAATAGTGGAGGTACTAATTATTTTTACTTGAGGCAGAAAGATATTTTCCTATCATAGACAACATTTTACTTCAAGAGAGATCTTGAAATACTGTTTTTGTCTATGAATGTTATACCATTCCTCTTCAATTTCTCATTCGTTACATAATAAATATATTTTTTCTACTCAAAATGACCAATGCCAGGCCACTTTATCTCACTAATGCCTAGGAAATAAATCTTTAAGGGTTCAGTTCATTTTTGATGACTTTCAATTTTCCAAAATTCTTATTTCATACACTCCATGTTCTGAATAATTGTGGATGTTGCAGCTATGTCTCTCATTTCGAGTCCTGCCATATCAGTAAATGAATGCCCCCAAAACTTTGCTCCATTCATGTCATGAAATTTTACTCTACCTTAAGAAGATAACACTCCCCCAGTCATATCTTGAGTGCCTTCCATTCTGAGAGTCTCCCCTCTCAGCACTATGTCTGACAATGGTTCACTACTTACTATTCATAATATTTTCAATAGCTAACTATTGAGAAGTGTTCCACTACTCTTTCCTTCTCTGTCGTAGTCTGGAAGCCTTAAGACTGTCTTAATCTGGAACCTGTCCACCATGGGTGACCCCACTGATATTTAAAATACTACTGACATAGCTTCTAGCATCACATTAACATACAAGTATGTGGACAAGTAAGTAGCAGTATTCATTGTTGTCATTGCATGCTATCAAGTCAAGTCGGTTCTGACTCCTAGTGACCCTATATAGGCTTTCCAAGAAGCAGATGATGATTTTGAACTGCCAACCTTGTGGTTCAAACCGAACTTGTGGCCTATTGCTTATCCTACAGCAACACACCAGGATTCCAGTGGGTTGTATGAACACAAAATCCCATATGGTTGTTCATAATGTCATGAAGATATCTTTTTGGAGAAGCAGATAAACATGTAAGCATACATACAGTCAATATTATAATCATGAGTGGCTAAACAGATATAATGTAAAAGAAAAAGTACTTATTGCAATAAATAGGAACAAGTGCTTAGTAGACTCAGAGCAAGGGGTGACTATGTTTGACTGGCATAAGATACTAGTAGATAGATTTTTAAGAATTGATAGAGTATGAACTTTTATTCATAATGGGATCACAGAGGCACAGGCATCAAAACCAACACAAATTAAGTCAGAAATGTTAGAAACCATGGTTCATTTAGAGATATTCTAACTTACACCATTTGAATGAAGAAAGGCAGAGTTGGGCTATAATGGAAGCTGAGTCAGGAAAGGCCATTCAGAGTAACCACTCCCATATTTGTTGGTACTATTTTTGCAGTAATATAAACCAAAGATCTACTTTTAATTTTGACTCATGGTAATGAATAAGAGTAATTAAATAAGTGGAATTATTCATTCAACCTGTTATAAAGACAAATTGCCTAAAACTTCTCATTAATTACATTTTCAATTAATCATGTTCATGATTCTTTGCAGAAGAATTTGTCTCTAAAGACCAGAGACTTTCACCAAAACCTATATGAATATTCCTAGAGTAGTTGGAACTTTGCTGAAGGCCATTTAAACAGATAACTTCACTGAACCCTAATTTCATGGCTCATACCTCTAACCTCATCATCATTAGGTTCTTAAGATGCATGCTATTGATTCCACAGAACATAAATTCTCTAACCTATAGTTATAGGTTAGATACTCACTTGCACGTATCCATGACAACTGATTCTGACCATATTTTATACCTGTTGAATCCCCAATCAGGTTTGG
Organism: Chrysochloris asiatica; assembly: GCF_000296735.1. Taxonomy (NCBI): domain Eukaryota; kingdom Metazoa; phylum Chordata; class Mammalia; order Afrosoricida; family Chrysochloridae; genus Chrysochloris; species Chrysochloris asiatica. The sequence goes on along the minus strand of NW_006408520.1, from coordinate 25,525,429 downwards.
TCTTTACTTTGTTCCTACAACACTTAGCACAGAGCCCTGAATTTCAACAGCTCAAAAAGTTTTACTTTTTATTCACCCCAGTTTAAAAAAAAAAAAAAAAAAGTCAATCCCTTATAAACTAGTACCATCTGAGCTTACAAAAGAATTAAGACCAGTAAACAAAATTTGACCTCATATCCCTAATTATAAGGAGCTTTGGTAGCATAGTGGTTAGGAATCAGGCTGCGAACCGCAAGATCAGCAGTTCAAAACTACCAGCTGTTCCGTAGGGAGAAAGATGAGGCTTTCCACTCCCGTAAAGATTTACATCCTTGGAAACCCTATGCAGGGTTGTTATGAGTCAGAGCCGACTCCACGGCACACAACAACAACAAAATCATTAATTATATTATGAAAATATGTCACAAACATTAAATTAATATAGCAAATTAAAAGATAAACAGAGAATTAAGCAAAGATGATTTTCCCCTGACTCCATGCCTTACCTTTTCCACATCACCCAGGCCTTCTGTGTCCAAAAGGACCAGGGTGTGATTGGGTTTGGATGGATGAGGTACACACCACATCCAGATGCCCTTTGTTTCAGACCTCACTGTGGAGCCCAGATGGAAACCTGCAAGGAAAAGGAGAAAAAAATCAGTGACAGAAAATAGTCCAAGCTGACCAAAAGCTGCAATGATTAAACTTATAGGATGGCAAGTGGCTGACAGGGAGAGGACTTGCTTCCATTTCAGGAAGAAGAGCCAATCAAACCTTTATATATACTAAGTTCATTTTCAAGAAACTTTGTGTCTGATACTCACCTTATTTCTTTAAAGAATCAAACCACATCAAATTATAAAATTAATGGAGACTATATTAAGCTGTATATTTTTATCTGATGCTAAAAAGGAAAGAAAAATGAGAAAATTAGAGAGAGTCTGAGAAGAGAGCTCTATCTTTCTGGTTTATCACCATCTACAGTCTCCTTTTTCTTATTTGGGTCTCAGGTTAAGAGAAAACCAGCATCTGTATGTTGGAGAACAAGTTCCAGTCTCTTTTGACATCCACTTGATCTTTTCTATCTTTCTTGTCTTCTAAATAACTTTTTGTTTTCTTCTAGTATGAGTTTCATATTTTGGTCTTTGGTCATTAGTGTCTAATTCATCAAATCTGTTCTTGAGATGATTTTCTAAATTCAGGTTGGATATACTCAAGGGTGTGTTTTGACTCTTGTGGACTTATTTTAACTTTCTTCAGCATCATCCTGAACTTGTATATGATCAATTGATGGTCTCTTCTACAGTCTGCCTCTTGCCTTGTTGTATGATGATATGGAACTCTTCCACTGTCTCTTTCCACAAAAGTGGTCAATTTGGTTTCTGTGTATTCCACCTGGTGAGTTCCATGTATAGTGTCATCTTTTATGTTGTTTAAAAAAGGTATTTGCAATGAAGAAATGATTGTTCTTGCAAAATTCTATCGTGCGATCTCCAGCATCATTTTTACCACGAAGGCCATATTTTCCAAATACAGATCCTTCCTGTTTGCTTCCAACCTTGCATTCCAATCACTAGTAATTGTCAATACATCTTGATTTCAGGTTTGATCAGTTTTAGACTGAAAAAGTTGACAGAATTCTTCTATTTCATCATCACTGGCTTTAGTGGTTATTTTGTAAATTTGAATAATAGTGGTATTAACTGGTCTTCCTTGTAGGCATAAGGATATTGTTCTATCATAGGCAGTGCTGTATTTCAAAACAAATATTAATGTGTTCTCTTTGAACATAGAGAGAAAGAATTTTGAGTGCTAAGCCCAGGATACAGTGGATATTATATTCTGTTACAGAGTACAGAATTATAATAAATATCTGCCATTTATTATAATTCCTTCAAGTAAGACCAGAAATGGTCATGATGAAATACTTAGGAGAGTATGATTCAGCATGGCTGAGTCCATTCAATTATAACACCCTTGTTTTCTTCAAAGCCTGGATTGGTCTGCACTTTTATAAACCCATAGACCATTGTTCTAATATCAATTCTAACTCAGAAACTCTATAGGACAGATTAGAACTGTCTCAGTGGTTTCCAAGGCCATAATATTTATGGAACTAAAGAGTCGCATCTTTCTCCCATGGATCTGCTGGTAGTTTCCAACCATATGGGTTATATTACTCGTTGTCCTCACACTGTTTTACAGCATGTAAAATGTCAATCTTTGCTAAATAGCATACAGTAAGTCCAAAGACGGAAGACCAGAAGAGTGTGGGATAACATCAAGAACATCATATGTAAAGAAAGCAAAAAGTCATTAAGAAGACTTAATGAAAGAAAGAAGAAAAAGATCAAAATGGTTGTCAGAACAGACTCTGAAACTTGCTCTCCAGCGTAGTGATGCTAAAGCAAATGGAAGAAATGAGGAGGTAAAAAAGCTCAACAGAAAATTTCAAAGATCACCTAAAGAAGATAAAGCCAAATATTATAATAAAATGTGCAAAGATCTGGAATCAGAAAACCAAAAAGGAAAAACACACTCAGCATTTTTCAAGCTGGGGGGAACTGAAGAAAAAATTCAAGCCTTGACTTTTGTTATTGAGAGATACTCTGTGCGAATTATTGAATGATGCAGAATGCATCAAGAGAAGATGGAAGTCATACACAAAGTCACTGTACCAAAAGGAAATGGTTAAGGTTCAACCATTTCAAAAGCTAGCATATGATCAAGAGCTGATGATATTTAGGGAGGAAGTCCAAGGTGCATTGAAGTAATTGGCAAAGAACAAGGCGCCAGGAATAGATGGAATAAAAATTGAAATCTTTCAAGAAAGTGAGGTGGCACTTACTCATCTCTGCCAAGTAATTTGGAAGACAACTATCTGGCTGACTGATTGGAAGAGATCCATATTTGTTCCCATTCCAAAGAGAGGTGACCCAATGGAATGTGGAAATCTTCGGACAATCTCTTTGATTTCTCAAGCGAGAAAAGTTTTGCTAAAGGTTATACAGAAACGGCTACAA
>NW_006408520.1:25519639-25521569 GCF_000296735.1 Chrysochloris asiatica | reverse complement strand
AAGTGCCACGGGCTGCCAAAAGAACCAATAGATCTGTTTTGGAAGAAGTGCAGCCAGAGTTATCCTTAGAGGCCAAGATTCCCAAACTTCATCTCTCATGCTTTGGACATATTGTCAGGAGTGAACAGTCGCTGGAGAAGGATATGATGTTTGGTAAGGTGGAGGGTCAGAGAAAAAAAGGAAGACCCCCAATGAGATGGATTGGCCAGGTGGCAGCATCGATGGACTCAAGTGTGGCAACATTAGTGAGGTTGGTCCAGGATAGGATATTGTTTCGCTCTGCTGTGTATAAGGTCTCTAACAACAAGTCCAAATCAGTACCTCAATGAGAAATGTTAATATGTAATTAAAGATTATCATTATTTGTCTTCAGAAATATAAAATAAAAGCAAAGCAAGTCATTACTAAGAAAACAGAAGTAGTGTCTTGGTCCTAGTTATGGACTCACTGGGGGAAAGGGAGTCATAATTCAGGTATTTAATAATATCTTGAGGTTAGGGCCTTCCTTAGCTAAGTGCTAGAAAATGACTTAATTATTACTTGATGCTATTTTGTATAGAAAATGCAAGGATATTGTTGAAATCTGTCTCTTGAAATGATGAAATATAATCTACCAAAAAATATTCTTATAAATTTTGGGGATTAGACAATGAAAAGGCTCCTCCTTTCCTTAGTGATGTGATATCATGACTCCCCTAAAATAAGAATAAAGACAAAATGTTTGCTTAGAAGGCAAGTGATAGATTGAGAAACAAACAGAAGAAGTGAAAATGGAAGGAAAGAGACAGAGAAAATAAATGGAGCCAGGATAAATAGGGAGAAAGGGAGCAAGGGAGTGATGTAGAGGAAAAGAGAAAAGCATAGTGGTCCTGTGAGTTTAGTGAAGTGGACTGAGTTTCAGTCTCTAGTAGTACTAAGAGGAAGTGAAGTCAGGAAAAAAAAATGGCATCAGAGTCATCATGGATAGACCATCTCTGAAAATCAACAAGAACCAATGATAGATAATTCATTAGAAAAATGACTTCACAAAATAATAACTATAAATGACAAGGACATATATGAAAGTTTGCGTAACTTTATGTTGATGAAAACTATTGCAATTAAGTACTGTGATGTTAATTAAAAATTGATATTTTGAGTCCATCTTGGGATATCTTGGAAGAAATGCCTGGAAATCTCTTCCTAAAATATAACAACCTACAGAGCATGATCATACTCAACACATATTAGATACATACACATTGCAAATGAATATATAGTAACTGATTTAGTTACTGGTTTTATACAGTAACCAGGTCAGCAAAAGTGTAAGAAGTGTGATAGTGGTGAATTTTTGTAAAAATATTGAGAATTCTCAATTACTACTAATAAGCATGCAAATTGTATATAAGGTTTGAAAATGTGTTTGAAATTATCTTAAAGACCAAAGACATATGTGCCCTGTGATCCAGCAATTCTACTCCTGAGTATTTATGTACAAGTAGTTTGTGTACATGAGCAACAGCTAATAAATACAAGAAAATTCATGACAATTTTATTCATGAAAGGTAAAAACTGAATATAAGTTAACTGTTCATCCAAAATAAAGGAATAAATGAATTTGGTGTCTTCATACAATGGCATACTATAAATTAGTTCAAAGGAATAAATTATAGATACATGCAATAAATCAATGAGTCTTATAGATTTCTTGTGAGCCAAAAATAGACACAAAATACATAAAATACAATTTCATTTAAATAACATTTATAAGCAAGTAAAATTAGATTGCTTTTTTTGGAAATGTCTGTATAGATTGTAAAACATTTTAAAAAGTCAGATTAATGCGGTGAAAAGTAAAATATTGGTGATTATGAGTTAGGATGTGAGATGGTATCATATCAAGCTTTTAATATTGGATATATCTTATTTTTCACTTGTTGTTGTTGTT
>NW_006408520.1:25512705-25518460 GCF_000296735.1 Chrysochloris asiatica | reverse complement strand
GGGGTCTTCCTCTTTTTCTCTGACCCTCCACCTTACCCAGCATAACATCCTTCACCAGCGGCTGTTCCCTCCGGACAATATGTCCAAAGTATGAGAGACAAAGCTTAGCCATCTTGGCCTCCAAGGAGCACTCTGGCTGCACTTCTTCCAAAACAGATCTATTGGTTCTATTTGTGTTAGGGCTGCCTGTATACATGGATTATTAATCAGGGAAGGCTTCCCTGAGAAAGAGAAAAATGGAGATGATCATGGGCCTTGAGGAAGATCCATTTAATGAATTAGTAAGAGTGGGTAACAAGGAGGAGTCATCTAGAAAGGTACAAGGATAGATAAGGAATGTTGATCTTTCTCAAAATGAAAAGGAAAGTTCTCTATATTGCTCCAGAAATTAGTTCTTTTGACTGGAAGGAAAGGATATTTCTTGCTTAAAGGTTGACAAGAAAGAACGCCAAATGCCTTACTGTTTGAGATTTTGTCCTAATCTGACAGAATTTTTGGTCTAGACATCTCATAATTTTCAGCAACATTAATGGAGAATTTCTGACATCCAGGGAATTAAACCAAAGAGCTTGGACTATCTCTTTATTATCTCTAGTACATCACCAAATAGCATTCCCATGTTCTTAAACTTTAATATCTGTGTAACCACATAAATGTACTTAATTTTCTGAGTCTTAGTTTCTTCTCTTGTAAAACGGAAAAACTCAAAATATGATTGGGGAATAGTTACCTCCTCAAAGTAGAGTCAACCTTAATGAACTAGGTTGAGCAAAGCTTTCTCTACCTTTATTTGTTGATGGGGAATAATTCAAAATGAGAAGAAATAATTAGAAACACCCGTTAATATTCAGAACAAGGAATGTACAAAGTATGAATGTAGGAATATGGGAAGTCATCAAAAATTAAATGGAACACATAAATATTAATAGTATAGCTATTAAGGAGCTTAAATGAACTTACATTAGCCTTTTTTTTTAATGTTTTTGTTGTGAATTATGTGATAGTTTACATGGGAGAACATTAGCTTTACATTCATCCTGTCGTATATCATTTCATTGCTATGATTACAATTCCCTCCATGCATCATCAAACAACCAAAGATTATACACCACAAGCCAGCCCCTCAGTTGTCAACACACAGCCCCTACTAACTGCTTTTTTTGTTATTGTTGTTGTTGTTGTTAATGCTTTTGAATCAGATGGTTTGCTATGTCAGAAATGATGAATTGAAGAGAAATGGTGTCACATTCATCATCAAAAAGAAAAATATTTCAAGCTCTCTTTTATAGTGTAGTGCTATCTGTGATAGAATAATACCTATCTGCTTATAAGGAAGACCATTTAAAACCACTATTATTCAAATGTACACCCTAAGCACTAAAGCCAACGATGAAGAAATTGAAGAATTCGTAGCGTAGTGGTAACGAATCGGGCTGCGAACCGTAAGGTCAGCGGTTCGAAACTACCAGCTGCTCCACGGGAGAAAGATGAGGCTTTCTACTCCCGTAAAGATTTACACCCTCGGAAACCCTGTACAGGGTCGCTATGGGTCGGAACCGACTCGATGGCACTTAACAACAACAACAACAACCAATATATGCAGCCTGAAATTTCTAAAACATGCAATCATGATGCATTGAAAATTACTGGTGATTGAAAGGATCCGTCATTTGAAAATATGGCCCTGTTGACAGAAAGACAATGGAGTCCTCGCTTTGAGAACTAAGATGTGTTTGATCCAAGTCATGGTATGTCAATCACGTCATATGAATGTGAAAGTTGGACAGTGAATAAGGAAAACAGGAGAATAATTGATGCATTTGAATTATGCTGTTGGTGAAGAATATTGTATGTACTATGAACTGGCAGAAGAAAGAACAAATTTGTTTTGTCACAATTATAGCCAGAATGCTCCTTTGAAGCAAGGATGCAGACTTCTTCTCATGTACTTTGAACATACAATAAGGAAGGACCTGTCCCTGGAGAAGGACATTCTGCTTTAATAAAGTGCAGGGTCAGCGTAAAAGAAGACTCTCAAGAAGCTGTATAACAGAGATATAAACAGAGCCTATATCAATAGGCTCAAACATAGAAACAGTTATGAGGATGCACTATTAACAAACATAGACATCACAGTTATTTTAAATTTTTAATTAGAGAGTATGAAAATATATTATGCCATAAATACAGCTTTGTGAAATCTTAGAAAGATAAAATGTGGAGTTATTGTTTGTTGTTGTTAAGTGCCTTCTGACTCATTAGTGTCCTGCATAGCGTTTACAAGGAGTGGCTGGTGGGTTTGAACCCCACACTAAGACTTCAAAATGTGATTAATACCCAAGTCAGCAAAAAGCACTCTTTCAAGCTCTGTGTTATCCATTAAGATAGAAGCAATCCCTTTTCTGTTTCTCCAAAGCCAGGAAAGGGATAGTCTGGAAAAGTCTGAGGGAATGAGTAGAAGGATGGGAGGATGTGATCCCACAACAGTGTCTAAACGAGGAGGCTGGAAGTTGGTCTCCCATCCTAGAAAGAACTTCAAACCCCTTTCTGAAGATGAGGATATAAGATGCACTCTTCCATCTGCCATCCAGGACTCTGCTATAAACCTGGGTGGATGTCTGAAGAGAAGCAATGAGTCTGGGGTACTGCAAGATGTCTCCACGTAGTTGCCTTTGGTCTAAATTGAGAAACCAAGCTGTTCGGAATAAAAAGCCATTGGGAAGGCACCCTCCAGCCATGGTGCCTCTCTCTACCTCTGCACATAGGCCACCATGGCGTCTGCCCTTGGGAACTCATTGTTGTTAGTTATTTAACAAAAATGTGCACAGAATAGTTTTTGGAAAGACCTTACCTGGTATGGTCGCTGCTCTCTAGTGCTTTCTCAGCTGCCCTGTTTACCAGTTGTGCTCTTGTCCTGCTGAGAAAGAAAACTGTTCTTCTCAGAGGCTTACTGAAAAGTAAGATAATGCAGGTAATGCAGTAGACCAGGATGCTTACTTTTCAGAGGCTTACTGAAAAGTAAGATAAGGCAGATAATGCAGTAGTCCAGGATGAAAACTGAAACTGAAAGCTAAAGTGTATATTGTGGAATTAACTTGTTTTTCTAGGAAACCAACATATGGTAGAGACTGATGGAAAGTCCAGAGTTATTCGACACATGTCTGCATTGGAAACCCAGTCTAATCTTTCTGTCACAGATGACTTAGTTGTCTTTGGTCTCCACAATAAATATAGAACACCAGGTGTGGATGCTAATAAATTACAGGTTGAAAATATTTCAAAACTTCTATCTCTTAGTGGTGCTTATTCAGAAAAGAGAATTTTTACTTTTTTTTTTTTTTACTTGCTCATTTACTTTTTATTCTTTTCTCTTTATGCAGTATTTATTTTATTAAGGATAAAAACACACAAGTGGTTGTAATATTAAAAAGAAGAAGTTGTTATAGAACTGATTATGGCTCACGGTGATCCCATGTGGCACAGAGTATAAGTATGCACAGCAGAGTTTTGTTTTGTTTCATGGGGTGGAAGATTTTAATTTTTTCATGTCTTCAGGCATTGCTTTTGTAGAACTGCCTCATGAGTTTGAACCAGCCTCCTGTAGGTTAGTAGTCGAGAGCAAACCATCTGCACCACCCAAGGACCTAGTGTGATATATTATTGTTGTTAAGTGTGCTCGAGTCAATTACAACCCATAGCAACCTGTCTAGGGTTTTCAAGGAATGGCTGATGGGCTTGACCTGCTGACATTGAGGTTCAAACCAATCTTGCAGACCAGTGTATTAACCCACAGCTAGCACTCCAATGTCATATATTAAATACCCAATATTTTAGTCCAGGGAAAAAATGGTGAAAGGGTGGCATGAAAGTACGAAGAATCTGCAGACTCACTGAGGAGGTGATAGACTAAAAGATTGATTGGGATCTGCGTCATGGGCTCAACTCCACAATTATGTACAGATTTTGAAGATTATGCCTGCTCAAAACTAGATTTGGGTTCCAGCCTTTCTACATCATCAAATGAAAGAGAATAAAATGAGAACACTGGAGATAGCACATTTAGAAGACATGCGACCATCTACCACTCTATTTCATGTGGAAACATTACTCCACCAGTCAATTAAGATATTTAGGATCTTTCCCATTGGTTGCTCTGTACCCACTAATGCATGCACTCATTTGCAAAGTTAAAACTTAATTGCTGCCACATCTATGATTCAAACAGTAAAAGGGAAAAGAGGAGCCAATAGAGTATAAATTCAAATTTCTCTGAATAAGATCCACAAGTGGGATGCATAGCCTTTAGTTCATATTCCATGTGCAAACTTAATCGCATGAGCACACCTAGCCTAAAAATATCATCTTCAGGTAGATTGTCATTTATTGTTGTTGTTAAGTGCCATGGAGTCAATTCTGACTCATAGTGAGCCTGCGTAGGGTTTTCCAAGGAGCGGCTGGTGGATTTGAACTACTAGCCTTGTGGTTAGTAGTCAAGTGCTTATATTACATCACCACACCAGGACTCCATAAATTGTCAGTAGCTCACCTTACAAAATGGAATAATACAATATTTTGTGATGAAAGTTGTATAACTTTAAAAGCATATCCTGGTGTGTCACTGTGGGTTTATGTGCTGAACAGCAAGATTGGTTTGAACCACAAGGTCACCAGCCGGTCCTTTGAAACCTTATATAGGTTCACTATGAGTCAGAACTGACTCAATAGCACTTAACAACAGCAATAACCACAATATCAGAATTATATTTTTCCAAGCACTAGAATTAAACTTGGCATTTTCAAGAGCTAAACCCAAGTCAAGGTATATAGGAAAAAACAAGACTGTTGCTGTAGAGTCAATTCTGACTCATCTAGACCCTATAGGACAGAGGGCAAAATGCCTCATTGATTTTCCAAGGCAGTTTTCTATCTTTATAGACACAAACGGCTGCATGTTCTCCCACAGACAGTGTTCAAAAGACTGACCGACTGTTAGCAGCTAAACATTTTAATCCCTGCATCACCAGAGCTCTTCAGAATAAGCGTACCAAAACCAACTGCCATTGAGTTGATTCTGACTCATAGTGACCCTATATAGGGTTTCTAAAACTGTGAATCTTAACAGAGTCAGGAAGCTTTGTTTTTCTCCTATGGAACCATTAGTGGGTTTGAACTGTATATTAGCAGTATAATTCTTATCTTACAGTACCACTAAGGCTACTTTAGCATAGCTATTGTTGTTGTTGTTAAGTACCATTGAGTCAGTTCCAACCAACAGTGATCCTGTATAGGGTTTCCAAGGAGCAGCTGGTGAGCTTGGACCAGTAACCTTGTGATTTAAACTGATTTTGCAGTCTAGCACATCAACCCACAACACCACACCAGGACTGTATTTCCTGAATAACAGTGACTGATGTAAAAGGAATGGTAGACAAAACATCTAAACCTAAATAAAGAGTATTCTTCTTAGTCTATTGTATGCAAGAAGATTCTTGCCTTTGTGTGTGTGTTTGCTTTTGTTTATGAAGTCACAAAAGTGTGACTCTAGAGATGAATATAAGACTAGTTATTTCCTTTTGGCTATGAAACAATATAATATTATCATTTAGAAATGAACAAACTATTAGAGGCCTTACTTCCAATTTCCAGATTTCTTCTTGTAATTTGTGAAAGGAAAAATATATTGTAAGATTATGTTCTGTGAATCTGAATCAAAACAAAAAATAGCTGCACAAGAAGAATTATTATAAATTTTTTA
>NW_006408520.1:25504544-25511935 GCF_000296735.1 Chrysochloris asiatica | reverse complement strand
AGTCTAAGCACAATTATTTTTCATGTAAATGCCCGAATCCTATATTAGTCATTGTGATTCTTTCAGAATACAAAAAAATATAGTTTATATCTAACTTGCAATTATTTTTTAGTTTTTCAAAGTAATTAGAAGTTAGGGAAAATAAATGAGCTATACAATTGCTTTATTCCACTTTTTTTCTTAAGAAAGAGACTGTGTTTTCAAATACTTTACCTTATAGTTTATTTGACATTAACAAAAATTATACTGTCTTTGAATAATGGGTAAGAATTTTGAGATTAAAAATATGTAAATGTCCTTTGACTTTTTTTTTCTACAATATAGAAAGAATAAATGCTTATTGTATTAATATAAAATGAAATTAAATAACACAAAAACCTGGAAATTAAAATGAAAAAGTATGAAAATCAGAGGGAAAAAATGACATTCAGAAATACAATAGTTGGAGGCAATCATCACTGTTAATATTTTAGCATATTTCATTCCAAAGATGAATTTGTGTAGTGTAGAATACAATCTACTTATAAATTGAGAGTGTTTGTCAAATAGGTATATAGAATCATTTTAAAACAAAAACATAACTCATGTCAGAGAAAAACGCAGAGTATAAATGACATGTATGGAATATTTAATTAGTGAGTGATCTTCACATTTTTTTATTAATTAAAAAACATTCAAATGGTACACTAGGATACCAGACTTTGCCTTTAGCTCAGGAATGATGTATTAACAATTACATAGGAAAATGAAAGTCTTATCAAAGTCAATGTTGTACTCTTTGGAAAAATAACAATTTGGAACAAACAGTTCAAAATAATGAAACAAAATATTAATGTATTGTTGGGTACCATCGAGTCAGTATGAACCATAGGGACCCTGTATAGGGTTTCTGAAGCGTGGCTGGTGGGCTTGAACCATGGATTTTGTGGTTCAAACTGACTTTGCAGTCTAGCGCTTGAACCCTCAGTTCCACACCAGGACTCCAAATATTAATATTTGGAAGCATAGATTCAAATGTTAATGAAAATTTCAATTATGTAGATTTGTAAAAATATCAAAGTAAAGTGAGACAACATAATCTTAATAAATGTTTCAGAGATAAACTATAAACAAACATGTTGCAATTTAAAATGGAACAAGTTATGCATTTTAATGAAGATTTTTATTGCATTTCATATGAAGAAATCATTTTTTTAAATATCCTAATAAACCAAAATCTAATTTAAAAAAAGAAAAGAAATTACAAAGAGAGGGAGGTGGAGCTTAATGGAAGATTGGGGAGAAGTGCCATGTAGATGTCTACCAGTAATAACACAGAAGCAGGTTCAGGGAATGGTCCAGAACTCTGAACTACATATAAAGAAATATTTAGAAGATCAAAGGTTTACTGCTAGTGGGATTGGTGGCAGAAGCAGGAAAGATTGTGTTTTCTGATCTCTAGTTACCAGTGGCTCCTGGAACAGCCATCTTGGGTGTGACAAAATGGGCGAGGAATCAGAGGAGCACTCCGACTGCAGAGATATGACCAATCTTTGGAGATAAAGGTGTGGACATTTATTTTTCTGTTCATTGGTCTCTCTGCACACCTGTACTCTGGTGACAACAGGGGGTGCCTGAGCAAGTGGACACTTCTCCATGCATGGAGGGTTCTATAAACATGCCCATGGATCAGCTTGGCAAAGACCACTGCAAGCAAAATCTAAGTGGGGAGAGACTACTTAAAATGGAACAATCTCTCTAATCTGCGAAAGCTGGCCCTGAACTGTTCTCTCTAAGAGAAAGTCTAGAACAGGGTTGTGGAGGGGGAGAGCAACAGACTAAAAATGAAATAGGCTGAAAATTAAATCCTGATACACATCAATTTTTCTGTTTTTGATCATGTTTAGTTCTGCTCTATTCTTTATAATACCTTTCCTTCTGGTGACTGTAGGTTTACTTTGCTAGTCTGTTTGTAGTTGTGGGAGATGTTGTATTAATGTGTTGACGTTGGTTCTTTCTTCTTTTTGGATGTGAGCATTTATTGCAATAAATTGTCTTTTGAGCACTGCTTTTTTATGTGTAAAAAAGATTTTGCTAAGTTGTATTCTTATTCTCATTTGTTTCTAGGTTCTTTGAGAAATCATGTGTTTTGTTTTGTTTTGTTACCAGTGGTTTTTAAGCAGGGTGTTGTTCAGTTTCCAAATATTTTATTTATCTCCTTGTTCTTCCCATTGTTGATTTCTAATTTTATAACACTGGTCTGAGAAGCTGTTTTGGAGTATTTTGACGTTTGTAAATATATGGAGGCTTGATTTTTTACCCTAACACATAGTCTATTGTGAAGAACGTTTCATGACCTACCTAAATTTAAGCAGAGTGAAGTAGAAAACTTGAACAGACCCATAAAAACAGAAGAAATTGATCAGGTCCAGACCCATAAAAACAGAAGAAATTGATCAGGTCATCAAAAAACTCCCAAGCAAAAGAAGTCCAGGTCCAGATGGCTTCACTGGTGAGTTCTACCAAACATTCAGGGAAGAGCTGGCACCAATTCTTCTCAAATTATTCCAGAATATAGAAGAGGATAGAAAATTCCCTAATACTTTTTATTAAGCAAGCATAACCCTCATACCAAAACCATGGAAGGACAACACTAAGAAAGAAAATTATAGACCATACAGCTAGCCAGTTATAGGACTGGGATTAGAAATTGTTCAATGCCATTGAGTTGTTTGTGACCCAGAACAACCCTATATAGGGATTAGAATTTAGATCTGTTTTATTTCAAACTCAAAAGATAAATTCCTATTCTTTGGTATTTACATCCATTCTTTTATTAGACTTTATTTATAAAAGGTCATGGGACTGTAACAGAGTTAGAGAGATTGCATAGGATAGTACTCACCATAGGCTGATTTATGAACGACAGAACCACAATTGAATATGCAATGATATTTCAGAGGCCGTACTATCTTAAATACCAATCAACATGTTACCCAGATAACATATGGGGACCATGCACAAAATCATTTTTGTTTTCTCTATATTGAGATACAATCTCAATAAGATCAAAAAGTATAATCCACAATGAAGGTTGTACTCTTTGATCTTTATCAGTAAATATTTAAAACAGCTTAACATATTTTTAGTCATAATGTCCTCCTCCAGTATAATTGGCTCTTGATCATATGCTACCTCTTGAAATGGTTGAATATTAATCAGTTCCTTTTGGTACACTGACTCTGTGTACTCCTTCCATCTTCTCTTGATGCTTTCTGTATCATTCAATAATTTGCCCAGAGAATCTTTCAAAAACGAAAGTTGAGGCTTGAATTTTTAATTTAATTCCCCCAGCTTGAGAAATGCTGAGTGTGTTCTTCTTTTTGGTTTTCTGATTCCGTATCTTTGCACATGTTGTAATATTTGCCTTTATCTTCTTTAGCTGATCTTTGAAATTTTCTGTTCAGCTCTTGGACCTCTTCATTTCTTCCATTTGCTTTAGCATCTCTATGCTGGAGAGCAATTTTAAGTGTCTTTTCTGACATCCATTTTGGCCTTCTTAATGACTTTTTACTTTCTTCATGTATGATGTTCTTGATGTCATCCCACAACTCTTCTGGTCTTCTGTCTTTAGTGTTTAATGTATCAAATCTGTTCTCAAGATGATCTCTAAATTCAGCTGGGATATATTCAAGATCATATTTTGACTCTTGTGGACTTGTTTTTATTTTCTTCAGCTTCAGTTTGAATTTGCATATGAGTAATTGATGGGCTGTTCCACAGTCTGCCCCTAGCCTTGTTTTCACTGATGATATGGAGCTTTTCCATCATCTCTTTCTGAAGATGTAGTCAATTTGATTTCTATGTGTTCCATCTGGTGAAGTCCATGTGTATAGTCATCATTTATGCTGTTTAACGAAGATATTTGAAATGAATAAATCATTGGTTTTGCAGAATCCTATTGTGCATTCTCCAGCATCATTTCTATCACCAAGGCGATATTTTCCAACTACTGATACTTCCTCTTTGCTCCCAACCTTTGCATTCCAATCACCAGTAATGATCAATACATCTTGATTTCATGTTTGATCAATTTCAGATTGAAGAAGTTGGTAGAATTCTTCTATTTGTCCTCACTGGCTTTATTGGTTGGTGCATAAATTTGAATAATAGTGGTATTAACTGGGCTTCCCTATAAGAGCATGGATAATTTCCTATCACAGACAGCATTGTACTTCATGGCTGATCTGGATATGTTCTTTTTTACAATGAATGCAACACCATTCCGCTTCAATTTGTCATTCCCGGCATAGTAAACTATGTGATTGTCAGATTAAAAATGGCCAATACCTGTCCATTTCAGTTCACTAATGACTAAGATATTGATGTTTATGCGTTCCTTTTCATTTTTTTTCAATGTACACAAAAACACTTAGGAATATATAATCATTTAAACAATCAACCAAAGGGCACATTCTGGAAGCCTACCTCCTGGCTACCAGCACACAATCTTTCTCTTTCCATGACTCTGGAGTCCTCAGCTGCTCTATCTCTCCATGTCATCATCTCTGCCTCTATATCTGTTGTAGCTGCTTCTCTGGAGAGAATCCCACATTCCTTGTTATTTTAATCACTTCATATGCATGTGTGTCAAGGTTGTTCCTTTTACCATATTTATTCAATCTGTATGCTAAGCAAATATTTAGAGATATTGGAATGAAGAAGAATGTACTATCAGGACTGGAGGAGGACTTATTAAAAACATGTGATATGCAGACCCCACACAACCTTGCTTGCTGAAAGTGAAGAGGAAATACTAACTGTTGAAAATCAAATACTACAAGCTTCAGTATGAATTGCACCCCAATAGAAAGAAAACAAAAATCTTCACAGCTGGACCAATAAATAAAGAAAAGATTGAAGCTGCCATAGACTTCTGTGATCTGTCAACACATAAATCTTGTGTAGCTATTTCTGTAATGAATCCTAAATAAATTAGTTTTTCTGTTATGTAAATTGAAAATATATTTTAAGAACACTCATAGAAGCAGTAGAAAAAAAAATAAATCAAAGTATTACATTTGGCAAATCTACTGCAAAAGATCTCTGTAAAGTATTCAAGAGCAGAGATGTCAGTTTGAGGACTAAGGAATGTCTCATATGCATATGAAAGTTGGACAAGGATCCTTTAAGAATTGATGCTTTTGAATTATGGTGTTGGTGAAAATATTGAAAATACCATGGAATGCCAAAAGAACAAAAAATATCAGAACTGACTCGATGGCACTTAACAAAAACAACATCTTCATTATCTGAGACAATTTATCAAACACTTCTTTTTCCTTTAATATGAAATAAAATCTTTAGGATAAATTGTTCCTGTATGTATTGATTGTATCTCTAGACTATGAAGGCTATTCTGTTGATTCATCTGTATCGTTATGTGCTGTTAGTCTAATTGTTGCAAATCTATAATGTAATAGGTTTTCCTATACAATATATATAACCCTATCTCATTGCACTTCTATATTATCATGACAGTTTAAGTGAACATTTTAAGCATTTCAATGAACTTTTTTGGAGGTAGTCTACCTGCCTTCAGTAAAACATTTTTTTGATGTTTGCTGCAGAGTACATTAAATTTGCAAGTTAAGAAAGGAAAACTGACTTGAGTATGTATACTTTTGAGTTCTGGTGTGGTCCTAAAGGATGAGCACTGAACTGTTAAGTCACAAGACTGCCAACTGAAACCCACCAGCCACTCTTACCACCACTCATCTATCAGTTTGTTGTTCTGTGTGGCTTGCATATGGCTGTGATGCTGAATGCTATTCCAATGGTATTTTTAAAACCAGCAGTGTACAATCATAATGGATAGGTTTCAGCTGAGTGTCCAGTCTAAAATAGACTGCTGTTGTTAACTGCCATCATGTTGGTTCCATTCCTGTTGGTTTTTGCTTACTTTGGTGGGGGGGGAGGTGAGGGTCAGGACATGTACACGAAAACACTCAGGAATATATAATAGTTTAAACAACCAAAGGGGACATTCTGCAAGGCTGCCTCCTGGCCGTCAAAACTCAGTCCCTCTCATTCCATGATTCTAGAGTACTCAGCAGCTGCACCCTGTCTCTGTGTCCTCATCTCTGCCTCCATCTCTGGTGTTGCTACTTCTCTGAATGGGGTCCCACATTCTGCTGTGCTCTTCTCCTTTCATGGTCTTAGTGTACTCTATTTCTGGACTTTAAGACTAACTACTACCCCATTTTTATTACAAACTTCTACCTTTACAATTGTGATCATTGCAATTAGTCATGATAACAATTACTCACAATGGAATCATAAGAATCTTATTCTTATCTCTGCTAATCAGACCCATTTTGACAAGATGAAAACTATTCAGTGGGGACTCGTTCTTCCCCAACACACTTTTAAACTAAATTCTCTCTCAAAAGCTTGTAAGTCAGTCACTTCATGCCTTTATCAGCCCCTCATTTTACATAGCTAATGTCTAAATCGCCCATCCCTATCTACCCTGTATACAGAGGGGATAGGATTCATACTTGATGTGAAGACTCCTTCCTTCTCAGTTGATATTTTGAGATACTACATCCATACGTATAGGTCAAGTTAATCAAATTGTAGCAATTTACCCTTGTTTCCTTTCTCAAAAATTGGTTTTTATTTGTTTTCATCTAGTTGAGTTCGGATTATCAAGCCATCAAGGCTAGGTCAAATGGGTACTATCTGCAAGTTTGGGTGTTCTTGTGCATCTCCCCTCACCTCACATCAGCTGCTTGCTTCACTGTCAGCTCTAGTTCTCTGTGGCTGTGTCCTTGTCCATGAGTTCAGGAGTCCCCAGATCTCATCACACTTTGAATTAACCAGCCCTTCCTCTTCTCTCTATCATCTCCAGGTCAACGGGAGTGTGTCTAACGTGCCTGAACTCAGACCATTTCTTAATTGCTGCATTTCCCCCTCTTCCACTCACCAGTAGACCATGCCAGCAAGCTTTCATGCCTACTCATTTGTTACGTTTGAGTTTCAGTCTTGGAGGGGGTTTATCCTAAAGGGACAAGATTGCTTGCCTTGATGGCTTCCCAACAAACAACTTTGCTCATTCTTGTAGAGGCCAATCATACCACTCATTTTATTTTGGGTTTTTCCTAATGATACTTCTTTGAAGATGTATCTTCTGTCACTCTAGTTGTTCCAAGCTGGTCTGCTTGTCCTTTCTAATGGGAATGTTCCATCGCAGAAGGTTCTGGATGGGGCTTAAGATTATCAATGTTTCTATACACTTCAAAGGCTCCGTAAGAGGCCTATTTTACTGGGCAAGTTTTAGAACCCTTTTTAGGTTTTCTAATTACTTACATCATCAGTCAAAAGGAAATATACCAAAAAGAATGGTTGAT
>NW_006408520.1:25502542-25503929 GCF_000296735.1 Chrysochloris asiatica | reverse complement strand
ACTGGGTTGTATTTTTTCACCATACTTACTCAAACTGTATGCTGTGCAAATAATCTGAGCAGCTGGGTTATATGAAGAAAAACGTTCTGTAGTGCATAGGGTCGCTATGAGTCAGTACCATCTCAATGGCACCTAGTAAAAACAACAACAATCAGTTATAGGCTGCAGACGGACTTACAAGCTTTCTGTAATCATGGTTTCCTACATTCCTTTTTATCCAAATCACGTGTCTATTTTACAATAGTAGGAAAGGGAAACCAATATTCATAAGACAGCCAGGCATATTAATATTATGTACCCTCTTCAGACAATGCCTTGATCCCTGTATCACAGAGCCCTGTTATTCTAAGTCTGACCATGCATCACTATTAGCTCTGTCCCATTTAGCCCACGCAAAATATCTCAGTGTTCCCCTATTCACCTTGTCTTTTGACTCCTTCCCCCTTCTTGTGTATTGTCCTCCCCAACACCTGAACTATGATGTTTCTGCCTCCTATCTTATGCTCTACTATACCCTCCCTTCACCCCCATAGCCCCTCCCCAGCCCCACCAGTAACCATCAAATAATTTTTACCCCTTTTAGTATGCAGATATGTTCTTAAACTTTTACAATAATGATCTTATGCAATATTTGTCCTTTTGTGACTGACTAATTTCACTCAGCATAATGCCCTTAAGGTTCATCCATGTTATGTGGTAACTTGCAACTTCCTTGTTATTCTTCAAGATAGCATAACATTCCATTGTGTGCATGTACCAAAGTTTGTTTATCTATGCTTCCATTGATGAGCACTTAGGCAGTCTTGATCTTTTTGCTATTGTGAATAGTGCTGTGATAAACATTGGTGTGCATATTTCTACTCCTGTTATGGCTAGTATTTCAGCTCTGGTTGCATAGTGGTTACAAATTGGGTTGCTAACCTCAAAGTCTGCGGTTAGAAAATACCAACCATTCTGAGGAAGAAAGATGAGCCATTCTCCTCCCGTAACGAATTACAGCCTCGGAAACCCTGTACATGGTCACTATGAGTCAAAATTGACTCCACAGTACTTAACAACAATATACCAAGTAGACGAATTGCTAGCTCATAAGGTATCTCCTTTTCTAACTTTCTGAAGAAGCACCAGACAGTTTTCAATAGTGGTTGGACTATTTTGCTTTCCCACCAGCAATGTAGGAGGGTCCCAGTCTCTCCACATCCTCACCAACATTTATCGTACTATGCTTTTTTGAACTTCGCTGTTATTGTGGGTGTGAGATTACATCTCGTTGTTGTTTTGATTCGCATCTTTCTAATGGCTAATGAAGCAGTTGTTCAAACAGAACATAGGAACATTGAATGGTTTAAAATTTAAAAAGGTGTGCAATGTGCAACAAGGTTGTATT
>NW_006408520.1:25496499-25497702 GCF_000296735.1 Chrysochloris asiatica | reverse complement strand
TAGGCTTTGCTTTTCATATATAATGCCTAGTATCTGGTATTGGCTCCTGTCCCAATGGTAGGCTATTATGGGGTATGATTGTAGTTTGGCTATATGGCTATGATTACTGTCTCTTCTTGGATAATATAGGGAGAAAAAGCTCCCACCTCAGGAAAATAGTGTGATCAAAAGGACCAAAAACAGAAGCAATATAGAAGCAGAGACAAAAACCACCACTCCAAAACAAAAATAAAACTGTAACTGTCTGACCATGACCTTAACTCGCAGGTCAGTGTGCATGCACAGTAGAAACTTGCAGCAGTGGGTGCGGGTGTCCACTCACTCAGGCCCCTCCTCTATTCACCACTGTGGAGGTGCACAGATAGATATGAGAAGTTAATGGGAGAAAGACTGTCCACTCTTTTTATCTCTGAAGTTCAGTTAAGTTTCTGCATGTGGACAACAAAATTCTTCAAAATAGTTACATCTGTGTGTAGTAGTTGGTGTTGGCTCTTGCCTTTTATATTGGGGTTTTACAGAGTATTCATATGGTTTGTCTGTATGGCTCATCCTGCTATTTTCTTGCTGTGTAGAAAGGAATAAAGGGTCCTGCCCAGGTCAACTTTAGGGCTGGGTTCCAGAGTCAGACATCATAAGCAGCAGCCAAAGGGTTAGCCCATTGGACCAATGGGTTCCTCCTCTCTGTGCCATGGGAAAACTGTGGCCTCAACTCTGGACCCTTTTGGGGGTGCACACCCACCCACCTGAAGGTGGCTGGGTGAGACAGAGAGGGCACGACAGGGAAGAGGAGGAAAAAATGTGTAGAATCCCCCACTCCTCTTTTTTCAAATGTTGCTGCATGGGTTTCATTGTATCAGTCTGGCTGTGGCCCCACCCTCTGAATGCAGTCCAGGATGGGAGTAGTCCACAGGCAGAGTCCGAGTCCTGATTGATTCTGGAATCACAATATTTTCCTTTATACAGTGATTTTTCCACCAGTGGGTATGGGAAACTGATGCCCTGCACCTTATGCTTGATCCAGAGCTCTGAAGCAGCATCATGAAAGTACCTTCGCTGGATTTTTGGCACCTCCCCCACAGTGCTTATCCTACCTGACTTTATTTGTCCTGCTGCCCAAATTGGAAGTCTCCTATCTCATTTATTTATGTTTTAATCCTTATTTTTTCCTTTCTTCTGTTGACTATAGGTTTACTTTGCTGGTCT
>NW_006408520.1:25494431-25495619 GCF_000296735.1 Chrysochloris asiatica | reverse complement strand
TCTCTTATCTGGTGCATTTAGTCAATTGACATTCAGTGTAATTGATAGGTATGTACTAATCACTGTCATAAAGGTATTTTTTTCTGTGGTGCTGCTAATTTCTTTGTTTTGCATGCTTTCTTGTGCTGAGTTCATTTGTGTATATGTGTTCTTTCTTGTCAGTTTCTTCGTAGCTTTCATGTTGGTAGGAATGCAATATACCACAAAATACCACATTGGTAGCACTCTAACAGTTCTTTAAAAAGTTAAACACAGAATTATCATTGTTGTTGTTGATAGTATTAAGTGCTATTGACTCAGTTCAGACACCTAAGGACTCTTTAGAGGATTCCAAGGAATACCTGGTGGGTTTAAATTGCTGACCTTGACGTTTGGTCAGAATTACCATATAATCCAGCAATTTCATTCCTAGGTACATACCAATAGAAACACAAACATACATACACAAAAACTTGTACAATAATTTTCATAGCAACATTATTCATATAGTCAAAAAATGGCTTAATCCAAAAGTTCATCAATTGATGAATGGTGAGCTGGTCATTTCAAATTGTTGATTCTAATCATAAGCATCACAGGCTAAACTACAACAATTTTCAAAACTGAGCATTTGACCCAATCTCTTTGCTCCAGGACCTTCTAGCTCATTTCAGTCGCAAGCCTTGCCACTTTCCCCTGCCCCTCACCATCTAGCTCAGACAGATCCTGTGGTATGCGAATAGTTTTACGACTTCTTTGTCAATTTGAATACATTTAATATCCCTTTGTTGCCTGATAGCTCTGGCTAAGACTTCCAACACAATATTGAATAGGAATGGTGATAAAGGGCATCTTATTCTGGTTCTTGTTTGCAAAGGAAATGTTTTCAGTTTCTTTCCATTGAGAGTGATGTTGACTGTTGGTATTGCAAAAATGTTCTTAATTATGTTGTGGAATTTCCCTTCAATTCCTACTTTGTTGATTGTTTTTTATCAGGATGGATGTTGGATTTTTGTCAAATGTCTTTTTCTGCATCAATCGATATAATCATTATTTTTTTTAATATGGTGAATTATGTTAATTGTTTTTATACTGTTGAACCATCTTTGCATTCCTATTATGAAATCTGCTATATCATGACGTATTCTTTTTTTGATATGTTGTTGAATTCTATTGGCTAGCATTTTGTTGAGAATTTTTGCATCTATG
>NW_006408520.1:25491418-25493006 GCF_000296735.1 Chrysochloris asiatica | reverse complement strand
CTGAGCCCGGACATTTTTTGGTTGGGAGTTTTGTTTTTGTTTTTATTGTGAATTATGTGGGTTTACATGGGAGTTTTACATTCATCCTATCATATTTCACTTCATTGCAATGATTACAATCCCCTCCATGCATCATCAAATAACCAAAGGATACACCCCACAGGCCTGCCCCCACCCCCAGCTGTCAGCACACAGCCCCTTTTCCCTACCTGAGCCACTCCATGATGTGATCAATTTCTTACTTTTTCACAGGTCTGTTCAAGTTTTCTGCTTCACTCTGTGTAAGTTTAGGTAGGTCGTGTTTTTCTAAAAGTGCATCTAGATTTTCAAATTGGATGGACTACAATTCTTCATAGTATTCTCTTATTGTTCTTTTTATTTCCATTGATTCTGTTGTAATGTCTCCCATGTGGTTTCTTATGCATACTGTGTCTTCTCCCTCTTTCTGTTTTTAGATTCACCAATGGTTTACCAATTTTATTAATATTTTTGTGGAACCAGCTTCTTGTTTTATTAATTTTTTCTATTTTATCCTGTTTCATATCTCATTTACTTCTGCTCTAATCTTTATTATTTCTTTTCTTCTTGTGGTTGTAGCCTTACTTTGTCGTTCTTTTTCTAATTATTGGAGATGTTATGTTAGTGTGTTGATTTTGGCCCTTTCTTCTTTTGTATGTGTACATGAATTGCAATAAATTGTCCTCACAGTACTGCTTTTGCTGTGTTCCAAAGGTTTGTTACACTGTGTTTTCATTTTCATTTTTCCTCTAGAAATTTCTTAATCTTGCTTTTTATTTGGCCTACTACCCACTAGCTTTTAAGGAGGGTGCTATTCAGTTCCATGTATTTGACTTTATTTCCCTGATCTTTATATTGTTGAGTCTAACTACATAACATTGTGGGCTGAGAATATGCCTTGTAATATTTTGATATTTTAAATTTTGTGGAGATGTATTTTGTATCCTAATACATGGTCTCTTTTAGAGACTGTTATGTGTGCACTGAAAAAGAATGTGTATTGTGCTTCTGTTGGGTTGAATGCTCTGTACAAATCTATAAGGTCAAGCTTGTTGGTTGTGTTGTTCAGTTCATCTGTGTCTCTACTGAGCTCCTTTCTGGTTGTTCTATCCTTTGTTTCAAGTGGTGTGTTAAAATTTCCCACTATTATTCTAGAGGTGTCTATTCCTTCCTTCAAAATTCTGTTAGGGTTTGCTTTACGTATTTTGGGGTTCTTCTGTTGGGAGCATAAATATTTATTATGCTTATGTCCTCTTTTTCAATAGATGCTTTAATTGAAATGAGCAGAAGTGACAGTATTAATCTCAGACAAAATAAACTTTAAAGCAAAAACTAACATAAGAGATATGACTTTCTTTGTCTCTTATGCTGGTTTTTGCTTTACAGTTTACTTTGTCTGAGATTAGCATTGCCACTCCTGCTCAATTTTTATTGCAAGTAGCTTGGTATACTTTTTTTCAACCTTTAATTTTTAATCATTTTTTGTCTTTACGCATTAGGTGTGTCTATTGAAAACAGCATATTGAAGGAACCTGCTTTCTTATCCATTCTGCTACTCTCTGCCTCTTGA
>NW_006408520.1:25481002-25490368 GCF_000296735.1 Chrysochloris asiatica | reverse complement strand
TTATTTCTTAGCTCTATTAAGTGATTTGTCTTCAAGCTCAGTGATTCTGACTTCCTTTCCTTCAATTCTACGCCTTTGCCCTTTCAGTGTCATGCCCATTTCTGATATTTTAGCATTAATCATCTGGACCTATTTTTGCAGGATTTTATTGATTCCAAAGCTGCATCTATTTTGCTTGACTGTCCTTGTAGTGCTTTTCTGACTACTTCCTTATTTTCCTTTGCTTTTCTGTGGAACATGTGGATGTACCTCAATATCATTTTCCTAAATTCCCCTTCAGACAATTCCAAAGTCTTCTTCATCCTCAACTGAATTTCCTAGCTCCTCTTCTTGATCATTTGTTTGAGCTACTCTATCTTGTTTCTGTTTGTGAGCACACATTTTCTGCTGTTTTTTATGTATTTTGGTGTTGTTTTATTTGTGTTAATTAGATGACTGTATGATGGTCTATTATTCTTAATCACATTCCAATTGCATTCTGGTAGGTATGATTAGGAGATGGCTTTTATGTTCACTGGTCTTGCAGCTCTCTTTAGAGTGTTTTTAATAGGTGTTGGTTGTATACGCTGTTCTGATATATAGCAGCTGGCATTGGCTCTTGCCCTATTGGTGGGATTTTACAGGGAACAATTGTTGACTGGCTATGTGGCGGGAGTTGCTCTTTCTTGTTAGGTGAGGGACAAATAGAAACTCCCCAAAAGTAGAAGGAAGGTCAAATTCAATACTAAACCCCAAAGTCAATCATAAAAACCCAGAAAAGGTATTTATATAAAGTTATGAGACCCAGTAAAATCAAAGAAAAAAACCTAAAATAAAATTAAAACTCATGGGAAAATATGTGTAATAATTTAGCACCACCGAATGGAGACCTGGAAGGAGCTCTGGCAGCATAATGGTTGTAAATCAGGCTGCTAACCTTAAGGTCGGCAGTTCAAAACTACCAGCTGTACCACCGTAGAAAGATGAGGATTTCTGCTTCTGTAAAGATTTACATCCTAGGAAACCCTGTACAGGGTTTCTATGAGTTGGAACTGATTCCATGGAACATAACAACCACAACTACAATGGAGTCCTGGAGTCCTGGTGTGGCACTGTGGGTGAATGCACCAGACTGCAAAGCCATTTGAACTGCAAGGTCATTGTTTCAAGCTTACCAGCTGCTTCTCAGAAACCCTATACAGGGTCACCATGGGTTGGAACTGACTCAATAGCACTTAACAACAACAAAAATGGAGTCCTGTTGTGGCACTGTGGGTTAATGTGCTGTACTTCAAGGCTATTTGAACTGAAAGGCTGATGGTTAAAGTTCACTAGACATTTCTCAGGAACTCTATATGAGATTACTATGACTTGGAACTGACTCAGTGGCACTTAACAACAATAATAATGGATAACCAAATGGACTCTAGTCTTCAAAGCCAACTGAGAAGTTCTACATTGTTCCTGCTATGTCAATGTGTTCTGATCTAGGCCTTGTTTTCTTTTTTCTTTTCCTCTTTTCCCCTCAATTCTGATGCTCTAAATGAGAATCAGCTCAGGGCTGGTCACACTCCCTTTGGAAGAGACTCCTGAATCAGTGTCCTGTTTTCTCTCTTCTGCCTGTGCCTTGGACAAATCCTTCAAATGAGCAATGCAGAAGTTCAGTGATAATCATTCCACACATCACTAGACTTTGTGTGTGCAACATTGGACCTTCCCTGGGGGTATAAACATGTGCAAGACTTCCCTCTAGCCACCCTCATAAAGATACTCATATTGGGTAGAGAAGACATGATAAGGGAAAGCAAAAAAAGATTGAGAAAAACACAAAAGACACTCACACATCTGTTTATGCAGATTGCTGGGTGGTATCTGCAGTGGGACCAATCTCACTCCTGTCTCTGTCCATTGTCTTCCACAAAGGCTTTGCTTGCCAGCCATCCTGGTCCAAAAGTCACCTTCTTTCTTGCTCCTATTCCAAATGTTTCTCCAGATAAGCACTTGAATCATTGCCTTATCAATTTAATTGAATTTCAGGGTTCCACTACAATCCTTCCATTCCCTTTCACCCAGTTTTCCGTGCTTTTGCTAATGGGAGCTTTTATGGCCTCTCTGCCTTGTCTGCCATCAAGTTCTGCCTCTCTAAGATGTATTTTAAATGAATCTCTTATGATATATAAAAGACCAAATTAATCAAGCCCCAGAAAAATACAAGATAATGAAAAATAGATGCCAAGTCACCTGAAGAACACAAGTGAACCAAGAAACATAAACTGAAAAGAGACAAGGACTTTCTTCCAGAAAAAGAAAGCCTTCCTCTAGATCCAGCACCCTGGCCTTCTAACCTATGGAATCCCATATGTCTGTCAGTTTGTCATACTTTAGTGATTAACACATTGCTGTGTTGATGGGAAATATGTCACCAGTGTTTCAAATACCAGCATGGCCACCTATGATGGACAGGGTTCAGTCGATCTTCCAGATTAGCAGTCTGTTGTTGTTTCTGTTAAGT
Organism: Chrysochloris asiatica; assembly: GCF_000296735.1. Classification (NCBI taxonomy): domain Eukaryota; kingdom Metazoa; phylum Chordata; class Mammalia; order Afrosoricida; family Chrysochloridae; genus Chrysochloris; species Chrysochloris asiatica. The sequence continues at coordinate 25,487,877 of NW_006408520.1, read as the reverse complement.
GCCATTGAGTCAGTTCTGACTCATACCTTTCTTCTGCCAAAATTTATAGCATAATTCATGGGCCATACAAAATTATCAACTTAATATTTAATCTGCTACATTTGGTCAAACATTTAATTAATACACCCCTAATGTGATGGCTAGAACTGCAATTGTCTTAATAGGGCCAAACCAAATGATTTCACAGACCTTGTATGTCCGACAGGCCAGACATTCCTTACCTCTGCTGTACAGGGTTTCCAAGGATCCGCTAGTGGGTTAGAACCACAAGCATTGTGGTTAGCATTCCAGTGCTTAGCTTAAAGTGCCACACCAGGAATCCAAGAACAGACTAGGAAGGAGAAATAGATGATCTACTTATAAAATGTTAGTCAATGAAAACCTTGTGACTATACAGCCAAACCATTTGAGATAGGTCCAGGAGATGAATTCCTTAGGTTGGCAGGCACTCACATTCTGCTGAAGAATTTGATGCTTCCTCAAAGTAGAATAAACCTTAAGGACATGTATAGAACAAGGCTTTTGAGGCCTTCATTTGCTGTTAAGGAATTAAAAGAAACAGTCACAAACATCCATTAATAATAAGAACGGCGAGTGTATGAAGCATGAATCTAGGAAACTTGGATATCATCAGAAATGGAATGGAATGCATAAACATTAGTATCTTTGGAATTAGTGAACTAAAATGGACAGGTATTGGCCTATTCGAATCAATCATATGATTTACTATGCCAGTAATGAAAAATTGAAGAGCAATGACATCACATTCAATGTCCAAAGGAAGATTTTAAGGTTGATAATAAAATACAATGTTGTCTGTGATAAGATGTCTATACCGCTACAAGAGAAATCAGTTAACACAACTATAATTCAAATATGCATACCAACCATCAAAGCAAGTAATGAAGAAATTGAAGAATTCTACCAAGTTTCTTCAGCATGAAACTGATGAAACATGCAATTAAGATATATTAATAATTACAGGTGATTGGAATATGGAAGTTGTAAACTAAAAGGAAGCATTGCTGCTTTTGTTGTTAAGTGCTGTTGAGTCATTTCAAAAGGAAGAGTTACTAGTTGGAATATGATCTTGCTAATAGAAATGACTCTGGAGATTGTTGTTGTTTTTGCTAGGCACCATCGAGTCAGTACTGACTCATAGCGACCCTATGGATAATAGAACGAAATACTACCCATTCCTGGGCCAACCTCACAATTGTTGCCACACTTGAACCCATTGATGCTGCCACTTTGTCAATTCATCTTGCTGGGGGTCTCCCTCTTTATCTCTGACCCTCCACCTTACCAAACATGATATCCTTCTCCAGAGACTGGTCCCTCCAAACAATATGTCCGAAGTATAAGCGACGAAGTATGGCTATCCTGGCCTCCAAGGAGCTCTGGCTGCACTTCTTCCAACACAGACCTGTTGGTTCTTTTGGCAGCCCATGGCACTTTTAATATTCTCCTCCAACACTATAACATCAATTCTTCTACAGTCTTCTCCTCCAACACATAAGCATCAGTTCTTCTGCAGTCTTCCTTGTTCACTGTCCAGCTTTTGCATGCATATGAGGTTGTTGAAAATACCATGTCTTGGGCCACACGCACCTTAGTCTTCAAGCTGAAATCTTTACTCTTCAACATTTTAAAAAGGTCTTGTGTAGCAGATTTGCCTAATGCAATACGTCATCTGATTTCTTGATTGCTGTTTCCATGAGTGTTGGTAGTTGATCCAAGAAGAATGAAGTCCTTGACCACTTCAATCTTTTCTCCTATTTGATAAGAATGTTGTTTATTGGTGCAGTGGTGAGGGTTTTTGTTTCCTTTACCTTGAGATTCAATCCATACCAAAGACTGTGGTCTTTGATCTTGATCAGTAAGTATTTTAAGTCCTCTTCACTTTCATCAAGCAAGGTTGCATCATCTGTATAATGCAGGTTGTTAATGAGTCTTCCTCTAATGCTCATGCCAAGTTTTTCTTCATACAACCCAGCTCTTGGCTTATTTGCTCAGCATAAAGGTTGAACAAATATGGTAAAAGAATACTAACCTGTCGCACACCTTTCTTAATTTTAAACCATTCAGTGTTCCCATGTTCCGTTTGAACAATTGCCTCTTGGTCTATGTACAGATTCCTCATGAGCACAATTAAATGATCAGGAATACTTATACTTCCCAATGTTGTCCATAGTTTGTCATGGTCCACACAATCGAAAACCTTTGTATAGTCATTAAAGCACAGGTAAACATCTTTGTGGTATTCTCTGCTTTCAGACAAGATCCATCGGACATCAGCAATGACATCCCTCATTCCGTGTTCTCTTCTGAATCTGACTTGAATTTCTGGAAGTTCTCTGTCAATGTATGCTTGCAGCCATTTCTGTATCACTTTTAGTAAAACTTTACTTGCATTCGATATTAAAGATATTGTCTGATGATTTCAACATTCCATTGGGTCACCTCTCTTTGGAATAGGCACAAATATGGATCTCTTCCAATCAGTTGGCCAGATAGTTGTCTTCCAAATTTGTTGGCATAGATGAGTGAGTGCCTCCAGTGCCACCTCACTTTTTGGAAAGATTTCTATTTTCATTCCATCAATTCTTGGAGTCTTATTTTTTGTCAATTCCTTCAACGCACCGTGGAATTCTTCCTTCAGTATCATTGGCTCTTGATCATATGCTATCTCTTGAACATCAACCATTTCTTTTGTTACAGCAACTTTGTGTATTTCTTTCATCTTCTATTGATGCTTTCTGCATCATTCAATAATTTGCCCAGAGAATCCTTCAATAATGAAAGTCGAGGCTTAAATTTTTTCTTCCATTCCCCCAGCTTGGAAAATTCTGAGCATGTTCTTCCCGTTTGGTTTTCTGATTCCAGATCTTTGCACATTTAGTTGTAATATTTACTTTGTCTTCTCAAGTTGACCTTTGAAATTTTCTGGTGAGCTCTTGTAACTCCTCATTTCTTCCATTTGCTTTAGCATCTCTATGCTGGAGAGCAAATTTCAGTGTCTCTTCTGACATCTGTTTTGAAAAGATCAAGACTTATTTGTTAATTATCTTTTTTTCAACAACATAAACAGTGACTAAACTCATGGATGACCTTGCCAGATAGATTATATAGGAATTAAAGGAACTACATCTGTGGAAAGAGAAGATGGAAAAGTTTAATATCATCAGCCAAAACAAGGCAAGAGAGAGATACTGGAACAGAACTTGCAAATGCTCATATGAAAGTTCTGGTGGATATTGAAGAAAATTATGCAAGTTCATGCGTATATCCCACCTGAATTTAGAGACAATCTCAAGAACAGATGTGACACATTGCATGATAGAAGTTTTGATGAACTTTTTGCATACTTCTTGATAATTTTATTCCATTGTATTGTGCTTGTGTTGATGCTAATTGATCTTTCTTCTACTACATCTTCCATCATGCTTAAAGGACTATTCCATGACGTTTGCTATAGCTTTTCTCTCACAGATCACAAGGTCTCACAGATCTATGTTTAACAGAACCTGGAGGATGTGTATGAGAAACCTCAGGCATTGGATCATCTGCTTGCTGTAGAGGACACTGTCTTCTAGACAGCTGCTGAGTTTTCACAATGGACCAGAGTTGACACTGCATTCTCTACATAAGGCACTATTCCATTCTTGATGACATCCACATTGGTTTTCATGAATCCTCGGCCCTAAATGAGGAGGAAATTTATGGGTAACATTAAATTCTCATTCAATGATTTACAAATTTCAGGGATTTGAGTTGTAAAAATCACAAAAACACTAATTGCAATTAACTTTCAATGATTTTCATCTCTTTTTAATCCATTTTCATCTAATTATATTAGACTAGTCTCTTATTTTTGCTTCCCCAATTTATCACATTATTATTATTGAAATTAATGATCACAGTCAGCATACTCAGGGGTACCCTGAAAATATATTTTCCCATCAAATAAAATAAAAAATGATAAATGGGTACACTTAAGTACATAAATAAGAAGAGCTATATAATTTGTGTGACCCCATAAAATGAAAAGTGGGACAATTTGTGAAAAATAAGCATCAAAATGTTGATGACAGTGACACTAAACACTGTGCCAAGTATAGGTTCCTTCTCACCTAGGGTCCTTTCTAACATTAGGGTATTATGTAACTTCATAGGTTTGTGGGCATAAAGATAGACCAGTACATAAAATTGTATTTAATTTTGATTCTCCAATCTCAAGGTGTTTATAAGAATTTATTGTCAGCTATGCCACCCCTCCTCTGTCATTTTGTGGTGGCTTGTGAGTTGCTGTGACTCTGGAAGCTATGCCATGGGTATTTTAAATACCAGTAGGAGGAACACCTACAGTGGACAGGTTTCAGATGAGCTTCCAAGCAAGTTAAGACAGACTAGGAAGAAGGAGAGATGAACTACTTATGAATATTTAGTCATTGAAAACCTTATGACTAGCTGAGAAACACTATCAGATACATTGCTGGAAAATGAGTCCCTCATGTTGGAAGGTTCTCAAAATGAGACTGGGGAAGAGCTGCTTCTTCAAAGTAGCGTTGACCATGATGAAGCTAATGGAGTAAAGCCCATGGGAGTAAAGCCCTAGGGACCTTCATTTGCTGATGAGCCACAACTCAAAATGAAGAGAAACAGCTGTAAACATCCATTAATAATCAGAACATGGATTGCACTAACTATGAATTTAAGAAAATTGGAAATTGTTAAAAATAAATTGGGTGTTTGGTTATGTGCGGTGGCGTCAGTTCCAGCTCATAGTGGGTTTCTGAGGCTGTAAATGTTTACAGGAGCAGAAACCCTCGTCTTTCTCCCATGGAACAGCTGATAGTTTCAAACTGCTGACCTTGTGGTTCGTAACCCGATTCGTAACCACTATGCTACCACAGGTGGAATGCATAAATATTAATGTCTTAGGCATTAGTGAGCTGAAATGCACTGGTATTGGCCATTTTGAATCTGATGACCACATGGTTTACTATGCCAGGAATGACAAATTGAAGAGGAATGGTGTTTGTTCCATTCTTTGTCAAAAAGAACATATCCAGAGCAGTAATAAGGTACAACACTGTCTGTGATAGAATAATATCCATGTGCCTACAGGGAATACCAATTAATACCACTTATACTCAAATTTATGCACCAACCACCAAAGCCAATCAGGATATAATAGAAGAATGCTACCAACTTCTTCAATCTGAAATTGAGCAAACATGCACTCAAGATGTTTTGATCATGGGCTTCCAGTTTGAGGGCTGGAGAAGAAGAGACAGGTAGGACAGACTCCTCCTTGGAGGTGCAGGAAAACCAGAGAAGGTGATTTCCTGGAGCAGCCCAAGAGTTTGTGATCTAATATAAGGTGGGGGACATCAGTTTCCCAAACAACAACAACAAAGATTTTGCAGGAAAACTACTAAGTCAAATCAAGAGCTCTAAGGAGAGATTTGAGGTAAAGATGATGCTAATGAACCTTATCTCCAGATTGATGAGAATTCATGAGCTTTTCCTCTTTAACGTCTATCCCTTTGTTCAAAGGTTTGTATGGCCCCGCCAAAGAGAAGTAACAAAGATCTTTCTGTTTGCTGCACAAGCATCTCATCACCTGGTACTCCCAGAGATCATTCAGTCAGTGCTCATGACTGTGGCCAACAACTTTGTTACTGATAAGAACGCTGGAGAAACGATGACAGTAGGAATCAATGCTATAAAAGAGATAACAGCTTGATGCCCTCTGGCCATGACTGAAGAACTTCTCCAAGACCTGTTGTTTGTTGTTGTTGTTGTTATTGTTGTTAGGTGTCATCGAAGTCAGGTCAGTACCAACTCATAGTGGCCCTATGCACAACAGAATGAAACACTGCCGGATCCTAGGCTAACCTCACAATTGTTGCCACAGTTGAACCCATTGATGCTGCCACTTTGCCATTCCATCTCACTGGGGGTCTTCACCTTATCAAACATGATATCCTCCAGCAATTGGCCCCTTCTGACAATATGTCTAAGTTTGAGAGATGAAGTCTGGCCATCCTGACTTCCAAGAAGCACTCTAGCTGCACTTCTTCCAACACAGATCTGTTTGTTCTTTTGGCAGCCTGTGGGACTTTCAATCCCAGTATAAAGCACATAAAGATAAGAATGTGATGATGTCCACAGCTGAACTTTGATTCGGCTTTTCCGAACATTGAATCCTCAGATATTGACAAGAAAGTCTGGGGAAAGCCTACAGATGCCTCACTATAAGCAAGAGTACAAGAATATGGAGAATTTGATGTTAAAAATTACATTCCAGGAACAGAAATTCTGAACATTGAAAAAGAGGAAGAGAGTGCTGAAGATGATGAAAATGGCTGGGAAAGTGCCAGTCTCAGTGAGGAGGACAAGGAGGAGGATGCTGATGCTGAATGGGTTGATGTGCAACACTCTTCTGATGAAGTACAACAAGAAATTATCAAGAAGCTAAACAGCATGCCCATAAGGGAATGGAAAGCCAAAGCTGCAGCTATTAGCACTAGTCAGGATTTTACATAGGAAGACTTCCAGAAAATCCACATGGCCCAGCTGAGCAAAGAACTCAGTGCTGCCCCTGGGAAAGCAGAAAAGAGGAAATACATTAAAATAGACAGTGATGAGGAGCCTATGGGCAAGTTACTTTTACCTCAGGACATTGAACACCTTCATAAAAAGCCAAATTCTGACAAAGACAAGCAGTTGACACTAACAGATGCACTTTTGAAAAAGAGAAAAACAATGAAGCAACTTTAAAGCCAACTTCCATTTCATGGAAAATGCTAAATATGTGTAGCTACTGTAAAAATTCATAAGTCAAGAATGTTTGTTTATATTTAAAC